>NC_140589.1:1268916397-1269516088 GCF_964204655.1 Triturus cristatus
AGCCTATGTGGAAGCCCCAAAGCAGGACATGGCATTGAAAGTACATAGGTGGCAAGAGGGGTGCAACACACTCCATGATCATGGCACACGCTGTGCATCACATGCAACACCAGGCTGATGGACAGCACCTTCAAGCAGTCACATGCCGCAGGCCACTGACGCAACCTCAGCAGAGTACACAGACACACACAGGCACAGATCAATCACCTGCCATTGGCAACAGCGGATACAAACCTCACTCTGCACATGTGCCACTTGCCTGTGGGGTGTCACAGGTGTGGTGCTAGCTCAGCAAGTCAGACACTCTGCACGGTATACTTAAACCCCTCAGATGGGTGGAGCTGTTGCCGCCTCCATGCAGCTGGGGTGCAACACTCCACATAGACACTCACCCACATAACAAGGAACATTCACACACATCAATGTCCAGGGGGCATACACATCATTTGGACACTCATCACAGCTCCACTCAACTCACACACATCTGTGGGTACAGTCACCTGTCACACCGTGGGGGGCAGGGAATCAGCTCTGGACAATAGGACAAAATTCGGCATAAGGATTGGGTAGGCTGAATGTGCCATGCACTATGCAGTGAATGTCACAGTAAGCACAATGCAAGTGAGGAGTGCACACAGGAACTACATCATGCTCTGCATGGGAGACATAAGCCATTCCCCCCCCTGGGACCCACGCTAAAAACCATTGTATGTCTGTCACACCTGGACACAATGCCAGAAGTGACAGTCACAAAAAAGCGGCACAGTCAAAGCTAGTGGAGTCAGCACTTACCTGCTCCCCTGGTCTCCCATACAGGCTGGTGTACTGTGGGAGGATGACATCAAGCAATGCCTCATTCTCCTCATGGCTGAAAGGCTGGGCCCTCTCCACAGTCCCTGACATGTTCCCAGGGGAATCACAAGCAGCAGCAGTGGTGTCGAGTGTAAGGTAGTGCAGGCAAGTGCCCTCTCATGGGTTCTGGCTGACCTATATCTGCCTTGCTGGGCTGTTTCATTTACAGGAGTACAGAGTGATTGGTCAGTCTCATTTGCATCCTACGTTTCCTCCAATCCCTTTAAACATACCCCAGTGAGGGCCTTTGCATGGTTCAAAATTTGAGTATGATGTGAAGTCAACAACCACTTTGCAACATTGTATTTAGTTGCCAACTGCCTATTACAGGCCACATGATAGGAAATTTGAACTTGAAAATCGGTATCCATGACAACCAGCATGCATTTAAGCCCCAATACTTGTCCCTCATGTGTCCCTTCGTAATTTAGCTATCCACACACAGGTACGGTGCGTTTCACACGTACTCCTACTGCACCAGTTGCACATTGCGTTAGCCACGTACGTGTACGACCAGTGTGTACACGTACATGTACGCCCTGGTAGTCCACGTACGTGTACACACTGGTCGTCCACATACGCGTACACACTGGTCGTCCACGTACGTGTACACACTGGTAGTTCACGTACGTGTATGACCAGTGTGTACACGTACGTGGACTACCAGGGCGTATATGTACGTCGATGACCAGTGTGTACACGTACGTGGACTACCAGTGTGTACACGTACGTGGACTACCAGTGTGTACATGTACGTGGACTACCAGTGTGTACACGTACGTGTACACCCTGGTAGTCCACATATGTGTACGCCCTGGTAGTCCACGTACGTGTACACACTGGTAGTCCCAGTACGTGTACGACCAGTGTGTACACGTACGTGGACTACCAGAGCGTACACCTACGTGTGCGACCAGTGTGTACACGTACGTGGACTACCATGGCGTACACGTATGTGTATGACCAGTGTGTACACGTATGTGGACTACCAGGGCGTACACGTACTTGTATGACCAGTGTGAACACGTACGTGGACTACTAGTGTGTACACGTAAGTGGACTACCAGGGCGTACACGTACGTGTATGACCAGTGTGTACACGTACGTGGACTACCAGTGTGTACACATACATGTATGACCAGTATGCACACATACGTGGACTACCAGTGTGTACACCTACGTGTACGACCAGTACACCTACGTGTGTGACCAGTGTGTACACGTACGTGGACTACCAGGGCGTACACGTACGTGTACGACCAGTGTGTACACGTACGTGGACTACCAGTGTGTACACCTACGTGTGCGACCAGTGTGTACACGTACGTGGACTACCAGGGTGTACACGTACGTGTACGCCCTGGTAGTCCACGTACGTGTATGCCCTGGTAGTCCACGTACGTTTGCACACTGGTCGTACACGTACGTGTCCGTGTCCGTACACACACCCGTACTCCGGCGGGAACAACAGTGTGATGATACGGACCATTCACAAGCCCTCAGAGCCTGTGTACGGTGCGCTTCACAGCTTACACAGGTGATAGGAGGCGCACACAAATGGAATGGAGGTGTCAGACTCGTGCACGGCTGTACATCAAGTCATAGTCATTCCAGTCCTACATGTGCAGGGCCTAGGTGTGTCAGGCAATGATGTGGCACATGTCTCCTCATGTTTTAGCACAATAGATGTGTGATGACATGTGTACACATGTCATGTGTGATGGGGCAGTATGTGGCACACTTCCCCTTCCCACAATGCACATGTGTGCATGTAGTACAAACGTGTCAAGCACTGCATCACTGGTATGGCACAGTCACCAACACCCGCAAATGTCCCCTGATGCCAGGGACAGGGACACTAACACCTGACATCTAAGTAACAGCGTGCCCCGATGTGAACATGTCCTGTGTGTGTCATGTGTTCCCATGAGCTTGCTGGTGTTGTTCCGTCAAATGCATCTGCTGTTGCTGCATCCAACATGTGTCTGTGTGTAGAAGGGCATGGCACACATATACGCACACCATGCCACATGTGTATTCACACGTTACGTGTGTCTGCATGCTTCAAAGATGATTTTATGACATGAGGACATATCTGTGCCGTATCCATGTCTGTGTTTTCGTGTTTCACGTGTACCCCTTCATTGCTATGTGTATGATCTGTACATTTCCAATGACATGTGACCTGTGCGTCTAGCTTGCCGCCAGCAGTCTGTATGAGATGACATCCTTTCAATGCAGATTTGTGGATGTATGTCATTCCTGTGATGTCTCTGGCTGTTCACTTACACTGGACCACAGCTAGTTCTGGGCCAGGTCATGTAGAACGTGACTATCAACGGGTGTAGCTGGCTTGTCGTAGGAGTATCACCTGGCTGCCATACGTGTCCTGGATGTGTAGCACAGACCTGACTCTGTATTTCGCTGATGTGTATTAGCAGTTGAGCATGTGCTCAGGTCATTGACATTGATGTTGTTAGGTACTCACTCTTCGTTCTTCCTTCCAATTATCTGCAGGACACCACCTCTCCCCTGACCAATGCCAGACTTGGCTGCCATGAGGGAACGTGACTAAGACGTTACCGCTTTTCGTAACAGTTGATTGCGGACTTGACCGCAAAGCTTGAACAATACCTCCAACCGCGACACAATATCCTACTGCGCTGACCCCCAAGATGAAGGTGATGGCAGCCCTACATTTTTTTGCCACCGGTACCTTTCAATTCACCATAGCTGATGTGGGTGGCATGTCCCAGACCATGTTCAGCCGTGTCCTGCATGATGTTTTAGAAGCCATGTTGGAGCACCTGCATGATTTCATCCATTTTCCAACTCCTGAGCAGTTGACAGGTATCAAGGGTGAGTTCTATGCCCTGGGAGGGATGCCTCATGTAATTGGGTCCATTGATGGGACACATGTGGCTTTGGTACCACCACAGGCACAGGAGGTAGCCTATCGAAACCGAAAACATTATCACTCCATCAATGCCCTTGTGGTGTGTCTTGCTAACATGCTGATTTCCCATGTCTGTGCACGTTTTCCAGGGTCAGCACACGATGCCTACATCATGAGGCGTAGCAGGGTGCCAGAAATGATGCTGCGGCTGCACAACGAACGAGCATATCTTGTTGGTGGGTTTACTCTGTTTGTCCTGTATTTGGCGGTATCTTTGTATGTTACGGCATCTCCTGACCCACTTCTTTACATGATGTTTCCATGTAGGGGACTCTGGCTATCCCAACATGCCATGGCTGGTGACACCTCTCCTCAACCCCAGAACAGCTGCAGATTACCGTTACAACAACGCCCATAGGCAGACCAGGCGAGTGATTGAGAGGACGTTTGGCCTCCTGAAGAGCCGATTCCGGTGCCTCCACAAGACAGGCGGGTCCCTCCCGGTGAAGGTCTGCAAAATCTTCCTCATCTGCTGCATGCTGCACTACATGGCAGTGGAGAAAGCTGTGCCACTCATCCTGGATCCCGATGAGCAGAACATCCACCCATGGAGGATGAAGGCCTTGGTCACGAGGCAAATGAGGAGGAGGAGGAGGAGGAGGAGGAGGAGGACATCCGGAGTCAGCTCATACGCAACTTCTTCTCATAATGGTGGGTCCCTGGGTCTGAGAGTGCACGCTTGGAGCCTTGTGTGGCATGTGTTGCAATGTGTGTGTCCAGCTGACTGTATGCTAAGTAACTTAGAGGTGTGTTCTGATGTGTCACTCAAGTGATGATGTCATACCACACATTTTAGCTGACACACTCAGTTTTCAACTAGCATGGTGTCAACCTTATTCATGTAGAGTACATGACCATGCATGCGGATGACTATCTTTTTCCTGACTTCTTGTGTGTCTGTCATCCCCAGGTAGTTGCGCATGCTGTCTGCTCGTGGCATCATTGTGCTCCTGCTATTCCTCATGAGTATTGCAACGTGTGCTGAATCAGCGTTACATGCATGGACATGGTGAGATGTCTCCTTTGGGTAAGGATTGCGGCAAGCCATTTTGGGTGTGGTAGTTGTTTGGAATGTGTGGGCACTGCTCCTGTGCAGGTTTTGTCACTATGCATACATGTCGACTCACCATGGGGCACATGACATGTAGCATGACTCACATGAATTGATAGTCACACTTCGTGACAGTCATCTGTAATGGGATTTTGGATTGTGATGAAGGCATCAATGTGTGTAAAACTTCCCTATGAAACATACGGGATGCTACGGGTGGACATAGTGTGAGGCATCCCCATAAGAGGCTCAATGGGGAATTGCAGCCTCTCCGTGTGCAGCTGGGGATGTTTGGCTCACCCCCTTCACTTGTGTGCCAGTCCTATGGATTTACAGCATCTGTGGTGCGAAGGGGGTGTCCAGTGTAGGTCCCACATGTTCATCCAAATGACCTGTGTGTCTGTTCATATTGATAAATTCTATAGGTGTGAGGCTGAGTAATAAAGTTGTTCCTCACCCTCCAAGGTGCCTCATCTCTGTCAATGCAGGTCTCTTGCCACTGTGCATGCGGCATCTCTGGCATAGTTCTCAAAGATTGTGCATATGAGTCTATGTGTAGATTAGCAACCTGCATGCTGTTCTTCATGTATTTGATTCTCTATTGTGCATGGAGTCCATGGCTATGTATGTGTTTTGGCATGTTGGTCCCCACAACGGGCCGTAAACACCTGCTGAGGGTGTGTTTCCTGTGTGCAGCTCGCCCTTCAGTTTCATGATCCGGTGTCAGTCATCTTTGGTGATTGTGCATCCTTTGTCTCTGGGTGTGCCATGGAAAACCGGACACTCCTTTCTTTACATACACCTGTTGCAGTGGTCCTTTCTGACATCCTAGTCTTTGGGTGGAACTTGTGGCATAGTTTCCAGGACATGCCGCCTGCTGTTGCTGCCCCTGCAGCAGGGGCACACGAAGTTTCCGGATTTGGCAACACACACACATCAAAGATGCTCCTCCCTTCCTCCCTCAACACATTCTTTTGGCTGTCATCAGCTTGTCTGTGCCTCAGTTGCGGCCACGCGGTGCCAAAGGCTGGACCGTCTGCACATGCAACGTGCACATTGCACGACCCTCAGGTCCTTGCATGACCCACATCACACTACAGTGTGATGTTGCAGACACCCTCCACACAATGTCCATCCACAAATGTCCCGCCTGCACTCAGGCATACACTAAGTGCACACACAACACCTTTGCATGAAGAGTGTGCAACTCTGACTGCCTACACAGTGCAGCCACGCCTTCCAGGCCCTGTCACACCAACCAGGTCATGTCCCTCCTACTCCCCACCGGCTCTGTACCCCAGTAAGGCCATGGGAGTGGGACTCAAGCCTTCTGCATGTAGTATGGTGTCGTCGTCAGGCACATGGCACAGGTATCATCTCTCAGCGTGTCAATCTACAATGTGTCCAGGACCCTGCTCTCCACCATCACATGTGCACACAGCCTCATCATCAACTCGTATGCCATTGACAGCCAGGTGCTCCTCACCCTCACCAAGGACGCAGACATTGCCAGTTCCAATATTCAAGATTGCATGAGATCCATTGATGAATGGCAGAACATCAGCCACCTGAGGCAGGACTTGTACAGGACTGAGGTCAACATCTGAGGATTGTCCCCTTACAGCTGGGTCAACTGCTTGTGTCCCACTCGCAACAGCCCTGCACAAGCACCCAGTGTCAACGTACACAAGATGGTGTGCATCATGGATTGCTTGGTCACATTTGCCATGGTAATCATCAGCATCTGTGCCTCAGACTGCAACACCCTCTAAATCATGCACATGATCCCCAGATAGATCCACTCCAAGGAAAGATGGACCATCCCCCAGGTCCATCACAACATCCGTGTCAAATACTGCCCTGCCCTCTACGGAGCAGCCACATTCAAACTCCCGGGAAACTTGTCCACATCCAGGGTGCATCTGCACACCTCAGCTGCAACATCCCATGCCCCAGCCACATCACCGTCCAGCAGAGATAGCTGCAATGGATGACCTTCAGACTCCCCACCCACACTCAGGAAGCAGGCCACAACCCGACCCAAAACCAACCTTGTACCACTGTCATCCGAGACCCCATAGTGCCATCTCCGTGCATCCAACCTTGACCTGGCCACCATTCTTCAGATCCACCGTACTCCAGCATGCAGGACATAGTTCTCCCACCTGGGAAAACATACCTGGGACTCCCTCCCCGAGAACCTCCGAATGAGGCATGACCTCTACGCCTTAATGATACTCTTACAAATAGGTCTGTCCGCACAGTATTGCAAGCACCCCCTCAGCAGCTTGAGGCCATCACAGGTGAGTACTGTGCTCCATGTCTGCATTGAATGATACATTGTGACCCATGTGTGTACTGTACCAGACTCAGATCCCAGGGTATGGATGGGTGGAGTTAGTTCAACACTCAGGCATAGTTTGACATTTACACACACATATGCTGTGGACTAATGCAAAATGACAGCAACATCTCATGACAAAATAAAGTTTTTATTTATGGTGGGGTACGTCTTTTGGTAGATGAACTAAGGTGCTCTACCGGGTGCATAGAATCCAAAGTTCACATGGGGAGATGGTATCCTTTGCTTTGGAAGTCATCAGAGTCCAGAACACAGTGTTGGTCATCATTGGTCAGACTGTGACCAGCAAGTCCATGTGGCAGAGAATGTCATTGGATGAGGTGCTGCTGTTGCGCCAGAGGGCCAGGTGCCAGGCCAGGTAACCTGGGAGATGTGGATGGTCCGCTGACTCTCACGGTCTTTTCCGTGGACAACCCACCTTCCTGGGGGAACCCTCAGATGCAGGCCTTGATGATGTCTGTGATGCTCCGTCGGACGAATCCTCCTCCTCCTCCTTCACTGTGGCTGGTGGTGGTCTTCGCCTGGTGGCACAGGGAGGGTTGCCCATGTTGTCGGCGATCCGACGGAGTGAACGGCTCATGTCCGTTTGCACCGCCAGGAGCTCAGCCAGTCTTGCCTCCATCCATCCTTGGTGTTGTTGTTGACTGGCATGTTGATCGGCCTGCAGGTTCTTCATCTCGTCGAGGGTCCCCTTCATCTCTGTGAGGCTCGACACTACCTGGCTGATGCCCCTGGTGTCATGCCGGTATGTGTCCAGGATGTGGCGTATGTGTGGCATACTGGTTCCCTCAGCTGCCTGGTCAGGTTCTCGCCTCCGCCTGCCTCCACTCCCACCACCCCTGCCCACACGAGCCTGGCCTGCAGTTGTGGGCACATCGGGTCTACGGGACCCCTGAGGGACGGCATTTGCAGGGTTGTCTGCCTCCTCCTGGGTGCCCGGAGAACCTTGTCCCTCCTGGTCAGACTGGCTGTGTTGTTCAGTGCGAGCAGGGCTCCTGGGTGTCTCCTGGGATGTGTCAGGAATGGGGTGGGGGTTGGCACAGATGTACCGGACGCAGGTGCAGCAGGGGCTTGGGCACCAGAGGGGCCAGGTTGGTCGGGGTCATCTACGGAGTGGTGAGAGTCGTCGCTGCCGGTGGGATCATCTTCACACTGAGCCTGTGACTGTGATTGTTCCCCCCCATTGTTGGGGGGAGGTCCATGACGTTGCCCTGTGTGTGAGAGGGAGACAATGTTAATGCTGTTTCATGCCACATCCATGTTTCATACATACTCAAGTTGTCACAGTTCCTCCAGGTAGTTGGATGTGCCTAGCATTCCTCTCAATGTCCACTTGGGGATGGGTATGTTGCGGGGGACAGATTGATATGTTCTCCTGAGTGTTTGACCTGTTGAATTTTGGCTAGGATGCTTATTTGGCTATGGATTGGTCTGGTTGTGTCACATGTCCATTGTGAGTGTGGGTAAATCCGTTGGCTGCCCCGGGGGTGTGTGCTTGTGTAAGAGGGGTTGTGTGACCGGGCCTGCTGTTGGGTGTAGTGTGATTTGTCATTGGGTCTCCCAGGTGATGTGTCTGTCCCCTCATGGTGCATGATGGCATGTCAGTGAGTGTGAGTTCCTGTGCTAGATATCTGAGCTTGTGGAGTTGGTGTTTGAGTGTACAGTGGTCACAGGAGGGCCTTGTGCTGCATACAGCAGGGCCATGTGTCAGCTACCTTCTCAGGACTTTGCCAGTCCCTGTGCATTGGGCATGGTGCATGGGTATGGCTGAGGGCATTGGTGTCTGCTTCTGAGTTGCACAATGTGTTGTGTGAGCCCCACCCTCCCAGCATCCCGGACATCCAGTCTTGGGTTTGTGGTTGGTGTGGCCTGGGACATGGCATTGCCTTTATTTGTGAATGGGGCATGGAGACGTTAGTGGCATGAGCGTGGTTTTTGAGTGTGGTTGTGTGCGGTGAGGGCTTGGGGGAAGTTGCGTGCATTTGGTGTATTTGTGGTGTGGATGCCATTCCCCCCATGTTACATGAGTTGTTTGTGTACTCACCAGGCTCTGCGACTCCTTCGACTCCGTGTACTCCCACCGGCGGAAGCATGGCCATCACCTTCTCCTCCCAGGGATGGTAATGTACGGGTCTGCGTGGCAGCCCCCCTCCAGTGATGTTACTCTGGGCGTATTCCTTGGTCCTTTTTCCTCTTCACTGCCCTGCGCAGATCGTACCACCTGGCTTGGCATTCATGCCTGGTCCTTCGGATGGGTGCAACAGAATTCACCTTATCGACGATCCTCTGCCACAGGCTAGTTTTTTGGGGTATGCTGGTCTGTCTGACCAATGTTCCAAACAGCTGTGGCTCGACTCTGATGACTTCGTTGACAAGGAGGTCCAGCTCCGCCCTTGTGAACTTTGGATTCTTGTCTGTGGGCATGGTGTGGGGTGTGGGTGTGGATGGTTGTGGGTGTGTGGGTGTGAATGTGACGGTGTGTGTGTGAATGTGAAGAGGGGGTGTTTGTGAAGGAGGTTGTGTGAAGGTGTATAAGTTAAGGTGTAGTTAAGATGTAAGTAAGGTGCAGTTGTTTGTCTGTGGGGTCTGGCAGCAGTGGGTCTGTTGCAAAGGCTCATGGGGTGTGTGTGTGGGCCCTTTTTATTGTTCCATTTGTGGGTGTGGCTGTGTTTGAAATTTTGGTGGGTGTGTTATAAGAGGTCGTTGTGATTTAGGGCCTCTGTTCGCCTGTTTGGATGTGCCAGGTCAGTCATTGAGATGTATTTTGTCATGTAGATGTGTTTTGTGGTGTTGTGCGAGTCGAATTGACCCTCCTTGTGCTGTTTTACAGTGTCCTGGTTCTGTACGAGTCTTTTTCGCGTAGGTAAGGTCCGTACATACGCGATGCTGGGTGAGGGTGCTGGGGTACGGTGTTGGGGTACGGTGCGTACAGGTACGGGGCTGGGGTACGGGCCTGGGGTACGGTGCCTACAGGTGCGGGGCTGGGAGATGGGCCTGGGGTGTGGCGCGTACAGTTGCGGAGCTGGGGTACGGTCCTGGGGTACGGTGCGTACAGGTACGGGGCTGAGGTACGCGCCTGGGGTGCGGGCATACGGGTGGGGGCTGGGGTACAGACCTGGGGTATGGTGCGTACAGGTACAGGGCTGGGGTACGCGCCTGGGGTGCAGCGCGTACAGGTGGGTGGCTGGGGTACGAGCCTGGGGTACAGTGCGTACAGGTGCGGGGCTGGGAGATGGGCCTGCGGTGCGGCACGTACAGGTGCGGGGCTGGGGTACGGTGCGTACAGGTACGGGGCTGGGGTATGCGCCTGGGGTGCAGCGCATACAGGTGGGGGGCTGGGGTACGGGCCTGGGGTACAGTGTGTACAGGTGCGTGGCTGGGAGACGGGCCTGGGGTGCGGCGCGTACAGGTGCGGGGCTGGGGTACGGTCCTGGGGAACGGTGCGTACAGGTACGGGGCTGGGGTACGTGCCTGGGGTGCGGCACGTACAGGTGGGGGGCTGGGGTATGGGCCTGGGGTACGGTGCATACAGGTGCGGGGCTGGGAGACGGGCCTGGGGTGCGGCACGTACAGGTGCGGGGCTGGGGTAGGGTCCTGGGGTACGGTGCGTACAGGTACGGGGCTGGGGTATGCGCCTGGGGTGCGGCGCGTACAGGTGGGGGCTGGGGTATGGTGCCTGGAGTACGGTGCGTACAGGTGCAGGGCTGGGAGACAGGCCTGGGGTGCGGCACGTCATGGCGCGGGGCCTGGGGTACGGTGCGGAGGGGGGGTACGGTGCTGACATATGCGGGGGGAGGGGGGCTGTACGACTCGTATCCGGGCACAAGTTTACCCGTGTACATGTGTGCTACAGCGTTTGCTCCGTACGGGGCCTTTTACATGCGTTTGTGTATTTGGACGGGCGGTACGAATCGTACTTGCGCGCTCGGACTTCCGTTTTACGATTTGCACGTAAAAATGTCCGGCTCCCTATCGTACACTTTTCCCGACGCTATTCGAACGTAAAAATTTCCGGCTCCCTCTCGTACCCTTTTCCCTTTTCCCAACGCTATTTGTATGTATTTTTCACGTACGAATCGTACTTCGCAGTTTGTACGGTACTTGTACGATTCGTACGTGAAAATATACGGATACGAGTCGTACGCAAATTTATTTTGCCGGATCGGAATCGGCACCATAGTGTTTCAGCTCTATCTGAAATAAATTCCTTTATTGCAAACTTGCAACTAAATCATTCTTGTACCATATTGTTCTCTAGTGATGAGATCAAATGGGTGAAAGATCAGACTGCTACCAAGGGTCATAGTGCAGATGGTGTCCCTATGGACCTATATGGATAAGATCCTAACTTTTCAGGGCTTTATCATCCATGATGCATGTTATGCCCTCTAACTGGTCTGAATCAATTTATCTTGGTTTTTATGAAGGAAAACAGGCACAATCCTAAACGTTATTGTCTAATTTCGTTAATTGGTTTAATAGTAAAGATAGCTGGTAGGGTGATAATGGAGAGGATTTTAGAGTGGACAGAGAGGAAAAAACGTATTTTCAACTTGCAGTATGGCTTCAGGTCAGCGCTTCACACAATTACCTTAATCTTCATTAATTGAAAGATATGCTTTAATCCATAAGGGGTAGTTGCTCTTAGGTGTCATGGACTTCAGCTCAGCGTTTGACTGAGTCAATAGCTTGAAATTCTGAGCTTTATAGGGTAGATGAAGGTATCTTGAATTTTCTTCTGCATCTCCATCTAGACCTGTTGGCTAGAGTTTGTTTTGGCCCACACGGTGAGTGTTCTGAATCATTTAAACTGGCTACAGGTGTTATATGAGGTTGTGTCTTTGCCCAATTCTCTTTTTGCTTTATGTTAATGATCTATAAACTGTTCTTTTGGGTAGAGGACTGGATATGCCAAGGGTGGGTACCTGGTGTATTTATGCTCTCCTAAATGCAGATGGGGCCATTCTGATGCTGCGTTTATCAAATGTCCTACAGAAACTCAATGAATCCTTTATAATGATCATGTATAACAGGAACGCAACTACCAACTTAGCTAAATCCTTCATAATGACCATGGTGCCTTGCCATACTAAATCCAGATCCTTTATTGTCAACACTCTCAGCAAAATTTTGAAATTTACTTACTTAGGTTTTATATTGATTGAATGGCACTGGAAGATGATCTGATCATCTTGACTCCAGAATATAACTCTTCACCCATTCCTAGGCCTGCATGTTCAATTTTGCATCTAAAATTGGGAAATCCCTCTTTCACACATGATTGCTCCTTATAACAGTCATTGTATCTCATCTGTATTGTATGGTACAAAGGTGGAGATTCAACCACCCTAAATGTTTTAGAGACAGAGAAAAATAGATTTTGTCATTGCATTTTGGCAGTCCCACCAAGTTATCCAAGTTTTTCATGCCACAAAGATCTTGATTTACCATTTTTGGAATACAGAATCAAGTTGCCTTCTCTTTTGTTGTGGCTATGTGATAGATCTGTGAGCCTAGGGTGGTCTCCCCCCAAACGTATTGCCTTACTCCTCCGTGTTTGCTGATCTTGTTTTTGTTGACCTTAGGACTCTGTGCACTTTCCCAGTGCTAAACCATGCTAAAGGGTGAGTACTCACACCCTAAAACATGGCAGCATTGGCTTACACCAATTGGCTCATTTCATTTACTTATGAGTCCAAAGTAAAATGGAAGTACATGTACCCATGGCTTTTAAATTAAATACTACTAGTAGGCCTGCAGCACTAATTGTGCCCCCCTCTTAAGTAGCCTGTCAAACATGTCTCAGGTCTGCCATTGCAGCCTGTGAGTGCATTTGTTAGCTGCCATTTTGACCTGGCAAGGTTAACCTTTTGCCAGGCCTAAACCTTCCTTTTTAATACATATGTCACCCCTAGGGTAGGCCCTAAAAAGCCCATAGGGCAGGGTGCAGTGTATTTAACCTCATCGACGCTGCATGAATTCTCCCGCTGTGCGGGAGAAATAATGAGTAGGACCCCAGCCGTCTTCCGCACACGCCCACCGTGACATCGGATGGCCAGGGGCCGTCCTAAGCACCAAAGAGGTTAAAAAGTGGGACATGTACTTTAAGCTTTTACATATCCTGGTAGTGAAATTTGTTTTGTTTTTCACTACTGCAAGGCCTACCACTCCCATTGGATAGCATTGGGCTACCTTATCACATTTAATAAGTGCTAAAGTTACATTTGGAGCAGGTAGGAATGTAGAGTTTAGTGTCTAAAGCATTGCAATTTAGACCCCACTTTACTGGTAAAGTTAGATTTTAAATCAAAATTCGGAAAACGCCGCTTTCAGACAGTTGACACTTTCTTGTTCTAACCATGTTGGACTTGAAGCCTGTGTAATGGGTCACATGACTATGTGTAGGTGGCAGTTGGTCATTGTGTATTGCTTCCAGACAGTGAGACAAAGGGGGACTAGATGTTGTGAGGATGGGACATCACTGACTTGCACATCACAAAGGCTTTACCCCAGCACAATTACAAAGGCTTTGACACTAGTCTTTTGTGCCTCCAGACAAGTTGGTGCCAGTGTGGGGAGGCAGGAAATTACAAAGAACTCTTGGGGTGGAAACCTCTAGAACCTTCTCCTACTTCAAATCTGTCACCTAGTATAAATAGTGAACACTCAGACCCAACTATTCAGTACACCTCTGGACCTGTGGAAGACTCAGATGGACTGCTTTGCTGCCCTGCTGCAAAAAGGACAGCTACCCTGCTGCATTGCTGCCTGAGTAAAAAGGACTGGGCCTGCATTATGGACTCAGGACCACCAGAGTGACTCCAAGGGCTTGTGGGCTCGCCTCCTGATCAGAGCCTCAGGGACAAAAAAAGACTTGAACCACCTAAAACCTAGCACCTGGACTCTGCTGTGAGTATTACCCCCCCTGTGGTGCCACACCACTCCTGCACCCTTGTATGTGGGCCTGAAGCTGCTCTGCCAGCCCAGCTGACGCCAACCAGATCTGGCGCAGCACAATGCATCTCCTCACGGCATGCATCAGGACCACTACTGCGCAATGCATCTCTGACACAGTACACCACAGTGCTTTAGAAGTACTGCTGGGCAACGCTTCCTTAAAGCATCCTCCAAGCAGGACCTCGCATTGCTACCCACAGCTCTTCAAAATCGTAGCTGTGCTACACATCCTAAACACAGGACCCCCACATCACAGTCTACAGCCAATCATAGAGAAGGCTACTGTTAGAAGGCGGACTGCTGGGGAGTCGGCAGCACCACCCAGTGGGCCTCCTTACTGCAAGGAAGTAGCCCGGACAGTCTCAGTTTCAGCCTGGTATGGGGGTACCCTGCGCCCAGGTATTAAGCCTCCAGCTGGGAGGGGGCTCCGGGAGCTGGAGCGTCGGGTGCCGGACACCAGGGCAGCCCGAAGAGGTTGAGCCGCGATGGAGTCAGCAGGGCTCCGATGGTCGTTCAGCGAGGTTGGGCCGCGACGGCGTCAGCAGGGCTCCGATGGTCGTTCAGCGAGGTTGGGCCGCGACGGCGTCAGCAGGGCTCCGATGTTTCCGTGAGGGTCTTGTTCTCAGCCAGGTGGAGCCGCAACGCAGTCAGCAGGGCTCGAGGTACAGGTCCAGATAAGAGTCTTTTCTCCGTAGGGTCAGCCGCGATCCGATCAGCAGGGCTCTCGACTCCAGGATACAACTACTGTCCTGGTGCGGGTTCGCCCCAGATATAGGTCTGGAGCCCTTTGATGTCCGGACCCTTGCGTCCGGAGGGGGCGGAGAGGCCGGGCTGGGAGAGGCCAGACGCCCAGCGGGAGAGGCGCCAGTGCCCAGGGAGGCCGGAGAGCGGCTGCACCCAGGCGTTGGGGGACGGTAGGGGGTCCCATCGACACTCCCCTCCTCCGGGATCGGGGGATTTGGTAACGTGGTGCCCCCTGGCCGGATCTTGGTGCCTCGATGTCGGGGTTTCGCTGGGGCCACGGCCGGGGGGAGGCCGGGTCACGTTGGCTGGTGTGGGTAGATGTGTACAATCCAGGGGGGACCCCGAAGGGTGAAGTGGTCCCCGGTCGGCCTGAAAAGGGGGCCAGGACCACGCCATGAGGCTGGGTCCAACAGGCGTCCCCCCCAGCCGAAGGCAGGGAGAGTCACCCATCTCCTTGGGGGTTCTCCTCGCCAAGGCGGAAGAAACGGGACAGGCCGTCGGCATTGGCGTGGTTGTTGCCGGGCCGGTGTTCTAGTGTGAAGTCCATCCCTTGCAGAGAGATGGACCATCGCAACAACTTCGGGTTTTCTCCTCTCATTTGCATTAGCCACCGCAGGGGCCGGTGGTCGGTTTGGACCCGAAAGTGGGTGCCGAAGAGGTAGGGCCGGAGCTTTTTGAGGGCCCATACCACGGCGAAGGCCTCTCGCTCGATGGTGCTCCATCTCTGCTCCCGGGGCAGCAGTCGCCGGCTGATGAAGGCCACTGGTCTGTCAAGGCCTTCCGAATTTACTTGGGACAGGACCGCCCCCACCCCGTACTCTGAGGCATCAGTCTGTACTATGAATTCCCTGCTGTAGTCGGGGGCTTGCAGCACAGGAGCGGTACAAATTGCTGTCTTGAGGGTCTCGAAAGCCGCCTGGCAGCGGGGTGTCCAGTTCACCTTTTTGGTTTGCTTCTTGGACGTAAGCTCCGTGAGGGGTCCCACAATGCTCCCATAGTTTTGGATGAACCGCCGGTAATAGCCCGTGAGGCCCAGGAAGGCCCGGACAGCGGTTTGGGTGGCTGGGGGCTCCCAGGCCTTGATGGCATCAATTTTTGGCTGGAGGGGAGCCACCTGGCCGCTCCCCACTTGATGGCCCAGATAGGTAATGGATCCCTGGCCTAACTGGCATTTGCTGGCCTTTATCGTGAGTCCGGCTCTCTGGAGGGCGGCCAGAACTTCCCCGAGGTGCTCCAGGTGCTCGGCCCAGTGGCTGCTAAATACGGCAATATCGTCCAGGTAGGCTGCGCTGAACGCTTCCAGTCCGGCCAGGACCTTGTTCACTAGTCTTTGGAAGGTCGCCGGGGCATTTTTCATGCCGAAGGGCATCACCCGAAAGTGGTAGTGCCCATCGGGAGTGGAGAAGGCGGATCGCTCACGGGCGCCGGGGGTGAGCCTGATCTGCCAGTATCCGGCAGTAAGGTTGAAGGTGCTTAGGTAGCGGGCGGCTCCTAGGTGGTCGATGAGTTCGTCGGCCCAAGGAATGGGATGTATTTGATAGGAAACAAGGGAACCCCAATATACGAACCTGGGGTGGTACAATGTGAAGAGAGACACAATGGTTCTAAATGGCCTAAAAGGTCCAGAATAGGAAAACCTTTAAAAGGTAAACGTTTAAATAAAGGTTTTTAAAATAAATTTTGAAAAGAGAGAGTGATAGTTAATATAGAACAGGGACAAGAAGGTCAAGGTATAACAGATATTTATTATACAATGAAGTAAATTCAGATGCTCACATATTCAGTGACAGTAAGCGTGACAAAAAAGGTGAAAGTGAACTTTTAAAAAAAGACATCGCATTGACACCAGGAATTGAACCACTTTCTTTTAGACTTAATATGAGGGGTTCATGTTGTGAGCGGTCGACGACGTTTCGAACTCAGTTTGTTGAGTTCATCTTCAGGACAAAAATGAGCATCTATAATCTAGAAAGCAAGAATACAAAGTATAAGTAGACCATAATCTAGTCCCTGAGAAGTCGCATCACATTCAGAAAATTAATAAAGCCTACACATTGCTCTCTATAGAGTGATGCTGAGTATAAATAATTTGAAAAAGCTTAGACCACAGTTATTATAATGAATAATTATGCATATGATATAGTCTTCATAAGTCAAAGATTAAATTAATTGAGTTCAAAATGCTGGCATAATTCCTAATCTTTTTACATCAGACTCACCAATTAATAAACTTACTGTCAGTGTAGATATAAAGTAGAATTTTAGTTTTTTACTGATCACGAGAGAATCAAGTGCAAGTTACTGCTTCAAAGTAGGGCCCTTTGTCATGGCAGGAGGCCTAGGAAGAAAACGAGTATTTTAAGGCATTTAAAAAGTCAGGAGTGGGAAGGAGCAGGGACGGGAGCGGATGCAGACTTACTTGGGAAACGTTCTTAAATCATTTTACCGGGACCTCAGGGATTCAGGTGCCGGGCGGATTTGGTCTGAAAGGAATGGAGGGGGTGTGTGAGTTAGGACGCTGAACAGCTGAGCCAGCGAGGAGAGAAAGCAGTTAAGGGAAAGCAAGGAGGGGAGGGGAGAAAAACCCAAAATGAACTCACAATTTGTCCGATCAGATTGCAATGAATGCGAGCCTCCCGGTAATCAAGTCCTGTTCAAGTGCTGCTAGCGCTGGAACTGAGAGCTGGGGCTGGGTTAACTCGGCATTTATGCACGTGAGTCTGGAGGCGTCGGGATTTCAAGCTAATTGGTGACAGCTGAACGTGCAGGTGTGCACGTGTAGACACCGGGCGGAAATTAGTTAGGAGTGAGCAGCCGGGAGTGGTCTACGCTCACAGCTGTGAAAGAGCATGTGTGAAGGGCAGACTGCCGATCTGCGAGCGCAGGTGAAACCAAATCTGTGCTACTAATAGCGTTTAAAACCGAGTTAAACACGGGGTGTGAGAATGGGCTGTGTTAGTAGAGAGATGTTTACAAATTAGGAAAACGCTAGGCAATAGGGCAGTGAGCCAACACCTGAATCGTAACATACGGAATTTATAGAAAGTAATTACATCATTCTCTGGGGGTTACGTGTATACAAGGTACACTGTATTTACATTGTCAACAACCTATGTACTCAATCATAGCAGCATGTACCAATGGAATAGAAGTATACATAACATCCAATGTGTAATTATCAACTTAGCAATGTACATGGTAAACAATAAACATTTGTAGAAGGCCAAGGTGGCTGCCAAACCAAAAATGACAAAATGAAATATTAAAAATACAAATTGAAAAAATGAATGAATGAATGCGGGGGAATCCCAGAATAGTGACAGCAGTTGTACGTTATAGAATGGTGTTATAAGCATCCAGGGTGTTCAACCCTTGTTCAATGGTGCGACATTTGAAGATCCATTTGCATTCCAGGCGGTTAAGGATTTGTTGTTGATTACCTCCTCTGTGGTTAGGATGTAAGCTTTCAATCACTTGCCACTTGAAATCAGTCTCTGAGTGTCCTTTGGACATGAAATGTTCCACTAATGGTGCAGTTTGTATTTTGTAGCGGATCCTACTTCTGTGTTGCGAGATTCTTGTTTTGATTTTCTGCGTGGTTTGTCCGATATAAAGCAATTTACACGGACACTCAATACAGTAGATAACATTGTGTGAGTTACAGTTAGAGAAAAACTCCAAAGTGTGCTTAGTGCCATCAAATTCAAACAACTTAGTGTTGACAGTAGAATCACAAGCCATGCAGTTGTTACATTTGTAGTGGCCCTTAAGAGGAGGAAGACCAAGAAAGGAATGTAAGGTGTTATCTTTCTGTGTGGGTTTTTGGGCCCTGACTAAGTGGTCCTTGATGTTACGGCCTCTCTTAAAAGCAAAAAGAGGGGTTCCTGTGGAAAGCTCCAAAGGCCTTAGTACTGACCAATGTTTTTTTATCATTTTAGTGAGTTTATTACTGACTGGGCAGAAAGTGGTCACACATGTGATCTTGGAAGTAGGTGCTCTTACTTTTGGTTCTTGCGCAATATCCCTGCCATTTTTCTACAAGACCCTAAATTTAAGAACGGTTTCGCCCACATTGGTACTACTTGCTCCCGTCATTGGATGGTGCTTGGCATCGACACTGCACTGGAACACAGCAAGAAAGAACTAATAGAGATCAGAGAACTAGAAAAGGCAATCCTAGAATTAGATAGTCTAGCAGATGCCAAATCAGCCCTAGACAAACTGGAACGCACGATTATTGATTTTCAAAATTTCGAACACCACAAAAAGTCTACCAAGGTGACAAAGGACATAAGAAATTATAACAAAGAACACACCTACCCTTATCTCAAGGAAGATTTTTTCACACAAAATACCCAAGAACAACAGAGATACCCAACAAGTACTTGGGGCAGATTTAGAAATAGGCAACCGGTAACATTCTCTGACTCCTCCATAGAATCTGACAACTCTGACCCCGTAGAAGGTCCTAGCACTTCCACACACAACCCTAATTTTTTAGGGAGAGGCCAACCCTTCATAGGGGAGAGATCCAGAGGCAGAGGCAGAGGGAGGCCCAGATACAACTTCCCGCCAGGGGAACGACAGACACGCAGGAAATTTTACCAATGGGGCTATCAATATTAGATCTTTCTCTACCCCCTTCTGCTACCCCCGTCACCACCACCACCCCCCACCTAGACCAGATGCCAATTTTTAACTTGTCCAAGCACCAATTGGCTTCTACTGATATCGCTCTACTGAGCAGAGGATTGTCCTTTGTCATCACGGAAAAACCTAATTGGTTTGATATCCATACTGAAATTCTCCAGTTTTTCAGAAAGGTACGACTCAATGTGTTCTTTCAGAAAAAAGAAACCACCACCAATACTGACATTACAGGACTACGTCCTAAGTCTACTTTTAACCCACCAAGCGGCACCATGCCCCCGGAAGTCCTAACATTTGAACATCTTGTACTTAAAGACTTCAGCGAAATCAGATCTAATTATAGATTTACTCCTTTCAATGTAAGTCTAGAAGAAAGACAAAGTCTAAACACCCTAAAAAATCTGGATGATGTGGTTATAAAACCTTGCGATAAAGGTGGCGGTATTGTTTTACAGGATAAAACCGCCTATGACAATGAAATTCACCGCCAACTTAGTAACACCTCACACTATGAACACCTGATGCGCAATCCTGTTCAAGATATCAGTAACCTGATTCTTGATATTACTAAGAAAGGTCTAGAAGAAGGCTATATTAGTAAACGTGAGTTTACCTTTCTTAATAACAAAAACCCAAGGACACCGGTTCTATACACTCTCCCAAAAATCCACAAAAATTTGGAAGCACCACCAGGCAGACCCATCCTTTCAGGATGTGGTTCAATACTAGAACCTCTAGGGATATACATTGACTTCTTCATAAAAAACATGGTACAAGATACCACCACGTACGTAAAAGACACCACACACCTGATCAACCTCATTGAATCTCAACCTTTCGATCCCCAAACAGAACTCGTTGTCACCCTTGACATCGAGTCATTATATACTAATATCCCTCAAGATAAAGGTATACAGGTCATTAAAAAACATCTCGACCTGCGTCCGGCCCCACATCAGGTCCCCACAGAGTTTATAATTTCACTCATTGACATAGCCCTCACTAAGAACTACTTTATGTTTCAAGATCAGTTCTGCAGACAATGCAAGGGTACTTCTATGGGGGCCGTTTTTGCCCCAAATTTTGCTATTCTTTTTGTTGACGATATTGAGACCAACATCATTCTCAATAGAGCCAATCCCTTTCTCCAAAAAATCCGTTCCTGGCGTAGGTATATAGACGATGTCTTTATGATTTGGTCTGGTACTGATGTTGAACTCCGATCATTTTGTTCTTGGCTTAACAACACCCAAACTGATCTGAAGTTTACCCATAACTTTGACAACAACAAAATTGACTATTTGGATGTCACTATCAAGAGTGCCAATGGCGAACTCTACACTACCTTATTCAGGAAACCGACTGAGCGGAACACACTGTTACAGTACAATAGTGCCCATCCCAGAGCTTTAAGAGACGGATTGCCCTACGGACAATTCCTCAGAATCCGAAGGAATTGTAAATACAAAGAGGATTTCTTTCTAGAGGCAGAAATCCTATGCAAAAAGCTTACTGACCGAGGCTACCCGAAACGGCTAGTAAAACGCTCAATGAAACGAGCTTGGTACTCACATCGGGAATTTTTACTAGAACCAAAAGTAAGAGCACCTACTTCCAAGATCACATGTGTGACCACTTTCTGCCCAGTCAGTAATAAACTCACTAAAATGATAAAAAAACATTGATCAGTACTAACGCCTTTGGAGCTTTCCACAGGAACCCCTCTTTTTGCTTTTAAGAGAGGCCGTAACATCAAGGACCACTTAGTCAGGGCCCAAAAACCCACACAGAAAGATAACACCTTACATTCCTTTCTTGGTCTTCCTCCTCTTAAGGGCCACTACAAATGTAACAACTGCATGGCTTGTGATTCTACTGTCAACACTAAGTTGTTTGAATTTGATGGCACTAAGAACACTTTGGAGTTTTTCTCTAACTGTAACTCACACAATGTTATCTACTGTATTGAGTGTCCGTGTAAATTGCTTTATATCGGACAAACCACGCAGAAAATCAAAACAAGAATCTCGCAACACAGAAGTAGGATCCGCTGCAAAATACAAACTGCACCATTAGTGGAACATTTCATGTCCAAAGGACACTCAGAGACTGATTTCAAGTGGCAAGTGATTGAAAGCTTACATCCTAACCACAGAGGAGGTAATCAACAACAAATCCTTAACCGCCTGGAATGCAAATGGATCTTCAAATGTCGCACCATTGAACAAGGGTTGAACACCCTGGATGCTTATAACACCATTCTATAACGTACAACTGCTGTCACTATTCTGGGATTCCCCCGCATTCATTCATTCATTTTTTCAATTTGTATTTTTAATATTTCATTTTGTCATTTTTGGTTTGGCAGCCACCTTGGCCTTCTACAAATGTTTATTGTTTACCATGTACATTGCTAAGTTGATAATTACACATTGGATGTTATGTATACTTCTATTCCATTGGTACATGCTGCTATGATTGAGTACATAGGTTGTTGACAATGTAAATACAGTGTACCTTGTATACACGTAACCCCCAGAGAATGATGTAATTACTTTCTATAAATTCCGTATGTTACGATTCAGGTGTTGGCTCACTGCCCTATTGCCTAGCGTTTTCCTAATTTGTAAACATCTCTCTACTAACACAGCCCATTCTCACACCCCGTGTTTAACTCGGTTTTAAACGCTATTAGTAGCACAGATTTGGTTTCACCTGCGCTCGCAGATCGGCAGTCTGCCCTTCACACATGCTCTTTCACAGCTGTGAGCGTAGACCACTCCCGGCTGCTCACTCCTAACTAATTTCCGCCCGGTGTCTACACGTGCACACCTGCACGTTCACTTGTCACCAATTAGCTTGAAATCCCGACGCCTCCAGACTCACGTGCATAAATGCCGAGTTAACCCAGCCCCAGCTCTCAGTTCCAGCGCTAGCAGCACTTGAACAGGACTTGATTACCGGGAGGCTCGCATTCATTGCAATCTGATCGGACAAATTGTGAGTTCATTTTGGGTTTTTCTCCCCTCCCCTCCTTGCTTTCCCTTAACTGCTTTCTCTCCTCGCTGGCTCAGCTGTTCAGCGTCCTAACTCACACACCCCCTCCATTCCTTTCAGACCAAATCCGCCCGGCACCTGAATCCCTGAGGTCCCGGTAAAATGATTTAAGAACGTTTCCCAAGTAAGTCTGCATCCGCTCCCGGCCCTGCTCCTTCCCACTCCTGACTTCCTCTCTTTTTAAATGCCTTAAAATACTCGTTTTCTTCCTAGGCCTCCTGCCATGACAAAGGGCCCTACTTTGAAGCAGTAACTTGCACTTGATTCTCTCGTGATCAGTAAAAAACTAAAATTCTACTTTATATCTACACTGACAGTAAGTTTATTAATTGGTGAGTCTGATGTAAAAAGATTAGGAATTATGCCAGCATTTTGAACTCAATTAATTTAATCTTTGACTTATGAAGACTATATCATATGCATAATTATTCATTATAATAACTGTGGTCTAAGCTTTTTCAAATTATTTATACTCAGCATCACTCTATAGAGAGCAATGTGTAGGCTTTATTAATTTTCTGAATGTGATGCGACTTCTCAGGGACTAGATTATGGTCTACTTATACTTTGTATTCTTGCTTTCTAGATTATAGATGCTCATTTTTGTCCTGAAGATGAACTCAACTAACTGAGTTCGAAACGTCGTCGACCGCTCACAACATGAACCCCTCATATTAAGTCTAAAAGAAAGTGGTTCAATTCCTGTTGTCAATGCGATGTCTCTTTTTTTAAAAGTTCACTTTCACCTTTTTTGTCACGCTTACTGTCACTGAATATGTGAGCATCTGAATTTACTTCATTGTATAATAAATATCTGTTATACCTTGACCTTCTTGTCCCTGTTCTATATTAACTATCACTCTCTCTTTTCAAAATTTATTTTAAAAACCTTTATTTAAACGTTTACCTTTTAAAGGTTTTCCTATTCTGGACCTTTTAGGCCATTTAGAACCATTGTGTCTCTCTTCACAAGGAATGGGATGGGCATCGGTCTTGGTGACGGCATTCAACCCTCGGTAGTCCACGCAAAATCTGAGTTCTGGGGTGGTGCCTGGGGCGGCGGCCTTCGGCACCAGGACCACCGGGCTGGCCCAGGGACTGTCTGAAGGTTCGATGACCCCGAGGGCTAGCATCTTGGCGACCTCGGCTTGGATGCAGGCGCGCACTCGGTCGGGCACCCTGTAGGCCCGGTGTCACACGGGGGGGCTGTCCCCGGTGTCGACGTCGTGGACGCACCAGGGAGTGACCCCGGGAATGAGGGAGAAGAGGGCAGCGAAGGGTTGCAGCAGCTGTTGACAGTCGTGGCGCTGTTCCGAGGTCAGGGTGGTGGAGAGGTTGACGCCCTCTATGGAGCCGTCTTGGTCGGAGGTTCTCAGGAGGTCGGGTAGGGGCTCGGAGTCGCCCTCGCCCCCATCGTCGGTAGCCAGCAGCAGGCTTAGTTCCGTTCGGGCAAAGTGGGGTTTGAGCCGGTTTGCGTGTAGAACCCGGAGGGGGTTCCTGGGGGACTCCAGGTCGACTAGGTAGGTGACGGGGCTCTTCTTCTCCACCACCTTGGAGGGCCCGGTCCATTTGTCCTGGAGGGCACAGGGGTCCACGGGTGACATGACCCAGACTTGCTGGCCCGGCTCGAACTCAATGGAGGAGGCGTTCTGGTCATACCAGCGTTTCATGTCCTCTTGGCTGGCCTCGAGGTTGGCCTCGGCCAGGGCCCGGAACCTCCGGGTTTGGTTCAGCAGAGTCAGGAGGTACCTGTAGACGTCGGGAGGGGCATTTCGGATGTTCGTCTCCCAGCCTTCCTTGACCAGGCTGAGGGGACCTCGGACAGGGTGTCCGTATAAGAGTTCGAAGGGGCTGAACCCTAGAGACTTCTGTGGGACCTCCCGATAGGCAAATAGGAGGCAGGGCAGCAGGACGTCCCATTTCCGCCTCAGGGGCTCTTCCAGGCCCTTGATCATCCCTTTCAGTGTTCTGTTGAAACGTTCGACTAGTTCGTTCCCCTGGGGGTGGTACGGGGTGGTGAACCTGTAGGTGACCCCGCATTGTTGCCATAGGGACCACATGTATTTTGATATAAAGTTTGTACCTCGGTCGCTCACCACTTCCCGGGGGAATCCCACTCTCGAGAAGATTCCCATCAAGGCCCGACCCACCACGGGGGCTGTCACAGTACGGAGAGGGATGGCCTCAGGGTATCGGGTGGCGTGGTCGACTAGGACGAGGATGAAGCGGTGACCCAGGGCGGTTCGGGGGTCCAGGGGCCCCACTATGTCGAATCCCACTCGCTCGAATGGGGTGTTGACGGCCGGGAAGGGCTGGAGAGGGGCTTTGACCCGTCCCCCAGTCTTCCCGCTGGCTTGGCAGGCCGGGCAGGCCCGGCAGGGATTATCCACGTCCTTACGCATTCGGGCCCAGTAGAAGTGGGTCACCAGGCGGCTGTATGTTTTGTCTTGCCCCAGGTGCCCGGCGAGGGGCACATCATGGGCCAAATTGAGGAGGAATCCTCGGAATCGGAGGGGGACCACCAGCACTCGACCGGCCCCTAGTTCTGCGATCTTCTGCTCGCTGTAGAGCAGGTCATTGTCCCAATAGACCCAGTGCGTTCCTGTTTGGTCACCGGCGGCCTGGGCGGCCGCCTGCTGTCGGGTCCCCTCGAGGGAGGGGCAGGTTTTCTGTTCTTGCTGGAACTGTTCCCTGGTGGGGCCCCCGTCGTGGCGCCACTGTGCAAGTTCAGGGAGTTCGCCGAGGGAGGCGATCTCGTTCTGGGGAAGTTCGGATGGCCCGGTATCCGCGTCGGGTTCCTCCTCGACTGAAGGAGGTGGGGGTTCGGGCCCCTCGGGCTGGTCGGGGGCCGCCGCTACGGTTGGTCAGTGGGCCTTGGCGGTCATGGACCGGGTGGTGGCACAGGCCCATTCAGGCAGTCCCAGCATCCCTAGGTGCTCCCGGCGCTCAACCTGGGCCCAGGGGGAACTTTCCAGGTCGTTCCCCAGGAGGCAGTCCACCGGGGCGTCGTCGCGGACGGTCACTTTCAGCAGGCCCGACACTCCTCCCCACTCGAATGGAATCCGGGCCATCCGGCACATGCTCTCGGTGTTGTCAGCCGTCCAGACGGGGCATAGTACATGAGGCAGGATCTGTTCGGGGGTCACCAGGTGGCAGCGGACAGCGGTTATGCTGGCTCCAGTGTCACGGAGGGCTTCGGCCCGGCGACCATTAATGGTGACCCACTGCTGGTATTACTGGGTGTTGCTCGGGATGGGGGTTTGGGCCACCATTTCTCGGCTGCCCAGGCATACGAGGGACATAGCGGCCGGCTCCCACTTGGTGGACCCGGCGTCGGTGTTCTCTTCCTCCTCTTCCCCTTCCCCCAGGGCGGTGGCCACCAGCTGTCGGGGCGGGGGCCCAGTGGCCCCGCTTCGTCGGTTCATGGGGCAGGAGGGGTCACTGGCATAGTGTCCTGGTTGTTGGCAGCTGTAGCAAGTTACCGTTGTCCGAGGTCCTGCTCGGGCTGGGGTTGTCCCCCTTCGTGCTAGGGTCGGGGACGTGCGGTTTGAGGGCGGACCCCGGGGAGGACTCCGGGGCGGCCCTGCTGTAAAGTCTGGGTTCCGGTTTGATCCCCCTCCTCCGCCGCGCTGGCTGGGGGGTCCTGTGGCGTTCCGCTGGTACTCCCCCATTGAGTTCCGGGGGACCCGGGTGTTCACCCACCGATCGGCCTCGACGGCGAGCTTCCGTGGCTCGGTCAGTTTGCTGTCGAGGAGGTGCTGTCTTAGCTCGACGAAACAGTTGTTGGAGAGATGCTCCCAGACAATGAGGTCGAACAGCTGCTCGTAGGAGGTGACTTTGCTGCCCTTGCCCCACCCTTCCAGGGCTCTGCTAAAAAAGTCGACGTACTCCACCCACGTGGTACCGGGGAGTTTCTTGCAGTCTCGGAAGCGCTGGCGGTAATTTCGGCGGTGAGGCCATAGCGGGTGAGCAAGGCCTCCTTCATATGATCGTACAAGGTCATTACGTCGTCCGGGAGCAGTAGCAGAGTGTCTCGTCCCTCGCTGAGGAATCGTCCCCATAGGCTGGCACCCCAATCCTTCCAAGGTACCCGATGGGAGGTCATGGCTACTTCGTAGGCTTTGAACCATTGTTGGATGTCGTCGTTTTTGTAGTATTCTTTGACGACATCCTTGGGGATATGTACCTTCGCCTCTGTCGGCGGAGGAATGTCCTTGTTTCCGGGGGTGCTGGTCTCCCCCTTTTTGGACTTAAGTTCAAGTTCCTTGAGGCTCCGCTCGTGCTCGAGGGTTAGCTTTTTCTCCTCCAGTTCTCTGTGCCGTTTTTTTTCCTCAATCTCTTCTTGCAACCGCAGTTGCTCTAGGGCCAACTTCTTTTCCGCCAGCAGGAGTTCTCCGTCCAGCCGGAGTCGTGCGAGTTCTAATTCATGGGTCCGGACCCTCTCCCGCTCCCGTATCTCTTCTGGGGATAGGCCGGCTTCCACGCGGTTTCTCCTCCCATTTGCCGGGGCCGTGGTTGGCTGCAAGGCTACGTTTAGTTCTGACGTTCCTTCGTTTTGGGGCGATGCTGCTTCGGACTCTACCTAGGCTCTTAGGGCTTTCTGCATGTCCTCTTTTGAGCCTAATCCGGTGGTCGAAATACCTTTGTCTTTGCAGAACTGTTTGAGTTCTTTGTGGGTATATTCCTCCAACCGTTCTTGTTGGAATCCCGCGGTCGTGGTGGTCTCCTGGCTGCTCATGGTTATTCTGCGTCTGGTTAGGTAGCGGGTGAGTTACTTGCTGTACGATTTGCGTCCGGCTCGGATCCCGTCGCTAGCCACCAAATGTTAGAAGGCGGACCGCTGGGGAGTCGGCGGGACCACCCAGTGGGCCTCCTTACTGCAAGGAAGTAGCCGAGCGCCGCTGAGAAGCCTCCGAGGAGAGGACCTTCCCCTATACTCGTTAGGCCTGGGTGAAGCACTACGCTACGCTCGCGTAGTTTGCGAAGTTCGCGCTACTTCGCACTACGCGAACTGCACGTAGCACAGTGCGAACACGCGTAGCGTAGTGTTGCGTAGTGTTGCGTAGTGTTGCGTAGTGCTGCGGTCATTTTTTGCTTGCTCGCGGTCCTCAACGTCAATTTGGCGACCGCGAGCAAGCAAAATGACATCCCGGCGAGACTTTTTCCTTGTTCGCGATCAGCAACATCAAGTTGGCGATCGCGAGCATGGAAAATAAACCTCCCGGCGAGATTCCCAACGCGAGGAGGTCAGGTTTCTCATTGCGAGGGGTCGCGTATGCTCGCGACGGCTCGCGATGAGAAACTACCAGTTCGCGTTGAGAAAGCTGCTGCTCGAGTAAAAATCTACTCGAGCAGCAGAAAACTACAGCTCGCACTGTGCAAGATGCCATTTTCAATGATTGCACAGTGCCGGTTGCTTGTCCGCACTGTGCAATCATTGAAAACAACATCTTGCACAGTGCAAACATGTTACTACGCAGTTCGCGAAGTGCTACGCGTAGCTCGCGTAGTGCGAACTTCACTTTGCGTAGCTTCGCGAAGTGCTACTTCGCGAACTACGCCCACCCTTAATACTCGTACTAGCCCAGTAACACCACCACACAGGACTCGACACGAGTATCAATTCTCATATACCTTTATCAGCAATTGTCGTAGGTTTCTTTGGCAATATGCACAGGTGGATCGAGGGATCCGCAAAAGAGTCTCAATGTCTTTGTGGGGAAGGGGTAGCGGGACAGTCTCCGTTTCAGCCTGGTACGGGGGTACCCTGCGCCCAGGTATTAAGCCTCCAGCTGGGAGGGGGCTCCGGGAGTTGGAGCGGACACCAGGGCAGCCCGAAGAGGTTGAGCCGCGATGGAGTCAGCAGGGCTCGGTGGGTCAGTTCCGCTAGCTCCAGCCGCGACGAAGTCAGCAGGGCTCCGATGGTCGTTCAGCGAGGTTGGGCCGCGACGGCGTCAGCAGGGCTCCGATGGTCGTTCAGCGAGGTTGGGCCGCGACGGCGTCAGCAGGGCTCCGATGTTTCCGTGAGGGTCTTGTTCTCAGCCAGGTGGAGCCGCGACGCAGTCAGCAGGGCTCGAGGTACAGGTCCAGATAAGAGTCTTTTCTCCGCAGGGTCAGCCGCGATCCGATCAGCAGGGCTCTCGACTCCAGGATACAACTACTGTCCTGGTGCGGGTTCGCCCCAGATATAGGTCTGGAGCCCTTTGATGTCCGGACCCTTGCGTCCGGAGGGGGCGGAGAGGCCGGGCTGGGAGAGGCCAGACGCCCAGCGGGAGAGGCGCCAGTGCCCAGGGAGGATGGAGAGCGGCTGCACCCAAGCGTTGGGGGACGGTAGGGGGTCCCATCGACACTCCCCTCCTCCGGGATCGGGGGATTGGTCACGTGGTGCCCCCTGGCCGGATCTTGGTGCCTCGATGTCGGGGTTTCGCTGGGGCCACGGCCAGGGGGAGGCCAGGTCACGTTGGCTGGTGTGGGTAGATGTGTACAATCCAGGGGGGACCCCGAAGGGTGAAGTGGTCCCCGGTCGGCCTGAAAAGGGGGCCAGGACCACGCCACGAGGCCGGGTCCAACAGCTACCTTGCGATGGGGACAAGATGAAGTACACTCCAATGAAAACCATCCTTGTCACCAAGTTTGGATTCACCCCAGAGAAGTTCTGCATTAGATTCAGTGCTGGCCAAAAGATGCAGAACCATCCTTGGGTTGATTTTCTTGATTACACCAGCAAGGCACTGGATGGTTTGGTGCAGGGCAGCAATGTTGGGGGTTATATTGGGTTGTTCAATCTAATTTTGAAAAGCAAATGCTCAATATCTGTTTTACAGACCTGTGCCAGCATCTGATTGATAGTAAGCTCACTGATCCCAGGAAGCTTGCTAAGGAGGCGGACCTCTGGGTCAGCACCAGAGTCTCCAAAAAGGTATCTGGGGGGATCACCAAAAGGGTGGTCAGGGGTCCCACAAGAAGAAAAACTTGAAACTAATGAGTTCTCTAAAGGTCCCCCAATTATTTCCCAAGGGAACAACTGTATCCAGTCCCAGTCTGAGCCTAATAGAATTGGGTTTTATGACAAACAGACAAGGACATTCATACCGCAGTGTACTGAGTGTTACCAAGTGAGACACCAAATGTCCTAAGATGGCATAGCCCTCCACCGGTGGTTTGCCAGTTTAGCGCTTGGAGAGGAGGTGGTCCCAGTTAGCATGGGGGAGAGAGCCGAGGCTACATTGATGTCCTTAGAGGATAGAGAGATAGTGTCAAAAACCTATATGCTTTCAAATACTTCTAAGTACAGGTAGTTGGTCACCATCAATGGGCAAAGTGTGGAGGCTCTGAGAGGCACGGGAGCCAGCACAACTACTGTGAGATGTCATCTTGCGTCTTTAGAACAAGTCTTTCCTAATTCATAATTGCAGACAACAGTGAAATAGTGGCTCTGGTTCCTTTTGAGTGGGGTTGGCTCCCAGGTTCTCTAAGAGTAGCTGTGAGCCCTGCAATGCCTGTATATTGTCTATTAAGCAATGACCTAGAGTACACTGTCTGAAAGGAAGTTGAGCTCAGGTCACACCTGGAGATGTTAGGCTTGCTTGATAGGTCTGTATACCCACAAGATCCATGGCTGTCCAAGAGGGAATGCAAGGAAACCTGGAACCTGAAAGACTGGTCCAGGCAGTTGCCAAGAAGAGGAAGGGCAAGGGGCATCGGAAACCAGCCCATGTAGTTCCCACAGTTCAGGTTGACGACCTACCTGAGGATGCCACCCCTGGGTCTACTGGGGAGGACATTACCATCATGAAAGACCTGCCTGAGCTTGCTGAATGGCAAGTTGAGAGTAGGCCCACCAGGGAAGAATTCTGCAATTCACAAAAGGAATGCCCAACTCTAGAGGGCTTGAGGCGGCAAGCTGAGGCCAAAGCAGCAGGTGATACCTCTGGAGATCACCTTATCTATTGTGAGAATGACCTCAGATACAGTGAGCCTAAGGTTCCTGGACTTGGGGCAGCCTTCGTGCTATGGGTCCTTCAGTATTACAGGACCTTCCTACTGGGGTTGGCTCATGACTTGCACCTGGTAGGACATCTGGAGGTTTGACAAGACCTTTTCCAGGCTTTTCCCCCACTTCTATTGACCCCTGATGAAGACAGCTTCAGGCACATTCTTTTGGCCCTGTCCCACCTGCCAGGACATTGGGAAAGCAGGGAAAAAGCTGATGCTCCCCTGGTTCCCTTGCCTGTTGTGATACTCCCTTTGAAAGGGTAGGCATTGACAATGTTGGTCCCTTGGATCCCAAGAAGGCCTTAGGCAACAGTTTAATCCTGGTCCTGGTGAACCACGATATATGGTACCCAGAAGCCATCCATCAAAGGCCGGTGACTGAACCTGCGGTGACTAGGGCCCTGATGGGAATTTCTACCCACGTAGGGTTCCTAAAGGAAGTGGTGTCTTACAGAGGCATTAACTTCATGTCCGCGTACCTGAAGTCCATATGGATGAGTGTGAGGTAACATATAAGTTCTCCACACCCTATCATTCGCAAACAAATGGGCTTGTTGGGAGAATCATCAAGAACCTCAAGGGCCTGATTATAGGCCTGCCTGAGCCCATGATGCAGAAGTGGGACGTCCTCTCACCATGCCTGATGTTCTCCTACAGGGAGGTACCACAGAAGTGGGTTGCGTTTAGCCCATTTAAGCTCTTCTATGGTCACCCTGTTAGGGGACCTATCAGCCTTGTGAGAGAGGGGTGGGAGTAAGCTCCCATGAACCCCCCTCAGAATGTAGTCAGCTAAATGTTGGCTCTTTGCAACCTGGTGCAATGCTTCTGGAAGAAGGGTAAAGAAAATCTTAAGGCCAGTCAATAAGTGCTGAAACTCTGGTATGAGCAGAAGGCCACTCTGGTGGAGTTTCAGCCTGGCCAGACAGCTGTGGATCATAAGGCTGGTAGATCCTAGATCTCTCCAAGACCTTTGGACAGGTCCATACGAGGTGAAGGAGCAGAAGGGAGAGACCACTTACTTGGTGGATCTCAAGACCCCTTGAAACCCCGTAAGGGTGCTCCACATAAACCACCTCAAACCACACTTTGAAAGGTCTGAAGTCACCATGTTCCTTGTGACAATGATGGAGTAGAAGAGGAGAGTTGACCTGTCCCCAACCTCCAGTCTACCCAGGAGCATGATAGGTAAGTAGAGGGTGTTACGTTCTCCCCTACCAAGACTCCAGAGGTGTAGATTGACTGTCTCCAGTTACTGGGGCAGTTTTTTCTCTGTTCTCACTCACCCCTGGGCTCAAACTATTGTGTACCCATGTCATATATTATGGTGACAATATGCCTGTTAAAAACAACATTTACAGGTTGTTGGAAAAGGTGAGAGCCAGTATTAAGGAGGAGGTCTCCAAAATACTGATGTTAATGGTGATTGAGCCCTCTATCAGTCCTGTTGTATGGCCCTTAGTGAATATTGTGGACATTGCTAAGTTAGCATGCGCTTTGCTGCCATTATGCTGCTTTTGCGCACATTACTACATGACTTTGTTTTTGCAAGAATCTGTTTGTGCCTTTCACATGAGAACAGGCTGCCTTTCGCGTTCTCTGCCTTTCCTGGAGTATAGTCTAAACACGATGTGCAAGGTCGATAAACAATGCCCCTTGTTATTCTGTTATGGTCAGTCCCTAGTACAGAGACATAACATGCTACACACAGCTGCAGTACTGAAGACTCGTGCTTTGATGTTACGTTGTTGCATGTTGTTATAACACACTTGAAGAAAGTCGTTCCATTGAGAAGAGCTCTGCTGTTCCTATGATGTAAACCTTACATCCAGGCTTTAAGGTATGGGGTCTGCTGTCAAAGCCCAGAGATCTTCCTTTATATAAAATAGACTTCTTCTAGTCAAGGGGAGGGTGGTTAGGCCTAAATGCCCTTTTTCCACCGTCTTAATATATTGACTTCTCCCTTTGTATTCTATAGAATTGTAACAATGCTAACTGTGCTGAGTTTATGCATTTTGCTGCTGGTAGTGGTTCGTATAGTATACTGTAGAGCACGATAGTTAAAATAAACATTTTAAACTATTTCAGTGCCTCTGCCAATTCTTATTGTGGACAAGTATGAGTGAGTGAGCGAAAGAGTAAGTCTTGCTCCAGCGATTCCGGAGAGAGTCGGGAGTGTTGTGTTCTGGTTTGCCTGATCATTTGTAGCTTCGTGATATTTGGAGGAGAACGAATGAGAAACCATAGCTAGTCGGTTTGGGATTTTGGGTACTCATGTGGTAGGTTGGTACACCCCTATACACAGAATCCCTGCAACAGTCCCTTTAGCTGTCCAGTTGTGCTGGAACCCAAGGCTGCCCCACAGGGCACCACCCCAGGTTCTGTGTGGACTACAGGGGACTCATTTCAGTCACCAAGACTGAGGCTCATCTCGTCCCCTGAGCTGATGAGTTCATAGACAGGCTGGGAGCTGCCAAGTTCCTCAGTCCCTTTCATCTCACATCAGCGCACTGGCAGATTGTTCTGACAGAGAAGGCAAAAGAGAGGTCAGCATTCTGGACCTCAAAGGGCCACTTTCAGTTCAGGATGATGCCATTTGCGTGAAAGACTTCCCCTGCCACCTTTCAGAGGTTGGTGAACAGGGTCCTGACTAGGAAGGAGGCATTCTGTGCTACCTACCTAGATAATATTTATGTCTTTAGTTCCAGCTGGGAGAAAAACCTGTAGCACCTCCAGGAGATGCTTTAAGTCCTGCAGCAGTCGGGCCTGACTATCAAGGCCAGTAAGTGCCCAATAGGGGAAGGTTACTGTGGTATATCTGGGCCACATGGTGATTGGGGCAATGTGTAGCCTCTCTAGGCCAAGTGTGAGGTTTTCCTGGCCTAGAAACCCCCCTAAAACTCAGACTGAAGTGACAGCCTTGCTGGGACTCACAGAATATTACTGGTGGTTTATTATGGGACATGGCACCATTGTTGCCCTCTTTACTGAGCTGATTTCAAAGAAGCAGCCCAAAGAGGTGATCTGGACAGGCATCTGCGAGAATCCTTTGACAGCCTCAAGAAGGTCATGTTTATGGCAACTGTACTCAAGGCTCCTGACCTCTCAAATTAGTTAATTGTGCAAACAGACCCCTCAGAGCATGGTGTTGGGACTGTCTTAGCACAGTGAAATGAATAGAGCCTGGAACCAACCGGTAGCCTTCATTACTAGGAGGTTACTACCCCAATAACAGAGGTGGACTGCTTTTGAGACGGAGGCCTTTGCGTGGTCTGGGCACTGAAGAAGCTGAGACGATTTCCTGTTTGGGACTCAATTCTGGGGTTAGACAGACCACAGGCACCCCAGGTAGCTCACGCAAATAAGGGGTAAACGTCCCAAGCTGTTGAGGTGTGGTAAATAATTTAATTACCGGGACTTAATTTGATACAGAACATAATAAAAATAGCTCAATAAATAAGAGGCAGAATCCGTGGTATTAGAGGTTAAGAACGGGCTTTATTCCAATAAACGATTTCGAAATCGTGGACTCCAGGTTCCATCACCACGGAGGCTCAGGAAGTGAAGTACATACATGATTGATAATTAATTACTTTTATACAATAGGCATTACAGTGAAGCAAATGCGAGAGGCGTAACAATTGATAAGGAAGATAACATTATTCGTACGTAATGAAAATGGGCGTGATTGGGCGTAACAAAGGAACGTCATCAGGCATGATGTCATAATGGGGTGGTTCCATGAAAGAATTTCGCAATGTCAGCAGAAATACTTGGCAGAGATGTGCGCGCAGCAGTATGACGTGTGATTGACGTGCAGCTAGGGGGTGAAGGGGACTTGACATTTAGCTCTACATATGGCGACAGATGTCTAGAGGGTCAAGTCAACCTAATCCCAAATCATATCTAACATCCTATGTTTAAAGAACTATGTTATCCAAAAGAGAGGCCTTCTTGGAGTAGAATCTTATTCTATACTGACTATACTGACTGTTAGTGCGTGTACAAGCGTCTAAGTGTCTACACTAGATGCGAGGGCAGGAATCTTCCATAGTAACAGGGCTATGAATTACTTGCATAAAGACAGAGAAGCCGGGCCTTTGCTCGGTAGCTGGCAGAATGTTTACTTAAGCTACTAGACAGGAATGCATTGGGCAGGGAGCGGAGCAGATAATTTCCGAAGGTGAAATACAGTTCTTGGCAGGCAGCAAGCTGATGTCAGGCATCGTGAGCCGCGCAGAGGATGAGACAAAGTTCATGGTCACAGATGCAGGCTCGGACTGGAGCTTCAGAGACAGAAAGCAAGCAAAGCTTGATGACAGAATCAGGGCCTACTTGCCTGGACTGTAAAATGGCATAAGTGAACCATATAAAGGCGGTGGCCTTTCGTACTTAGGAATGGAATATCCGGCCCATTCATGGCGGATCTGAAAGAGGACATGTTAACGGTGGACGCACATGTATTTGCGTCTTCATAACTGGAACTGGAGGGATCATACATGTGCTTGTAACATGAACATAGAACCGTTGGGGTCCAAGATAGGGGACATAACTGACCAGAAAAATCCATATTTCCACATTCCCTCCTTGTCCCCTACTTGCCCGTCAAGAGATATCAATCTTCATTAATCCATTGATCTGTTCATATAGCATCATTTGTTCTTCTTTCTTCTTCCGGGATCTTGAATGAAAATCGTGATGTGGAATACACGATGTGGCACACAGACCACAAATCGCTGGTCCACATTGCAGGCATAGACAGCAACTGAATAGTATGAGAAGGCCAATACCTAGGAAGGATAGAACTCTCCATCCCCAGGCTGATAACACGCTCCAAAACCAACCGGACCAAGTCCAGGTGCCTGGATTCTGGTGTATCTGGCTCACAATCTTATGAAGGCGCGTTATAGCTTTATATACAGATGGCGAATTTTCTGGTATGAAAATGCAACAGCTTGATCCGATGACCCTACAAGCTCCGCCCCTATCGGCCAGGATGACGTCAAGGACAAGACGATTTTGAAGCACAACAATCCGCATAGCAGACTGCTCTTCTGTTAAATTGCCTAAGGCGGAAATAGTTTCGTTCACTACTGCTTCAAGGGTTCTAGTCAATCTACGTATCAGCTTACTATTAGTAACGGTACCTATATAGGGAAAGAGACCTTTATTGAAATCTGTGTATTTTTCCCATGCTGTTTCAGTGTAATCGACTATTGGGAGATCTCTCCTTTCTCTATTGTGTACTAAATGAGTATTTCTGTGATAATCAGGAGGAGCTAGAAAAACAGGTGGCAAAAGGAATCCAATGTAGCAGGTACCATCCCAATCTAGAGGCAAACGTACATATGCCGTCTGACCACATATAAAATAGGAATGGCGGGAAGCTCTAAATGTCGACTTGCCTTGATCACTGAATTCTATTACAGTGGTGCATCTACTATGGCCCATATGTATGGAACCATTCTTTCTCACACATAATTCACCTTTTACTGGAAATACTGACATGGCGGGCAAACTTGGATTAGCTTCGGATTCGACATTCAAGATCAGGAGATTAAGCGTAAAATTACCTAATCCATATACTTCATTTTCTAGATCAGTTCCTGTTCTTTTGGGAAGTCCCTCCTTGTTGGGGTGGCAGACTTTAAGTAAAACTAAGTTCAAATTTCCCCCTACCCTATTGTCTTGATAAACTGCAGAGTTCGAATCTTGGGAATTAAGTAAACTAAACCATGCTCCACAGGAGCCGTTGTGTGTGAACGGGTATGGAAAAAGAGGTAGAATTCCTTTATAGTTCTGATAGGGAGGGAGTCGGCCACATATCCAACAATTTGTAGCATTGCTAACCTGATGGGAATGATGTAACATACTAATAAAGGTGTTATTGCGCAGCGCAAATCTGTATGACAATTCATGCGGAGGTAATTCGCTAAAAGAATGTTCAGCAGTAATATTATAAACATGTCTAGAAATAGGAGAACATATGTGCAACAATATACTTGCAGTAATTATTAAAAGACTTAGGAAAAACAAAATCAATAACGTCACTGTGCAATGACTACGCAGTGATTTACAGTACGCCTGTCGTTTCAGCATTTTTCGGGTGCATTCTCTATTCAGGTCCAAGGGATACATGTCAGAGACAATTCAACCGCTTCACCTCGGAGAGGACTTAAACAATCAAATTGCTTGACTGATTGGACCTGAGCTTTAGTTTATAATGTTCGGCATTACTCTTTTCAACAAAAGGAAGTTTTGAGTCAATGGGTGAAGACACACGAGGTGTGGTATTCACATCTGCTGGTAGTCCATGAAATTTCTTGATATGACTTGAATGTATCCAGCCTTTTCTGCCTTCGATCTTCACGGCTGTCCTCGTCGTTAATAACACGAGCTGAGGCGACCTCCACCTAGGATCCAGCTGAGTCTTTCGATCAAAGTTCCTCACCAAAACGAGATCCCCCGGAATTACGTCATGGGGTTTCACCTCAGTGTTGTCAGGAAAAGCTGCAGCTACCTGTGAACGACAAGATTGTAGTGCAGACATCAAGGAAGCCAAATAATCTGTCAGCATATTACAGTCAATATCAGTTATTTTACGTGGTACAGGCGTCCCCCACATATTTGGTGGTCTGCCAAAGATCACCTCATACGGGGATAGCCCTGTTCGAGAGTGTGCTACCATTCTCATGTAAAAGAGTGCAACTGGTAATGCTACTACCCAGTCGACACCTTTTTCCCTGCATATTTTGGACAATCTGATTTTCAAAGTTTGATTATGTCTTTCCACGAGACCTGCTGCCTCGGGGTGTCGGACACAGTGGAATTTCCACTGATAACCTAACAAAAGTGAAACGTGTTTCATTAGTTCGGATGAGAACGGCTGGCCGTTATCTGAGTAGACAGCACGTGGTAAACCGTATCGTGGGAAGAATTCTCGAACTAACTGTTTGGCAGTAGTCGGGGCAGTGTAATCTGAAACCGGGTACGCCTCTGTCCAACGGGAAAGAGCACAGACAACTACGAGAACATATTTGAATCCTCGACATCGTTCCATCTGGATATAATCCATCTGGAGAATTTCAAAAGGGTGGTCAGGAGGCTGAAATCCACCCTGCTCTACGGGAATGCTTTTTCCTGGGTTGAACTGACAACAGATCATACAGGTACGAACTTTTTGTTTCGCTGCTGCTCGTAAATGCTTGTTGAACCAAATATGTTGAATGCTGTCTAGCATAGCTTTCTCTCCTAGATGCGCTGGACTATGGACAGTGTTAATAATGACTTGGACCATTGAATCAGGAAGGAACCACACAGATTTTTCCTTCGTCATCCATCCTTGATCCGTTTGGATCCCTCCTAATTCAGTCCATTTCCTTATTTCGTCTGGAGTAGCATGTGTCTGTATGTCAATTACATCAAGAGCGGGATCCTTAACCATCATGCAATGTGTTGGTGTCTGGACTATTGTCTTTGTCATGTCGGATGTTTGAGTTTGAGCAGTCTGTTTAGCTGTTCTGTCAGCTAGATCATTGCCTTGAGAAATGATATCAGTAATTTTCGTATGAGCTTTGCATTTCATAATCGATATTGCAATGGGTAGATGTATTGCATCTAATAAGGCATGAATGAGGGGTCCGTGCTGAATGTGGGCACCGTGAGAAGTTAAATAACCTCTCTCTCGCCACAGCACGCCGAAGTCATGTACAACTCCGAATGCATAACGTGAATCAGTGTATATGTTGACTCTTTTATTTGTGGCTTGAATACAGGCTTGTGTCAGAGCGACGAGCTCTGCTGCTTGAGCGGACAAGGTATTTATACACTTGGTTTCGATAATTTCAGTGTCTGTTGTGACTGCGTAAGCGGCCACTAACTCTCCTGTACTTGTTCTCATACATGAACCATCTACATACAACGTCAGGTCTGGATCTGACAATGGGACATCTGTCAAGTCTTGTCTGGGTTTCGTCGTTATTGTAATAACATCAATACAATCATGGGCTAGTGGGTCTGTTCCGATTACAGGTAAAAGTGTGGCAGGATTCAATGTGTTACAACGTCTGATTTCTATATGTGGCTGAAACAATGTTAGTTCATACCCTGTAAGTCGTGCTATAGTCAAGTGTTGTGTTTGCGTTCGATTCACAAGAACCTCTACTGCATGTGGTACTTGTACTGTCAATGGATGTCCTAACACTATGGCATCGCTTTGTCTGATTGCTAAAGCTGTCGCTGCCACTGATTTCAGGCACGCAGGCAGAGCCTGAGCTACGGGATCTAATGTACTAGAAAAATAAGCACACGGTTTGTGTGATCCTGCTTGTTCCTGTGTGAGTACTGACAAGGCAGTACCTTCTCATTCTGTAACAAAGAGTGTAAAATGTTTTCTGTAACATGGTGTTGCTAAAACAGGTGCTTGGCATAGAGCTTTCTTTAAGCTTTCAAAAGCTAGTGTGTGTTCATTGTAATGGTACTGTAACATTTGTAGCATTTGTGATGGCGTATTACCTTGCCAGGTACTCTCGAATTTTAATACTCTATTCTTCACTTGGGGCAAGGAATTTTCAACAAATTTTGTCACAAACAGATGTGGGTATGACTCGCTACTTGCTTTTATACCACTATTTATACCAAAACATTTTTCGAATCGGGCATAGAAATCACTAGTGTCTTCATCTTGCTTTTGTTTACAGGCTGAGATTGCACCCCAGTCTTCCTTTTTCGTGGTTAATAAACGTGGCAGTACCTGTACTAGTAAACCTGGCAGTGCTTTAGTTTTGTCCCCAAGCCCCGAACCTGGACCTCGGGCCTTTTCTTCATTTTCTAATGCTGTCCAATCTATCTTTTGGTCTCCTACCTCCCACTCTTTTTCCTTGAGTTTTTCATAAATGCCAGCAGGCATTAATACCTTTAATATTGTCATAATGTCGGGATAGGTATACTCTCCCATGAGTAACATGTCTTTAATTTCTCGGTGGAAACCCGCTGGGTCTTTGTCATGACTGGGTACCACTTTCTTCATTTCTAACAATTCTATTTTCGATATGGGCGTATATACATATACACGTTTAAACTGATTGTCCTCGCCCTTTATTGGGTGCACTTCTCGTAAGGGATTCTGTCTGTCCATGTAATACATCGGTCTTTCCTTGATGGGCAGTGAATCATGTTCTGGACATACAAAAAGAATGTACTGTTTTCTAGATTCTAGTATTTCCTTAATTAACTTAGTACCTGAACCTTTCCATCTATTCGTGAGTAATTCGGTCAATATATCAGGTAAGGGACCAGGATCTGAATGTTGGCTTTTATATAGTATAAGAAGTTGTTGAATCATATAAATCCCAGCTAAACGCTGTTCATCTGGGGTGAGGTTCAAAAATGTGTGCGCTACTGTATCATCACCATATTTTCCGGGACTGTCAACCCAATGAACGGCTGACCTGGCTAATTCTTGTTCATCCATAGAATCGAGTAAATGATAACCCCTTCGTTCTCGCAGTAATTTGTCAGCGGCTTGGAACGAATGCTCGGGGGACCTCATATTTATTATAGGTGCTTGGAAATTCCTGGTATTATCTGGACATATCGGACGTATCGGGTCAGTAAAGTATCTAGTACTATTACAAGATCTTCCTCTACCTACATAGGCTATGGTTTCTGACTGTCCTGTGGACAGTCCTGATCCTTCCTCCTCCTCATTTTGTTCAAACTGGTCTACCGCTAATCTTTCTTCGTGTAGGCGTTCTATTTCTTTTCGGATCTTTCTGCACATGGCTATTATACATTTTTGCCTATCATGTCTCCCTTCTGATATATTCTGGCTCCATCTGGTAAGATTTTGCATTATTTCCGGATCTACCCCCGGTCGGTCTTGATTTCTGATTACGCAATTTATGAGGAAACGTAACAGTTCCCCCTGTATCTCCACTTTCTGGTATTCCATAGCTCTGTTAATACATTCAGAGTCTCGCCCTGTTTGGACATAATGATATATATTATCTAGATGCATAGTCATTCCTGGTAACTTCCCTAAATACACCGCGGCTCGTCTGATACGTAATGATGCCATGATCATTTCGTCCTCTTTGCCGGGCACAGGGTCATATCTACAATCTACTAGAAGTTCCTTAAGCGTGCGGGCATTTATGAGTTTGGGGGTACGTGGATGTGCTGACTCTTGAAAGGTAAGTTTATTTACTCTGGGTGGCGTAGAAAAAATATTGGTAGCACCTCCAGTAGCCCCGTCTGGAGTATCGGGCGTGAAAGGATTCGTAGAACGCGATACAGCAACTATAGGTGTGGGCACAGCTATAGAAGTAGCTGTAGGAACAGATGTGGAAACGGACGTGCTTGCCGGAACTTGTGTCAGGATTTGATGCTGTAGAGATACAGATACAGGATCTTGGCGTTGAACCTCCCCGGCCAACGGTCTATGTGGGGCGGGGTTAGCATACTCGGGAGCTGCGTCATCTAAATATGAGGAAAGAAAAACATCTTCTGCGGTTCTAGGATGCCCCTTAGGATGTACTTTTATTGGAAATAATGGGGGTGGCAAGTCTTTTGGTATCCCCGGAGTAGCCTTAGGTAATCCCTCGGCCAGAAGGGGATACATACCCTTCATAAGGGCATGTCTTTGTCTGTCTACTTGTTCTGATTTCACTTGTGTACCTTCTTCAATTAATAGATTTTCTCGAACTTTATTTGAATTCTCTTTACTCTTCTCTTCCTGTCTACGTGCTTTTTCTGTGCGTCTATACGATTCTTTACGCCATAATTCAATGGCGTCTTTCTGTGATTGTCTAGCTTTCTTTTTCCATAATTCTTCCTCTACTTTCACGATGCACTCGGCATCCCAGGTCCCAGCTGCGGGCCACCTCTGACTTTCTGGTAATTCCTTAGTGTAGTTTACCCATAGATCAAGAAATAATATAGCGTCCAGGCCGTGTTTATGATACATGAAGTACCCTGGAGTGTCCCTCGGAGGAATGGGAACAGCTTCTTCGAGTACCCCTTTTCTAGTTGTGATCTGTCTTAGTTTCGAAAAGAGCGGCATATTGAGAACTGGTCTGCTACTTGATCTTGAACAAACTTAATACAATAAAACACAATAATGAACAGTCATTCACACCACAATATGCAGGACGTATTAATACATTTAACATTTAACATTTTTAAATGAGCAACAATGAAGATGACGATCTAAGAAAACTTAATCATAAAACATATTTCTCGACATTTAACGGAAATTTTCTGAACTTATATACTTGATATACTAGATATACTGCTAAACAGTACAGATACACTGCTGAAACAGTGCGGACCGGATTTGTGTACCCAAACCCGTCTGGACCGGCACAACTTATGTGCACGCCAGAACGCCTCCCCAGTAATGGTACTCACCGGGTAGCTCGGAACGGAAGGCCTCGGAACGGAACTGAACTGAACTGGACCGGACTGGACTCGACTCGACTCGAAAACTTCAGACACGTCGGGACATCGGAAACCTGGTGGGACTCTGTATACCTCGGATCTTGCTCTCTCAGCTAGGCTCTGGTCGGGATACTTCGCACTTCTCACCGCCTCGTCTGGGTGTTGATCGCAGCCTCAGTCGCCCCCGCTTGACCGGAGGGAGATACAGGAAATCCTGCTGGTACGCGTTGTTGTCCGTCCAGCTGTGGCAGGAGACCGGGCCTGCAACGCACCGCCGGCGCGTGAGATGAGAAAGTGTCCCTATTCGGGCGCCATTTATGTGGTAAATAATTTAATTACCGGGACTTCATTTGATACAGAACATAATAAAAATAGCTCAATAAATAAGAGGCAGAATCCGTGGTATTAGAGGTTAAGAACGGGCTTTATTCCAATAAACGATTTCGAAATCGTGGACTCCAGGTTCCATCACCACGGAGGCTCAGGAAGTGAAGTACATACATGATTGATAATTAATTACTTTTATACAATAGGCATTACAGTGAAGCAAATGCGAGAGGCGTAACAATTGATAAGGAAGATAACATTATTCGTACGTAATGAAAATGGGCGTGATTGGGCGTAACAAAGGAACGTCATCAGGCATGATGTCATAATGGGGTGGTTCCATGAAAGAATTTCGCAATGTCAGCAGAAATACTTGGCAGAGATGCGCGCGCAGCAGTATGACGTGTGATTGACGTGCAGCTAGGGGGTGAAGGGGACTTGACATTTAGCTCTACATATGGCGACAGATGTCTAGAGGGTCAAGTCAACCTAATCCCAAATCATATCTAACATCCTATGTTTAAAGAACTATGTTATCCAAAAGAGAGGCCTTCTTGGAGTAGAATCTTATTCTATACTGACTGTTAGTGCGTGTACAAGCGTCTAAGTGTCTACACTAGATGCGAGGGCAGGAATCTTCCATAGTAACAGGGCTATGAATTACTTGCATAAAGACAGAGAAGCCGGGCCTTTGCTCGGTAGCTGGCAGAATGTTTACTTAAGCTACTAGACAGGAATGCATTGGGCAGGGAGCGGAGCAGATAATTTCCGAAGGTGAAATACAGTTCTTGGCAGGCAGCAAGCTGATGTCAGGCATCGTGAGCCGCGCAGAGGATGAGACAAAGTTCATGGTCACAGATGCAGGCTCGGACTGGAGCTTCAGAGACAGAAAGCAAGCAAAGCTTGATGACAGAATCAGGGCCTACTTGCCTGGACTGTAAAATGGCATAAGTGAACCATATAAAGGCGGTGGCCTTTCGTACTTAGGAATGGAATATCCGGCCCATTCATGGCGGATCTGAAAGAGGACATGTTAACGGTGGACGCACATGTATTTGCGTCTTCATAACTGGAACTGGAGGGATCATACATGTGCTTGTAACATGCACATAGAACCGTTGGGGTCCAAGATAGGGGACATAACTGACCAGAAAAATCCATATTTCCACAGAGGTTGTCCATCTTCCTACAGGGAATGGACTTTACGATGGAGCACTGTCCTGGGTCAGACCACACCAAAGCAGATGGTCTGTCCAGGGTCTTTCACCTTAGTGAGAAGAATTTCCAGGAGTTTGGGTAGTTCTTTCAACTTTCAACTGGGGGCAACACATTGTACACCTGTCAGTCTTAGGGTGGTGTTCGCCCAAACGTTTTGCTTTATTCCTTTAATTTCTGTTGGACTTAGAACTCTCTGCACTTTACCATTGCTAACCAGTGCTCATTCCCCAAAATATAATAACATTGGCTTAAACCCTATTGGCACATTTAATGTACTTATAAGTCCCTAGCAGAGCGGTACTACATCAACTCAGGGCCTATAAAGTAAATACTACTAGTTGGGTGGGCCTGCAGCACTAATTGTGCCAGCCATTTAGGTAGCCTGTCAAGCAAGTCTCACATTTACCATTGCAGCCTGTGAGTGAAGTCGTAAACTTATCATTTTGACCTGGCAAGATCAGCCTCTTGAAAAGCTGGCTGGTGCACAATTTTGAACAGTTCTGAGATGCACAGCCATGAAGTGGAAAGCAAAAATCCAGATATTGCAAGCAATCCATAGCAATCAAATTTCTCTTCAATTTTTTTCCTGTGTTTACACACTTAATACAGAGGCAACGTGATTTCAATCTTCAAATGCAAATGAAACGCCCATCCAGGCTTATCTCCATAACATGTCGAAATTATCATATTTTCATCCCAAGTATCTTTGCTGGTATACCTAATGCATTTCTGGCTGCGAGCCCTTCTTCAGAGGTAACTAGAATATACAAAAACAACCCAACTATGACTGCTAGAAATCTTATGTCCAAAACATAAATGAAAACTTCAGCGATATATAGCATGCTATTTATAAAAATGTTGGGTAAACACCACTACCAAAACATGCTGTATTTCCAAAGACCTCTGGGGGTGAAACCTCCAGAATCTTCTACTTCAAAGCTGGCACCAAGTATAAACATTCGACTCTCAGACCCAAACCTTCAGTAAACCTCTGGACTTCTGGAAAGTCTCAGAAGTTTACTGTGCTGCTCTGCTGCAAGAAGGACTGCTACTGTGCTGCCCTGCTGCCTGAGTGAAAAGGATTGGACCTGCATCTTGAACCCAGGAAAACTAGGGTGACTCCAAGGGCTACTTGACTGACCTTCTGATCAGAGCCTCAGGGACAGAAAAGGCTCCAATCACCTTGAACCCAGCACCTGGACTCTGTCTGCTGTGAATCTTTCCCCTAAGTGGTGCCGGTGCCATCCCAGTCCTGAACTCTTGGAAGTGGGCCTGAAGGTGCTCTGCCAGCCCAGATGTGGTCCAAGCAGAACTGACGCAGCATGATACATTGCCACACAGCTCCTCATCCAAGCTGCTGCTGTACAACGCATCCCCAACACAGGACCATGTAGCTCTTTAGAACTGCCGCTGCTTGACACTTTCTCGACTCAGGACCCTGCATTACAGCATCTTCATCTCCTTGGTACCACTGCTGTGTGACAATTCTTTCATGCAGAACCGAGCATCACAGCCCTGCAGCTTCCCGGAATTGCTGCTGCATGACGCATCCACAATGCAGGACCATGAAACAAAGCCCACTGCCTATCTGAATCGCTGCTGTGCAACCCATCGTCCATGCAGGGTCTTGCAACATTCCGCTACCCGGATTTAAGGTACTTTGTTCAGCTGGCCTAACTTGGTTCCTGTATCCGGTCCATGATCCATTGCGGTCAGACTGAACTTGTGACTTTGTCATGATCCAGTGCAAGTAGATAACCAAAATTGGCTCTTTGAGCTCCTAGGCACTATTTTCACTTAAATCTCTAAAGTCACATACCTCTGTTTCTACTAATTGGGTTTTTGTTGATTTGGTCTCAAATAATTTATTAAATGCTACTCTATTTTTCTAAATTGATGTGGGATTTTTCTTCTGTTTTCACTTTATTAATATTTGAAGTGTTGTAGAAATACTTTACAAATTGCCTCTGAGTTAAGCCAGACAGCTTTGTGCTAATCTGCCAGAGGGTTAAGCACAGGTCACTTAGGGGTTGCTTGTGACTTCACCCTAACAGAAATTGGGGTTGCTGCTTGAGTAGCGTCTCCATCCCCTAAACTAGTAACCCAACTTCATACACTATCAATAAGGGCAAATCCTGAAGCCAGTCTTAAAAATCTAATTATCAACATCTGTCTAATTTCTTTACCAGGTTGACCTGGCTGAATCATGGCAATTCGTTGAGTAATTAAATTTGGCAGGGCAAAGCTTTTAAGAATCATGCACAAAAAGGGTAAATGTGAGGGGTAGGAGATTTTTCTTATGATACTCCCAATTCACAGCATGAATCGCTTGAACTTGCTAAACCAAACAGTAGCTGTGTGATGTCACATATATGCAATGCATAGGCATCCAGTAATGTTGCCTGCTGCTTGGAACTTACCTCGGATTCAGGGCCTTTAGCAACTTGTATAGCCTTCGGCAGTGGGCTATAATGATATAATATCCACTGTACACTATTGAAGCCTAAGAAAAGCCTCAGACTAGTGCACAAATTAGGGGTGAATAAAAACACTTATTGGTTGTACAAGGATTTTCTGAACTCAAGAAGCAAACTAAAAAGATTAAAGCCATTTTGAAGACTTCAGATTTCAGAGTTTGGTTTTGCTGCATCCTGTGCGATAAAGAACAAACAAACATGTTATAACTGCTGCATATAATAATTATGGTGTAAGCACTGATTGCTAAATCAACCAGGTGAAAAATATATTGGAAACTAGCAATGGAATTGAACGATACAAAAAAAAAAAACTTAGGTTGAATGATCATCTTTACACCTTTACACCTGCCCACCAATAAAATAGGAATCCTATTCCAGTTGTGCATCATTGTGGTATACATTTTCAGCACGAGTTGTTTAATAAGTCCCAGGAACAAATGATGGATGGAATGCTGAACAATGCAAACATTCACCATCAGTCACAAGATCTGGGCTTAATCCATTGTTCTTTTGCTCACCACGCCACCCCAGTTTGGACCCAGCCATATGCAAATTAGTAACCCCGAAACCGGTCCTCAGATTCTTGTTTCCAGTCCAGGCTGGCTTGGCAGTTCGGGCTGGACTGTTCCCATGGGGATCAGGGTCAAGAGTGATTTTCATATGGCTGGGTCTAAACTGGAATAGAATGGGGAGCAAAAGAGCTATGGGTTAAGGCCCAGATCTCTGTACTGGGGTGAATGTATGACATTGTTAAGCATTCTGTCCATCAATTGTTGTTTTTTGCATCTTTAATAAGCTCCCCCATTTCTTTTGCATTGTTTCTTAACCTAATTCTCATATATACTGCTTATGTAACTATAAAAGAATCATTCCAAGTTGTCCTTTGGTTGATGGTAATCTGTGTTTTAGAAACACTATAATTGTGCCTAGAGACTTGACTGGATTGTGCTGATACGGGTTGAATGGCTGACATAGCCACTTCTACTTTATGACTTAAGATTGAGAGATCATCGGCATAAGCTGCTACCTTAATCCTATGACAACATGAGATATTGCCAAGAGACCCTGTCATAACCTTTCTCAGCATAGAGAAGGAACATACAGATTATGCAATGCTTCTTCTGAGTCAATTTATGTAATAGCCCTATCTACATGAGTAGTGGTGTGGTGTCACAGACAAGGATGAAACCATGCTGTAGTTTAGATGCTGTAGTCTTCACCAATTTTGCAGATTGTGAGGATCTTAGAATAACTTTTGGCATCTGCATTTATCAATGAAATCATTCAGTATGATCCCTCTCATCAGTTGATGTACCCATCATGAGAAAATTAATTTATGTCATATATCTTCAAAGGATGTAGGTGCTAAAACTTTCCGAAACGTTTAGTAGAAGTCTGTTGGGATGATAACTTCCCCAGTAGCTTTCCATATAGTTAGGCTATTGATTACAAGTGAGAGGAGTTTTCGGGTGTCAAAATATGCAGAGAAGTCCCATCTAAATGTGCCTCAATGTTATCTTCCGAATGCAGACCTTCATTGTTGCATAGAGATTGTGAAGCCATTCAATATTTTGTGGTGCACCATTGATTAATTGACCACTATCCTTTTTAGTAGACTCAATACTACTATCGGATGTATTTTATCTTAACCGGTACGCCTATATACGCCCGATCAACTCATTGGTTTATCTTTGTAAATTCGAGCTACTATTACAGGAATGTTTAGGGAGGAGGATCCTTTAAAATACAACCACCCAACGGTATGTTTTACAGTGGGAAGCTGGCTAAAATGTTAGAGCTGGCCCTCCTTCCTTTTTATTTTGTGAAAGGAGTGACATTTTTAGAATTTGTGGGAGCCGTCTGACTAAAATAGAAGGTTCCTATCCAGACCTGTTTTGCTAGAGTTGCTGGTCCAGGACTCCATCATTTGGGTAAGCTATGGAGCAGAGTGCTGTTCACAATCTCCACCTGATGACAGACATGTGGACCAGTTGTCAAGCAACTGATTGAATGAGTAACACTGCACACTGGATCTCATTTGTAGAGGTTAGGCAACAGTTCTCTGCAGGTTTTAGCACTGCAGAAAGATTTAAGGGCAATTGTCGGCATGCATCAGTAGCTATGGTCGCCCATACAGCTGTAAAAATCTTGGAGGAGTTTAACAGCAAGATGTTTGAAAGAATTCAATCCAGAGGTCTCCAAATTTAATTTGCTGCCATGAATAATAGCAGTAGTATAGTAAAGGCCATGGCAGATGGTGGATATTTCAGGGTCCTTTGTTTGGCACAATGCATCAACCCGATTGTGCAGGAGTTTCTCAAAAAGAAGATATAGTCATTAATATACTGACCACTTGCTGAAGAATCTGCAGAATCTTCATTAATTTCTGTCATTCTTTTAAAATTCATAAGCAGTTGAGGATCATTTCATGTACTAATAGAGTACTGGCTAATGTCGTTGTACAGGAGGTGCCAACACATTGGAACTTGACCTACTACATGTTGGAATGTCTGTTTGAGCAATACAGACCAATCACAGACCATGTCATTCAAAGAGGAGGGGATGCAACTGGGAGAAGCTTGACAATGAAGGTGGACAAATGTGGGGGCTAATCAAGTGCCTGACACAAATGCTACTTCCTTTTGAGGTTTTCACAAGGGAAGCCAGCATGGAGATCAATACGATGAGTCAAGCAATCCCATTGATGCATCTACTACTGGACAAGTTGAAAAAGGTGCCGCAAATGTTCGCAATTGTGAATGACAAACATGTGTGCCACAATACTTGATCCACTGCACAAAAACATACTAGTCACTTTCATTCCTTTGTCACAATGGGATATTTCACTTTACAAAACTTGTATTGTCAACTGGGCAAGAGAACTGGAAGAAGAAAGGCTTGATTTAGAGGCCCAGGCAGATGTTCTGGTGTGCAGCGTTTAACCTCCAGAGAGGGCAGTGCTCTTGTCTCACAGCCAACACCATCATCACCAGCAACACTAGCAATAGAATAATCCAGCCCAATCCCTGCAATGGCTTGGTTTCAAGTGGCTGGGCTTCAGTCAAGTGCAGATTCAAAGGCAACAGAAGTCAAGCAAGTGGCAGCACCAATGTCCATTCAAAGGATAGTCCAAGCCTATCTGGTTGACCCAAAAGAAGTCTACCTGGATAAAAACCCATTGGTTTATTGGTTTGGGAATATGCGACAATGGCCAGAGCTCAGTATGCTGGTAATAAAGTATCTGAATTGTCTGGTAGCTAGTGTGCCTTCTGAGTATGTGTTCAGTGCAGCTGTCACAGTTGTCACAGTCACAAGGAGCAGTCTCTCATCTCAAAACATGGAGAGATTGACGATGGTTAAAATGAACCAACACTTCCTACCATAAGATAACAGTGTTCCTGAAACAGCACTGGAGGAAGAGGAGGGCAATTGGTCAGACTTAAGTGTGTTAGCTGATGAACTTCTTTGCAAAACCCAGAGTTAGAGAATTAGCTCTACTTCCCTGACTAACTAACCCACAACAGAACTTGCAGATACACTGTGACACTGCTCTGAAAAAATTACTATAGAGCAGAACATTTACATATTTGGTGTCTGGTTTAGGCTGCCCCATTTAATCACATCACATGTATGGAATAAACCAGTGTGCACACAGGAAGTCTCCATTTGCCTAAAGGACATGAAGACAACAATTCCTACCACCCCTATCCTTCGTTCCTTCATTCACTAGCTGGCATGTCACTGAAAATCATCATTAATTATATAAGACTGTCCTTGTGCATTGCTTCCATAGGAAAAGAGATACAATAGACAAAGGTGTGCCACGCTTCGAACAGGTTACTATTGTACTAGCAAGTAATATACTGAGTGATTGATGATTCGTGTCGTGACTGGGAGGGTGTTATAACCAATTTTTAAACCTGATTTGTAATCTTTGGGTCCTGGGCGATGATTCTGCCTGAATCTTGCTTTGCTTTCCCATTCTATTATAATTACTTACATGGTCCTTTTGTTTTACTTCTTTTTTTTCAGGTTCTTCTGAGACCAGCCAATTTAGTTCTCAACACTAGATCATACGTTTTGTTGCCATGTTTTATCTCCCAAGTTTAACATCAGTTTAAAGCCCGGGAGCATTCCTGAATCCTGGAGGGGTAGCATTCTCCAACCGATTCACAAATCAGGGGCACGTTCAGACCCAAATATTTACAGGTTAACAGCTCTTATAGACTTTGAGGCTAAGATCAACGCATCCAATCTATCGGTAGATCTGGAGACCTGGGTCAGGAGCAAATCCCTGATTCCAAAATCACATACTGGTTTCCGGGCTGGTGCGGGCACCTTAACAAATATGGAGAAAACGCCTATGATGAAGCATGTCACTATTATGTGAGTGAGGCGTCTCCTTCAATATCTTTGATATTCCACCTGACACAGATAACATCGTAGGAATCTCTCGAAAAAACTGTAGCCCTGGGTGGGTTTACCGTTTTGGCAACAGTTGCCTATAGTGATAAAAAAACCTTAACAAATATGTCAGCATTAACTCCTATAGCTAAGAAAGCAATTGATAATTCAAACATCCTCTGCGCATGCGTTCTACATCTTATAGCAGCTTTTGATAAAGTGCCAAGAGCCAAACTATGGGCCAAAATGAAGCCAGGGGAGCTCCCCTTAACCGTTTAAGAGCGATTATCAACCTTTACTCAAATACCTGGGTTCAAATAAAAAAAGAGGATGGCTGTAGCCTAACTAAGACATTTTTGACAATAAACGGGCTAAAGCAAGGATGCGTGCTGCCGCCCAGCCCATTCAACATCTACACCGCCAACCTAGAGAGCAACCTTTGCATCATTCAGGGCGATCCTCCAAAACTGGGAACAACACCAATAGTGAGTCTGCAATATGCAGATGATATTGTGCTACTTTCTCAAACTCCACTTGGCTTGCAGCAGCTGATTTCACAACTTACGCTGTATATCTCGAATGCAAAATTAACAATAAATCTCCAAAAATCTAATGTACTATGCTTTTCCAGCATTCGAAAAAAATGACCAAAATGTTTTTGAAGAATAAGTTCCAACACTTTAAAACAGGTGGATGAATACAAATATTTGGGTGTCTTACTAGATCGCCAATTGAGCTACAAACATCACTAAAATAAAACAACTATTATTTGCTTTCAAAACCCTACAGAAAAATGTAAGCGGAAGTTTAACAAGTCATCTTTTAAAGGTAGCAGCAGCTACATTTCTGCCCTCTGTAACATATGGCTCAGAAATGCTGAATACCAAGGACTCCAAAACACTAAATCTAGCTCAGTCTAGATTATTCAAAAAACTGTTTTTAATCCCGTGTCACATCTCCCAGGCGCAGATACGTCTGGAATATGGACTTACAAACCAGACACAGGCTAGACAAGGCGTTCTGGCCAAATACTACTGGCGAATGAGGGCAGCCGAAGATAACACATTAGCCGACCATTGCTGGGAGGAGGTCGAAAAACAGTCAAGGCAGAAGAATTCCATATGTCAGATATTAAAACAAGCACTTTTATCATTAAACTTGGAAAAAGCTTGGCATATACCAATGACATACCTCGCGTTTAAACAAATTACTAACAAAACAACTAAACAAGGGTCGCTGGTAACTGACAAAGCTTTACTGGCAGGTAAAAGTCACGCCTGATCGGTGTATCAAACATACAAACAATTGAAACAACAACCCTACTTACAAGAATGCTTTAGAGATCACTTCAAGAGGAAACTAACCCTACAGAGACTCAAATCTTTTTCGACCAAAGACCTTACACCAAAATGGCTATGGACTTGGCCATCTCAGGACTGTTGTCTCTGTGGTAACGGAGAAGAGTAGGTATTACACATATTATGCATCTGCCAAGCTTTACACAATTTAAGGAAGATCCTCTTGAGCCCAATCTTAAGAGAAACACAAGTCAGGACCTGCAGAGCGGCTGTGATATATTGCCTCAGCGGATCTTCGGTCTAACTTTCCTGCAAAACAATCAAATTCCTGACATTTGCAGCTCGAGAGCGTGAAAAGAAGGATGCAGCAAAATAGAATCCGGGAAAGATGGACATATATTAGCTGGAACTAGACCTTTCTTTATGCTTTTTGCACTCTCCCTTCCTCACGTTTCCTTTTTCCTTTTACAGCAAGTGCTTTTGTCTGGGAAAGTATAAGACCCACATACACTGCATTCTCCTTTCACTGTTCTATCTCTCTGAACATTCCAAACTAAAAGAAGGCCCAGAGACGTATATATAACTTGGGAAAAACATAAAAAGATAAAAAGCACAAGCACTTTTAGCAAAAAGAGCACACCAATGTTTACATTACACCTAATAAATAGTATAGTGAAAGTATTTTGCTATAATAGCTGTTCATAGGTACTACGTGAGGGCCATTCCTCCTTTTTTAATATCGTCTTATTGTTCTTATTCTTTTACTATGTATATTTGTGTATTGTTGCATTCCTCATGGTGGCACGTTTCACCCTGTATGATGTGGTTTATTTCATGGTGTTATGTTCCACCCTTTTATGATTTTAACAAATCAAATACAAGTATCTTATACCAGTATTCTCATACTTAACATTACCCAACATTCTCAAATTATTTTGCTTTTCTTGTTCATGAACACTACAGGTCTATTTTATTCAGGTTACACTTGGGACGGGAGTCATGACGGAACTCCCACAACAGCGAGAAGAAGGAAGTTAGGAACAATGCTTATCTGCTTCAATGGTAAACAACATGATTCAAAGACTAAGAGTCCTACTCTTTTGGACTGGAGAGAGGTGCATTGTTTAGGAAATTGCAGAGTGGCTCTAATGCCAAACTCTGAAAGGTGGCTGGGGATCTGTGGGAGACTGTCACGGGACACATGCCATCACATGATGGACGCACACAGCTAAATGATATTGACATTCGTGGGATTGATCAGCCAGGTACATGCATGTCCTTGTATGGGAATGGTGGTAAGAGATTGTTTTTACTTCTCAGTTAATCTCACACTACTGCACCAGCCTATACTCTGCCCTCTTGATCCTCATCCACCATGAAACATACCTGTCCTTGCTGCCACAATATTCACTTGTACTTTGTTTGCATTTCATGGGCTTTCTCTTCTTCTGCATGAAATCTCCATGATACTCCTGCTCGGACTGGTTCAGCTCTGCACTCAAGACAGACGCTCTGAGAAGCAGATGCACCGTCCATTTGGCATTTTTATATACAGTTTAATTTTTTTTGCTTAACAATAACAATTTTCAGAACTGTGTGGGTCCTCCCTAGTTTGTATTTTAAAACCATAGGTAACATAACAATTAGATAACTTGGTACTCTGGGCTAAAGGACTGTTTGCATTTGGTAACTGAGCTGTCTTCTTCCTACCACAACAAATGTGATGATGATGTGCTAGCGAACAACTTGATGAATGTTGTGTTTGTTTTCATTAAGCCTTCCCCCAACTCACCCTTTCCCATCCATTCATGAAATCCCTAACCTTTTTCCCCCAGGATGTGTGATCTATTGAGTTGTGACTTCATAATTTACAGCATTAATAGATTTCACAATTGGCAGGGTGTATGTGGTTAAAGTGACGCCAACTGTTACAGGATGTGTTTTTACTAAACAATAGCTCACACCAGCCCTACTACCCACCAGGCATGAAAGGGACACCATTATAGTGCAGAGTCTTAGAACAACGTCTGTCCAAGGATAGGTAGTACTAGTGTGCATTATGGTTTGATTCACAAAGGTAAAGTTACACTTTTGGTTTAAGTTTACTCTTGCAGTGTAACTGTACTTCTAGTAATTTTAGGAGTAGTAAGTAACTAACTTTATGAGTAGTCACCAACTAGTAGTAACTCCTTTAAAAATAATAGGAGTTACTTACCACTCAAAAATGTACTACTCGTAAAGTAACTGATGGAAAAGTTTCCAGTCTCGTAAACTTACACCGCAGGAGTAAAGTAATACCAAAACTGTAACATTACCATTGTGAGTCATACCTTGCGTTGCTTACAAAATCTATGCAACTTGGAATAACATTATCCTGAGCACTGACTTCAGATTTCTGTAGGTTTAGTTTTAATCATTTAAATAAATACAAAAATAAGAGCTCCCCAGATAGCTTGCTAGTTATTGTTTATTTGACATTTGTGTCATGGGGTTTCAGTCTTGGAATATCCACTAACTCTGTGTTTTCTATCAGTGTAGTTGTCTGTGATAGGGAATGCTTCTGAATAATCCTACAGTTGGGGTTCACCTCACAAGCATGATTTGGAATAGGTGGGACCTTGTTTTTATGATTTCTTCCTTAGCACTTTTACTAGTGTTAGGAATGCCCTTTGGGAAACCCAGAAATAAGGTTTGTGAAGATTGAGAGAGGTAACAGATATTGCTTAATCTTTTCAGGTTAAGAACTTAGTACTGAAGTTGTTTTCGGGAAGGAGACATTTGGATACTTTTTGTATTGTTACCACTTGGCAGACCCCATTAGTGCTCATTAGTTACAGAGGACAGGACATGGGCTGTAACTAACCAGAATTCAAGTATCACTGATAGGTGGCTCTGAGCTGCTAAATCTCACAAAGCAATAAAGTCAAACATATATACTATAGAGAGTTTTCTGTCTCCACTCTAGTAGTGGGGTATACTGGACTGCAGGAAAAGGTATATATAACCTACTGAAGAATACGTACATGGCAAGAGATTTAAGGTAGGGAAAGTCTAGGAGGAAAAGAGGATGCGCAATATAATGTGTGACAATTTCAGAGTCAGTGACAGTCTCGCTCTAGTAATGAATACCACAATGTTACGCTAACTAGCAATGCAAAGAGGATACTAAAAAAAAATAAAGGCCCTTTATTTTTCTGACTTGAGAAACCCACCATCTCCACCCACAAAAGACCCACCACTCTCTCGGCAAAATTACCCTTTCCCCAAAATTCCTTTCCCATCCTCTCAACCCACAACAGGCCCACCCCCCTCCTGAAGCAAACCTCCCAAAAGTCCCATTCCAAAAATCCCCTTTACACCCTCTACACTCAAAACAGGCCCACCCCCCAAGCATAACCCCAAATATTCTCCTTTCCCCAACTCTCCTTCCCACCCTCTCCACCGACATGCCCTCCAACCCAAAATAAATGTTCAATGAAAGTGGTCTCTGAGGGCATCCAGGTCCTTTCAGACATCGGCCACCTCCCGGTCCAGGTTCTGCTGACCACACCCAAAGTTTGCCAGCTCTGGAGGATGCGGTGGGGTAGGTGGTCGGTTGATGATGATGAGGAGGGGGGTGCTCCTGATGTACTGGTCCCAGGTGGCAGTGGACTCCCGCTGCAGGTGGCGACTGTGGTGTTGCCGGTTGGAGCTGGAGGTGGGCTGGCTGGTGGGCTAAAGAAGTAGAATCTGTGCCTCCTCCTCCTCTAAGGCCACCAGTCAGCAGTATTCTTTTACTGCGGCCTCCAACTTCTGGCGCCACAGCCTGGCCGCCCTCCCACTGGGATGATTGGCCGGTTCCAGCAGCAGGAGTAGCTATAAGATCATGAAAGGAAAAAAAAAACATGAATTGTGATACTGCTCAGCGCAACCACTGTTTTTCTACTGTCAAAGACTCACGTTAGCAAAACATTTCTGGTCCCCTAGGGACATTGAATTATTTATGTGATTAGTCACAGGGCCAAGATTTTCCCACACATGGATCACATAATGCAATAGCACTGGCTACAAAGAATGAAGCCAGACCACCAACATAATCAAAAATTGATTTTATTTTAAAGAATTTCATAGGGCAAACCTAAACAGACACTTTGTGCCTGATTATGAGTCTGGCGGTCCGAGGACCATCAGACTCGAGGTGGCACAGCGGTAGTGGTCCAGCCACCTCCTCACCAGCGGTCTGAACGCCCCATTATGAGTGGGTCTGTCAAACTGCCCTCTGGTGGCCAATGCCGCCAGGGAATTGCCATTCTCTGGAGGTGTCGCAGCAGTCTGAGGCCACAATATGCTCTGCGGGACCACCACGGTCCTGCCAAGCATATTACGAGTTTCCTCTCCGCTGATGGTGACATGGACGTTCCTCCTTCATAGCAACCCTGAACAAAGGGGGCCCTAGAGGGCCCTCTGTTCCTCCTCGCTTGTGCATGAACACAGGGAGGCATAACATGTGCCCCCTTGTGTTCATGCACAACAGTTCCTGTACGTCATGGACTTTTCAGTCCATGCAATGAAGGAACCTTGTGGGGTTTTCCCATTGTGGTGACTTTTTCAAAGGCACCGCTGCCTTTGAAAGAGGCACCACCCTGGGAACACCATGCCGCCCGCCGGCCAGACTGCAAATAACTTGTAATCTGGCAGGGGGTGGCGGAGAGTCTCGGTGGTGTGGGGGCGTGGTGGTGGAGTACCACCCGCCATCACGCCGCCGAAGCTCATAATCGGACCCTGCATGTGTTAATAAATTAATTAGCTGTCATTAATAAGTAGGAGATAAATAGTGAACAATTACTCTACTGTATGTGCTACATTAATGGAGCCATGCTGGTGGGTCTGCTACACTGAAGCGTGTTTTGGGGTAGCTGTAATGGCATTATATTAATGTACTATCATTATTCCAATGCCCATGCTCGTCTCCTACTCCCTCTTCAAATCTACTCTGAGTCCAGACTCCAAACTTAGGGGCTGATAGAGTATGGCAGATGGGATACTCCGTCACACATACGGTGGATAACAGATATCCCATCCGCTGTATTACAGTAGACAGTGGATAAAATATAAAGGGTGCACTGTAGTTCAGCAAACGGGATGTATTATTTTATTTGTCACGTTTGTCCCTGAGTATCCCATCCGCCAAACTCTAAAGCAGTACCTTAGTCCCACATTACACCCTGACCTACTCCACAAATTATTTTCAACAAATACCTTCACTTGGCAGTGGGGAGTTAGTCTACGGGAAGGTCAGTTATAGGGATTGTGCTAGTTAGAGGTTTAGATATGGTATGGTTGGGTGACATTGATCATGTACTATGCTTTTGCTTAGTCCCATTGGTTGATGGAAGGAAAAAATTGGACCCGTAAATCTGTAACGGAAGCTATGCAATATAATTTACTTGAGGTGAAAAATGTGTCACATGCTGAAATGGAATTTACATTTGTGTATAGGAGGGGATGGAAAAACTGATGAAGTGAAGTACTAGTAGGTGACTGAGGGGGCACTGGGAAACACACCTTGTCTTTGGTTTTTCTGTATTGCAGACTTTGTGCTGCACTGTTAACTGAAGCAGACACATATTTTACCACCTAAAAGTGCAGTGCCGAATCAAAGTGCACTACAGTTTTAGGCTGCAAAATGCCATGGGCAGGAGGTTGATTGGCGGGAGATCTGCCTTGCTTAACAAACACATTATTGGTAATTAGGAATCAAGCTGACTTGCCACTTATCCCTGCCACCACTGGGACTGCTCTCCCTCTCTCGACCTGCTGGGCCTCCTCCGCTGTACCTGGCTGGTGCTAATGGCCTGTGTGCCTAAACAAAAGATACCAGATTAGCTACCTCTTTATTGGTAAAGTCAGGCTCTAAGTTGCAATTTTGGAAATCCTACTTTTAGAATTTTTATATTTTCTTCTCCCTACCATTTGTGCCTTATGTCAGTGTCCTGGGTCTCATGACAATGAAAGGCTTTGCTGTTTGAGTTAGTGTATTGCCTCCAGCCAGTAACAAAACGGGGGTTAAGGTGTGGACAGGATGGGCCATCCTGGCATGATGACTGGGGAGGAGCTGAACTCAACACCAATTACACATCAAAAGTCTTTACCTCCTGCACATACAAATGAACCTGTCACCAGGCCTGCTCTTCCTTTTATCACTCCCAGACAGTTTGGACCTTAGACATTGGAAGGAGAAGAATTTCCCAGAACCGGATGTCAGGGTAGGACAGGGAGTTCCTCCACACAAAAGCTGGCACCAGGTATAAATATTGGCCCTCCTTAGAGCCACTCATCAGAAGGCTCCTGGGCTGGTGGAAGTTAGAGAAGAATGACTGATCTGTTGCTAAAGGACTGCCATGCTGCTTGAAGGATTTCCTTGCTGTCTGAGAAGGAAGATTGGCCCTGCTTGCCCTCTTCCCAGGCTAACCAGAGTGACTCCAAGAGTGAGCAGACTGACTTCCTGTGAGAGCTACAGGAACACAACAAGCTTAAGAGGCCTCCCTGCCACTGCCCAGATAACCTGCTGCAACTGGACCTGCCTGGACCTGTCTGAGTTCTGATGGAGAGAGTCCTGATCACCAAGAGGTGCCTCTCCTGGTACCGGACCCTTCACAGGCATCAGAGTGTACTCCTGATAAAGAAAAGGAGAAAATCCTGAAGTTTGGGCTCCTCGGGAACAAGCCTGTTCTTGCCAAGATGCTGCCATTCATGAGACTGCCAACGCGAAGCTACAGCAATGACCACCCATGACACCATACTGGCTTTTCGCACTACAGCCACCATCCGTGACACCAGACCTGTGCTTTGTGCTACAGCAGCAACCATCCACGACGCTCAGCCTCCTCTTTGCAGCCTCCTCCAATGCAGATGGAACTCTTTGTGCCTGACTTAGAAGGTAGCTCTTCAGAGAGACTAAGCTGAGCCCTGTATCTGACCCACACTTCATTGTAGTTTGCCTGAAGTTGCGATTTTGCTCCACTCTAGTACAACCAGATTACGGCTTTGTGCTTTTCGATGTCAATTTCAAACATAAAATTAAAATTTAACTTCTATGATTCTACTGACTGGATTTTTGTCAGTCTGATATAATTTTCTTTATTAAAATGTGCTCTATTTTTCTAAAATGGTTTGGGTTTTTTCCTAGTTTTCTGTTTTTACATTATTACTGGTTGTGAACTACATAAATACTGTTTTTGGGTCACCAGAGGTTTAAGCACAGGTTAATTTAATGACTTTGTGACCCACCTGACAAGGATTGTGATTTTTGCCTGAGTGGGACTTCCATCCCCCTCAACCAATTACCAGGCATGTAGTGTTCTTAGGAACAAGGCACACATGTGGGTGGGAATTAATTTTTGTGCACCAATGCATGCCTGTTTTTCTGTCAATTCTTTGCTTTTTGCCAGATGTATTCCATCAGGTTTTACCAGGTCAAATATGCCAGAGGAAAAGTAAAAGGTGTAGGTTTGCCACAAATGTCATACTCATAGTTCAGCAGGTACCTCCACTTATCAGATAAATCAGGATTTATGAGTAGGTAGGGCCACAAATGCAGTGCTGGCTTAGTATTCCTTGACTGCTGAGTAGTAGAGGCGTCATTAGCGAATACAAGCTCAACATCCTCTCCCCAAAGGAGATAAGGGTTGCAATCTGCTTCTCCATGCATGGACTTCAGGAATCCACAAGGATCCAAAATACTTTAGAAGGACTGTGAGACTAGACCAGTAGGAGGAGCTTACGGAATTAACAGAGATTCCATCAGCCGCGCCTTGCTTTTTCCTCAGCACACCGTATCCTTCCTATCCTTTAAATGCTTGAAATATCAACACCACACTAATACATCAGCCCCATGGCAAAAACAAAACCTTCATTGAAGAATTGATTGACAGTTACCAGTACATATTGTGAAATGGCAAACACCTGCTGCTATGTGACTTCCATCTCCCTTGGAGCACTGAAGAGTCTCCTCAGTTACAACCCTATCACCCTTGTAACTTGGAAGCACTTAAACCAGGAAAACGGCCCTTTAAACTATTATGAAGCAGTATTTGCTCATGGTATGACAGCTACCAAATACTGGATAACATTGATGCACCTTTTAAGCCTTCTTCACTCAGCAGAAATGCTGAATATGTATAACTATTTAACTATGCACAAATCTCTTGACACAGGCCAATGTTGCCTACTCATACTCCTGGACCTATCGACAGCCTTCGACACGGTTGACCACAAACTTCTCATTACGATACTTCAAGAAAGGGTTGGAGCGGAAGAGGTGGTCTTACAATGGTTCACCTCTTTTCTACAAAACCGCACCCAAAGAATAAAAATCAAAAACTTCTCGTCTGACCTACTCCCTGTTAGCAGGGGTGTCCCACAAGGATCAGTTCTATCCCCGCAGCTTTTCAACATCTACATGGAACCACTTACCACCATACTAAAAAAAAAAACATTCCCTTCCACCTCTATGCTGAGAATACCTAGATCTATCTGGAAACCTCCTCCATTGAAGACATTCAGAGACTGAACGACACTCTGAGAGAAGTCCAGCACTGGTTATCACACAACCACCTGAAACTAAACCAAGACAAGACAGAAATCCTCCTCATCTCCAACAAGGAGAAGAACCCCCAAATCACAGAATGGTTAAAAGCTATTGATGCTCTCAACTATAACCCTACCCCAGCCGATTCTGTAAAATCGCTGGGAATCACTCTGGACCCTAGGTTAGACATGAGCAAACACATCAAGAACACTGCAAAGAGCGCCTTCCTCAACCTTAAACTACTCAACAAAATAAAACCCTTCATCCCTCCCAATGAGCTCAAACAAGCCACTCAATCCCTGGTGCTGTCAAGACTGGACTACGGGAACACAACCCTCACAGGATCAGCAACATCTCACCTAGCTCCCCTCAGATCAACTCTGAACTCAGCAGCTAAAATGGTCACTGGAGTCAAGAAATATGAACACATTTCGCCTGCACTCAGAGAGCTAAAATGGTTCCCAATCGAAATGTGTGCCAACTTCAAAACTGCCTGCCTCACACACAAAGCGCTGCACACAGGGAATCCCGCCTACCTGGCCCCAAAACTCCAGAAGGCTGGTCAGACAAGAAGCCTAAGGAGTACCAACACTCTACTCCTTATCCCTCCGAAAACTGGCAAACAAAAAAACGCATCTCGTTCCTTCGCAGGAAATGCGCCCAAAATCTGGAACTCCATACCAATCCATATCCGGACCAATCCCTTCTCCCTAATATTCGAAAGGCAGCTCAAAGACCTCCCCCTCAATTGATTCCTCACGAATGGATAGCTAAAGCTTAACCAACGAAGCCTACCTACAGAAGCACACAGACACTTTGACAATAAGATCTTACCTCATTAATCTCGCCAAGAGTCATGGTGCTTTCTACGATGACATTTCTGTAAAGCGTCATGAGACGCCGTACACCCTACTATGTTAACATATCTTACGAAGGACAATGTGCTTTTTATGAATGTTAGACCTGGCACCTTGGCGTGAGTCTCCCTCCCTCTTTTTGTCACTGTGCCTCATGTGTTTTTATGGTGTTGGCCGCTCAGCGCGCTGTGCCACTGCCAACCAGTGTCGCGGTGCGAGTGCTCCCTATGTAAATTGTATATGTTGGTTGGATTCCATGATTGGATTGTTTGATTTACTGTCAGACCCCAGTAAAGTGCGCCGGGGGCGCCAGGGCATGTAAAGGCGAACACCGCTGGTGGGCTTGCAGCACTGGTTGTGCCACCCACAGAAGCGGCCGGTAAAATATGTCTGAGGTCTGCCATCGCAGAACCTGCGTGCAGTCTGGTACTGACATGCTGACCGGCAAGTGCCCACACTTGCCAGTCCCTAAAACCTTCCCTTAGCTGCATGTTAGTCACCCCTCTGGTAGGCCCACGGGCAGGGTGCGTTGTAAGCCTAAGGTAGGACAAGCCCGGATGCGTGGCATGTCCTAGTAGTGAATTACCGCCATCTTGTTGTTCACTACTGCAAGGCTACCCTGTTCTCATAGGCCAGTATGGGCGGCCTGGATTATTACACCCTATGATCCTAACCGACCCAGGGAACATGGTAGAAGATCGAGTTTAGTATGCCTGAACTCAGAATAATAAGGTACATCTTTTCGCAAGGTTTATTTTAATATTCCGGGTTTGCAAATGCCGCTTTTAGAAAGTTGGCCTTTGCTTGCCTAAACCTTTCAGCCGCCTCTGCGTGATGTGTATCTGATGTCTGGCTGGTATGAGTGACAGGGCTGGGGGAACCCAGATGGGCAGGGCTAGGTAGCCTGGTAATGAATAGGACGATCGACAGGTAGATGGGTGGGAGGAGTGCTCCTAGGCTCTGAATAGGACAGTGCTCTGCTACCTCAATGCCGGCTCCGCCCCCTGTGGAGCGTCTGATGACTCTGCCCTGCACTCTGAAAGAAGAAGCCTGCATCGCGTAAACAAAGTGCTCAGAAACCGGACTGAACTAGGCAAGGGCCCCCCTGGCCTGGGAGAACAAAAGATTTGCTGTATAAATGGAGGAGCCCTGCTCCTAAGAAACTAGATCCGAATTTGACCAAGAAGAATCTCTGCCTGAGGAGGAGGCACCGGGAAAGCTGTAGGAGGAAGACTGTCCCTATCCTGGGGGATTGGCCTGCAGTGGTGACCTTGCTGCCAAAGGAGAGAAGAGAAACTGTTGCTGAAGACTTTTACTTTACTTTTACTTTCAAGACTTGTGCTTTTCCAAAACGATCTCCAAGGGCTTGGAACTGAGCTTGCCCCCTGAACTGAGCCCCAGGACCATTGGGCTCTACCTGATCTTCACTCGCCTGCTGCTGGACTGTGGTGTCCTTTCCCTCGCCGGAGCTGTGACCCTCGTGCCCAGTCCCTCCCTGAGCCGTGACCAGGACTGCTTAGCCGCCCCCGCCTTGGGAAGAGCCTCGCTCGATCGGAGCCGCTCCCCCTACGCTGTGCTGGGCTGCCCCGTCACCCCGCTCGTGGAGGCTCGCGGAATCGGCATTGTGAGCATCTCCAAGCCTCGGACAGCCCGGACGCATCGGCGTGCCCGGCTGCCCCGCTTTGTTCACCCGCCACCTGCAACACCCCGCTCTTGTCGTGAGCCTGAAGATCAGACACCCTCGTGAAGTGTGGGAGCCCCGGACGCCGCCTCGCTCTTCTGTCGAAGAGCCGCTGAAATCCCGCACCCGCCTTTGCGTCAAGAAACAAGGTACTGTACTTACGAACTCGACCGCGAGCTCGCATCGGATCCAGGGTCCGCAACGTTCTTATTTCCCTGTCATCTGCTGTGTGCTCCCTGGGCGCTGCCTCAGCACGAAGTGCGCTGAGGCCTACAGTTACCTTGTGCCCGCCTAAAGAACTTTCCGTAAAACCAAGAGAACTTTACCGTATTCCTGCGAATTGTGGCCCCATCAGTTCAACGTTACTGGGCCTTGTATTTGAATCTGCTGAATCTACATAAAAGCTTATTTTTATATACTTCCTGATTGGTGTCCGTTTGTGGTGCATGCAAGGGGTTTACTGTAGGTGTAATTGCATTTGCTTAACCGTGTACACCTGAGACTTAGCCTAGACTGCTCGCGCCACGCACCTAGAGGGTGAGCAGGGGTTATTCTGGGGAGTCATCCTTCGCCCTGACAAGAAGTAAAGGGTCCCTGCTTGTTGTGGGTTCACACCTGCGTCAACCAGAGCCCCCTCATTTCTAACAATGAAGATACTCTGCGATGCGTCCTGACTCACTGTACATATTACTGTTCATTTATCTTACGTGTGATAATGCTCTAAAGCGCTCTGATACCCTCGAGTCTAGCTAGTGCTATATAAAACTCTTAAATAAATAAATAAAATATTAGAAACTGCTAAACACCCATTCCTCACATTTCTAAATTGGGGAGGGGGTGGTTCTTCAATTAGGCAAATCATACCTACATGACCGCTGTCAAATGTAGGCAATAAAATCTCCTAATTTTGCAACCTTTAAGTTAGGTAGTGGGATCCCATAAAGATCAAACCTGCCTCAGTTCACCTCATGTGGGGGCATATTATCAAGGGCTTTATCACCGCTTTTTGGGCTTTAAAAGAGAAAAAAGCAGATATAATGTTTTCGCCCTATTAACAAGGCAGTGCTAACATGCATTAGCTCATGTTAGTAGCCTTGTTATCGACGCCTCGCTTTGTATCTCTAATGAGATGCAAAGTGGGCGTCACTGGGCAGTACAACCTTGTAAATATCGCTGATGTGCACATTGCGATATTTATAAGGCTGCCCCAGCATTTAAGCAGACGTTAGTTTTGGGAGAAAACCGCTGTTTTCGCCAAAAACTAACATCTGCTAAAATGCAGACTTGCCTATCCCTAAAATTGGGGTGGATTATGCTGATACGACCACAGGGTCGTATCAGCAAGGTTACTGCCGTTTTGCAATGAACATCGCTGTTCTCTGCAAAACGGCGATTTCCCTGGAATTTTTATCGCACTGGAGAAACCAGGGCGATAAATTCCAGCAATGGACAGCGATAAATAAAAAGCGCTAAGCGCGCTTTGCGTTATTTATCGCCGTCCCTAGATAATATGCCCCTTAATCGTCTGCGGAAACTGTTAGGTAGGCTGGTCTGTTTTTATCACAAACACAAATACGTAGCATAGTGCCCCTTGCACACAACACAGTATGGTGGAGCATTGGCATTAAAATAATGCAGTGAATGGTGTTGGGTTCATTCCACCTCAATCATGTGTCAGCCATGTTGTATGCACGTAAAAACAAAACAAAAAAGCTTGCACAGCACCCCAGAACAAATATATTTTACGCCCCTGTGCTTTGAAAGCATTAGCATCAATCTGGCAATGAAAATTAAAGATTAAAGCAAACTGATTTTCAAATTGCGCTGCATTCTTCTTGAATTATAGGCCTCTCAGAAGCACATATTCAATCCAGAGCTCGCACGAGCACCTACGTCTTGTACAACAAAGGAGCAAACAACACAGGGACTGAAGGTGCCTTTCCTGCGGTGTTGCTAATGCTCGCATTTCCAATCTGCATTTCCTGTTTACTCGAGCAAACATTTTATAGCAGCCGAGAGAGTTTCCAAGAAAGTGCATTTAAGCTACCTTCAAAGCATATCCTTTCAAGGGCAAACGTGCTCCTTATCCCAATAAAACGCAAAGCTCCGACCACCACAGTTGCCCCATAGCACCTGACCTGGAAAACTAGAGTTATATTTGAAGCGCGTCACATAATATACAGTGTTTCTGTGTTATTATGTAAAAGGAAGGGCTGCCATTTTGTAGAATTCCGCTAGTAGCAGAAAGAGATGAAACTGCAACGACAGGCCCGGATTACTATCATTAGGGGGCTATTATTCATAAAGCGCCGTACATGTACTCGGCGCTGCGGCAAGTAATCGCGCCCTGACACTATCATTTCTTTCGATTTTCGGTTTTAGCCAAGAGGGGAGTTTGTCAAAGCCGCTATTGTTCTTCTTGTCAATTTCAATCAATTTAAAGGTTGGAGAGATAGAGGGGAAATTGTCTCGCATTAGACTAAATATCGGTTTGATTGAAAGGAGCCCACCGAGGCAGCGCACTCAGCTGAGCGGCCACAGATGATTAGGCGGGACGACGAAGAGGGGAGACGGCGGGGGGCGGGCAGACTGCGCGTGCCTGCTTGACAGAGGTCACGCTGCCTCTATGGTACTCCACTGGTTTCGCATTCAGCCGGGCTGACACAATGTACCACTCATGCCTGAGTGATTTTGCCATTCATTCCCCTCAATAATTAAAATTTCAATCAGATTCTGCAATATTTAAAGGCAAAGAGATAGTGTCCACACAGGGTCAAAGGTGCCAGAACTTCATTAATCAGGCAGGCGTCATAGCAAAGCTGTTGGCACTGCACCGCTTCTGTTTTTGTTCACTAGCGCGGGTGTGGAGGAGCTGTTTCACGCTGTCAACATACTTCTTTTCAAAGTGTTCTTTCTGGCTGAATCACATTTCTTTAGTTTAATACATTCCTTGGTTTTCTTGGCTATTAATCTGCATTACTGGTAAGTAATTTGAGCTTTGCTTCCTCACTTCCAAGTACTTACTTACTGATACACCACAACCACTGTATGTATGTATGTATGTATGTATGTATGTATGTATGTATGTATGTATGTATGTATGTATGTATGTATGCATGTGTGTATATATGTATGTATGTAAGTATGAAAGTATGTATATGGTATTTCTATAGCACAAATCTAACCAAACCAGTACTGGCTTGGTCACTAAATTCCAGTATGGCGCCACCATGTCTAGTTCGTACTAAATGACTCAACGGAGCCATACAAGACTGCTGGGACTGGGGGCAAAACCATTGTCGGTAATTCCACACGTCATGCCTCTTTAATTCGAGTAAAAAGGAAAAGAATATTTGAGGGGTTCATCCACATTGGTGCCTATTACATAATAGACAGCAACACACTCCGGCCTCTGCCCAGGAACTTTCTTAGATAGTTGTCATATGCTACCAGTATCATTATCTTGATCTATCTCGTCTCATAAAGGTGGAAGGACTCAACCACCCGGTTAGTGTGTGGGGTGGGAGTGAGAAGGTCATGAAGGTAGAGGTAGACTCCTACTTCCCTGGTAAGTAACTTCTACAACACTCTTGTGAAGACCTTAGAAGAGGACTGGACCCCGGAAAACAGTATACTGAATAGGCATTGAGGTACATCGACACAAAACCATAAGAACATGCTACATTTGACTGACACATGTAAATACGCTTTTTGTAGGATGAAGGAGGGCAATATGCCAACCATAATCCGCTTGCTTGATGGCAGCTCCTTCTTTTTATGCAAAGTGATGATGTATTTGGTGACTCTTTGTGCTTCATTTTTGGAATCTGTACTTGTGCATGAACTTTTGGAAAAATAAGAGCTTGGAATATACACTGCAGGCACTGACAACTTCTTCTGTACCAGCCCCAGCATTCCTTAAGTTAGAGTCAGTAGTTTGCCAAGATCTTGAGGCTCATTTGTCTGGGTGAATCCTGAATTTACAGGTAGATAAGCAGACTCTTGCATATTGTACTATGATTTTCAGTACCCATGCACACAGGATTGGCTCCATATAACCCTCCAAAAGTGACTCTATCTAGGCTTAGAGAACATAAAATATATTCCATATATGAGGATTTGGCTTCAGACTTGCATCTTGGTCAGAGCTAATTCTGAGACTTGTTGGTCTCTGTAGGGCAATCAAAGGAGCCTTCACTTGTGCCATTGGGTTGAAAACCTTTCCTAATATATGGAGTGACATGACACCTAGATATTTGCTGGAGAACTTTACCACTTTCTTTTTTTGGGGATAATCTAAGCTTTCTCTTAAGGTAGTATACATGTGTTTGGCACTCCAAAGGTTAGCGAAAGATGTCCTTCAGTTACTCTGCAAATTAATTATGACCCTTAAAAGGAACTCTCAATAGCGATGCCTTCTCTAAATGGAGGAACAGTAAAAAACAGAGAAATTGAAGTACAAGTGAACCAGACATTGTAGGAAAACTGGACAAGCACTATCTATTGCATGGCCGCAAATGTAAATACATTTGAACAATTTCCTGTGGCCATGAGGAGCAAGTGAATGTTGACAAACTGCTTGATCGTATGCTCTCTGTACAGATGCCCTTGAATAGGTTTTTCGGCTGAGTTCTGAACAAGCTGAACTGAGCCGTCAGGGTCATAGCATACTGAAATATAGGGAGTGCCCATGGTCCAGGAACGGAATTGTTTACCATCTGGACCATCGGTTTTTGACAACGAATAGGAACCCCAGGAAGGATTTCCCATAAATTCTCAGATAAATAATGAATCAGAACATATCTGTAGTACACTACACAGCCGAGGCTGTCTTAGGGCTCTGAAATGAGGAAGAGGGCCCAAGATTTATTTAATACTTACCATTTTACCATTTTTTTAAAATAGAAAATGTTTTTATCATCCTGAGGAAGGCCACAGACAGTGTTCCGGAAGCTAGTGCTAAGAATCCTCTGATGTCTTCCCTTACTGTTGCCAGTTCATGGAGCATGAAGGTGACCAGATTCTTAGAAGCAGAATATGGGTTTCTTGAAATGATGTCTTGAAAGTAGTGAGACAGAATCCTTTTGAAACAATTATATGTCAGGCAAAGCCATCTGTACTGAAATTTGGATGCCATGAGAGGCCAATGTAATTTTCTTCTTGCTAAGGCAATGTAGTCCTTTTTCCTAAGCCCTCAGACCAAGTGACCACCTGCATTTTGTGCACACTTTATAGATTATTGCAGTAGTCTAGCAGGGTCTCGACTCATGCCTCAACTAGCCCTGCCCTCCTTTTAGAAGAGGTGGAATTTGTGATGAGTCCAGATGAGCTACCTGAAAGAAGATTGCAGACATTTGCAACTTCAATGTGAGGGAATTGCTAGGTAGACATTGAAATTCTTGGCCTTGGACGCTGGGGAAAGAGAGTAGTCGAACAAAATAGAGAGAAAGAAAAATAAGGTGGCAATTCTCACTTTTGGTAGCCCCAACAGGATCAGCTCAATTTCTAAGCTATTCAGTTTGAAGGAATGGCCAAAATCTAGAATTCAATAGCCTGGGAGCAAGCAGGAAGACTCTGATAGTCATTCCACCTTGCACCCTCCACCCTGAATCCTGCTCAAGGTCTTGGAATATCAGCATCAGAGTGATAAAACAACTCAAACCCTAAGATAACATTAATGAGGAGTTAGATTAATGAAAATCCGGTGGTCTCCGTTATCAGTACAACTGTACACTTAAGCTCCCATTCTTACAGCCTACTTTCTCCTTTCCAAAAAGTAGCTAAACCACTTTTCAGTGGATTTTAATGTCCCTACGACGGACCTTAGATGGGAGAGTACCAGTCCCTGGCCAACTGCATCAAAAGGTATGGAGAGACCCAAAAGGACCAACAAGCTTACTTTACCTTCAGCGGCTACCTTGAGTAAGGCATTACATATACCTACTAGAGAGGACCCCATCCAATGCATAGGGGAAAAACCAGGATTGATGAGCATACAGAAGGTGATATCTGCCCAGATGACAATATAAGTGCTTTATTGCCACCATTTCTACTATTTTATCCCAACCACGTATTCCATCTACAGGTCTGTGTTGGCTGGGGTGTTGGAACCAGAGGATGGCTTTTTAAGAGGTAGTGTTACTCGAGCCAACTGAAACTTTGATAGAATGAACTTCTTCAATGAAAGATTAGCAGATGTTGTAACAGGAAGTACAAAAAGTGGCCATCGAGCTAGTAGGTTGTGAGGTGGCACACTGTATTTTAGTTTCCGTAGTGAGGTTAAATATATTTGTATAATATTTTTTTATATTGAAATTGGGATATTGAATACTAGAAGGTCTTCCTAATGTATTAGATTGATGACAGCTTCGCGGCAACAAGCTGATAAAGTACTTGCTTCAGAATTCAGAACTAGCAGTCATAAAGATCCCTTCAGAGATTTAACAGATACTGCCAATACAACAGGTCTACATGGAATTATATAATTCTATTATAGGGACTGTACGAGGGTCTCCGGAGTGGTTTAGGGGGGTACTTAAGGGCCTTGAAAGATCCATCAGGGAGTGGATGTTTCTTCACCAAAAATGTCTCTTATATTAAATCTTTCCTGGTGGTATGTCCAATTAACATAGCTACCAGCCAGTAGTTTTTACTCTAGTTCTTTTCTCTTCTCCAACAGGGTGGACGTTTCTCCTGATACAAAATATCCCTGCCCAGGTCTTTCATGTAGGCATAGCAGACATGTGCATGCCAAAAAATGGCACACTCATAGTGAGAAAACGCCCTGTGAGCTAGACCATTGTCTTTTCATTTAAATAAGCAAACTACCGCTTTGGAGGTGAGGCTCTGAAAATAAAAAATGCTCAGCTGGGTAAAAATCACCTCACATCACTCAGCATTCTCTTTTGTCAGGTCCTCCATCTGGATAGGGCCTTGCTGACCTGGCAGTCTGGAAGGTAGGCCACATGGCATGGAGTAAATGACAATGTTAGCAAAGTGAGGCAATAATGTAATAATTCGACAGGAAAAGAATTGTTAACTAAACTGATACCAACTTTGGTGGAAGGGATAAAAGAGGTTAACATACAGAGTGACACTTCCTTTCTGGTCTTTTCACAAAAAGGGGTACTTGGTTTTATGACTACGCCTCTCAGCACAGATACTTTTAAAGAGAATATAGTGAAGAACAGGGCAGTGGCCAGTCCAGAACCTTGCTGAGGCTCACCTGTTTTACCAAGTAAAGATCTAAAACGTTCTCTAATTGGTGAGTGGGGAAGGCTTAGGCTACATGTCCAGAAGGTTTTCGTGGTCACAAACTGAGAATTGGGCCATTAGTAAACTATTACTAACTTTCAAAATAGGTTTACGAGTCGGTATTAGGAAGGGGCGTGTCAAGGGCATCCCTCCCGAATAGTGAGTCACAGGGGAATGTATGAATGTGTTGCGACCAGAATGCAGTTGCAAAACATTTGCAGTTTACCACCTACTTCAAATAGGAGGTAAGCCAGTTGCAAACAGGAAGGGGTCTCACGCTCCCTGTGTTTTTAGCGATTCCCAGTGGGTTGCCAATTAATACCTACCTCTTCAATATTGATGAGGTAAGTCAGTTGCGACCCCTTTAGACATCCCTAAATGTGCCTGAGACACATTAGTACATTGCACTTAGCGACTTTCTAAGTGCGAGTTTAAAAAGTCGCAATTAGGAACTCTCAAAATGAAGCGGTCATACATGTGGTCCCAGTTACTTATATTCTTTTATAATCCTTAACCTAGGGGAAGCCCGGGTAATGTTTTTGAGCACATATAATCCACCTAGAATCATAGCGCTTGTTTCCTTGCTGCAGCTAGAGGGCAAGATCAATCAAGTGATCTACCACTTAAATTGACTGATGTGAGCAGGCCTGAAAGCTCATCATCATTTTTTTTAACGTTAAGCCACAGAAGAATGATAGAACCTCAATATCCAAACCTCCTTACAAATGGTCATTGACAAATTTGATGAGATACACATGGGAAAATGCCTCCCATGCATGTGTGGTCCTATCCAGAAACCAGTGTGTTTAGAAGTGCTTCACTGGATTCTGTTAATTAAGTCTCGAGTATGAATAAAACTTGCAGATCCCTGTAAAAAATCAAGCCATGCCAATCAATCTTTATTTCGGTTCCCAAAATTCCATAACAAGTACAAAAAACATCAATCAATACTTCATTAAAAAACAAGATTAAACATGATCAAGGCAATAAGAAAGCTAAAAATATAAAATCTTATTCCATAAAATATAACATTTAACTTATCTTTAGGGTTCGAGACAAAACTCCTACTTCAACACTACAAGCAACCAATGAATGCAGACGCTTTAAAAAAAGCAAAAGCCAAATCTACAAAGCTTCAAAGAGGCATTTCTAAGTAGACGTCTTAATTAGAGTTTTCTTGGTACCATATATATCTTGCACAAGAAAAAAAGTACTTAGTCGACTGAGCAGAACTGTCATCACACGGACAACATGGTGACACTTTCAACCAGCTTCCCATGATAGAAAAAGCTACTAAAATATGTGCAATATCCAGGCGAAAACGTGTCAACAGAAACCTATGATGGCTATTGGTCACTGAATATAAATAAAATGCCAATCCCTTACTGTCTAACAAATATGAGGGGGTGAGCTCACTGGTGTTTAAAGTCTCCGTCATGGCCCTAGTCGCTTCACAGGACTATAAAAACCAAGGGCCTGACTTATAATTTGGCAGACAGCGCATCCTCTTCCCGAGCCACAGAATAAATTACTCTGTGGAAATGAAGGAGGTGCCACGCACCAAAGTATGAAATGTCTGCTGGACTAGTAAACATTTGAAGCTTTGACAGAAATTGCTGTTACGGCGGTTTCAGCCAGTGCATTGTAACTTTGCCAGACAACTCCATCAAACATGACAGAGCCGTACGGACAAAGTTACTTTTTTTATTTTCAAAAAGAAAAAGTCCCTTTTTGAAAAGAAAAAAACCAATGCACCCCTCTCCATGGGAGTTTTCTCTCATGGTTAAGGGGGCATTTAGCACTTTTCAGAGCCCCTTCCTGGCAGTGGCGGGCATTGAAAAACTGCTATATGTCTGTGTGAGAAGCTGGCCTGGTATATGATGTCCACTAATGTAAGTGGGCACCATGCACCAGTCCAGACAACCCTTATGGTGATTTAAGAGGTCCCAGACAACCTTAGAAAGCTATCCAAGTGGCACCTGTGGAGAGCAGCCTTCATGCTTAGTCTTGAAGGAGTGTAAAGCAGCTTGTTTTACCAGAATGCAATGTTTTAGTATAGAATAAATGAAAAAAGAACCACACAAAGTATTTATAAAAATATGTATTTATTATATAGCACTATCTAATATGTTACAGTATCTCCTACATGGAGATAGACACAAAGCACTCAATATCTATCAAAGAAATAACCGTAAATAGCACTAATACACAGTGGGCCCCAGGGGGGGACCAAACCATATGCTAAGAAAGTGGTTTAAGAACCACGACTCGAGTCAGGACAATGTCGAGAAGACATAGAATTACTTGGGACCCACAGAACCACCCAAGGTAAGCAGATAGGGACCCCACGGAGAGCGTGTGCAGTGTGTGAACACGACCGCTTGCTCCGTACAAGTCTATGTGTAAGTCGCAGTTGGAATTTGAAAGATTAGGGACCCTGCCCAGGGGACCCTGAAGAAACCCCATAGAAGACAGAAGGTTGGAGAACCACCCCACCGGTGGGTACCATGGTACCCAAGTAACCTAACCCAGGGAAGCCAGGTGTATAGGAGTGAAGTGGCGTCGGAAACCGGTGTCGAATCTAATAGAGGACCTCAGGAAAGTGCAGCTGCTAGAAGAGGAGAAAGAGTCCAGAGGAACCCAAATGAGGATTCTGGAAGAGAAGTACCTGAAAGCAGAGGGGACAGTGTCTATGTCACTCAGGAGTGACCAGGAGACTTGGAAGATGGATGCCCTTAGATTTCGGGTGCTTAAGGTAAGATGATGGTGACCTTGACTCTGCAGCTGCGAGGACCAGGTGATGCTGAGGATGACCAGGACAAGGATACGAGCTGCCCCACGAAGGATGGCGAGTGCTGAGGGGTCGTGTCCGGAGGGAGCACCAACAAGCCTTGGCAAAGACAACCCACGCAGGAAGTCAAGAAGGTGCATGGTTGGGACCAGCAATGTCCAGGAGACTCACCACAAGCAGGGGAGTCAGGGCAGGCCCGAGCAATCAGGGGAGTCCAAGAAAAACAAAGATGACCCTCAATTGGACCTACAGGCCGGAGGCACAGGGATTACGAGAGGACCTCGAGCAGCTCACCAAAAGGAGCAGGCCATGGTGCCCACGAGGCACTGTGGCTGAAGATCTTGGTGGAAGAAGTTGCTACATTGGGCTACTTGGAGCCCAATGCACTTGTCGCAAAGTTGCCAACAAGCATATGCACTTGCAAAAGTACGCAGTGCACAGGGGCTCAGTTAATACAGCCCCCACGAGGGATTCTGACCTCAGACTTGGTGAGAGGGCTGCTTGGTCCTTGGGGGACGTAGATAACCACCACCTTAGTTGGAGAACCCACGGAGTTCGCAGGAGCTCGGGATCAGCAGACCAGTCAGCAGTGTTGAGATGTCTGCGAATGCAGGGAAGTGACTGCTTCATTTCAAGGGAGATTATCTTCAAGTGTCTTGGATGCTCCACAGGTCCTGCACAGATTCTGTATGGTGCACAGGCACAGACGAGGCAGCAGAATGAAAGGGAGACGAAGTCAGGCCCAAACAAAGTCCAGCGAAGTCCAGAGCGCCCAGACGGTAGAAGTGCAGTGGTTTCAGTTCTGAATCTTGTCCACTACAAATCTAGGGACCTACACCCAAGTAAGCCCTTAAGTACTCTTAGGAGAGAGTTAGGAAGATGCAGGGGACCCTCCCAGTGGAGGGTCTGGGCAGTGGGGAGGTTACTCCCATGTCCATTGCCCAGTTTTGCACCAGAGCGTGAGACAACGGCTCGCAGGACTGGTTTGAACTGGACTATACACAGGGACATCAAATGTGCCCCTCATTCAGACTTTCAGGCACTGGTAAGCGCACCCACCCAGCCCTAATACACTAAATCCTGTCTGGGAGGTGGTCACACCTCCCTCTGACAGGATGCCTATTGTTCTGCCTTACCCTGCTCAAGCTTGGCTCAGCAGCAGGAGGTCAGTAATGTGTCTCTGGTCAGCAGCAGTGTGCTGTCTGGAACTAGAAGACTGGTACCGGGAACACTGAGAGCCTAACAGAGGACTCTCCCAGTGCTTGGCCTCATATCTCCCACACCTTTTATGGTGTGGGGCTATGATTCCAACATGTTTGATACCAAACATTGTAGGATTCTTTGCAGCCGTTTTTTAGATAGTCATTGTGTGGTCACGCGATGCTGCTCTATATGTTATGTGGCTGCTTCACTGGCAACCCGGGAGAATGGACTCCATAGGCTGAAGGGGTGTCCTGCTCATGCAGGTGCACCGTCTCACTTAGAACCAAGCACCCTGCTCTCAGGATTGTAAAGGCCTGCTAGAGGGGTAACTTATAGGTTTTAAGTGCAGTGACCCTTAGATATAGGAAACCTATATCTTTCATAAGTGATGCATGCACCAACTTACACAGGCTGCAATAGCAGGCCTGTCGTTCCATTTTTAATGGTCTCTCATGGGTGGCATAATAAATGCTGCAGCCTATGGGAGACCTCTGGAGTACCTATGCCCTGGGTACATGGGTACCATATACTAGGGACTGACAAGGGTACCCCAGTATCCAATCTGGGATGTACCTAGGTACTGAACACAACAGTTTAGGGAGAAAGCAGATAGACTGGGGTCCTGATTAGCAGGATCCCAGTCAGACTAGTCAAAAATAGTATCACATCAAGCAAAAAGTGGGGGATAACCTATAAGAAGCAGAACCTACTTTCCTGCACAACCCCACCCAAATGTAAGGTGATGAGACTAACCTTGCCAAGTTGAGCCTTTTCATTTTCTAAGTGGAAATATCTGGAGAGTCCATCTGCATTGGCATGGTTACTCCAAGGTCTATGTTCCACTGCATAGTCCATCCCCTGTAGGGAAATGGACCACCTCAAAAGTTTGGGGTTTTCACCATTCATCTGTTTTAACCATAAGAGGGGCTTATGGTCTGTCTGAACGATGAAGTGAGTGCCAAACAAGTATGGCCTCAACTTCTTCAGGGACCTGCCCACAGCAAAGGCTTTCCTCTCCATAGCTGACCAATGTTTCTCTCTGGGGGTCACCCTTCTGATAATAAAAGCTACTGGTTGATCCTGATCCTCTGCATTAAGTTGTGACAACACAGCCCCTACCCCCAACTCAGATGCATCTATTTGGACAATAAATAGCTTGGAGTAGTCAGGACTCTGCAGAATGGGAGCATGACCTGCTTAAGATCATCAAATGCCTTCTGACAGCTAACTGTCCACAGAACTTTCTTGGGCATTTTCGTAGAGGTGAGATCATTCAAGGGAGTCACTATGGACTCATATCCTTTTACAAATCTCCTGTAATACCCTGTCAGGCCCAAGAAAGCTCTGACCTGAGTCTGGGTAGTTGGAGCAACCCAGTCCATTATAGTGTGGATTTTGCTCTTAAGTGGTTGAACCTGGCCTCCACCCACATGGTGGCCTAGGTATACAACCTATCTGGCATTTAGTGGCCTTGATAGTGAGGCCTGCTTTCTGCAGAGCCTCCAAAACATTCATCAAGATAAGCTGCACTATAGCCTTCCAGACCTGTGAGAACTTTATTCATCAGCCCTTGGAAGGTGCATTCTTCAAACCAAAGGGCATCACAATAAACTGATAATGCCCACTAGAGGTTGAGAATGCTTTTTTTGGTTTGGAATCCTCAGCTAGTCTGATTTGTCAATAGCCAGCAGTCAGGCCAAATGTACTCAAGAACTTGGCTGAGGCCTAAGTGTCTATAAGCTCATCTGCCCTAGGAATTTGATGAGCATCAGCCCTAGTGCCCACATTGAGTCCTCTGTAGTCAACACAAAACCTCATCTCTCTCTTACTACCTTGGGAGTGAGGTTTTGGTACCAAGACCACTGAACTAACCCAAGGGTTATCTTAGGGCTCAATTACTCCCAACTCCAGCATCTTTTGGACCTCTGTCCTGATGCAATCTCTGACATGGTCAGGCTGCCTATAGGCTTTATTGTTGAAAGTTAGACTCTCACGTGTGTCCACTTCCTGGGTACACCAGGTGGTTTGACTGGGTGTCAAAGAAAACATATGCCTATATTGATTGAGGATCTTCTTGTGATCAATCTGCTGTTGGTCATTGAGGCTGTCTGCCAAGGCTACACCATGAACTGACCCATCATTAGGGTTTTGTGATAGGAGATCAGGGAGAGGGTCACTCTCTTCCTCCTGTCCCTCACCAGTTGTCATGAGCAAGCCCATGTCAGTGCTGTCTACAAAAGGTTTGAGCCTGTTCACATGGAGCTCCCTGAGGGGGCTCCTGGGAATGTCAGGCTCCACCAGATAGGTGATCTCACCTTTTTGCTCAATTATAGTGTGAGGACCACTCCATTGATCTTGAGAGCTGCTGGGGCCACAGGCCCCAACACACACACTTTCTGGCCTGGCTGATAAACAGTCAGGGCAGCTTTTTGATCATGCCAAGCTTTTTGCAATTCTTGACTGGCCTCCAGGTTTTTGCTTGCATTCTTCATGTACTCCACACAAGATGATGGGCGGAATGTTGCACATTGGCAAAACATTCACCCCCAGTCACAGATCTGGGTTTATTCTATCTTTATTTTGCTCAACACGCCACCCCAGTTCAGACATGGCCATTTGCAAATCAGTCTTGACCCTGTGCCTCATGGGAACAGTCCAGCCCGAACTGCCAAGCCATGCCTTCCCTGGACCGGAATCAAGCATCCTAGGACCGGTTTCGGGGTTTCACCCCTCTTCAGCCAGGATAGCTTGACTCCAGTGGCGTAGTGAACATGGGACCCACGTCTGGGCATACCCTTCCCACATAGGGCGAACAGCAAAACACACAAGATGATGGACGGAATGTTGCACATTGGCAAAACATTCACACCCAGTCACAGATCTGGGTTTAATCCATCGTTTTTTTGCTCACCACGCCACCCCAGTTCAGACATGGCCATTTGCAAATCAGTCTTGACCCTGTGCCTCATGGGAACAGTCCAGCCCGAACTGCCAAGCCATGTCTTCCCTGGACCGGAGTCAAGCATCCTAGGACCGGTTTCGGGGTTTCACCCCTCTTCAGCCAGGATAGCTTGACTCCAGTGGCGTAGTGAGCACGGGACCCACGTCTGGGCATACCCTTCCCACATAGGGCGAACAGCAAAACACACAAGATGATGGACGGAATGTTGCACATTGGCAAAACATTCACACCTAGTCATATGGTTGGGTCCAAATTGGGGTGGCGTAGTGGGCAAAAGAACTATGGATTTAACCCACATCTTTTGACTGGGGGAGAATGTTTGCATTGGCAGCATTCCGTCCATCATTTGTTTGCTGTAACACTTTTCGCCCTTAGTGGGATGGGTATGCCCAGACGTGGGTCCCTTGCTCACTGCTCCACTGGATTCAAGCTAGCCTGGCTGAAGAAGGGTGACATACCCCGAAACCGGTCCCAGGATGCTTGTTTCCGGTCCAGGGAGGACCTGGACTGGCAGTTCGGTCTGGACTGTTCCCATGGTGCACAGGGTCAAGACTGATTTGCATATGGCTGCGTCCAAACTGGGGTGGCGTAGTGGACAAAAGAACGATGGATTTAACCCAGATCTTTTGACTGGGGGAGAATGTTTGCATTGTCAGCATTCCGTCCATCATTTGTTTGCTGTAACACTTTTCGCCCTTAGTGGGATGGGTATGCCCAGACGTGGGTCCCTTGATCACTGCACACTGGATTCAAGCTAGCCTGGCTGAAGAAGGATGACATACCCCGAAACCAGTCCCAGGATGCTTGTTTCCGGTCCAGGGAGGACCTGGCCTGGCAGTTCGGTCTGGACTGTTCCCATGGGGGCACAGGGTCAAGACTGATTTGCATATGGCTGGGTCCAAACTGGCGTGGCGTAGTGGGCAAAAGAACGATGGATTTAACCCAGATCTTTTGACTGGGGGAGAATGTTTGCATTGTCCGCATTCCATCCATCATTTGTTTGCTGTAACATTCTTCATGTACTCAGCCATCCTGGAGAGGAGACCAAATACATAGTCCACTATGTCTTGTTTGGGAGGTTTGAGAGATAACTCTCATCCCTTCATCAGCAAACACAAGGGGCCCCTAACTGGATGCTCAAATAGAAGTTCAAAAGGGATATAGCCAAGCCCCTTCTGAGGGACCTCTCTGTGGGCAAAGGAAGGCAGGGCAGAAGGACATCCCATTTTCGCCTAAACTTTTCTGGGAGGCCCATGATCATGCCCTTAAGGGTTTTGTTGAACCTTTCAATCAACCCATTGCATTGAGGATGATAGGGTGTGGTGAATTTGTAATTCATCCCACCCTCCTTCCACATTGCAGTAATATAACTTGACATGAAGTTTGTATCTCTGTCAGTTAAAACCTCCTTAGGGAAGCCCACTCTGGAAAAGATTCCCAGGAGGGCCCTGGGCACCACAGGAGCTCTAGTGGCCCTAAGGGGCATTGCTTCTCGGTAGCTAGTGACATGGTCCACCACCACTAAAATGTAACTGTGCCCAGAAGCTGTAGGAGGGTTAATGGGACCAATTATGTTGATCCCAACCCTCTCAAAAGGAACACCCGCCATTGGAATTGGCATCAGGGGGGCATTTGCTGGCTTGGCAAGTTGCACAGGAGCGAGAAAACCCCTTGGTGTCTTCAGACATGTGAGGCCAGAGAAAGTGAGGGACAAGCCTGTCCAAAGTCTTACTTTGGCCTAGGTGTCCTGCCAGGGGAATGTCATGTGCAAGGGTGAGTAGGAAGCCCTTAAACTTCAGAGGTATAACCAACCTCCTGGCAGCACCAGGCTTGGGGTCTCTACCCTCTGAATAAAGGAGCCCTCATCCCAGTAGATCTTGTGGGACCCACTGACATTCCCAGAAGCCCCAGCAGCAGCTTGCTGTCTGATGGGTTCAAGAGAGGGGCAGGTCTGCTGCTCCAAACTTAAGTCTGCCCTGGAAGGGCCACCTGTCCCCAATAACTCATGATCAGGCTCAAGCTCATCTGGGACAGTTCCTTCACAGGGACTGAGATCATCTCCCTCGAGAGACTGGTCCTCACTCTTAGTATGGGGGGTAAGACACAGCCTCACCCCTCCTGCTCCTTCTCTTGGTAGGTACCTGGTCCATTGTTCCAGGGTCCAGGGCCTGTTCAGTGGAGGTCATTTTGGCTTGTGATCTAGTCACAGCAAACACATCTGCAGAGATGCCCAACATAGCTGCATGAGTCCTAAATTCAACCTCAGCCCAGGTTGAAGTCTCCAAATTATTGCCCAACAAACAATCTACTGGTAGGTCTGAGCTTGCCACAACCTTCTTAGGGCCAGTTACCCCTCCCCAGCTGAAATTAACAACTGCCAAGGAATGGTCAGTCCTGACATTGTTTTCATTGGTCACTTGGTACATTTCACCAAGTATGTTATGTTATTTAGTTTTCTAACGCGCGCAGCTACTCCAAGGAGTGTCCCGGTGCGAGCACAGAGGGACTGAGATGCTTGTCTGTACTAAACAAAGAGATACGTTTTAAAAAAATTTTGAAAAGCCACAGGATCTTCAATGTTGCGAAGCGCAAACGGAAGAGCGTTCCAGGCCTGAGCCGCCATAACAGCGAGGGAACAACCACCAAACCTGTGCCGATTAAAACGGGGAATCTTTTCCAGGAGAAGAGCGGAAGAGCGTAGCAGTCTCCCTGGAACATAAAAAGAGAAAAGTTTTTGCAAATAAGTTGGCCCAAGGCCATGCAGAGCACGATGGGCGATGATAATAGATTTAAATTCAAGTATGATCTGTCCAGGGCACACAAGTTTTTCGGTCACCATTGTGACACTGGCCCCTGAGTCCCTGTAGGCCATTACCTCTGTTCCATCAATCAAAGGTTGTTGTCTGTACTTGCCCGGGTTACTGGGACTGACCAGTAAGGTAGCAATATCCATGCCACCATCACAGACGAAAACAGCATGAGCTGGAGTTCTGACTAGGCCAGAAACCACTCAGATCCCAAGGTTAACCCCACTAATCCCCTGTTCCCTGTACCACCACTTGTACTCGTGCTGGGGCGAGCAGTTGCCTTCGGGGCAGTGGTGGTAGGAGTAGTTTCCTTGGCTTTTGTACAATCAGCATCTCTTGTCCAATGGCTCTTCTGTTTACAGAGAAAGCATCAAGGTTTCTTTTTGCCTTTTCCCTTGTTGGATTGTTACTCCCCCCCGGATGCAGGTTTTTGGGGCCCTGTTGAAGACTCTTTGGGCCATATGTAGGTAGCTAAATACCGGTCGGTAACGGCCGAAAATCGGTAAATTTCCCGTTACCGACCGGTATTTAGGCAATTGAGATGTAGGAGGCTGGATTTAAGGATTCGGTAATTTACCAATTCGTTATTTTAAGGAATCGGTAAAATACCGAATCGGTAAATTACCGAATCCTTAAATCCTATGTAGGGAGCACTCAAGTGAGTGCATTTTTGTTTAAGGATTCGTTATTTACCACCAACTACAGGTTGGTGGTAAATACCGAATACCTTTTAAAAAGCAATTGTGTGCTTTTCTAGAAATGCCATGTGGCAGACATACATGCCCTTAGGGCATGTATGTGCGCCACATGTCCACATATGCACGATTCAGGGGTGCAACAGGGTGTCAATGTGACACCCTGCCACCCTTGAATATGCTCCCCCTATTACCGATTCGGTATTTACCGAATCGGTAATAGTGAATGGCTTCCCATTCATTCCTATGGGCCTCCAGGCCCATAGGAATGACTAGGAAGGTATTCCTTATTACCGATTCGGTAAATACCGAATCGGTAATAACGAATATTACCGAATCGGTAACATTTACAGATTTTTTACCTACATTCTATTTACCGATTTTTAAATACCGAATCGGTAAAATTCGGTATTTAGGAATCGGTAAATAGAAATTACCTACATATGGCCCTTTGTCTTTACCCTTGTCCCCACCCTTATTTTGAGCTTTTGAAGAATCTTGCTTCTTCTGGTCACCACCATTTTTCTGCTTCACCCTGGTTCTGACCCGTTTATCTGCCTTCTTTTCCAATTCTTTAGGAGAAGTCAGATCTGAGTCCACCAGGTACTGATGTAATAGCTGATTCTGGCAATTATTAAGTATCTGCTCCCTCATAATCAAACTGTACAATCCGTCAAATCATGCACTTTGCTGCCAAGTAACCAACCTTCCAGAGCCTTAATAGCACTATCCTCAAAGTCTACCCGGTCCTGATTCTGAATCTTCTGGGTGCCTCTGGACTTAATCCTGTACTGTTCAGTGGTCAAGCCAAACCCATCAATGAGAGCACTATTCCAAACTGAGTAATTGTCATCATCCTCTTCTCCAACAGTGAGGAGCTTATCTCTACCTTTGTCAGCAAAGGAGAGCCACACGATAGCTGCTCACTGCTCTTGAGGGACCCTCTGATCTTTACAGGCCCTCTATAAAGCAGTTATCCATTTAAGGATGTCATCCCCAACATGGTAGGGACGGACAATCTTGCTCGGTTTCTATTGTCAAAGGAATTTTCCTTATTTCTAGGGACACTGTTGCTGCCACCATGGGACTCTAGTCCCAATTTCTTCCTTGCCTTCTGGACTTCTAGAGACTCTCTGTCAAGGGCCAACTGCTCATCTGGAGCCTAAGCCTAACTTTCTCAAGTTCACGCATTTGGTACTCCCTATCAAAAGAGTTCCCTACTTTACTAGAAATGGAGTACCTACTGACTGTCTAGAAGCCATGGATTCTGCAGAGGAGGATCTAGACCTCATTGGTCTACGCTGCACCTTCCCAGGAGGATCAAAGAAGGCATCCTCTTGTCCCTCTCCTCTGGGAGGCCTGAATTGTCCAGGTGGGAGTCATCAGGCTATACCTGGTCAGGGTTTTATTCTAGATCAAAGTGTAGTTCCCCTCCTACCCTATCTTCATACCCTGGCCCACCCACTCTGTCCTGTGCGTCTGACCCAAAGGCTTTCCTCAGGGCATCCAACAGTAACACTTCTACAAGGCGTTGAGTGTTGGCACTTCTTCCTTTCTTCAGCTTCCTAGATGCACACAATGCTTTCAGTTCTTGGAACGACAGTTCACTGTATCTATTAAACAGAGAGCCACTGGCATCTCCTTTAGTAGACATACTAAGTGAGGTCTGGTGTTGCACCTACCTAACCAGTGGGAGCTAAACTCTCTTAGGTTAAAGAAAGGGCGAGACCCTTGACTTACACAACCCCAAGTTCAGTAGAACTTACTTTTCTAAGCCTGTATTATAGTTGCCTAGTACTAGTGGTGTTTCAGTTAATTAATACAAAGATTTATCTGGTAAAACAATGCAGGCTTGAAACCCAACCACTGCACATCAATGTGAGTAGCTGGCCTGATGTCCACTAATGTAAGTGGGCACCTTGCACCAGTCCAGACACCCCTTATGGTGATTCAAGAGGTCTCAGACAACCGTAGAAGCTATCCAAGTGGTAGCTGTGGAGAGCAGCCTTTAGGCTCAGTTTTGAAAGAGTGTAAAGCCGCTTTTTTTTTTACCAGAATAGAATCTTATAATATGGATTAAATGAAAAAGAATCACTCAAAGTATTTATAAACATATGTATTTATAACACTATCTAATATGTTACATTATCTCCTACAAGGAGATAGACACAAAGTACACAATATCTAGCAAAGAAATAACTGTAAATAGCACTAATACACAGTGGGCCCCAGGGGGGGACCAAACCATATACTAAGAATGTGCTATAAGAACCACGACTCGAGTCAGGACAACGTCGAGAGGACGTACAATTGCTGGGGACCCACAGAACCACACAAGGTAAGTAGATAGGGATTCCACGGAGAGAGTGTGCAGTGTGTGAACACGACCGCGTGCTCTGTACAAAGTCTATGTGTAAGTCACGGTTGGAATTTGAAAGATGAGGGACCCTTCCCAGGGTGCCCTGAAGAAACCCTCCGGAAGACTGAAGGTTGGAGAGTCACCCCACCCGTGGATACCGTGGTACTCAAGTTACCTAACCCACGGAAGCCGGGTGCATAGGTGTGAAGTGGCGTTGGAAACAGGCATCAAACCCAATGGAGGGTTCAGGAAAGTTCAGCTGCTGGAGGAGGAGAAAGTGTCCGGAGGAATCCAAACGTGGATTCTGGAAGAGGAGTACCTGAAAGCAGAGGGGACAGTGTCTATGTCACTCAGGAGTGACCAGGAGACTTGGACGACAGATGCCCTCTGATATCAAGTGCTTCAGGTAAGATGACGGTGACCTTGACTCTGCAGCTGCGAGGACCAGGCGACGCTGAGGATGACCAGGACCCATATACGAGCAGTCCCACGAAGGATGTCGAGTGCTGAGGGGTCGGTGTCCGGCGGGAGCACCAACAAGCCTTGGCAAAGACGACCCACACAGGAAGTCAAGATGGTGCACGGTTGGGAAATGCAAGCTTCAGGAGACTCACCACAAGCAGGGGAGTCAGGGCAGGCCCCAAGGAATCAGGGGAGCCCAAGAAAAACAAAGATGACCCTCAATTGGACCTACAGGCTTCAGGCACAGGGATCGGGAGAGGACCTCGATCAGCTCACCAAAAGGAGCAGGCCACGTTGCCCACAAGGCGGTGTGGCTGAAGATCTTGGTGAAAGAGGTTGCTACATTGGGCTACTTGGAGCCCAATGCACTTGGAGCAAAGTTGCTAACAGCATGTGCTCTTGCAAAAGTACGTGGTGCACAGTAGTTCGGTTAATGCAACGCCCACAAGGGATTCTGGCCTCAGACTTGGTGAGAGGGCAGCTTGGTCCTCGGGGGACATAGATAACCACCACCTGTGTTGTTGAAGCCTTCGGAGTTCGCAGGAGCTCGGGTTCAGCAGACCAGTCAGCAGTATTGAGGTGCCTGCGAATGCACGGAAGTGACTCCTTCACTTCAAGGGAGATTATCTTCAAGTGTCTTGGATGCTCCACAGGTCAGGTACGGAACCTGTATGGTGCACAGGCACAGACGAGGCAGCAGACTGAAAGGGAGACGAAGTCAGGCCCAAACGAAGTCCAGCAAAGTCCAGAGTGGTAGGAGTGTAGTGGTTTCAGTTCTGTATCTTGTACATGTCAAATCTAGGGACCTACACCCTGGTTAGCCCTTAAGTACCCTAAGGAGAGGGTTGGGAAGATTCAGGGGACCCTTCCAGGGGAGGGTCTGGACAGGGGGGAGGTTACTCCCACGTCCTTTGTCCAGTTTTGCAGCAGAGCGGGAGCCAACAGCTCGCAGGACTGGTTTGAACTGGACAATGCACAGGTACACCAAATGTGCCCCTCATTCAGACTTTCAGGCGCTGACAAGCGCACCCACCCAGTTCTAATTTAATAAATCCTGTCTGGGAGGTGGTCATAACTCCCTCTGACAGGATGCCTATTGTTCTGCCTTCCCCTGCTCGAGCTTGGCTCAGCAGCAGGAGCGCAGAAACGTGTCTCTGGTCAGAAGCAACCATTTTGTGCTCTCTGGGACTAGAAGACTGGTACCGAAAACACTGAGAGTCTAACAGAGGGCTCTCCCGGTGCCTGGAATCATACCTCCCACACCGTTTACGGTGTGGGGGTATGATTCCAACATGTTTAATACAAAACATGGTAGGATTCGATGCAGTCGTTTTCGAGATAGTCATAGTTGGGTCACGAGATACCGCTCTGTATAATATATGGCTGCTTCACTGACAACCCGGGAGAATGGACTCCGTAGGCTGCAGGGGTGTCCTGCTCATGCAGGGGCACCATCTCACTTAGAACCAAGCACTCTGCCCTCAGGATTGTAAAGGCCTGCTAGAGGGGTGACTTATAGGTTTAAAGTGCAGTGACCCTTAGATATAGGGAACCTATATCTTTCGTAAGTGGTGCATGCACCAACTTACACAGGCTGCAATGGCTGGCCTATAGTTCCATTTTGAATGGTCTCTCATGGGTGGCATAATACATGCTGCAGCCCATGGGAGACCTCTGGGATACCTATGCCCTGGGTACATGGGTACCATATACTAGGGACTGACAAGGGTACCCCAGTATCCAATCTTGGATGTACCTAGGTACTGAACACAACAGTTTAGGGAGAAAGCAGATAGACTGGGGTCCTGATTAGCAGGATCCCAGTGAAACCAGTCAAAAACAGTATTACATCAAGCAAAAAGTGGGGGTAACTATAAGAAACAGATCCTACTTTCCCATAGTCCACCAATCTAAATCAGGCGAATGGACATATAGCCACAACTTCCAATGGCCCCATAATCTGTCGGACTGTCAGGGGAGTTTTACCATAGTGGAGACAGTAGTCTCCACCATTGTCAAACTAAGGTAAATCAGGCATGTGGACCATAGTCGTGGAGAAGAACTCAGTCAGCACTGTGTCGAAGTTCCTTCTCCGCCAAAATATAAATTATGCACAAAAAAAGAACAATTGATGGATGAAACGCAGCCATATGCAAATCAGTCTTGACTGATCCTCGTGGGAACAGTCCAGCCCGAACTGCCAAGCCAGATCCTCCTTGGACCGGGAAAAGCATCCTGGGATCGGTGTCAGGGCATCACCCTTCATCAGCCATGCAAGCTTGAAGCCAGTGGTGTAGTGAGCACGGGACCCACGTTTGGGCATACCCTCCTGTTAGACCTGGCACCTTGGCGTGAGTCTCCCTTCCTCTTTTTGTCGCTGTGCCTCATGTGATTTTATGGTGTTGGCCGCTCAGCGCGCTGTGCCACTGCCAACCAGTGTCACGGTGCGAGTGCTCCCTTTATAAATTGTATGTGTTGGTTGGATTCCATGATTGGATTGTTTGATTTACTATCAGACCCCAGTAAAGTGCGCCAGGAGCGCCAGGGCATGTAAAGGCAAACGCCGCTGGTGGGCTTGCAGCACGGGTTGTGCCACCCACGGAAGCGGCCGGTAAAATACGTCTAAGGTCTGCCGTCGCAGAGCCTGCGTGCAGTCTGGTACTGACGCGCCGACCGACAAGTGCCCACACTTGCCGGTCCCCGAAACCTTCCCTTAGCTGCATGTTAGTCACCCCTCTGGTAGGCCCACGGGCAGGGTGCATTGTGAGCCTGAGGTAGGACAAGCCTAGATGCGTGGCATGTCCTGGTAGTGAATGACCGCCATTTTGTTGTTCACTACTGTAAGGCTACCCTGTTCTCATAGGCCAGTATGGGCGGCCTGGATTATTACACCCTATGATCCTAACCGACCCAGGGAACATGGTAGGAGATCGAGTTTAGTATGCCTGAACTCGGAATGATAAGGTACATCTTTTCGCAAGGTTTATTTTAATATTCCGGGTTTGCAAATGTCACTTTTTAGAAAGTTGGCCTTTGCTTGCCTAACCATCTCAGCCGCCTCTGCGTGATGTGTATCTGATGTCTGGCTGGTGTGAGTGACAGGGCTGGGGGAACCCAGATGGGCAGGGCTAGGTAGCCTGGTATGAATAGGACGATCGACAGGTAGATGGGTGGGAGGAGTGCTCCTAGGCTCTGAATAGGACAGTGCTCCGCTACCTCGATGCCGGCTCCACCCCCTGTGGAGCGTCTGATGACTCTGCCCTGCACTCTGAAAGAAGAAGCCTGCATCACGTAAACAAAGTGCTCAGAAACCGGACTGAACTAGGCAAGGGCCCCCCTGGCCTGGGAGAACAAAAGATTTGTGGTATAAATGGAGGAGCCCTGCTCCTAAGAAACTAGATCCGCTTTTGACCAAGAAGAATCTCTGCCTGAGGAGGAGGCACCGGGAAAGCTGTAGGAGGAAGACTGTCCCTATCCTGGGGGATTGGCCTGCAGTGGTGACCTTGCTGCCAAAGGAGAGAAGAGAAACTGTTGCTGAAGACTTTTACTTTACTTTTACTTTCAAGACTTGTGCTTTTCCAAAACGATCTCCAAGGGCTTGGAACTGAGCTTGCCCCCTGAACTGAGCCCCAGGACCATTGGGCTCTACCTGATCTTCACTCGCCTGCTGCTGGACTGTGGTGTCCTTTCCCTCGCCGGAGCTGTGACCCTCGTGCCCAGTCCCTCCCTGAGCCGTGACCAGGACTGCTTAGCCGCCCCCGCCTTGGGAAGAGCCTCGCTCGATCGGAGCCGCTCCCCCTACGCTGTGCTGGGCTGCCCCGTCACCTCGCTCGTGGAGGCTCGCTGTGCACCTTCACCCTCCCGCCGGAATCGGCGTTTTGTGAGCATCTCCAAGCCTCGGACGGCCCGGACGCATCGGCGTGCCCGGCTGCCCCGCTTTGTTCACCCGCCACCTGCAACACCCCGCTCCTGTCGTGAGCCTGAAGATCAGACCCCCCATCGTGAAGTGTGGGAGCCCCGGACGCCGCCTCGCTCTTCTGTCGAAGAGCCGCTGAAATCCCGCACCCGCCTTTGCGTCAAGAAACAAGGTACTGTACTTACGAACTCGACCGCGAGCTCGCATCGGATCCAGGGTCCGCAACGTTCTTATTTCCCTGTCATCTGCTGTGTGCTCCCCGGGCGCTGCCTCCGCACGAAGTGCGCTGAGGCCTACAGTTACCTTGTGCCCGCCTAAAGAACTTTCCGCACAAAGAGAACTTGACCGTATTCCTAAGAATTGTGGCCCCATCAGATCAACGTTACTGGGCCTTGTATTTAACTCTGCTGAAACTACATAAAAGCTTATTTTTATATACTACCGGATTGGTGTCCGTTTGTGGTGCATGCAAGGGGTTTACTGTATGTGTAATTGCATTTGCTTAACCGTGTACGCCTGAGACTTAGCCTAGACTGCTCGCGCCACGCACCTAGAGGGTGAGCAGGGGTTATTCTGGGGAGTCATCCTTCGCCCTGACAAGAAGTAAAGGGTCCCTGCTTGTTGTGGGTTCACACCTGCGTCAACCAGAGCCCCCTCATTTCTAACACCTCCCCACTTAGGGCAACAAATGCAAAAGAAACAATTGATGGACGGAATGCTGGACAATGCAAACATTCACCCCCAGTCACAAGGATCTGGGTTAAATCGATCATTCTTTTGCTCACCACACCACCTCAGTTTGAACCCAGCCATATGCAAATCAGTCTTGACCCTGTCCCTGGGTTTAAACTGGTATGGCATGGTGAGAAACAAAACGATGAATTAAGCCCAGATCTCTGTACTGGGGTGAATGTATGACATTGTTCTGCATTCTGTCCATCAATTGTTCTTTTTGCAAGATATAAATTAGGCTTTAGCATCCCTAGCTGTTAAACTCATCAAACATCCAGAATTTTTAAACATGCCTAATTTTCCCAGATTCTTACATACTTTCCCAACATATTTAATAAAAGGAATACTGTTTGCATGATCTAAAGTTAAAGCATCTCAAAGGGTCAGCCTATGTAAGGATGTCTCAGGTTTGGTCCACACTAAATGCTATAAGAGGAGAAGTCAGGCATTTGTAAATCCTCAAAAAAAAAGATCTCAGCTCTTTATGACATATATATATAATTTGAGGTACCTTGTGGTACTTACTGCCAGTAAGCTTTTAAAGAAAACCTTTTCAATAATCTGTAGTGACCTACAATTCAGGTACCCCCACAAACCGGCGTCATAACTTACAACTGAGAGGCGTTTAGTTTTACAAATTGTGCATGTTTCCTTAATGGGCATCTATCGTAATTTAGAGACAAACCTAAAATGTGCCCCAATAGATCTCTCAAACTGCTGTCTATGAATATTCCTTAGGGGCAACCAACATAAGGCCTCATCCAGGTTGATCTCTAGGGAAGATGAGGCAGTAGCTCTGCCTACTTTGGTACCCTGGAGCCAATGAGTACGTGACCTTATAGTCTTAGGGCTGCATACCATGGGAAAGGTTTTGCTCAAGTTAGTTTTAAGGTCCAGTTGGTGGATAAATGAAGCAAATTCACCAAATAGCTTTTGAAGATCATTGGCGTACATGATATTAGAACTGCATCATCTGCATACAGAAGAGCTTGGATAGAATATGCCCCCTCACTTGCGGCATATCCTTCCCTGCGCTTAGCAGGGTAATTCAAGGCCATTAATATATAAATTACACGAAAAGGGCGCTAAAGTACATCCCTGCCTTACCCTCTGCAAGAGATTTGATGCACTCACCATTAGGACCAAATCTTACTTTACCAGAGACATCGGAGTTAAGTTGGCAAATAAAATGTATAAGTGCCATATCCCACATGTTCAAACAAAATTCAGAATGATTCACTCCGTCAAATGTGCAGGAGATGTCCTTGAATGCCAGGTGAAGGGAGCCCTCTTTGGCCAGTGTCTATTTACCAATTAACATGTTTAAATTTAGTGCCTGCTTCACGGTGCCTTGCCCTTGTCTAAACCCATACCAAATGTTAGTTTATATAGAGCCCTTGTCTGCCCTATTAGTTAATTTATTCAAGAAGGATATGTCTAGCAACCTTTACTAGTAAGCTCTAGAGTGATATGCGGTGGCAACATCTTGGAATTTCTTTATCCCCTTTTTAAAAAAAATTGGAACAATATTAGACAGTGACAGTGAGTTAGGCAGACAACCAGCACCAAGTATGTTTAATACATTCCTCAATAAAGGGCCCAGATATCAATGTGTACCTTATATAAGCCAGAAGGGACCCCATCTGGACCTGGGGTTTTCCCAACCTCTGCTCCAACTGACCTGTAAAATCTTCTGAGAACTCAAATACTAAAGGTTCCCTCGGTGTTCTATCCAATAACCCAACACCAACCATATTTGTGGCCAGCTTAGCATAGATCTCACATTCGACCCATTGATCTGCTATTATATTCACCTCTATATACGCTGAAGACTTATTAAAATAAGAGGAATTAAACAATAACTTTCCGGAAGGCAAAGGTATCCTTAATATTCCTTTCTGCTACCAGGGAGGCCAGGCTGCCTCTTGAATCTCAGGTCGTCATTTCTTGAGGTCACATTTATGATTTTTCCTGCTTGTTTGCACTTCAGTCCTAGCTCTTGGCACCTTATTAAGTATCACCTTAAGTTTACTGTGATCCCTTGTGCGTGTGCTATCAAACCAGCCTCTATGTTTAACCCCTTTCATGGTTTGGCTGCCAGATATTTAGTCTTTAACAAACCTCCCAATCCCAAAAGTCTCAGATGCCTCCATAATCTCAGTGTCCTGCACATCCAGTTGCAAATAAACCATAATATCATAGAATTGCCATTTTATAATACAGAATATCAGAAAGAAATTCATCATTAATATTTTTGCCATTTAATAACCAGGCCACTAATTCTAGACACCATAATGTCTTCTATAACTTCAGAATGTTTGGGCTCACAAGCAACTAAATATAACTTTAGAGAAAGGGGGTTGAGATTGCTGAGACAATTAGAAATGACTTCAAAAACAGAAGAACCCCAAAAAGTCTACGGAGCAGCTTTTTCCCCGACTACAAAACATTTCCCCGGCCCACAAAACGCAGGCACACTGGGTGACTGATTTCGCCTACGACTGAATTCATGGACCAAGACAAGAATGTGTTTCATTACAAAGTTGTCCAATGCTTCACCCTACTGATCATGAGTAAAATGGAACTTATCACGTTCCTCACATTCCACAAACCTGTTTGACTGGAAATTTGCATCAGCGAACACTAAAATCCTCTACCCAAAATGTTGAAATATAATTGTTTTTAGTTGTTGAGAAGTTAAACTAATCTTTAGCCAAAGAACAGATAAAATCAGCTCTTCGTGAACTGAACAGGTTATTAGTAATCATAACCACTTCACTGCCCCCCGGCAAAACTTACCACAACATCTGATATAACAGAGAATTAGACCAGAAAGGGTGTACTTTCCCACGTAATGGAACTGATACACTGATAGCCTAACCTCATCCCCTTACCCCGCCCTTCAGTGAATGGTAAAGCAGGTGAGGAAAAGGTCGAATACCCTCGACATGAAAACTGTACATGACTCGTTCCTGGAGGCAAATAAAATAAAACATTCTTGACAAAATTAAGCTAATCAGGGTTATTTATCCAGCAGAGTTGCTATCCCAGATACATTGCACAAGCCAAATTCATGTTGTAGTTTGGAGCAACGTGCCCCAGTACATCCTCACAACCCTTCGAGTAGATTGGCATAGAGCAGGGGAACCAACAGACTATGCAGCGTGTTCTGACTACTCAAAGTGATCGGTGTGATAAAGTGCCCTCTTTCTTGCATGGTATGCCCCCACTTTTTGCTGAATTGCTGATGTGCTTTGACTGAGTGTGCCCTGGGCTCCTGCCAATCAGGTACCCAGGGCCTGTGTTCCTTCCCTAAAACTACAAATCGGCATCTTTGGCCACATGTCAGCCCCTGGTAAATGGTACCATAAGTACCCAGGGCACTGTGACCAGAGAAGGCCCCTAAGGACTGCAGCACTTATTGTGCCACCCTTAGAGACCCTGTTCCCTGACACACACACACTGCCTTTGCAGGCTGACTGCCTGGGTGCAGAACAAAACAGAGAGTCGACATGGCACACATCCCTGTGTGCCATGCCCACAAACCACTGCCCTGGCATACATCAGTCACCCCTCTAGCTGGGTGCCCTATGCCAGTGGTGAGGGTACAGTTGCATGAGCCCTGTACCCCCACAGTGCCAGGTCCATTCCTGGGCCCTGTAAGGGCAGTGCTGCCATTAAGAGTATATGGTGCTGGGAGGTTGTCATTACGAACTCCACAGCACCATAATGGTTACACTGAAGACTGGGAAGTTTGGTATCAAACTTCTCAGCACATTAAACCCACAATGATGCCAGTGTGGGATTTAATGTAAAAGGCACCACAGAGGGCATCTTAGAGATGCCCCCTGAAAAACAACCAACTACCAGTGACCTGACTGAGTGGCTGCGCAGGCTGCCACCACCAGACATTTTTCTAGACCCCTGGGTTGAGAGCCTGCTGCTCTCGGGGGCCTGAAACAATGCACATCCTGGGACGAGGTGCCAAGCCTCCTCCCCAGGATGGGTACGGTTCACGAAGGAGAAGCTTCAAAGGCATGCCGCCTTTGTGAGCCTCTCCAGACCATTTGCTGCTTTCAGCAACAGGTACCCACTGGTTCTATTGATGGAGCGGGTAGTACAAAATCTTGTATACCCCCCCATTTTTGCATGATTCATATTAATCTGAATAATCTATTAATTGTAATAATATTAATCTGTTTAAAGTGATATCTAATCAATCGTATTAATGATATATGTTGCTTTTGTGACGTAATTGTAAGTCGCACCAGATGACATCGTTGGGTGAATATAAATGCTTTGAATGTTGCTATTATGCTAGATAATTACATACACATAGGAGAATTAGTGAGGGTTAAACATTTTAATCGTTATTTCCATGTTTTAATTACTTTTTGTGTTTGTTTTACTTAAGTTGACCGAATTGGGCCTACGTCAAGATGGCCGACTTTTGACTTGACGGGACTAGTCACCATTCCACGAGGTTTCGGGTGAAGTGCGCCTGCGCCACCGCGAGCAACAGTGGCCTCGTCCTGACCCTGTATGTACCCATCAAGGTCATAATGGGAGAATTGCCAGAACTTTAACCAAAAGAGTGTCTTTTAAACCGGAACCAGCAAGAGTGATGACCTAACCAAATAGACTATGTGAGAACTTCACCGAACGACCCCAAACCCACCAATCAGGACTGCCTAAAACTGATTTTTGTTACATCTTGACATTAAATGTATTATAAAAGATGGTAGAATAGTGAGTTGATGTGATGCTGACGGAGAGATTTCTTCGACTTCGACTACGGACTGACGTGCTGAAATGATGGTTATTTTCCTGACGTTATGCTGACAGAGAGGACGGTGACACTGCTGGACAGCTGTTTTCCTGAATCTTTGACAGACTGACTTGCTGCCTGATTTTTGATGAATTAAAGACTTTCACGACTTGATTGATGTTCTGTGGTTTGATTAATGATTTATTAAAATTTACAATTAATTAGATAAACAAAATTATTATTTAACAAACAAATGTGCTGGGTTGTTTATTGATAGAGAATAGATTGAGATTGAATACAAGATAAGAAGAATTGAATTACTAATTACCCAAAAACAACTAATTTGATGCATCAGGAATATCTCGAGGTTCAAAGTTTAATAAAGGAATTCAATGTATGTATATGTAAATATATTCTTTAGGTCAAAAGGTATTCCTTTCATGTCAGCGTTTGGAAAACCTATCCCTCCCGTAAGAGCAGATCAAAATTGTGTGAGTATTGGTGTTATGAGCCCCACCAATGAATGTATTGAGTGAATGTGCTAGTATGATATTTGGTCTGTAACGAAGGGAGGATTTGACATTCCACGCTGCATCACTACCCCCCACTTTGGGTGGGAGAACCGGCGGGAAAAACAAGTGAGGAAAAGAAGTGTGCCCACCTCTGCCAACTCCACCCCTAAGGTGGTGGAGGCGAGGTGAAACACAACTCGAATCCCCGCCATCTTGAGGATGGGGGGACACAGCCAACCAGGGACAGGCTTCTGCCCCCCTCCCACTGGAGAGTAGCACAATAGGGGGTGTACCCACCCCAGGGAAGGGACCCATTGGTCCCTGCCCTTTACCTACCTGTAACGCTCCTAAATTTAGTATTTAGGGGCACCCTGAACCTTCCTTCCTCAGATCCAGCAACCACAAGAAAAAGAAGAGAAGAAGAAGGACGAGAAGCCGTGCAGAGCTAACAAGAGAACGACTCCCGCTGACTTGGCCCCAGCCCTAGTGGCCTGTCTCCCCCTCGAACCTGCTCCTGCAAAAGCCGGCATGTCCAGCGGACAGCAACCTCAAAAATCCCGGAGGACCTGCCTGCCTTCACTTTCCAAGCTGTTTCTCCCGTGAACACCGGACGTGTTTGAACTGCAGCTTCTGGTGCCAGCCAGGACCCGTGAATCCAGCCCACTCTGCACCCGCCGAACCCTGTCCGAGCTCGAGTGGAAAAATACCACGAGGAGGTCCCCTGGCGATCCTGACCCAAGACTCGGCGACCCCTGACCTGCCTCAAGCCTCCTGACGACGCCTGCAGCCTCAATCCAGAGGACCCCCCCTACCACAACCAGAGCGGGTAAGAAAATCTGATGTCCAAAGGCACCCCTGCACCTGACGCCCCACGGTCTTGTGTGCCCAACCCAGTGGTGCCTAATCATCCCTCTACATCCCAATTTACCCCTCAAAGTGGTTGTCAGTCCTGGAAGATCCTCGTCCCCGAGCCTGCAGTGTTTCTTTGTCCCGGAGAATCTGCATTGAAATCAACCGGGCACCCGACATCAAAACAGCACACTGCACACGGCCGCCCTAGTGCCGCTGAGGGTGCCCCTTTTGTGCTAACCTGGTCCCCAACTTGCCCTGAGCTTAACCCTACGAGCTTTGCTCCCACAACCCCGTGGCCTGCTTGCCAGCCACCACCAACTGGAGCCCCCCTATCCTCCATAGGATAACTTTAGACATCAACACTCTGCACCCAGCCGCCCTAGTGCCACTGGGGGTGCAACAACAGTACATCACTGACCCTGGGGGACCCCTGAGTCTAACCCCAGAACCCTAACTCAAAAGACCGATTACCTACCTGGAAACCAATAACCTTTTTTTCCTCATAGAATAACATTGACACTTTTTCTCCCAAAACGTTTCTGTCGACTATTGAAAACTACGAATATTTCTTAAAAATCGAACAAATAACCTAACCGAATTTTCTCAACTGTTTGCAGGAAAGGTCCCAGTGCTGAACCCACGTGTCCAGCACTGAGTAAGAAAAGTAACTAAAAAGTAACTTACCTGTAAATTGAATTTCCTTCCATAGGCAAACTAGGGGGGGTTCTATGTGAAAAAGTTTCTGTGTCAACTTTTGAAATACAAGAATATTCTTAAAAAATCATGCAAACTACAAAAACGTAATTACTTACCTGTTTTAAGTAGATGTCCCAGTGCTGAATCTAGGAGTCCAACACTGGATTACAAAAGTAACGCAAAAGTAACTTACCTGCTAAGTGAATTTCCTTCCCTAGGATAACATTGGTGATTCTATGTGAAAAAGTTTCTAAGTGTCAACTTGTGAAATACAATAATATTCTTTAAAAATCGTACCTCTAACTAAAACGCATTTACTCAGCTGTTTTCAGGAAATGTCCCAGGGCTGAATCTAGGATCCAACCCTGTGTTAGCAAAAGTAATCTGAAAAGTAATTAACTGCATTTTTTTTCAAAAGCCCATTCATTTGAATGTGCTATACCTGCAATGTGTTGCAAACTGCTTACTTAAAACTGTAACCAAAACCAGTACAAGTCATACTGCAATTTTGAACTGTGTTCATGCAAGTAATTTACTACTGCAAAGTATTTATATGCTTACCTGTACCAGGCTTGCTTGGTTCCAGAAATAAAACAACAGTATATTTGTTTATACAAAACAATTGGCCTAGAGTTCAGTTCTCGAGTGTGTGAATTCATTTGCTGACTGAGTGTGTACATCAAATGCTTAACACTGTCCTCTGATACTGCTAGACCAAGCTACCACTTTAGAGAGAAAGGTTCTATCTAACTTCAACCTCTGCCAAACCTCTGGAGACCCTTGGACCCTATACACACTGTACCTCACTTTGGTGCAGTATATATAGAGCCAGTTTCTTACAATCGGTCCTCACAAAGATTCAGCCTTCTCTTGAGGACTCAATCCAACCCACTGGTAGATTCCAATCAATCAACCAATCAGTGTTTGTATAGCGCAGCACTGTCACCCCTGGGGGTATTTGGGCGCTGAGGTTGCTGTGTCTCTGTTGAAGAGCCATGTCTTGAGTTTCTTCCTGAAGTCCACCAGGGAGGTGGCTGTTCTGAGGTGGAGGGGTAGGTTGTTCCAGATCTTGGTGGTGATTTAGGAGAAGGAGCGTCCCCACTTTGGCTGCAATGAATGCAGGGGTGTGAGACGATGGTGAGAGAGGTAGAGCGCAAGTGTGTTGCGGACAGATGGAAGGTCAGTCGATGGTTGATGTAGAATGGTCCTTGGTCATGTAGGGCTTTGCAAATGTGCATGAGAATCTTGAACTGGCACCTCTTCTGGATGGGTAGCCAGTGGTTATTTCTGAGGTGGGGGGTGATAAGTGTCTTTGGGGAGGTCCAGGAAGAGTCTGGCTGCGGTGTTCTGTATCGTTCGAAGTCTGGGTGGTAATTCCGGCATAGAAGGCATTTCCATAGTCGAGGCAGATGGTAATGAGGGCTTCTGTGATGGTCTTTCTGGTGTTGATTTTGAGCTATATAAAGATTCTGAGGAGCATGTGAATGGCATGGAAGCAGCAGGCAGCGACTGCATTGACTTGTCGTTTCATTTTAGTTGGCTGACAAGGATGATGCCCAGGTTGTGTGCATGGCCTATTGGAGTGGGTATTGGTCTGAATTCTGCTGGCCACCAGCTGTGGTCCCATGCAGAGGTGTCCTTCCCTAAGATCAGTACTTCTGTTTTGTAGGAGTTGACTTTGAGGAATTTGTCCCTCATCCATTTAGCTACATTGGCCATGGCGTTGTAGAAGTTGGTTTTGGCATGGGCGGGGTCCTCGGTGAATGCAAGGATGAGTTGTGTGTCATCAGCGTAGGAGAATATGTTGAGTCCATGGGATCTGACGAAGTCTTAGAAGGGGGTCATATAGATGTTGAACAGGCTGGGGCTGAGGGAGGATCTTTGTGGTATGCCGCAGATAATGTCTTTGGGTGCGGAGGTGTAAGGAAGCAGTCGGATGTCTTTGTGTGTCCTGTCAAGAAAGAAGCAATCTTCTTGAGGGCATTTTGCTGTATGCCGATGTTGTAGAGTCTGTCAATGAGGCTGTGGTGGGAGACATTGTTGAAAGCAGCAGAGAAGTCGAGGAGCATCAAGGCCACAGTTTCCCCGCGGTCAAGGAGGGTTCTGATGTTGTCAGTGGCAGCGATCAGCCCAGTCTCTGTTCTGTGATTGGCCCGGAATCCTCATTGTGAGGTGTGGAGTAGGTGGTTTTCTTTACGGTATTTGGTGAGTTGCTGGTTGATGGCTTTCGTTAGTACTTTGGCTGGGTAGGGTAGCAGGGAGATCAGTCTGTAAATTTTGAAGTAGCTGGGGTCAGCAGAGGGTTTCTTTAGGAGGGGTCTGACCTCTGCGAGTTTTCATCTGTCCGGGAAGGTTACTGTGGTGATGGAGTTGGTGAGGAATGCTGGTGATTTCTGTGCTGATTGGGTTGGTTCAAAAGTTGAAGAGGTGGTGGGGGCAGGGTCGTGGGTGCCCTAGCGTGGATGGACAACATGATGACTGGGCTGGTCCGGGTGGTGTGTGGGTACCAGGTGGTGATCGTTCGGCTGGTGTTTGCTGGTTTGTTGAGATTGTCGAGGCTGAGGGTGGTGGGTTGGGGATCCAGGTTGTTGTAGATGGTGGCAATCTTGTTGTGGAAGTGGTCTGAGAGGGTGTCGCAGAGTTCTTGTGAGGGGTGAATAGTGTTCTCAGAGGCGGTCAGGTTGGAGAATTCTTTAACTATTTTAAAGAGTTACTTTGTGTTATTGGCTGCAGTGTCAATATGGACAGTGATGGCTGACTTCTTGGCCTCCTTGATGCGCAGGTGGTAGTTGCCAAGGGCTGCTTTGTGAGCAGGTCTGTTAGAGGCCAATGGAGCAAAGCTGTTACTTACCGGGACATTATAGGTCAGAATTGGCCTTACTGGAGTCTAATATCTCTTTCAATTATAGCAGGATGCATCTGAGTGGTTGGCCTATCAAAAAGAAATGCGGAGTGCAGTTATCAAATGTTGTTTAGAAGTTAAATCATTGATAGTAGCCAATATATTTCTCAAATACAGGATAACAACCTGACGCAACAATAAAATCATCGGCAATCTGGGATATACACAGTGAAGTTGGCTCTTTCCACACTGAATCCCGTGTGACAGAGGAGTTGATTGCGGTATTGCCCTCCAGCGACCCTAGTATGCATCCCTCATGCACAGGGTTAATTACAAGCATAATCAGATTTATGACTGGCATTAACTTGGGTGAAGACTGCCCTTTATCAGCTGACTTATTTGGGATGTCTAATGCTGCGAAAATCATTACCACAGTGGACTCAAGTCCTTTAAGTTTCTTAGAAACTGAATCTAACATTCCCGAAATAGCCCCCTCAATTTGATGATGACAATTAACCACCTCAGATACAGACTGCAGAGGTCATCATATTGTCCTTACCTACAGTTACAGGTACCCACTCACGTTCTCCAAAGAGAATCAGTTACCCTTTTGAGGTGCAGTTTTAGAAGCAGCTTTCTTTTTCTTGGCAGGTGGGGACTCAGTCAACCTAAGAGGGGAAACCAATCAATCAATGGAGGGGCGAAAGAAACACAAAGGTTTGATGGAGACACAGCTTCAGTATTAGTTAAGTCAACTGTATTTTTCATAAGGCTTGTTTCAGGGTCCTTCTTCATCTCCTTGACAACATGTTCTGTAAGTAATAACCTCCCGTCAATGTTTACAATGTAATTATCAATTACCCCCATTGCATTGGACAAAATGTTCACAATCAATGAAGAGGCATAGTGGCCAAATCCCATTTGCCCATACATATATATATATATATATAATATGTATATTAGGTTTGCTTATTAAGCACACAAATCACCCCGAATGGGGTCTCTCTGCACTGTTACAGCTCCACAGGTCTTAGAGGCCTAAAGTGAGAGAATGTATGTAACTGATTACGATTAAAAAGCAAGGTCTTCAGAGATTTTTGAATTTTTTAAAATCCGTGCATGCACATTGTTGCAACAGAAGCCGATTCAAGTGCTGTGGGGCTGAATGTGAAAATGAACACTCACCATATCTAGTGGTGTGAATGCACCATAGAAGCAACAGTTGCTTCTCACTGGTTCTAAGACTCCATGTTGGGGAATACTACTGCAGTTTGCCCTGCAGGTAGAGAAGCCCGTTCAATAAAAGGCTTTATGGACCAGACAAAGGAGTTTAAACATGGCACACTTTTTTAATAGGCAGCCAATGAATGGTTCTGAGAATGGTTTCTGAGGGCGAGCGAAGCAGAAGGTGAGCTATTATCCTTGCCACAGTGTTTCATACCACCTGGAGTTTAGAAAACAGTCCTTCGTTCATGGGGACCATTAGTTCGTTGCCATTGTCCAGACAGCTAATTATGAGGGCCTGGACTAGGATTTTTTTTTGTCTGCAGTGGTAGCCACTGAAAAACTTTCCTGAGGATGTGCATGATTCCAAAGCAGGACCCCGAGATTGCATTCACCTGTTACCTCATGGAAAGGTTTTCATCTATCAAGATTCCTAGGTTTCTTACTGCCGGTTTTGGGGTGGGAGCTTGGCCTAGACTCTGAGGCCACCAGTCCTCCGACCATACAGAAAGGGCTTTTCCAAAGAGAAGAATCTACGTTTTGCTTGAGTTCAATTGGAGACAGTTAAGCTGCATCCAAGAGGCAATCTTGTCCATACATTCACAGAATCTTTCTTTGGCAGAGTCAGGTTAGGTCCCATTGAGATGATAAGTTGAATGTCATCTGCGTAAGAGATGACCTTGAAATCAAATTAATTTCTCACTTATGCCAGTAGGTCCACATAGATGTTAAAAAGAGTGTGGCTCATTGAGGACCCCTGTGGCACTTCCCTGTCCAAGGCTATGGTTCGAGAACAGAAGGACTACAACTGTACCGCAAGGGAGTGCTCATACAGAAAACTCCAAAGCCACCCGAGAGTCTTCCTCTGACACCAATCTCCCTCAGTCTTTGAATTAAAACTGAGGGGGAGATGGTGCACATAGACCAAGACTAACCACATAAATTCCTTAAATCAGAGGCCAGCCCAGCCTCTTCGGTCATCTGATGGGCTCTGATGGGCCTTTCTTGGCCAAAGACCAGCTCAGGCTCTTCCTGTGCAAGTCCCGTGCTACAGGTTATTAAGATGTTATATAGTGCGAAAAGCTCCTCCTCCTAGTCACCTAGGGAACTGTGGGGCTTTAAGTCTAGCAGTAGCACAGGAACCAGCAGAGTGTGCCCACTATAAATAAATATTTAATGCATAGATTGATTTTGAATGAATGCCACTTGATCTAACTTTGATAGGGCCACATTTTGCCTAACTGCTTGTAACGAGGCAGGTGAGAGGTGGAAGGAGGTTGAATCCTCTAAACCCCTGGTCTGTCAGCAAGTGCGGTTGGAACAGCATGAGTCCTACCTAATGAAAGAATGCTGTTACATCTGCCATTGAGCAATCTCATACTGCTGTCCATAGAAAGTACAAAGTTAAGGCAAAAAACCCTGAGAGTCGCAGCTGAACCTCACTGTTCGTAGCACACCATGAATAGAACTCTAGTGGTACACGGAATGAGAAGTGCTGAGTGCTGTTTTTAAAGAGTTTAATACTGCACAGGGAGCTTGACCCTAACAAGCTGCACATAGGGACTGTGTGCTGAGAACGCCTAGTATTCGGGCCCCCTTTTTTAACTCCCTGCAATTGAATTTTCTATGTGCCTAAGGAATCAATATCAACTACAATTTAACAGTTACAGTGTAACCCATTTAGTCACAGAGTAAAACTTTGAGTCAGAAGATAGTATAAAGCATAGATTTATTACAATTTCAAAGCCAAGATGATATAAATCAGTCGCAGAAACATATTGTAACAATACAGAATAACTAATGGAAAATTCAAAATGTCAGACAAAATGTGCCCTAAGTAGCAGAAAGCGAATGAGGACTTCTGTAACCACAATAAAAAGAATGAGAAACATATTCTGGGGAATAGCGTGAAAGTTATGATCCTCCTCCCTATACATTAGGTTGTCTAAGAAAATCTGTTAAGCCCTATACTAAGCAAGGAATCAGGGAAGCCCTATTTAAGTCAGGGAAGCAAAAAAGGTGTCAGCACATCAGAACCTCTGTAGAATTTCTCTAAAGGGAACGAATATTGTATAGCATGAAGCTACACAAGAGAGACATCGCAAAGAGGTCTGAACATCTCCAAGTCTAACAGAATCCTGAATAAACTGAAGTGTGATAATCAATTATACCCACAAAAAAACCTTGAGAATCCCATGTCACATGTCTCATTATTTTTCATCTTCAAGCAGTAAACTTGGCCCCTATTATTGAAAACAACTTCCTTTGGTCCACAAATCAACGTCCTTGGATTCCTCCTGTCTCTTAATTCTGCACGGACCGTAGTCCTCCCTTCTTTTTTTAGGCTTCTTGTCCTTGCCAAAAGATACTACTTTCAAGCCTTGCCATCTCTCTCATAGAATGTGCCTTTTTATAATTATAAGATCACACAACTGCACTAGCATAGAAGAGAAAAACATTGCATGCAAAGCAAACATTTACATTGAAGGTTAAACTTTAAGAAATCCAAATGATTTAAGGCCTTTGATCATGTTAGTGTGGCAAGTTTCTAAAAACATATTTAAAAGCATGATTATAGATACATATATATATGGCTATAATATAGATGTAGAATACTAATCAAACTGATACATTTTAGATATAAAATAAAAGCAGAGTATTATTAGAATGAGATTACGAATATAAGAATTGACAATAACCACACAAATGCATATATAGTTGACAACTGCAATTCGATGATTCTGCAAATAAAACATTAATATGCACACTCATATAAATGTTGAGATTGCACAGTAAATGTATTTTCTGTACCTGTTCAAGAGCACAACATTACATTAATAATGTTACATCACACGAGTACATGATCAAGCCATGCAAAAATATATATGTGTGTAGTCAAACAATAAGGTAGAGCCAAATTATGCTGCTCCAGTCCCCCGTCTGATGGCGAATCAAGCAATCACAGATTACAATCTGATTTTATCAGACAGACCATCTAAAACCTTGTTGTCTTGAGCATCTTTCGTCTAGAGTCTTCTAGGAGTTTCATGTAATCATAATACTAACGGCCTGATTATGATAGCGTGGGACTGCCACCGTCAGGCCACTGGTGGCGGTCCCACTGCCATCAGACCCTGCAGGTATGCCTGCTGCATTAGGATGCTGCCGGTGGAAGCAGCTGGTGGAGGGACCATCTGCCTTGCATCTGGTGGGCTCAAGAAGCCTGTCAGGCCGTTGGAAGGACTGCAATCCATACAATTGGGGTGGTGCCTGCTCAGGCACCAACGTAGGGATTACAATGTCCCTTAATGCCTACCATATTATGGTTGTCCTCTCGCCATGAAAAGGCAGGCGGAAAGTGACTTTGGGGGCCCTTAGCGTGCCCCCCTTCTCCTCGGCACTCTGTTATAGGGTCTGGGAGACAGCTATGGTGCCCCCTATACATTCCTGCACCATGTGGCGGGCACCGCACGGTGCCTGTCACAAGGGACAGGGATGTTTACAAACATGCCTCTTAGATGGGAGGCATGTGCTGCAGCCCTTTTCAGGCCCCAGTACAAGCCTCAATGCTAGGAGGAATGTTTTTGACCACCTCCACAGAAGTAGAATTGTAATTTGTCTGGTGGGACCGCCGACTCCCTGTTGTCCGGTCCTGCCGACTGTAATCATAATCAGGCCCTCACTTTAACTCTCCTCTAACTCTACATCTACTCATTTATTTTTCACTCCCCATCTAACTTGTACATACTTGTATCCCTTAACGATCATACGAAGGAATATTGCACAACGGGCAATTATCAAAAGAGGTTTTAAAATGGCACCCAGTATTCCACTTCCCAAGCTTCCAAATCACTTGCCTATTGAAGCTAATCCATCTCCAATAGCTTCCCAAGCACCCATTGCTACTAGCTCTTTCAAATCTTTTGTCAACCCAGATATATTCTGAATATATTTCTCCAGATCCTTACTTATGTCTGGAAAGTAAGTACAGCATTGCTGAACTTTTACCATCCTGCAGACTCTGCCTTCATTTACAAGTAAAAGGTCAAGCGCAAATCTGTTTTGCAAAACCATAGACCTATTGCAACCATCTTAGTATTTACAAGTAACAAAGAATTTGCGGGAGCAGCAGCCAATTTATCCACTATTGTAGACAGCTTTCAAATTTTCAGATCATTCAGAACTACTCCTACAGATGGGATTATGGCACCATAAATATCTTCTCCTACCTCGTCTAGTTCTAGGTCTCGTTTCCCATACAGGCTCATTAAAATGTTCCACATGGTAAATCTTTGGGAAAACTGTACCAAGATAACATGTACCATGCTCTCCGTGGGGCAATTTAAAATATGCATACTGTTCACAAATAAAATACACTCCAAAAATCACAGGATCCTGTCCCTCCAAGAAAAGGTCATTTTTCCCTCTTGCCTAGAAAACATGTTCACATTCACTTCTCCCTAAAGATAGCAGGTCTATGTAACTCTGATCAGTGTGTATATACAGCTTTGCCTTATGCTGCCAATCTAAAGTCAAGGCAGGCAAATTTCCCTTCACCTGATGTTCAATGTCTTTACTACTCCAACGGTGGTGTCTCTTAAGATCCTTATCAGTTTCTGATCTGGACTCTAGATTTCTCCCTCTGTCTCCACCAGATTCAAAAACCATTTCTCCACATCTGACATTGAACAAGTCAAATTATGTCTGTGTGCATATGCAGTGTCTAGTGGCTTAAGAGACTCAACATATTTGCCTGAAATCTGTGCACCTTTAAAATAAGGATTCTAATTCAAATGTTTAAACATAGGAACTTCTGAAAGGACTAAATCACAATTCAAAAAATAATATTGGAAATTACCCTTTCAATAGACTAAGCTTAGCAAAAGACTACAAGAAATTCCATAAGTCAAATGAATGTTTTGCTTGGTAATACCCTCTGAAACAGATTCAGGAAACGAGGTAAAAACATAGCAATCCCTTGCATTCACAGTGTCAATGTATTCATAAAGCAATCTAACATAAGCATTTGAAGAAACATCTCCCCTTGATAGATATGTGTGTAATTTCTTGACTCCAACAACTGTAGGTTACTGGCATCAGGATCTGGTGTCTTAGGGGCAATAGTAGGCTTGATTTATACAGACCTACATGTAACTGAATGTAACCCTGTAAGCGATAGGATTAGTACAACAACTACAACTGTAAGTGTGCCTGCTGTAATGCATCTAGGCTTATCTGTCTTAAAATTGGCTTCATTTTCATCATTAGAACTTAAACCTTTGGGTGGAAAGTAGCGGCATCAAAGTTTTTAGGTCTCGGCCTGGAGAAAGCAGCGCATGCGCTGCCCTTGCCATGCGAGAGCTTCTTGAAATCAATACGGATTCCGAAGCCGTGTCTCAGCTCCACCTGCAGTTTTCATTCATGCGCGTCGTTTGGCGTCACAAATTATACCAAAGGAAGTGCAATGATTGCACCGGAGGCATTTCAATCCCTACTGGTTGCCACCCTGTCCCCTTTTGGACCCGCCCCCTGGGATTGGATCTTTTACTGGCGGCGCTGCACTCTCTCCTTCATTAGTCGTTGTAGGCACTTTTTTTCCCATGAAGGTGAAAGCCCTTCCGCAATGGCGACAGCTTGGTCACAATGGCGACAGCTTGTTCCTACTGCAGGCATGACGTGAATTCCTGGCCATGCCTGCTTTCACTTTCCATCCACTTCACTTTATCTCCCGTGCCTTCCCCCAACACTTCATGCCATCGTTAAATAGCTGCAGGATTGCCCAGCTCTTATCGCTGAACCCTGCGTTGTATTACTTAAATATAGTGGCAGGTCTTGCTTTTGTTCTGTGCGTTAGGGCTCGCTTTGATCAGCAGGGCACTCATGAAACAGGCGCCACGCTTTATTTTAATTATTACAACGTGGCATGCCAAGGAGTATCTTTAAACAAAGTGTCCGTGCCTTTCTCTACAAAGTGTCCGTGCTTTTTCTTTTGTTCTGCACGATGCACTTAAATTCATACGTTAACTTTCAGCGTGACGCTCATAAATGTGCGCCATGCTTTATCTTGTTTATTTTTAAAGTCTGGGGCCCCTCCCCGCTCTCTCTGGCTCCCCTGGTACTTTCCCTCGATTCCTCTCCTTGGACTGTGTTTCCGTGCACCCCCCCTCTCTAACAACAACACTCCATGTTGTTTTTTTGGCACTTTGTGTACCTATAATAAGTGCGTTTCGTATCAGTGCAGTTGGCTCGGAGTCTGAGCTGTACTGCATTTAGGGAAGGGCGCTTGGTACAGTGGTTGTTTGTGTACTTGGAGCCGTGTGGAGCTGAATTCTCAACACATTTACTACAGTTGGTGGGGGTGGGAGGGTCCTGTGCGTCCACTTCCGTATCTACACTGTTCCCCTAAATAGGTAGTAACATCCACAATTAAAAGATTACTTATTTTTCACTTACTTTCTCGCCCTCTTACAATGTATTCCACATCATGGCCCACACAGAGAACATCTATAAAAGGTGTACCTCTTCAGACCCGTGTATTTTGTTGTGTGTTTCAGTTTTTGTCTCTCTCGTGCTACGGGGATACATGAAAAGCGCATGGAACCTGGCGCTCGGCCATAGTTCCGTGACCTTAATGAGCCAGGCTGCAGTCATTTATTTTCTGTGGGCATCTTTTTTTTCATTTCCCTCTCAAAACAAATCACCTGGAGTTGAAGTTTGAATATGATCTTATATCGGATTTTATATATCACACGTTTCGGGTTTCTGATGTTTCCATGTAACCCTTACTACATGCCTCTCCAGCATTGTAACCCCTAGCGCTTAGAGGCGCACAAGGAGGTGCGTAAACATGATGAAGCCTGTCCATTGGCTGATGCCTAAACTGAGGACACCTGGTGCTGGCTTCCGAAGAGCGATCGGAAACCCGGCTGCTTGGTAACGGGGCAGCGCCAGCGTGCTGTGGTGTTGCTTGGCAGCGCCAGGGTGCTTTGGAGTTGCTGGGCAGCGCCAGGATGTTGTGGAGTAGTTGAGCAGCGCAAGTGTGCTGTGCGGTTGCGTGTCAGCGCCAGGGTGCTGTGGTGTTGCTGGGCAGCGCCAGGGTGCTGTGGAGTTGCTGGGCAGCGCCAAGGTGCTGTGGAGTTGTTGAGCAGCGCAAGTGTGCTGTGCGGTTGCTTGGCAGCACCAGGGTGCTGTGGAGTTACTGGGCAGCGCCAGGGTGCTGTGGAGTTGTTGAGCAGCGCAAGTGTGCTGTGTGGTTGCTTGGCAGCACCAGGGTGCTGTGGAGTTGCTGGCCAGCGCCAGGGGGCTGTGGATTTGCTGGGCAGTGCAATGGAGTTGTTGGGCCGCAGGGCTTCTCAGGCTGCTGCACTTTGGATAAGTAGTACGCCACTTTGGTAGCTGCACTTCCTAGCTGAGATGCTTGACAGCACCAGGGTGCGCATCCTGATGGCACAGCAGAGAGTTCAGCACCTGTTTTTTTTACGTTTAAGGGGGCATATCAGCAACACCCGGTGATAATTATCGCTCAGCGCTCTTACCGTGAGGATAATTATCGCCGGGTAACGTGGATTTTTATCGCTGAGATAGCGTGCTATTAGCAACGCTTATCTCCTCAGCGATAAAAATCCTCACGCTAACTGCCTAACGTGAGATTATCGCTGGAAACCCAGCAATAATCTCACGCAATGTGGCGTTAGCTTGCTGCTAGGGACTCACAAATTTAGCCATGATATCCACCTTCCATAGGATATCATGGCTGAGTCAGTCCTGAAGCAGGCGTAAGGAAAGTAGCGATAACAGGGGTTATCACTACTTTTCCTGACGCTATGCTTCATAGAGTGGGGCTTGATGATAGGAGAAATGTCGCTTAGCGACATTTCTCCTGTCATGTTAGGTCAGGAACGCCCACTTTGCATCTCATTAGAGATGCAAAGTTGGGCGTTAGGAATCCTGACGCTAAAGCAAGGTTTCACGCGTTAGCGTGGCCTTGCTAATTAGGCGATAAAATTATCGCCGCTTTTCGGCCAAAAACGGCCGCAAAAGCGGCGATAATTTTTTATCGCCTGCTTGTAAATATGCCCCAAGGTGTCTGAAGTTCAAATATATAACTCTGATTTTCTACTAGTTGATGCACAAATTTTAGACAAAAGGCGGAAACAGAGAGGGAATCTCTGCTCACTGTTTCCGGCTTGTTCAGGCTAAAGTCCGTGCATAACCCGGGAAAAACCTAGAGATAGATGTATGTTTGTTCGACCTTTATGCACCTCTAGCGCAAAGAAGCAGACGCTGGATTGCTGGTTTATGGCGGGCAGAAGCACCTCTTGGCGTGATAGCCCAGTACCATAACCTCTCTGCAATGCTCGTTAGCATGGCGCTGTATCTTCTTGGAGAACACAGCATTTATCAGCAGGCTGCTCCAAGGCCAGAGTAAGAAGGCATTTTCCTGACTGAGTTACTTTTCATGAACACTGCCTGAGAGCCCTCCTGAAGCAGCCTGCTGCATGACTTTTTTATTTGTTCTTGCCATCATTTCTCAACAAGCGTTAAAAATGCAATAGGTCTCGCCTTTCATTAAGTAAAAGCCATTTGATTTGCTATACAATACCATTAGCAAAACAAATGGCTTTAACTTAATCAAAGGCAAGACCTATTGCATTTTCATTGCTTGTTTCTGTTGGTTTCCACCTGTCCATGGAGTTAAACCAAAGTTCAAATGATTTGCAACTAGAATGTGTACAAAAGTCTTTGTGATTTCCGTTAACCCAACTCCTTGTTCCTCTAAAGGACAACCTTAGACTCCTTCAGCTGGCCTGGGCATCGGTACTCTTCTTTCTTCCCTACAAAGTCTTATTTAAATGCCTCTAATAACAAACAGTTCCAGTTAATTAACAATCAGTTCCGGAATGAAGACTTTCAGTCTATCAACTAGAACAGGGAGCTCATTCGCATCCAGAAAAGGAAACTCACCCACATCCAGAAAAAGATGTCTCAAGACACGTGGGGGCATATTTACAAGGCGGCGATAGAAAATTATCACCGCTTTTGCGGCTGTTTTCGGCCGAAAAGCGGCGATAATTTTATCGCCTAATTAGCAAGGTCACGGTAACGCGTGAAACCTTGCATGAGCGCACAAATTATTAACGCCCAGCTTTGCATCTCTAATGAGATGCAAAGTGGGCGTTCCTGACCTGACAAGACAGGAGAAATGTTGCTAAGCGACATTTCTCCTGTCATCAAGCCCCACGCTATGAAGCATAGCATCAAGAAAAGTAGCGCTAACCCCTGTTATCGCTACTTTCCTTACGCCTGCTTCAGGACTGACTTAGCCATGATACCCTATGGAAAGTGGATATCATGGCTCAGTTTGTGGGGCCCTATCATCAAGCTAACGCCAAACTTCGTGAGATTATCGCTGGGTTTCCAGCGATAATCTCACGTTAGGCAGTTAGTGCTAGGATTTTTATCGCTTTTGAGATAAGCGTTGCTAATAGCAAGCTATCTCAGCGATAAAAATCCACGCTAGCCGGCGATGATTATCCTAGCGCTAAGTGCACTTAGCGATAATTATCGCCGGTTGTTGCTGATATGCCCCTTAATCTCACTAACAGAGGAAGTTCAAAAGTAAGCTTGAACTGAAGATCAAGTTCCCAAAGTTTCAATTGAACTTTCACTGTGATCCCAAAATTCCCAGAACTCGTTCTCCCTGTCAGTCACAAGGAAATAAGTGCAATCAGGGGATGAGTATCTCCGACATGGCACTCTTGCTCGCTTTGACCTTCTGAGTGCAGTCTGGTCACCTCCTCCATCACTCATATCAGAATCCTCAGTATCTGCGTAGACTCATCAACACCAACGGCAAAGCATCAGACCATTCCAAAGACATAGAAGCACACACTTTGGCAAGTCTGGATTTAAATGTCCCATTGACCTGCTCCACCAGACCCAAAGCCTCAGGTCTGTAGCTACAATGCAGTCTATTTTCAACCTGTAAAGTGGCACACAACAACCTCAGGATTTCATTATTGAATTGTGTGCCTCTGTCTGGTTCCAAAGAAGTTAGGAAGCCAAATCTGGGTATTAACTCTCTCAACAGTGACTTGGCTACTGTGAAACTATCATTCCTTATTGTGGGGTATGCCTCAACCCATTGTGAAAAGATCCACATAACAATCAAGATGTACCCCAACCCATTGCACACAGACATCTCAATGAAATCCAACTGCATCCTATTAAATGGACCACCTGACCTCCCTATGTGACTCAGTGTTACAGCAGTTCTCTTTCCCACATTATTCTGTTGACATACAACACATCTGTGGCACAACGCTTCAGCCATCAACATAAACTTTGGATTAAACCAAGTCTGCCTGAACAACCTGACCATAGGATCTCTCCCTACATGAGCCGGACCATGATAATACCTAGCCATTAGTGGCAACAGACTATTTGCCAACACAAGTCTGCCATCTGTCGAAACCCAAATCTCATTCTCGCTCCTCTTAATGCAACCTGCATTAACTAAACTCTTCTGTTTTACCTCTGACACTACCTGTAACCTCTTGACTTCCTCCCAAGTATCAGCGATCATTAACAAAAGGTTGAAGTTGGTCTCGTCTGCTCCCTCATTGGTATACCCTCCATTAAATGTACAAGCATTGTAGGCACAATACCTTACAACTTCATCAGCATACCTGTTGCTGACTGTCACATTGTAATTTCCTTTGCAATGTGCGGAACATTTCATGACAACAACTTGCGTGGGCATTTGCAAAGCTTCCAATTGTTTTCTTACTTGCTCACCATTACATATGGGGAATCCTGATGAGGTCATAAATCCCCTCTGGGACCACAAATGTCTGAAGTCATGCACCAAACCAAAGCTGTACTGACTATCAGTAAAAATTGTCACCTTTAGCTGATCTGAAACACAACATGCTCTAGTACGAGAAATCAATTCAGCCGTTCGCGTGGAGACTACTCCTTGAAGCCAAGCAGCTTCCACCACTCCTGAAATGGTACAAACTGCATAAGCAGCTCTCAAATTTCCTTCATGGTTTTGCAAACACGAGCCTTCCACAACCAATGCGCAATCAGATTCAGGTAATGGCTCATCCTATATGTCTGGTCTCAGATTAGTGCATAGTTCAGTGACATCGAGACAGTCATGCTCCACTTCACCATCATCAACATCATTCTCAGGAAGGGGGAACAGTGTTGCAGGGTTTAGAACAGCACAGGGCTTCATCATTACGTTCTCAGCCGCAAGTATGACCTGCTCATACTTTATTAGGCGACTGTTTTTAAGGTGCTGTGTGCGTGTTCTGGTCCACAAAATTTCATCTGAATAGGGAACATATACAGTCAGAGGATGTCCCATTACAATGCTCTCACACCTCTATGCTGACACCTGTCGCAGGCACAGATTTGAGACAACCAGGCAATGGCGCAGCTACTGGATCTAATGTGGCTAAAAAATAGGCCACCGGTGTATGGGCACGTTTATGATTCTTTGTAAGCACTGAGAGAGTGCAGTCCTCCCTCTCACTGCAGAAAAGTGAAAACTCTTTGTTATAATCAGGCATTACTAGGGCAGGGGCACGTCAGTGGCATTCTCTCAAACCTAGGAAGGCTATCAGACAATCATTATCCCTGGGTACCGGATCAGACACATCTTTGTGTGTCAGCCTCTGAAAAGGCTTGGGCGCTGAGGAAAAATTGGGTATCCACTGGTGACAGTAGCCCACCATTCCCAAAAACCTCCTGAGTTCCTTTTGTGTCATTGGTGGATTGATTGCACGGTCGCCTAAATTCTCTCTTGTGACACTTCCTTGCACCTTTCTCAATGTGGTGCCCTAAGTACAGAACATCTTTCAAAAAGTACTGCAACTTACTGGGAGACAAGTTATGTCCATTCTCAGGCAAATGTTTCAACAAAGCAACAGTGTCAGTCTTACAGGCTCCCTAATTATTTGATGTAATCAACTGGTCATCAATGTCCTGAGACAGCACCAAGTTACAAAGCATAATCAAGAACTCCAGATTCTTTTTAAGGATCTGATTAGAGAGCAATCAATCAATCAGTACTTGTAGAGAGCGGCTTATCACCCATAAGGGTATACAGGTGCTGGGTTGCTGGGCTTAGTCGAAAATCCAGGTCTTGAGTCTCTTCCTGAGGTCTGTCAGTGAGGGTGATGTTCGGAGGTGGAGAGGGGGGACGTTCTAAGACTCGGTGGCAAGGTGGGAGAGGGAGCGGCTGTGGCTATGGCAGATGTGTGGTGTCTGTGTGACGGCAAGTGAGGCAGAGTGAAGGTTTGTGTATGGTTTGTGGAAGTTCAGGCGATGGTTCATTTATGCTGGTTCTTGGTCATGGAAGGCTTTTTAGGCATGTCAGTAACTTGAATTGGCATCTTTTCTGGATGGGGAGACAGTGGAGGTTTCTCAGATGTTGGGTGATGTGGGTCCATTTAGGCAGGTTGAGAATCAGTCTGGCCGCTGAGTTCTGTATCGTCTGGAGCCTTCTCATGAGTTCGGTGGTGGTTCCTGTGTACAGTGCATTGATGTAATACAGCCTGCTGATGATTAGGGCTTGTGTGACTGGTTTTCTCCTGCTTAGGAGTGGCTATTTGAAGATTCTTCCGAGCATGCACAGAGTGTGGCAGCAGGCAGAGGAGACTGTGTTGATCTGTCGTTTCATGATGAGTGTGCTGTCCAGGATGTTGCAGAGGTTGCAGGTTTGGTCTTTTGGTGTAGGGGTGGGTCAGAGATCAGCGGGCCACTAGGTGTTGGTCCAGAAGTAGGCGTGGTTTCACAGATCAGATCTTCGGTTTTGTCCTTGTTGAGCTTCAGACAGTTGTCCTTCATCCAGTCTGTGACATTTTTCATGTTTTGTGGAAGTTGGTCTTAGCGGTGGTGGGGTTGGCTGACAGCGAGAGGATGGGGGATGAGCTGGGTATCAGCAGTGTAGGATATGATGTTGAGATCGTGGGTTATGATGATGTTGGCTACAGGCATCATGTAGGTGTTGAAGAGGGTGGGGCTGATGGATGAACCTTGAGGGATGCTTCAGATGGTGCTCATGGGTTCCGAGGTGTAGGAAGGTAAGCAGATGCTCTGCCTATCTCCTGTGAGGAATGATGCAGTCCATCTGAGTGCAGTCTCTTTAGTGTACAGTGGAATTCTGTGTTGAAAGCTGCGGCGAGGTCAAGGAGGATCAAGGCTGCCGATTCTCCTCTGTTGAGTAGGGTGGGGATGTTGTCCGTGGTGGCAATCAGGCCAGTCTCAGTACTGTGGTTGCCTTGGGAACCGATTGGGAGGCATCTAGCAGGTTGTTTTTCTCCAAGTGTCCGTGAGCTGCTGGTTGATGGACTTCTCCTGGAATTTGGTGGGAAACGAAAGCAGCGAGATGGAGCTGTAGTTCGCTGGGGTCTGCAGAGGGTTTCTTGAGGAGAGGTCTGACTTCTGTGTTCCCATGTATCGGGAAAGGTGGCTGTGGCGATGGATGCATTAAGGATGGTGTGGCGTTGGTAGCTGTTCCCATGTGGTGAGATGTTGGTTGGGTTGGAGTGTGGAGGCCGAGGAGGTGGGTGGGTTGGGGCTCTCTGTATACCCTTGTGGGACTCAATACCATGCCAAAACACAGCTACTGAACCAAAATGCAAAAAGAAACTGACTGTCCTCATGCAATGGCATTGAGAAGAAAGCCTGGCAAAGATGGATAACAGTAAACTACTCAGCCTCACATCTGAAACAGTATCACAGTTGGATTTGGTACCATGGGGCAACAGGGGACCAAAATATTGTTGACCTTTGCAGGTTCTGGACTATGCTGAACTTTCCGCTGGGCTTTTGTAAGCCAATAATGGGTGAGTTACATGGACTCCCTATTATCACCTTCAAAATGCTTTGCTGAATCATCGTCTCAATCACAGGAGATACCCCAGCGACCGTTTTAAAGGTCAAATTGTATTGCAGGTTTATTGGGTATTCTGAATTTGGCTTAACTTGTATCCAGACAGGCTCAACTCCTTTGATGAGCCCAATGTCCTGTTCTGAGAAATCCCAGACTTCTGACCTCTCTGAGATCCAAGGGTAATTCTTCATCATCATTGGGAACAATTCAATTATTGGGTTCTGATTAGGCAATTTGAAAGCAACAACATCATGTGTCTGAAACTCTATCCCTTTCTGGGTGCAATAGATGGTACAATTTAAATTCCACAACAGGTCAAGCCCCAACAAACTCAATGGAGTCAAATCATAGACCACAAATTGGTATTTACCCTAAAAAATTCCTATTTTTACATCAACATCCTCAGTAATGGGATTCCTCATTTGTTGATTAGCAACTCCAACCAGCAAACTTCTTCCCAAGAGGGGTAGGTCTGGAGCTTCCACTGTTTTCACAGTAGAACGGGTAGCACCTGTATCAACCAAAAAGGATATGATATGGCCACTCTGGTCTACCTCCAAGACTGCGGCAAACATGCAATTTCCCTCCCTCCTCAGGCACTGTTTGGATGTCTGAAAAACTGGAGAACAGTCGCACTCTCAAGTATCTAAAAATTCTTTTGATGAATTGTAATCCGAGCAAAGCTCTTTGGTGCTTGTGAGTACCACCTCCTAATCTCCTGAGGTGTGTTTCATATACACAACTAGCGTCCTCGAGGGAAGGGCGTCCTCACCTAGCACTCATAAAATATAGCGATAGGCTCGCTTAAATGAAGATCATTAATCCAATTTATTCAGTTAAATGTAGAGTTTAATCATTAATTTGTAATCTTCATATGATAAGTCTCATATGTTTGAAGTATCCAAAAAGTATATTTAAATGTCGATGTAGTTCACATATTCAATATAAATGCAACTGAAGAGGTATCCTGAATTCCCTGATGCATTTCGGGTCTAACCCTTCGTCAGGGGGAATTTCCTAAAAACAATAGGACAAACGGTGGGTTGAGCTGAGATCCAAGAGCTCAGAAATGCAAAACAGAATGTGATGCGCATATATCTGAAGTAATCAGGGTGAGAATAGAATGTCGAGGACGTGTTTGCCTGTCACCAAAATCTAAAAAAGAATTCAGAAAAGAAGATTTATGGACAATATTTAGTAAGAGTGAAAAGGGTGATGTGCATATTTACAAAACTCATAATGAAAACGGTTCTACGAGCGTAAAAAATGATAAGTGCCCCGGAATCAATGATCGTGTATGCGTTAGTACGAAAGATCACCATGCTGTGAGCATATAGAAGCAACCGCGAACGCTGATAGGAACAAGTAAGAACGAGTGCTCACAACGTATGCGTTTGTTGCTGCAGTTACCACGCAAACGTGAAATACAGAAAAAAAGTTCCCACTACCATAAGCTAGTGTACCAGCGTGTACCTGTGGGTGTGAAAAGATCGAGTGCTCGTAACATTAGCGATGTTATAAAAGTAACCAAATGAACGTGAAATACGGAAAAAAGTTCCCGCTACCATAAACTAATGTACCGGCACATACCAGTGAGTGCTATAGATCGGGTGTAGACGGAACCGCATCAGAATACTAATAACGCGTGTGTTGACACCAGAAGTAAAATAGGAGGAAAATCCGGAAGTTTACGCGCCTGAGGTACAGCCATGGAAAAAATACTATGTGAATGGCTGGGATAGAAGAAGAGCCTAAATCAATAGAATGATATCAAAAACAAGTGCAAAATAAATAGTAAAAGATCCGTGATAGTCAAAGAGAGAAGAAAAGATGAACATAACACTAAATGCAATGATTATATGAAAATAGTGACAAAAATTAAAACGGAATGCAATAACAACCATGTAAATAGAGCATGCAAAATACATGGAAATAATAATGGCACAAGTCATTAAAGAACTCAATTATAAATAGCAACTAAATTCAAGACGTTCATTAAGTCCCCTGTGGTGCACAGAATTAAGTTTGTTTATACAATAAAGTTCATGTTGTAAAATAAAACTTCTGTTATCTCTGTCTTGTTGCACAGTGATTTCTTCCAGTACCATGAATCTAAGTTGACTGATGTTATGGTTAGACTCAAGGAAATGTGCCGTCACTGTAGACTTGGTATTCTTAGTCCGTATGTTACTTTTATGTTCCGTGAGACGGGTCTTGATTTTGCGTTCTGTTTTACCCACGTATTGTGGTAAATATTCTTTTTACCTTGACTGAATTTCATACGGAATCTAAAATAAAGTAAAATAGCTCAGAATAACAAGAGGCAGAATCCGTGGTATAAGAGATTTTCTGAATGGGCTTTATTCCAAAATGGCCGACTCGAGTGGCGGCCTTCAGGTTCCGTCACCACGAGGGTTCAGGAAGTGAAGTACAATACTTTATTGACAAGAAGTAACTTTTATAGCTCATACATTACAATGAAATGAATGCAAAAAGGCGTAACAATTGATAAGAGAAATGACATAGTGGTACGTAATCGAAACTAGGCGTAATAAGGAGCAGAAAGAAACATGATTGGCTCTGATTATCATGCATAGGTGGATCTATAAGATAATACTTAACATAGATGCGCGCGCAACAGCATGACGTGTGATTGACGTGCAACTAGGGGGTGAAGGGGACTTGACATTTAGCTCTACATGTGGAGACGAGAAGTCTGGGGGGTCAAGTCAACCTAATCCCAAATCATATCTAACATCCTATGTTTAGAGAACTATGTTATCCACAAGAAAAGACTCTCGGACAGAATCTATTCTATACTGACTGTGTGTGCGTGTACAAGCGTCTAAGTGTCTATATGAGATGCGAGGGGCAGAAAACTTTCCATGGCAACAGGGCTATGAATTACTTGCAGGAGGACGGAAAGGCCGAGTCCTTTGCTTGTGAGCTTAGAGGAAATGTTTACCTAAATCACCGAACAGGAATGCATCGGCTGAAGAGCAAAGTAGATAATTCGAAGGTGAAATACAGCTTCTTGGCAGGCAGGCAAAACTGGCCGAGGCAGGCACCGTTAGCTGCACAGGGAGTAGGACAAAGTTCATGGATACAGATGCGAGCTCAAGCTGAAGCTGTCAGAGACAGAGAGCAGGGAAGGCTTTAAGGACAGGATCGGGCCTACTTGCCTGAACTGTAAAAATGGAGTAACTTAGCCATATAAAGTCGGTGGCCTTTCATACTTAGGAATCGAATATCCAGCCCATTGATGGCGGATCTGACAGAGAACATGTTGACGGTGGACGCACATATGTTTGCGTTTTGGAAACTGGAACTGGAGGGAACATACATGTACTTGTGACATGCACATAGAACCGTTGGGGTCCAAGATAGGGGACATAACTGATCAGGAAAATCCACACTTCCACATTCCCTCCTTGTCCCCTACTTGCCCTTCAAGAGATATCAATCTTCATCATTCCATCGATTTGCTCATGGAGCATCATTTCTTCTTCCTTCTTCTTCCGGCATTTTGAACGAGAACCTTGATATGGAATGCATGATGTGGCACACAGACCACAAATCGCTGGTCCACATTGCAGGCATAAACAACAACTGAAGAGCATAAGAAGGCCAATACCTAGGAAGGATAGAACTCTCCATCCCCAGGCTGATATCACACTCCAAAACCACCCGGACCACGTCCAAGTGCCTGGATTTTCGTGTATCTGGCTCACAATCTTATGAAGGCGTGTTATAGCTTTATATACAGATGGCGAATTTTCTGGTATGAATATGCAGCAGCTGGATCCGATGACCCTGCAAGCTCCGCCCCTATCGGCCAGGATGACGTCAAGGACAAGACGATTCTGGAGAACAACAATTCTCATTACTGATTGTTCCTCTGTCAGATTGCCTAGGGCGGCTATAGTCTCGTTTACTACAGCTTCGAGAGTCTTGGTTAGTTTACGTATCAGCTTACTATTTGATATTGTACCTATATAGGGAAAGATACCTTTATTGAAATCTACATACTTGTCCCATGCCGTCTCAGTATAATCGACAACTGGGAGATCTCTTCGCTCTCTATTGTGTACTAAATGAACATTCCGATAATAATTAGGTGGAGCTAGGAAAACAGGTGGCAGAAGGAATGCTATGTAACAGGTACCATCCCAATCTAGAGGCAGACGCATATATGCCGTCTGACCACATATAAAGTAAGAATGGCGAGAAGCTCTAAATGAAGATTTACCTTGATCACTATATTCTACTGTAGTAACGCATTGGCTATGGCCCATATGTATGGAACCAACTTTTCTTACACATAATTCACCCTTAACTGAAAATACTGACATAGTGGGCAGAATTAGTTCAACTTCGGATTTGACATTCAGAATCATAAGATTAGGTGTAAAATTACCTAATTTATACACTTCATTTTCTAGATCAGTTCCTGTTCTACTGGGGCGACCCTCCTTATTAGGATGACAGACTTTGAATAAAACTAGATTCAGATTTCCCCATATCCAATGTTGTTGATAAACTGCTGTGTCTGGGTCTATGGAATTTAGTAAACTAAACCATGCTCCACAGGAGCCATTGTGTGTGAACGGATGTGGAAAGAAAGGCAGAACTCCTTTGTTATTCTGATAGGGAGGGAGTCGGCCACACACCCAACAATTGGTGGCATTACTAGTCTGATGGGAATGATGTAACATACTAATGAAAGTGTTATTGCGCAGCGCAAGTCTATAAGATAATTCATGTGGCGGTAGGTCACTAAAAGAATGTTCAGCAGCAACATTATAAACATGTCTAGAAATAGGATGATATATGTGCAAAATCACACTCGTAATAATTACTAAAACACTCAATAAAAACAAAATTAATAATGTCCTCATACAGTAGCTACGCAGTGATTTACAATACGCCTGTCGTTTCAACATTTCTCGGGTATTTTCTCTACTCAGGTCCAAGGGATACATGTCGGAGACAATTCAACCGCTTCACCTTGGAGAGGACTTAAACAATCAAATTGTTCGACTATTTGGGCCTAAGCTTTAATTTATAGCACTGAGAGTCATTCTGTTCAACAAAAGGAAGTTTTGAATCAGTCTGTGAGGGAGTGCAGGGCACAGTGTCTATATCCGAGGATAGTCCATGAAATTTCTTAATGTGGCTGGAATGTATCCAGCCCTTGCGGCCCTCAACTTTCACGGCTGTTCTTGTGGTCAGCAGGACTAGCTTCGGTGCTTTCCACCTGGGCTCCAACTGGGTCTTCCGATCAAAATTTCTCACAAACACCAGATCCCCCGGAGCAACGTCATGGGGTTTCACCTCAGTGTTGTCAGGAAAAGCTGCAGTCACCTGTGAACGACAAGATTGTAGTGCAGACATCAAGGAAGCCAAGTAATCTGTCAGCATATTACAATTAACATCAGTTATTTTACGTGGTATAGGCGTCCCCCACATATTTGGTGGTCTTCCGAAGATCACCTCATACGGGGATAGCCCTGTTCGAGAGTGTGCTACCATTCTTATGTAAAATAGTGCAACTGGTAATGCTACTATCCAGTCAACACCTTTCTCCTTACATATTTTAGACAATCTGATTTTCAAAATTTGATTATGTCGTTCCACGAGACCTGCTGCCTCGGGGTGTCGGACACAGTGGAATTTCCACTGATATCCCAACAAAAGTGAGACATGTTTCATTAATTCGGATGAGAAAGGCTGGCCGTTATCTGAATATACAACACGTGGTAAACCGTACCGCGGGAAGAATTCTCGAACTAACTGTTTGGCAGTAGTCGGGGCCGTGTAATCTGATACTGGGTACGCCTCAGTCCATCGGGAGAGAGCGCAGACAACTACCAGAACATATTTGAATCCTCGACATCGTTCCATCTGGATATAATCCATTTGGAGCACTTCAAAAGGATGATCAGGAGTCTGGAATCCACCCTGTTCTACGGGAACACTTTTTCCTGGGTTGAACTGACAACATATCATACAGGTACGGACTTTTTGTTTAGCTGCTGCTCGTAAATGTTTGTTGAACCAAATGTGTTGAATGCTATCTAGCATAGCTTTCTCTCCTAAATGCGCTGGGCTGTGAATTGTAGCTATAATGGCCTGGACCATAGAGTCAGGAAGAAACCATACAGATTTCTCCTTCGTCATCCATCCCTGATCTGTCTGGATCCCTCCTAGTTCAGTCCATTTCTTTAATTCCTCTGCAGTAGCATGTGTCTGTATGTCAATTACGTCAAGTGCGGGATCCTTAATTGTCATACACTGTGTTGGTGTCTGAACTATTGGCTTTGTCATGTCTAATGTGCGATTCTGAGCAGTCTGTTTAGCTGTTCTGTCAGCTAAATCATTGCCTTGAGAAATGATATCAGTAACCTTCGTGTGTGCTTTACATTTCATAATCGATATGGCAGTTGGTAGATGTATTGCGTCTAACAAGGCATGAATGAGGGTTCCGTGCTGAATGTGGGCACCATGGGAGGTTAAATAACCTCTCTCTCGCCACAGCACGCCGAAGTCGTGTACAACTCCGAATGCATAACGTGAGTCAGTGTATACATTAACTTTCTTATTTGTGGCTTGAATACAGGCTTGTGTTAGAGCAATAAGTTCTGCTGCTTGGGCTGACAAAGTATCTATACAATTTGTCTCAATAACTTCAGTGTCTGTTGTGACTGCATACGCGGCCACTAAGTCTCCTGTACTTGCTCTCATGCACGATCCATCTACATACAACGTCAGGTCTGGATCTAACAATGGAACGTCTGTCAAGTCTTGTCTAGGTTTCGTCTTTATTTCAATAATTTCAACACAATCATGAGCTAGTGGGTCTGTTCCAATTACAGGTAATAGTGTAGCAGGATTCAATGTATTACACCGTCGGATCTCTATGTGTGGCTGAAACAATGTCAGTTCATAACCGGTAAGTCTTGCTATGGTCAAGTGTTGTGTTTGTGTTCGGTTCACAAGAACTTCTACTGCATGTGGTACTTGTACTGTCAATGGATGTCCTAACACTATGGCATCGCTTTGTCTGATTGCTAAAGCTGTTGCTGCCACTGATTTCAGGCATGCGGGCAAAGCCTGAGCTACGGGATCTAATGTACTGGAAAAATAAGCACATGGCTTGCGTGATCCTGCTTGTTCCTGTGTGAGTACTGACAAAGCAGTACCTTCGCGTTCTGTGACAAAGAGTGTAAAATGTTTGCTATAACATGGTGTTGCTAAAACAGGTGCTTGACATAAAGCTTCCTTTAAGCTTTCAAAAGCTTGTGTATGTTCCTGAGTCCAAGGGAGAACAGTCGATGTGGCTGCCTCCTGTGTGGTTAACTGAATGAGTGGTTTTGCTAGAAATGCGTACTGAGGGATCCACTGCCTACAATATGAAGTGAGGCCTATGAAAGCCCGCACCTCCTTTTGTGTCTGGGGTATTGACATGTTAGCAATTAACTGGATGCGATCTGGTGTAAGCTGCCTTCCCTCCTTGGACAGCGAGTGACCAAGATAAATAACTCGCTGGGCACAGAATTGCAGCTTAGAGGGAGACACTTTGTGCCCCTTGTCGGCTAGAAAATGTAAAACTGTCAGAGAAGCCTTTTCACATTCAGGTTCGCTTCTCGCGGTGATCAGCAGATCATCGACATATTGAAGCAGTGCAGTATTGACTGGCATGTGGATACTGTCAAGTTCTCGTTTCAGTGCTTGGCTGTAGATGCTGGGGCTTTCTGTGAATCCTTGGGGAGCGCGTGAGAATTTAAAGCTGCGCCCATTTAAACTGAATCCGAACAAATATTGGCTTTCCGGATCTATTGGGACGCTAAAAAAGGCATTCTTGAGATCAATTACAGTAAAGAATGTTGCTTCGGAATCAATTGCTGTCAATAATGATGATATATCGGGGACCACAGGAAATTGTGGCACAATGCACTTGTTTAGTTCCCGCAAATCAATAACCAATCGGTATACTGGCGGAGCAGTAGGGTCAGTTCGTTTAAGAATCGGAATTATCGGTGAATTACATACATTGGAGTCTGTTTCTACAACTACTCCTTGGGCAATTAACTCATCAATGATTTTCAGCAAAGCCACTACAGCATCTTGCGGTAACTTGTATTGTCGCATTCGTGGTAATACCACTCCTGCCTTGAGTGTAACTCGGTATGGTGTAATGTTCATGCAACCAACATCAGTAGGGCCTTGTGCCCATAGATGTGCTGGTAAAGTCTGTAGTCGGGGATCCATGTCTCTAGACACATAGTGACCTTTAAAATCACGTAAAAACAACCTTATTCCTCCCGGAGAACAACATATTATGGCTCCTAGGGCTTTCAGAGTTTTAATTCCTAACAAATTTTCTGGGCATGATTTAGTAAGCAATAAATCTGTAGTTCGTGTCAAAGGTCCTATCGTAAGTGGAAGAGGCTGTGATACTTCGTTAACAATAGGTTTTCCTGAAAAACCAAGGGAAACATTTTGAGAGCCTGAGAGGGGTGCCCCTGGAACTTCACTACGTTTTATAGTTGTACGACTTGCCCCTGTATCGAGTAAGAATTTTCTATCTTGACCTAATAATTCACTATGTACATAAGGTCCTTCTTGATCTACAGGAATCTCGATAAGCGGTAAGTCAACTTCCCTCTCTAGGCTGGTTCATGCGTAACGCTGATACTCAGGATATTCATACTGTGCAGTCTGATACATTTGTCGTGTGGTGGTTTGTGTGGCAGTAACAGGCAACGGTGGTGCAGCTGGCACAAACTGTATTGGCTGTTGTGCGGCTGGCATGGCCTGGGAATGTGGCATAGCTCCTTGTTCATTCTGATCTTGTCTGAGTGGCCGTGATCTTTCTTGTGTTTTACCTATGGCGATATTGTGTTTTAAAACTGGACAATCGTGTACGTAATGACCTGGCTTTTTGCAATAATTGCATGTCCCTTTTACCGGTCCTGCTGAATCGGACTGTGTCATATCCTTTTTATGTCCTTCAGCCGGTACTGTCTGAGACACTAGCATTTTCATTTTTGTATCTTTCATACGTCTTTGTTCGTGTTCTTGTTCATCTCTAATTCTATTGTGATGATACTGTAACATTTGTAGCATTTGTGACGGAGTGTTACTTTGCCAGGTACTCTCGAATTTCAATATTCTATTCTTTACTGGAGGTAATGCATTTTCTACTAATTTTGTCACAAATAAATGTGGATACGACTCACTACTTGTTTTTATACCACTATTTATTCCAAAACATTTTTCAAATCGGGCATAATAGTCACTTGTGTCTTCATCATGCTTTTGTTTACAGGCCGTGATTGCACCCCAATCTTCCTTTTTCGTAGTTAACAAACGTGGCAGTACTTGTACTAGTAAACCTGGTAATGCTTTGACTTTATCCCCGAGCCCTGAACCTGCAGCTCGGGCCTTTTCTTCCGTTTCTAATGCTGTCCAATCTATCCTTTGGTCTCCCACTTCCCACTCTTTTTCTTTCAGTTTTTCATAAATACCAGCAGGTAAGAGCACCTTTAATATCGTCATAATATCAGGATAGGTATACTCTCCCATCAGCAACATGTCCTTAATTTCTCGGTGGAAACCCGCTGGGTCTTTGTCATGACTTGGTACTACTTTCTTCATTTCTAACAATTCAATTTTTGATATGGGTGTGTATACAAATACACGGTGAAACTCATTGTCTTCGCCTTTTATTGGGTGCACTTCTCGTAAGGGATTTTGTCTATCCATATAATACGGCGTTCTTTCTCTGCGGGGCAGCGGGAAAGAATCCGGATTTACAAAAAGGACATACTGTTTACGTGACACTAATATTTCTTTAATCAACTTGTTACTAGAACCTCTCCATCTGTTCGTGAGTAGTTCCGTTAATATATCAGGTAAAGGACCAGGGTCAGCATGTTGGCTCTTATATAATATAAGGAGTTGCTGAATCATATAGATTCCAGCTAAACGTTGTTCATCTGCACTAAGGTTAAAAAACGTGTGTGCTACGGTCTCATCACCGTATTTTTCAGGACTGTCAATCCAGTGAACGGCTGATCTGGCCAATTCTTGCTCATCCATGGAATCGAGGAGGTGGTAACCCCTTCGTTCTCGTAGTAGTTTATCTGCGGCTTGGAACAGATGTTCAGGAGACTTTAAATTTATTACAGGCGTCGGATACGTTCTGCTATTATTTGGACATACAGAGTGTATGGGATCAGAAAAGCATCTAGTATTATCACAGGATCTTCCTCTGCCTACGTATGCTATGGTTTCTGACTGTCTTGCGGAATTCCCTGATTCGGAGACTTCATCTTGCTCGAACTCGTCTGTTTCCAATCTTTCTTCGTGAATGCGTTCTATTTCTCTACGGATTTTTCGGCACATGGCTATTATACAGTTTTTCTTATCGTGTCTCCCTTCTGATATATTCTGGCTCCATCTTGTAAGAATAAGCATTGTATTCGGGTCTACCCCCGGACGGTCTTGATTTCTGATCACGCAGTTTATGAGGAAACGTAACAGTTCCCCCTGTATCTCTACTTTCTGGAATTCCATAGCTCTGTTAATACATTCTGGGTCTCGCCCTGTTTGGACAAAATGATATATGTTATCTAGATGCGTAGTCATTCCTGGTAACCTCGCTAAATACTCTGCGGCTCGTCTGATACGTAATGATGCCAGGACCATTTCGTCCTCTTTACCGACCACCGGGTCATATCTACAATCTATAAGGAGTTCCTTAAGCGTACGTTCACTTACGAATTTGGGTGTACGTGAATGCGCTGATTCTTGAAAAATAAGTTTATTTATTCTAGGTGGCGTAAAAGTATTGCTTGCACCTCCCGTGGCCCCTTCAGGGGCGTCGGGTGTGAATGGATTCGTCGAACGTGACACAGCAACTATAGGTGTCGATACCACTGTAGAATCGACTGCGGGGACAGATGCGGAAACAGACGTGCTTGCCGGAGCTCGCGTCGGGACTTGCTGTTGCACGGGGACAGATACCTGATCCTGACGTTGAACCCCTCCGCCAGACGGTCTATGTGGTGTGGGGTTAGCATACTCGGGAGCTGCGTCATCTAGATATGAGGAAAGAAAAACATCTTCTGCGGTTCTGGGATGCCCTTTTGGATGTACCTTAATTGGAAATAATGGGGGTGGCAAGTCTTTTGGCATCTCTGGAACAGCCTTAGGTAGTCCTTCGGCTAGGAGGGGATACATACCACTCATAAGAGCGTTTCTTTGTCTATCTACTTGTTCTGATTTTACTCGGATACCTTCCTCAATTAATATATTTTCTTGAACTTCCTTTGAACTCTCTTTACTCCTCTCTTCCTGTCTACGTGCTTTTTCTGTACGTCTATGAGATTCTTTACGCCATAACTCAACAGCGTCTTTCTGTGACTGTCTGACTTTTCTTTTCCATAACTCTTCCTCCACTTTCATGATGCACTCTGCATCCCAGGTTCCCGCTGCGGGCCACCTTTGACTTTCCGGCAATCCCTTGGTATAATCTACCCATAGATCAAGAAACAATATGGCGTCTAAGCCATGCTTGTGATACATAAAATGCCCTGGGGTGTCCCTAGGAGGAATAGGAACTGCTTCTTCGAGCACCCCTTTTCTGGTAGTAATCTGTCTTAACTTCGAGAAGAGCGGCATCTCGACAACTGATCTGATACTTACTCTTGAATTCACTTAATACGGAAAACACAATAATGAACGGTGAACAATGAACAATCATTCATACCACAATATGCAAGACATTTGAACACTTTAAACATTTAAACATTAAACATTTTAAAAATGACCGACGATGATGACAGTCTGCATGACTAATCACCAAGCTGAATTCTTGACAATAACTGAATACTTCGGAATACTTGATATACTGCTAAACAGTACATATACACTGCTAAACAGTGCAGACCGGATTTGTGTACCCAAATCCGTCTTGACCGGCACAACCTATGTGCTGTCAACACGCCTCCCCGGCGATGGTACTCACCGAGTAGCTCCTTGAAACGGAAGGCCTCAGAGAATGAACGGGACTCGATGACTGCGGACAGCGGACCCTCTGGACATTGGGATTTCGAAAACCTGGTGGGCCTCTGTATACCTCGGATCTTGCTCTCTCAGCTCGGCTCTGGTCGGGATACTTCGCACTTCTCACCGCCTCGTCTGGGTTGATCGCAGCCTCAGTCGCCCCCGCTTGACCGGAGGGAGCTTACAGGAAATCCTGCTGGTACGCGTTTATGGTCCGTCCAGCTGTGGCAGGAGACCGGGCCTGCAACGCACCGCCGGCGCGTGAGATGAGAAAGTGTCCCTGTTCGGGCGCCATTATGTGGTAAATATTCTTTTTACCTTGACTGAATTTCATACGGAATCTAAAATAAAGTAAAATAGCTCAGAATAACAAGAGGCAGAATCCGTGGTATAAGAGATTTTCTGAATGGGCTTTATTCCAAAATGGCCGACTCGAGTGGCGGCCTTCAGGTTCCGTCACCTCGAGGGTTCAGGAAGTGAAGTACAATACTTTATTGACAAGAAGTAACTTTTATAGCTCATACATTACAATGAAATGAATGCAAAAAGGCGTAACAATTGATAAGAGAAATGACATAGTGGTACGTAATCGAAACTAGGCGTAATAAGGAGCAGAAAGAAACATGATTGGCTCTGATTATCATGCATAGGTGGATCTATAAGATAATACTTAACATAGATGCGCGCGCAACAGCATGACGTGTGATTGACGTGCAACTAGGGGGTGAAGGGGACTTGACATTTAGCTCTACATGTGGAGACGAGAAGTCTGGGGGGTCAAGTCAACCTAATCCCAAATCATATCTAACATCCTATGTTTAGAGAACTATGTTATCCACAAGAAAAGACTCTCGGACAGAATCTATTCTATACTGACTGTGTGTGCGTGTACAAGCGTCTAAGTGTCTATATGAGATGCGAGGGGCAGAAAACTTTCCATGGCAACAGGGCTATGAATTACTTGCAGGAGGACGGAAAGGCCGAGTCCTTTGCTTGTGAGCTTAGAGGAAATGTTTACCTAAATCACCGAACAGGAATGCATCGGCTGAAGAGCAAAGTAGATAATTCGAAGGTGAAATACAGCTTCTTGGCAGGCAGGCAAAACTGGCCGAGGCAGGCACCGTTAGCTGCACAGGGAGTAGGACAAAGTTCATGGATACAGATGCGAGCTCAAGCTGAAGCTGTCAGAGACAGAGAGCAGGGAAGGCTTTAAGGACAGGATCGGGCCTACTTGCCTGAACTGTAAAAATGGAGTAACTTAGCCATATAAAGTCGGTGGCCTTTCATACTTAGGAATCGAATATCCAGCCCATTGATGGCGGATCTGACAGAGAACATGTTGACGGTGGACGCACATATGTTTGCGTTTTGGAAACTGGAACTGGAGGGAACATACATGTACTTGTGACATGCACATAGAACCGTTGGGGTCCAAGATAGGGGACATAACTGATCAGGAAAATCCACACTTCCACAGTATGGTAATCCACATGGACATTTTAATAGGTAAACAACGTTACTAGAGTCACAAGTGGCTGTGACGCGTAGTTTGATAGGTGTACCTTTAGTGGGATGCATTATGGTAGTACCCTTGATGATGTTATTACAGCTGCCACAATTATGACAGGGAACAGTACCTTTATGTTGGAGGTCAAATTGAGGAGGGCTGTTGTTGAGGAGTTGTTGTAGATTATGGGTGTGTTGATAAGCAAAAATTGGAAAATGATGGAAAATACCTTTAAAATCTGGTTCAGCTTGTAACAGTGGCCAATATTTGCAAATAATATTCTTAATTTTTGCACTTTTGGTGGAAAATTTAGATACGAATGTCATTCTTGGGTCTTTAGAATCATTTGGAAATTTTGGTTTAAGAAGGTCAATTCTATTCTTAATCTTGGCTCAGTTAACTGCTTCTTGTAAAAATGGAATCCGGATATGCTCTTTGTTTGAATTTGTCAATGAGTTTGGAGCTATGTTCTTGATAGATTACTTCTGTAGATGAAATACGTTTTATCCTTAACAGTTGAGAATATGGCAGATGCTTTTTGAGAGATTTTTGATGAAAACTGGAAAAGTGCAAAAAATTGTTACGATCAGTAGTTTTGGTAAATACAGAGGTGATCAATTGATTATTCTGTATGGCAATATCAACATCCAAAAAAGAAATGTGATTAGTACTGATTTCGTAGGTAAATTGTATGCGATTGTTGATCGTATTCAACTGGGTAATACAAGAGAGGAGTTCAGATTGATTTCCCTTCCAGATTAGAAAAATGTCATCAATGTATCTGTGAAAAGTCACTAAATTCTTCAACCATTGTTCATGGGATAGGATGTAGTCTAGCTCAAAGCGGTGCATGAAAAGATTAGAATACGCAGGAGCTGCGCAATTGCCCATGGATGTACCAGACAGTTGAGTATAGTAATCGTTGTTCCAAGTAAAGTAACTGTGATACAAAGTGAAGTGCATAAGTTCAAGTAAGAATATTTTGAGATCATTGTCCATATCACTGTTAATCAAAAAGGATTCCATGGCTTGTATTCCTAGGTCGTGAGTAATTGAAGTATATAATGACTTGACGTCAATAGTGCACAGTACCAGTTGGGTGTAATATTGTGTCTCAATATTACTGAGTTTAATGAGGAAATCTGTAGTATCTTTTAAGTAAGTTGACATGTTTTGTACTATGGGTTGAAGATGTCGATCAATGTATTTACCAATGGGTTCATGAATAGAATTTCTAGTGCTTACGATGGGTCTGAAAGGAGGTCGTTCTAAACATTTATGAATTTTAGGTATCATGTAGAGATACGGAATGCTGGGATTATCCATGATTAAGAATCGTTTGTCACGTTCATTGATGGTACCTCTATGTGGAGCATTATTGATAATAGTCATCAAGATTTTGGAGAATTCATTTGTGGGATCTGAAGTTAATTTCATGTAGATTTGTCGATCCATAACATGTGCTTCGACATTTTCAATGTAGAAACTGGTGTCAAGTACAACAAGAGCACCTCCTTTATCTGCTTTACAGAAGGTGATGTCTTTGTCCGATGCTAATTGTGCAATGATGTTACGTTCTTTTAAAGTTAGGTTAGTTCTGTTCTGTTCTTTGACGTTGAATACATTGATGATCTCTTTACCTACTATAGAATCAAAAGTATCAAGAACTTTATGGCTGATGGGTGCCATGAATTTACTTTTGGGTCGGAGATCAAGTAAAGTTCCTGTTTCCTGACAAGAAGTAGGTTCAACGATGTTTGTAAAAAAAGTGTTTCAATCGAAGGTTACGCATAAATTTAAACAAGCTCACTTGAGTTTCCAATTCATTAACATTGTAAGTAGGTACGAAAGACGTCCCTTTTTGTAATGTTTGGATTTGGAGAGGTGGTAAGATTTTGTGAGAAATGTTGATAACTAGTTTGTCTGACTCCTCGTCGATTTTGCGATTGGTAAATCCTTTGTTCTTAGATTTTGCCCTCCTGGTTCGACGTGTGTATTTGGGCCTTTTCCTAAAAAAGGGGCCGATTCTGCGTTTGTGTCACTTGAAGTGGAAGGACGGACTTCCCTGTTAGCTTGAGCGCTAATGTGTTTAGATGGTGGTCTTCGAGGTTGTGTTTGTGAATCTTCTGATGATGATGTTTCTCCTTCAGTAGATCTGTTGAATGATCGCTGCTGTCTGTGTGAGGCATACACTTCAGCCCACGTGTACACCTCTCCGAGCTTGTAGTCTACGGTATCTCTCTTGAATTTGCGCAATTTCCTCTCATTGATTTCCTTCTGATATTTATCTAATTGAGTATTGATGTCGTTAAGTGTCTTTACTAATTCCTCTGGACTCATTTTCTCGCTTAAATCTTTTTAAAGTTGTGTAACTTCTTTGTCAAGTTCTTCCAGCAGAATAGATAATTCCTCTACAATTAGAAGAATTAGGTCAAGAGAACATTTGTTCAAGATAGCATACCATCGTTCTGTAAATCTAGCGTTGTTTTTGCATAGAGTAGATTTGAGGGGAATACGCAGCCCCCTCGGTATCCGTTGTACTTTGTGGTAGCAAATGAGGGTACTAGCATGCAATCGTTGGTTAATTTCACATTTTTCAGTGAATTGTAGTTGTCTAATGATAGACTGTGCTGATGTAGTGCTTGAAGTAATGCATTCTGGTTCTTGGATTAAAGCATAAATTCTGTTTGTTTCCTCAGCAGTGAATCCAAAAGTATCTGCTCTATTTGCAGTTAAATTAGCTATATCTTCATAGGACATGGTGAGATCCTGGTGGGTGCAGACCTGAGAGATTAGCGATGATAATGACTGAAAAACTGGAGAACGGTCGCACTCTCAAGTATCCTGAGGTGTGTTTCATATACACAACTAGCGTCCTCTAGGGAAGGACGTCCTCACCTAGCACTCAATAAAAAGCGATAGGCTCGCTTAAATGAAGATCATTAATCCAATTTATTCAGTTAAATGTAGAGTTTAATCATTAATTTGTAATCTTCATATGATAAGTCTCATATGTTTGAAGTACACAAAAAGTATATTTAAATGTCGATGTAGTTCACAGTTTGGATGTCGCAATTGTCAGTTATGCCAAACATAGGGTACTGTTGGTAAGGTTTGTTGTTTTGGAATGCATTCTGATTCATATTCGGGACCTTATTCGAATAAAATCTGGAGCTATTAGCAGCTTGATGTGTCATTAGGGGTTGCGGAACCTGCATCACTGGGGCTGGTTGTGCACTCGAATTCTGATATCTTGGTCTCGGTACATTCTGTGGCTGCATGGAATTATTATTCTGAGACTGGGAAAACCCTGAATTGTAAACTTAGTTTGCAGGATTTAAGACAATATTTTTGCTTCCAATGCCCCAACCTATTACAGAGGTGGAACGGGTTGGACTTTTTTCAATGTGGCTACACCGATCCCAGTACTCAGATCAACGGGGACCCCTGACCTCTACCCTGTGACTGAACTCCTCCTCCACCTTGCATCACTGGGGCTCACTATTGATTCACTGCTTGCATTGGAGGAGCATTCCTTACTAATGGCTGGCTTTGAATCCCCCCCCCCCCCCCGGGCAGCTTTCATCTGTGCCATCTTAAGTGTCTGCTTCATTTTCTTCTACCCCATATCAATTATTTTATTGCAATACTTGGCATATCACAATATCTCATCAGCCGACTTATTCTGTCAACAAATCAAATGCTGTTGAATCATCATACTAATCTTGGGCCTCAATCCCATCACAAACCTGGACACAAAATGTCCCATATCCTTAGGCTCCAACATTTCCATTCCACTATACTGTTTAAATGCCTGTGACAACTTCTCATAATATGCATGAATCACCTCTTTAGGTTCCTGGGCCGTTCGGTCAATCTTGACCCAGTCAATATCCTGGGGCGGCACTTTAGACTTCAACCATGTCATCACCTGTACTTGTACGTTTTCATTACTACAGGTGACGGAGCATTAGTCAAAGGGTCTCTCACTGGTTCTCTCTCAGGCCACTCTGTGGCTCTTTTACAGGCAGTCCATAAATCACTTGGAACCCCAATATCAAACAAGGTAATAAATCAGACCATAAAACATCTGAGATTTCCACAAACCGCTCAACTTGTTTGTACCACTCCACAGGCTTCTCTCATAACCTGGGAAAATCATTGGTGAATGACACAATATTCCTCCTACTTAAAGGTACATGTACATACCTCCACTTGGTACCCCTCATAAAGGGAAACTGGTAGCTCCCTCTCCCCACAAACTTTTGGGACTTTTCCTTTTTGACCATTTAACTTCCTACTTATCCAGTGCATTTGAAATCCAAATGTTGTGAATTTTTAATTTATTTACATCTACCAGATTTACCTTCAAAGAGGACTGAATCATTCCTTGACTCAATTCTGTACTCCCACTCCTATTCCATGTATTATGAGCTCTCAACCACTCATCTAATTGCTGAACATTAAGACCAGACCATACCTAAGATGTTTTAGATACTTCCTTCACTCTGGGTATGCTACTATGCACATTCAGGGGTGACTAACATGTTTGTGCCCGCATATCTGGTAATCCCTGGAATGATTCAACACAATTGGGTGATGATACACCGGGTTATATGTGGCGCTCACTAGTAACGGGTATGTGCACACTTGTATCTATTTGAATAGTAGTGCTCCAAGGGAAAGGGGATTCACCCAACCCCCTTAATTGAGACCACAAGTGATCTCTCCATAACAAAATTGCATTACCCGAGCACACACTCAGTCAAGTCAAACAAATCAAATTTTATAACACGCCTTGTATTTCTCTTGGTCTTTTACTTTTATTTCTCTTTAGTCCAGCCAGCCAACACATGTTTCGTTGATTGGGGAGTTCCCCACAACTTCTTCAGGGTTGGAAAATAACATAAATATGGTTGTAGTGTGAATACACCACACATTTTATACATGTGTTTGACTTTGTGGATACCCAAACTTTCCTCACAAATACATTTTAACTGGTGCATTGTGAGGTTCAACTCATATCAATTCATTGTCATGATCATGAAAAGTAATACATCACATTTAGGAACTACATATTGCCCTGCATAAAACATGCGATAATAAGATTGCCGTCCAGTGTATCCCATGAGATGAAGTGGAACGTGGTGCAGTGAAATCCTAACTTAAACAGTGTAAAAAGGGGAATATTTGCACCTCAATCGTGGATCAATGTGAAATCCCTTAAATAGTGGGACTATGAATTATATTTCATAAATGTATTGAAATGATCTCATAATGCATACCTGCATTCCTGAAATGTCTCTCTATTTACACCTAAATGATAATATGACACCATTGCATCAGTACATCCAATCCATAAAGTGTTCAGGGCATAACCTTAAAATATGATTACCACCAAACATGGGACGTATAAACAATATATATGCTACAATGGTTTGGATACGCAATCAAAAATGAAAAACAATAATTATTTTACAGGATAATCAAAATACATAAATAATGAAACAATACCCTTCACAAGTTATATCAAAAAGATAATTATTTTTCTTTAGTAAGAGTGAATTTTGTAAAAATACACAACAATACAGAAAAGTGCTTCAAGGGTTACACAAACAGATATCAATACCTAAGGCAAACTTAGGTGTAAACATATAATGCAAAAAACAGAAAAAAGATTATAGACAGTGTTACAAAATCACAAACAACAAAACACATTCAATGCTTCCTTTCATGTTTTTGCCAAGGACGGCGTTGACGGCGTTTCGACCATTATCATTTGGCAGGTCATCATCAGGAAAAATACAATTATGGAGCAACTGTAAATTTCAACAACGAGCAGCAGGAGAAGTTCAAAAACCACGAGGGCAACTAATTCGCTCAACAAGTCAAATACGATGCAGTTAAACGTGGCTTGATAGGATCCGGGAGGCCTGTTAATAAATCACTAATGGTCTGCCTCATTCAATTACATGTACATCAAAATCTTAATAGCAAAATTACTACATCTCAACCCGCTTCCGGCAATGCAATTTTTGACAATTAGCATGATGGATTGGTATTTCAGATTGGGGAATGTAGACGTAGGCGGTTGGACGTCACATTATCGTTTACCATACTAATTTGGGGTAATCTTCTCTATCTTTTGTTATAAATGGCAGGTATCCATGTTATTTAGATATGGACATATGATTGAAATGATCATATCACAGCAATAGCATTAAGGACACTCATATAAAGAGGTCATACACAAGGGTATTAAAGATTATAAAGTGAGATAGATTAAAATTAGCATTCTCTTTATTTGCATCTCATACAAATGTAAGAAACAGTTTCTAAAATTGGGATTTCGTTTTGTTACCAGTGTCAATCAGATTTGGAGTATAAAAAGTGGAAGTATCTTTGCATTATTTGCTAGGACAGAAGTAGAACCAGCTGGGATGTATGATAGTTTTGCTTCAATATTTGTGATATATTTTAAGGTTAAGCGCTGGATGCTTTATGAATTGGATGTACTGATGCGATGATGTCATATTACCATTTCGGTGTAAATACAGCGACATTTCAGGAATACAGGTACTTATTTTGAGATAATTTTAATATATTTCTGGAATGTAGTTCACAGTCCGACTATTTAAGGGATTTTGCATTGATCCATGATTGTGGTGCAAATATTCACCCTTTTTCACCGTCTGAGTAAGGATTTCACTGCACCACGTCCCACTTCATCTCATGGAATACACTGGACGGCAATCTTATCATTGCATGTTTTATGCAGGGTAATATTTAGTTCCTAAATGTGTTGTATTACTTTTCATGATCATGACAATGAATTGATTTTAGTTGAACGTCACAATGCACCAGTTAAAAAGCATTTTCAAGGAAGGTTTGGGTTTCCACAAAGTCAAACACATATATAAATGTAGGTTGTACTCACACTACACTACAACCATGTTTATGTTATTTTCCAGCCCTGAAGAAGTTGTGGGGAACACCCCAATTGACGAAACAAGTGTTGGCTGGCTGGACTAAAGAGAAAGAAAATTAAAAGACCAAGAGAAATCAAGAAATGTGTTATAAAATTTGATTTGCTGAGTGTGTGCCTAGGTAATGCAATCCCTGGAGTGACCTTAGAGGCCCAAATCCGGTTTGATTCATAGTTGGGGCTGCACTCGCACCACAAGGAGGACTTGCATTCATTGAGATTAACAGAACAAATTCCCCTACCCTCGAACTTGTGGGTCTATTTTCTGAAGCTTGTTGAGGAGCAGGGACAGCCAAACTGTGATTCTCGTGACCCATGGAACCAGGGTTATATAAAGGAACTACTGGTCCAATAGGAATAGTCAGGGCATCTGATGTATTTAGAGTGGTGGAGGTGCGAGGGGCACACATCCCTGAATTTGAATACCTCCCATTGAATTTTGGTTCATAGGAATAGTCTGCATTTCATTCTGGTCCTTATTCACAGGAGAAACCCCCATCCCATTAGGGTTCACATTTACTGGTGCAGTAGCCAACTCAGTACTTTTAAATGCATTAACATTTCCACCTTCCATAGTTCGAATCTCATTATATGGAGGCGGTCATTCAGACAACAATAAATCTAAAAGACTATCACTAGTGTCACTGTTACAGTTTTCATTACCCCTTCTGCTTCTTTCGTCCTAACACTCTTCTCTTTCCTGCTCTTCTCATTCCCTTTCTCCATTTCATCGCTTGTGAATGCTGGATATAAATGTGTTCCTTTTATCGTATTAGTTCTCTACCTCTTCTATTCTGCGTCCCACCTAGCGTCAGTGTAAGTGCGCACTGTCTTTCTAGCTCTGCCCTCACATCTCCATGGCATCAGCCGCACGATCCCAAGCATTGAGCACTTCAAACTGTATAGCGCTAGGCTCTGAGGTTTCATCTCCTATAATATCTTCCTCAGGCTTTCAATGATTCTCACATTAAATGTACTAAAGCATGGAAACACCAGTGTACCTCCTTTCTCAGTGATCACATGCCATTGTTAAAGCCAAATACATGTGTGTAGCTCTACATTTATCACTATATAATGATCTGCGGTATCTTTGGGTGGTTTCTCTTCTCCCTCCCTAACAGGTATCACCACATGAAAGGTGTCAGCACAGCAGAACCTCTGCAGAAGTTCTCTAAAGGGAAAGAATATTGTATAAATTAAATCCACACACCAGAGATGTTGAAAAAAGGTCTAAATCTCTTTAAGTCTAACCAGAGCCTGAATAAACTGAATTGTGATCATCAATTATACCCACAAAAAGAACCTTTCGAGAATCACATGTCACATGTCTCATTATTTTCCACCTTCAAACAGGAAATTTCACACCTACTCTTGAAACTCCTTTTCTTTGGGCCACATATCAAAACGTCCTTGGATTCCCCAGTCTCCGTATTCCGTGTCGACAATAGTCTTCCCTTTGTTAGGCTTCTCGTCCTTGCCAAAAGATGCTACTTTCAAGGCTCGCTATCTCTCTCACGGAATGCACCTTTTTCATTAGTACAATCACACAACTGAACCTGTAGAGGAGACAAAAACATTGCAAGCGAAGCAAACATGGATGTATGACGTTACAACGCACACTATTACAACGCATGCACTTACAACGCATTTTTTACAACGCATAATCCATTACAACGCATGACATTACAACGCATGACACTACAACGCATTTTTAAAAAATACCTTTACAACGCACTACCATTACAACGCATACTACCTTTACAACGCATACCATTACAACGCATAATATTAAATTACATTTAAGATAAGTATTAGATAGTATAGGGGTAAAAATTACTATTCTAACTCCAGGGGGTGCAACAGTAGGGTAAGTGTTGGATAGTGTAGGGGTAAAAATTACTATTCTAACTCCAGGGGGTGCAACAGTAGGGTAAGTGTTGGATAGTGTAGGGGTAAAAATAACTATTCTAACTCCAGGGGGTGCAACAGTAGGGTAAGTGTTGGATAGTGTAGGGGTAAAAATTACTATTCTAACTCCAGGGGGTGCAACAGTAGGGTAAGTGTTGGATAGTGTAGGGGTAAAAATTACTATTCTAACTCCAGGGGGTGCAACAGTAGGGAAAGTGTTGGATAGTGTAGGGGTAAAAATTACTATTCTAACTCCAGGGGGTGCAACAGTAGGGTAAGTGTTGGATAGTATAGGGGTAAAAATTACTATTCTAACTCCAGGGGGTGCATCAGTAGGGTAAGTGTTGGATAGTATAGGGGTAAAAATAACTATTCTAACTCCAGGGGGTGCAACAGTAGGGAAAGTGTTGGATAGTGTAGGGGTAAAAATTACTATTCTAACTCCAGGGGGTGCAACAGTAGGGTAAGTGTTGGATAGTATAGGGGTAAAAATTACTATTCTAACTCCAGGGGGTGCATCAGTAGGGTAAGTGTTGGATAGTATAGGGGTAAAAATTACTATTCTAACTCCAGGGGGTGCATCAGTAGGGTAAGTGTTGGATAGTATAGGGGTAAAAATTACTATTCTAACTCCAGGGGGTGCATCAGTAGGGTAAGTGTTGGATAGTATAGGGGTAAAAATTACTATTCTAACTCCAGGGGGTGCATCAGTAGGGTAAGTGTTGGATAGTATAGGGGTAAAAATTACTATTCTAACTCCAGGGGGTGCATCAGTAGGGTAAGTGTTGGATAGTATAGGGGTAAAAATTACTATTCTAACTCCAGGGGGTGCATCAGTAGTGTAAGTGTTGGATAGTATAGGGGTAAAAATTACTATTCTAACTCCAGGGGGTGCATCAGTAGTGTAAGTGTTGGATAGTATAGGGGTAAAAATTACTATTCTAACTCCAGGGGGTGCATCAGTAGTGTAAGTGTTGGAAAGTATAATGTAATATTATGCGTTGTAATGGTATGCGTTGTAATGGTAGTATGCGTTGTAATGGAATGCGTTGTAAAGGTAGTTTTTAAAAATGCGTTGTAGTATCCTGCGTTGTAATATCATGCGTTGTAATGGATTATGCGTTGTAAAAAATGCGTTGTAATGGTAGTGCGTTGTAAAAGTTGCGTTGTAAAGGTTGTTCCCCAGCAAACATTCATGTTGAAGGTTTAACATTAAGAAATCCAAATGCTTTAAGGCCTTGGGTCAAGTTAGTGTCACAAGCTTCTCAGTACATATTTAAATGCATAATTATAGATAGATATACTGTTATAATATAGATGTAGAATACTATTCAAATGGATAAATTTCAGTTATAAAATAAATGCAGATTATTATTCAAATGAGTATGTGAATAGATAAGAAATAATAACCACACAATTTCAGATATGTACGAGAACTGCAATTTGATGTTACTGCAAAGAAAGCGTTAATATGCACACATATAAATGTCGGGATTACACAGTAAAAGCACTTTCTGTATCTGTTCAAGTGCAATACATGGCACTAATATTGTTACATCACAATAGTACATGAGGTCAGGTAGAAATATATATGTAGCCTTGTGAAACAATGAGGTGGAGTCAAATTACGCTGATCCAGTGCCCAAGTGCTTCTATTGGCTTGTTGCAGAGGATCGTATGTGAACAGTCATTCTGGTGTACTACAGTACTTGATATCGAAAGTCTCAACTCTTTGGCAGTCCAACAAAGGGGATGGAACCGAAATCTGCCAAAGCAGAACAGAAGAAACAAAGTGATAAAGAAATTCTAACATCTCTTTGAAATATAGATTTGTTTGGCATCTGCATTATTTATTCGACTTTCTGTAGTCCGGGGAGCATTATTTTGTTAACTTGATATGCTTTTCTATACATTCAGTAGCGCATTAAATACACAATCTTGAATTTCTTGTTATTTTATTGACTGACATTTTTCCATGAGCTCCCTTTTCTATTTTTATTTTCCCATTGATTTACATAAAAGGTTAAACTGATATTGGGATCATATGTACCCAGTTTATCTTTAGTGTTATAGGCTTAGTTTAATTATCATATTTATAGGATGGGTTTAGTTACATTATAGATGTGGTAATCCTTTTCATTGATATATTTTTCTGTTTTAGATACTAATTCATCTTTGTTTTCATGGTAATGACTTAGTGCACTACGTGCATAAACTAAAATAAGGCATAGGGGGCATGGCCTGACAAGGGAATGAAATAGCTTGGCCAATCTGAACTCATCTTCATCCCCTGCAGTTTACTTTGTGCAAAGTGGCCTTTCTCTTTTGGATCCTCTGATCAGTCAATTAGAGCTTGGAAAGGAAGCCCAAGGTGTGTGGAGTTCAACTCAACAGAAACTGTGTCCCTCAAGAAGGGAGCAAGCTCGGCCACATGATGGGAGGAGATAAGGTGAGTATGTAGGCAGTACCGGATTACCAACTAGGCAAAGTAGGCACCGGCATATGGACCCCACTCCTTTTAGGGGCCATGCGACAACGGATCAAAATAATATTGATTTGATCTTGAGCGAAGATTACAATCAAGCTTTCCTAAATATTGTTTAAAAAAGATAGAAAAAAAATAATCAAATCAAAGAAATGAAAACTTTACATTAAAGACTTTATGGAAAAAATACTATATTAATGTAATGTACCCATTAACAACTTAAAGTACATAAACCAGAGACATCAGATTCACATTACAGATTGGAGCATAGTTTCTAGAAACTGGCGGAGCGCGCTGTTATGCCAAAATTGGTAATGCCGCGCTCCGCCAGTTTCAAAACACAGAGGTGCGCCGTATTTAGAAGAACCTGGTGCAACCCTGTGTTTCCCCTATCACTGGCTCTAAAGAAGCAACCTACTGCCAGGGCAGGCACCGCTGCACCATATTGCAAGGGTGCCTGCACTGCAAGGGTGACTGTTTATGTGCAGGAAGGGGCACATTCCTGCTGATAAACAATCTTTAAAGGTGATTTGATGTTTCTATCTGTGCTGCAGAACACCTATTGCACACTCCTTTCATGGTAAGTGCTGTGTGAATTGGGGCATTATTTACAAGGCAGCCTTAAGCCACGTTAAGTGGCTTACTGCTGCCTTGTAAATAAGGCAAAGGACTTAACGCCACCAGAACGTCGGAAAAAGTGACGGTCTGGTGGTGTTAACTCCTTGTAAATATGCCCTCTTTGTCTCTTAAAAGCTCATCTTCTGGCAGTTTCCAGTGTGTAAAAAAATCCGGTGGTGCATTAGGAGATAATTTGCGAGGCCAGGGCTGGCGACTATGGAAATGGGGAACCAGCTTCCAGTCTCTTTGTCAGCTCAACATTCGGTGATTCTGAGCAAATCACTTAATCCCCCTCTGCCTAAAAAAAGTATATGCATACAAACATGAATGTGACATTGTGTAATATGACAGGTGCTTATGGAAAGCTCCAATACCTTCTGGTCGAGTTTGAGGAACTTTGCTCCATATAAAACTGCAAAACAAATTTAAATGAAAGTGGCGTGTCTTAAAGGTGGAACAGAAGCTCGATGGCACATAAAGCCTGAGAGATCTTTCTGGTTCCGTGATTTGTAGCTGCAAACTGCAACAAGGCCTAGGAGAGCAATATATTCTGAGCCAGTAAGTCCCTTGTACCCATTTCTGAGCACATGCCTACTGAAGTGGTGACAGGAACAGGACCTGTCCAGATTATTCAGTGAAAGAACCACAGGGTGCACAGCTGAGGCAATGCGAGAAGGTGCGGAGGTAGGACTTGCATTCATTGAGATTAACAGAACAAATTCCCCTACCCTCGAACTTGTGGGTCTATTTTCTGAAGCTTGTTGAGGAGGAGCAGGGACAGCCAAACTGTGATTCCCCTGACCCATGGAACCAGGGTTATATAAAGGAACTACTGGTCCAATAGGAATAGTCAGGGCATCTGATGTATTTAGAGTGGTGGAGGTGCAAGGGGCACACATCCCTGAATTTGAATACCTCCCATTCAATTTTGGTTCATAGGAATAGTCTGCATTTCATTCTGGTCCTTATTCACAGGAGAAACCCCCATCCCATTAGGGTTCACATTTACTGGTGCAGTAGCCAACTCAGTACTTTTAAATGCATTAACATTTCCACCTTCCATAGTTCGAATCTCATTATATGGAGGCAGTCATTCAGACAACAATAAATCTAAAAGACTATCACTAGTGTCACTGTTACAGTTTTCATTACCCCTTCTGCTTCTTTCGTCCTAACACTCTTCTCTTTCCTGCTCTTCTCATTCCCTTTCTCCATTTCATCGCTTGTGAATGCTGGATATAAATGTGTTCCTTTTATCGTATTAGTTCTCTACCTCTTCTATTCTGCGTCCCACCTAGCGTCAGTGTAAGTGCGCACTGTCTTTCTAGCTCTGCCCTCACATCTCCATGGCATCAGCCGCACGATCCCAAGCATTGAGCACTTCAAACTGTATAGCGCTAGGCTCTGAGGTTTCATCTCCTATAATATCTTCCTCAGGCTTTCAATGATTCTCACATTAAATGTACTAAAGCATGGAAACACCAGTGTACCTCCTTTCTCAGTGATCACATGCCATTGTTAAAGCCAAATACATGTGTGTAGCTCTACATTTATCACTATATAATGATCTGCGGTATCTTTGGGTGGTTTCTCTTCTCCCTCCCTAACAGGTATCATCACATGAAAGGTGTCAGCACAGAAGAACCTCTGCAGAAGTGCTCTAAAGGGAAAGAATATTGTATACATTAAATCCACACACCAGAGATGTTGCAAAAAGGTCTAAATCTCTTTAAGTCTAACCGGAGCCTGAATAAACTGAATTGTGATCATCAATTATACCCACAAAAAGAACCTTTCGAGAATCACATGTCACATGTCTCATTATTTTCCACCTTCAAACAGGAAATTTCACACCTACTCTTGAAACTCCTTTTCTTTGGGCCACATATCAAAACGTCCTTGGATTCCCCAGTCTCCGTATTCCGTGTGGACAATAGTCTTTCCTTCGTTAGGCTTCTCGTCCTTGCCAAAAGATGCTACTTTCAAGGCTCGCTATCTCTCTCACGGAATGCACCTTTTTCATTAGTACAATCACACAACTGAACCTGTAGAGGAGACAAAAACATTGCAAGCGAAGCAAACATTCATGTTGAAGGTTTAACATTAAGAAATCCAAATGCTTTAAGGCCTTGGGTCAAGTTAGTGTCACAAGCTTCTCAGTACATATTTAAATGCATAATTATAGATAGATATACTGTTATAATATAGATGTAGAATACTATTCAAATGGATAAATTTCAGTTATAAAATAAATGCAGATTATTATTCAAATGAGTATGTGAATAGATAAGAAATAATAACCACACAATTTCAGATATGTACGAGAACTGCAATTTGATGTTACTGCAAAGAAAGCGTTAATATGCACACATATAAATGTCGGGATTACACAGTAAAAGCACTTTCTGTATCTGTTCAAGTGCAATACATTGCACTAATATTGTTACATCACAATAGTACATGAGGTCAGGTAGAAATATATATGTAGCCTTGTGAAACAATGAGGTGGAGTCAAATTACGCTGATCCAGTGCCCAAGTGCTTCTATTGGCTTGTTGCAGAGGATCGTATGTGAACAGTCATTCTGGTGTACTACAGTACTTGATATCGAAAGTCTCAACTCTTTGGCAGTCCAACAAAGGGGATGGAACCGAAATCTGCCAAAGCAGAACAGAAGAAACAAAGTGATAAAGAAATTCTAACATCTCTTTGAAATATAGATTTGTTTGGCATCTGCATTATTTATTCGACTTTCTGTAGTCCGGGGAGCATTATTTTGTTAACTTGATATGCTTTTCTATACATTCAGTAGCGCATTAAATACACAATCTTGAATTTCTTGTTATTTTATTGACTGACATTTTTCCATGAGCTCCCTTTTCTATTTTTATTTTCCCATTGATTTACATAAAAGGTTAAACTGATATTGGGATCATATGTACCCAGTTTATCTTTAGTGTTATAGGCTTAGTTTAATTATCATATTTATAGGATGGGTTTAGTTACATTATAGATGTGGTAATCCTTTTCATTGATATATTTTTCTGTTTTAGATACTAATTCATCTTTGTTTTCATGGTAATGACTTAGTGCACTACGTGCATAAACTAAAATAAGGCATAGGGGGCATGGCCTGACAAGGGAATGAAATAGCTTGGCCAATCTGAACTCATCTTCATCCCCTGCAGTTTACTTTGTGCAAAGTGGCCTTTCTCTTTTGGATCCTCTGATCAGTCAATTAGAGCTTGGAAAGGAAGCCCAAGGTGTGTGGAGTTCAACTCAACAGAAACTGTGTCCCTCAAGAAGGGAGCAAGCTCGGCCACATGATGGGAGGAGATAAGGTGAGTATGTAGGCAGTACCGGATTACCAACTAGGCAAAGTAGGCACCAGCATATGGACCCCACTCCTTTTAGGAGCCATGCGACAACGGATCAAAATAATATTGATTTGATCTTGAGCGAAGATTACAATCAAGCTTTCCTAAATATTGTTTAAAAAAGATAGAAAAAAAATAATCAAATCAAAGAAATGAAAACTTTACATTAAAGACTTTATGGAAAAAATACTATATTAATGTAATGTACCCATTAACAACTTAAAGGACATAAACCAGAGACATCAGATTCACATTACAGATTGGAGCATATTTTCTAGAAACTGGCGGAGCGCGCTGTTATGCCAAAATTGGTAATGCCGCGCTCCGCCAGTTTCAAAACACAGAGGTGCGCCGTATTTAGAAGAACCTGGTGCAACCCTGTGTTTCCCCTATCACTGGCTCTAAAGAAGCAACCTACTGCCAGGGCAGGCACCGCTGCACCATATTGCAAGGGTGCCTGCACTGCAAGGGTGACTGTTTATGTGCAGGAAGGGGCACATTCCTGATGATAAACAATCTTTAAAGGTGATTTGATGTTTCTATCTGTGCTGCAGAACACCTATTGCACACTCCTTTCATGGTAAGTGCTGTGTGAATTGGGGCATTATTTACAAGGCAGCCTTAAGCCACGTTAAGTGGCTTACTGCTGCCTTGTAAATAAGGCAAAGGACTTAACGCCACCAGAACGTCGGAAAAAGTGACGGTCTGGTGGTGTTAACTCCTTGTAAATATGCCCTCTTTGTCTCTTAAAAGCTCATCTTCTGGCAGTTTCCAGTGTGTTAAAAAATCCTGTGGTGCATTAGGAGATAATTTGCGAGGCCAGGGCTGGCGACTATGGAAATGGGGAACCAGCTTCCAGTCTCTTTGTCAGCTCAACATTCGGTGATTCTGAGCAAATCACTTAATCCCCCTCTGCCTAAAAAAAGTATATTCATACAAACATGAATGTGACATTGTGTAATATGACAGGTGCTTATGGAAAGCTCCAATACCTTCTGGTCGAGTTTGAGGAACTTTGCTCCATATAAAACTGCAAAACAAATTTAAATGAAAGTGGTGTGTCTTAAAGGTGGAACAGAAGCTCGACGGCACATAAAGCCTGAGAGATCTTTCTGGTTCCGTGATTTGTAGCTGCAAACTGCAACAAGGCCTAGGAGAGCAATATATTCTGAGCCAGTAAGTCCCTTGTACCCATTTCTGAGCACATGCCTACTGAAGTGGTGACAGGAATAGGACCTGTCCAGATTATTCAGTGAAAGAACCACAGGGTGCACAGCTGAGGCAATGCGAGAAGGTGCGGAGGTATGATAGATACTAGGCATCAGTTGAACGATCAGTTTCTGGGCTGAGCATAGTGGACTTGTCAGGGCACTGTGCAGGCAGGAAAGAGACAGACAAAGGAAGCATGCTACCAATGAGGGGACAGGGGTAAATGATTGGCGGCAGAGGCGCAACTAGAGCCAAATTTCAGGGGGAGGGGGGGGGGATAATTCTTCCAACAATAGGCAGAGTGGAAATGCAGGGAATCTAAGAAGGGGAGAAAATACAACAAAACCTCATAAACAAGCAAATAGTCTTTTAAAGACCTGTGAAGTACTCGGGTGCAGCTGTGTGTGTTCCCAGGAAGCTGTCTCAGCCCGGGCTGCCACTTATGACGGGGGAGGCTGAAGCCCTTTGAGCCCAATGGGCATTGCACACCTGATTGGAGGCATTCAATGAGATGACACAAGTCCTCCTCAGTGCGTGGCTTGCTCTTGACACCAAAAGAGGAGAGAGGTTCCTTGCAGATGAAGTAGAGGGGCATGTGACCAAAGCAAGCCCCACTAAAGAGCAGAGGCACCTGTGCATAGATGGCTGGTGCGCAGGTGTGTGTCACCATAGTGCAAAAGCCTACTACTGAAACCCCTGGCCCTTAAAGGTTCTCGCTGTTGACGTATAGTGAAACACTTCAAACCAGCCTAGCTCCAGAGCCTTTTCTTAGGGACTGAGTTTGAAATGGACACCCTTTCTTGTGTTGAGCATCAATTCAGTGCACTGTACAAATATTTATCTTAGATGAGACCTCATGGTCACAGTTCAGGGATTCATAGCTCTCTAAACTCATACACATATGAAATAGACATCATATACCAATTTAAAGTTGAGGAGGCAGCATTTGATCCTGTGCGGGGTTAAGATATCTTTTATTGAGGAGCAACAAATGGAAGCAATAAAGATGGGCAAATTGTATTTGCCCCACCTGGGAGACACCAAGTAAAGCACAGTGCAAGGATGAAGGTGGAGGAGCCCTGTGCGACCCTGTAGATGGGAGAAAGATGCTAGTAGTACTGAGAAGACGGAACCCTAATTGAAGGACATTCTCAAAGCCAAAGGTGCCAAGAAGGACAAGTTGGCGCCAGATCTGTGGTCGGTAAGAATCTAATCTGAAAAAGAAGCAGATCCTCTGGAGATATCACCCATCACACAGGGCTATTTACAAAATATCTTAATTGAAATTGTAGGACCTGGCCATTACTGCAGGGTCACCACAGATTTTTGCCTTCCTTGGCTTAACACGTTTTTGCTGACTTTTACGACTTTGCACACTTTACTCCTGCTAACCAGTGGTAATGAGCTCCTACTCTCTTTGTCCTACCCATGATGGAACATTTGCTTATAAGTCCTTAGTAAATTATACTACCTGTGCCCAGCACCTCTAAATTAAAGGCTTCTAATGGGCTGCAGCGCTTATTGTGCTACCCACTAAAGTAGCTACTTAAAACATGCACTGAAGTAATTATACACTTTAGTAAGGCTAACTTTCCCATAGACTAACACTGAGTTAACTTATTGCACTTCTTAATTGATAACCTCAGTTTGGGAGCGGATAGAGAAATATTTCTTCCACTCAATGAATTGTAATTTAAAATCCTATTTATAGTAACGTCAAATTTTACTATTCTGAAAATGCCACTTTCAGAAAATTGGCATTTTCTGGCTTATACCAAATGTGCCTATTAGCCAGTGTCCAGGGTCACATGGCTGTTAATGGCTCTCCTGCTGTGCCTTGTATATGCCATCCAGACAGGGGACAAAGGGAGCCGGGGTGTAGTGGAAGTGTGTGCCTATTACACTTCAAAGAAACCGGCCTAAAGCACATACAAAGGAACCCGACACAAGACCTGCCATTGCCTTTGTCCCTCTAGCCAGGTTGAATCCATACTAGGGAAAGAGGAAAGAACTGTCCAGAACTAGTTTGGAAATAGGGCAAAGATTGGCCCCACCAAGGCTGACACTTGGTATAAAAATGGCACCCTCAGAATATAGTAGCAGAACACTGTGAGAATTCAGAAGAAGGACTGCCCTGCCGTCTGATGAAGAAAAAGAAAAACTGGACTTGCTTGCATAGAACTGGGGATCCTAGAATCGACTCGAAGGGTCAGTTGGCTAGCCTACTGTTTGAGCTACAGGGACACACCAAGCTTTCAGACGACTTTCCTGCAATTGCCCAACAGACCAGCACCAATTGGACCTGCCTGAAACCTTATTGCCTCTGTTGTAGTTAGTCCTGACCCTCAAGATTGTGCCTTCCCAGGTCCAGGTCCCTTGGCTAGTGTCAAAGTGTACAATCTAAAAAATGCAAGAACTGGACTAAGTGAAAATATAGAGTTCCTGTATATTTACGTCTGCAATGACCTCACATGCGCCAATACGAAGTTCTATCAGCAACCTGTTCTTCGTGCCAGTAACTATCACCCGTGTCTCCAGCCAATGCGAAGCTCAAATGGTAACCTGCACTTCGGGCCGACAATAATCTCCATACGGCCCTCACTAATGCAAAGCTTTTGCTGGGCCTCCTTGCGTGGAACTGGACAGAGTAAGACGGTAAACTCTCCACTGGGACGAGCCTAGTCCCTGTATCTAACCCACGCTCCACTTTAATTTAAACCAACGCTACCAGATAACTATGATTGGTGCATTGTGCTTCTTGGTCCTACTTTTACCTAAACGTTAAAAATTCATAATGCCAGTGCTACTCATTGTATTTTTGTTGTTTTGGTGTCATTTTGTTTATTAAAATGTACTCTAGTTTTCACATTAGTCTGGGGTTTTTCCTGCATTGTGCTTATTATTACTGTATGAGTGATGCATAAATGCTTTATACATTGCCTTATGTTAAGCCTGACTGTTTTTGTACCTAGCTACCAGAGTATTAAGCAAAGGTTTATTTAGTTACGCTTGTGGTTCACCCTGATAAGGAATCCGTTTATTATTTGAGAGTGTCCTTCCATCTCTCTCAAATAATAACCCAAATTCTTACAGAAATAAAGACAGAAATATCCACCCTCAGGTAAAAACTTAAGTCCTGTCTCTATGAGATGAGTAAGAAAGCAAATAAACTGGATAATAAAGTACATAAACACAAAAGATTGGTAGATGAGCATTTCAAAGAACAACACCAACACATATGCCAGTTGCTAATTTTGGAATAGAAGCTGGAAGAACTCACACAAATGAAGAAGTTTTTTAAAACAGGTACTGAAGCAACAATATTCGAACACGTTTAGTATTGAAGGGTTCGAAATGAGACAATTCTGAGTCAAAAAATCTCTCACCTTGGGGGGCGTGGCTAGCAGCCAAGCAAGATGGCCGCAGCCTAACGGAGCTCCGAGGGTGAGGCCGACTCCCCTGCCATCCGTGCACTGATCCGCTTCTTCAACTATCCCTAACTGCGCTGGGCTGGTAGCCTGCAAGAAGCGACGCCGGCTGAGCCGCCTCCGGGGCTCCTACGTGCTTGTGAGCCTGATCGGCATCGACCCGCTAGTGGCGGCCTGCGCCGCCGGCCGCGACCGGGGCCTGGATTATACTGAGGGCCGACCGCGGTGTGAGGGAGCCTGGGCAGTGGCTGTTCCCAGAAACGACCGGAGCGACTGACGACGGCGGCGCTGGGGCGGACCGGGATCGCCCGCGCCCTGCGGCCAAGTGGAAGCGCCCCAGACTGTGCGGGGAGAATATTGTCCCCGTGCTCCAGCGCGGGGGGGGCTCGCCCTGAGGAACTGTGTCCGGCGCTGTGGTCCCCGGGAGCTTCGCCCCGTCACCTGATGGGCAGCTGCCCAGCGCAGCCCCGTGGAAGGCGTAAGTGGGGGCCTGCAGAGGAACGCTGTGGAGTGGCCCCCAAGCTGCTGCGGTGAGCCGGAGCCGGGGACTGTGGCCGCTCCTGGAGACGACCGAGGTGCGTCGCTGGACTGAAGGAGGCAGCGCTGGGGCAGACCGCGATTGTCCGCGCCCTGAGGCCTGGTGGGTGCGCCCCGCATTGGGTGCAGTCTGCGGCTGTCCCTGCGGAGGGAGTATCGCCGCCGTGATCCGCAAGAGGGAGGCTCGCCTTGCGAGGCTGGGGCCGACGCTGTGATCCCCGGGGGGGCTGCCCCGTCATCTGCTGTGCGGCTGCCCCGGCGCGGCCCCGTGAAAAAGGTGCGTGGGGGCCTGAAGAGGAGGGCTGCGGAGTGGCCTCCGGGTTGCTGTGGTGTGCCGGTGGCCGTCCGGTTGTTTGGAGGCTTGATTGCCGCTCCCGAGCTGTGTGGTGACCTTGCCCCCCCGGCCGGCTTGGTGATGAGAGGAAAAGTCCCGGGACGGCTCCCGCCGGCCCCAAGATGTCCGGGAAGGGGAATCGCACGCACCAGCAGAGTAAGCTGGACAAATTTGCCTACAATAAAGACGCGGCCGCGGGGGCCGGGAGGACGGACGGGGCTGCTGCAGAGGCAGAAGCGCCTAAGGTAACACTGGAGGACATAATGCTTGCCCTTAACAAAGTGCAGACCACGGTGGGATCCATCTCCACGGATGTGTCCTTGCTCAGGGCGGACTTCCAAAAAATGTCGTCCAGGGTCACGGACGTGGAACGCACCACGGCGGCTTTAACGAGCGACACTACCCTCCTGCTCCAAAGGGTGTCCCAGTTGGAGGCTGAAACGAAACAAATGGCGGCGAAGATGGACGATCAGGAAGGGCGCTCCCGGCGTAATAACGTCCGAATAACGGGAATTCCCGAGAGTGAAGGGAAATCCGCCATGGACTTGTACATAGAGGACTTAATAAAAACCAGACTGCAGCCTCGGGGTCTCTCGTCGTTCTTCTCGGTGGAGCGCGCCCACAGAGTACCTGGGGGTAAGCCCAAGGTTGGGGCGCCCCCTCGACCGGTGCTGGCCCGCATCTTCAACTACCGCGACAGGGATTGCATCCTCCAGACGGCCCGGGTGGCGCCACCGTTACGGATTCAGAACTCGATGGTGTCGTTCTTCCCGGACTTCACGGCGGCGGTGGCGGCGCGGCGGAGAAGCTTCCTGGAGGTCAAGAAGACGCTGAGGGCCCGCGAACTGCCTTACTCCATGGTCTTTCCGGTGCGCCTCCGGGTGGTGGCGGAGGGCAAGACCCTGTTCTTCGAGACGCCGGAGGAGGCGCACGACTGGCTCGAGGGCTGGAGGCCGGCGGGCGGCCCTGGGAGATCGGACAGGCGGAGGCGGCGAGCAGAGGGGACGGCGGACGCCGGCGACCTGGATCCGGGAGGGGAGACATCGGACCGACCCTAGTAGGCAGCGAGACTCCGTGCTGAATGCTCGTTACTGCCTTCGGAGGTGCCTTGAACTGGAGGCCTTGTGGGACTAGACGGCGCCGGCTCAACGATATTTCAAGGGGTGGACAGTTGAACTTCGTCCAAAGGGGAGTATTTGGTCTTCCTCGGACCGCCCGCTCCACTACACGCAAGTACTGTTTTGGGACTTGGGATCTGAGCACTCTGCTGAGTTGGGGTGGCGGGCAGTTTGGAGTCCGTATGGCAGGGAGGCAGGGAGGGGGTGGGGGGGTAAGGGAATGTTCAAAAGTTTTGTTTTACAGTTTTTGTTTATAATGTCGCATATGTTTCAACACACAGTACACGCACCATGCAATGCAGGCACGGCCTGTGCCGCTCCGTTCATAGCATCAGCCCTGCGCTGCTCCTGCCGCGGGAATGGCTGACACAACGCTAGGGCGGTCCACTGGGGTCCCCCTCATTCCGGCGCAGCCTCTCTCCCTCCTTACGTGGAACATGCGTGGCTTAGGCGATAAGATTAAGAGGGGTTTGGTCCTCCAGAGTCTCAAGAGATGCTCCCCTGCGGTGGTCCTGTTGCAGGAGACCCACCTAATGGGCACTGCTAGTAAAGCGATGGATAGATGGGGGTACAAGATGGTGATACACTCTGACTTCTCCTCCGGTTCCCACGGGGTGGGTATAATGGTAAGGAAACAGTCCCCATTAATCATACAAGGCACTCGGGCCGACGGATCGGGGAGGTTTGCGGCGCTGCATGCCCAATGGGAGGGACGCCCCCTGAATATTGTTTCGGTTTACATTCCTCCTGCCCTGCATGCTGCGACCCTTCCCGCGCTGAGCAGCTTCTTGCTTGATCTACCGGAGGGAGAGCTCATAGTGGGCGGCGACTTTAACGCGGTGGTGGACGGCCTGCTTGACCGCCACCCGGAGCGGGCTGATGGAGGGGGAGCGTCTCGCCTCGGGAGTTTCTTCGAGGCACTCGGACTGACAGATATATGGAGGCTTCACCACCCAACACAATGCCACTACACATACTACTCGGGGGTGCATAAAAGTTTGACCAGAATAGACTACTTCCTGGGTTCGCAGGGCAGTCTCCAGTATGTAGACAGCGTGGAAATCAGGCCCAGGGGCATATCGGATCACTCACCGATACTTCTACAATACACGCGCTACCACCGGACTAGGCGCCGTTTCCCCCCCTTGCACCCGTGTTATCTCCAGGTTCCCGACATCTGCAAAACACTCGGGAAGGCTACTAGTCTCTATTTCCAAGAAAAAACCTCGTCGGTAGACTCTCCGGCTATCCTCTGGGAGGCGTACAAAGCGGTCCTGAGAGGACACGCGGTCGCCTCCATTGCGGCGCACCGGCGCGCGCGGCATCTTGAGCTACAGTCGCTAGAGGCGGATCTTGCCGCGGCAGAGGCACGCCAGGCCGCACGCCCATCGCCTGCGACCTCCCGGTGATTACAGGTGGCGCAGGTGAAATATAAGGAGCACCTGGCGGACTGCACCAGGCGACGGTTAGAGGCCACGCGACACGGAATCTACGATGTCGGGGACAAGACAGGGAAGCTGTTGGCATGGTTAGATAGAAGGGAGGGTGGTTCCAGGTGGATTGCGCAGCTCGTTTCGGGGGAGGGTCGGAAGGCAACTGACCCGCGTGATATAGTGAACACCCTGGCGGGCCACTTCGCTGCAGTCTACTCCTCCGCTTCTTCCATGTCAGAGGAGGAGGCGATGTCGTATGTTCGAGATCTGGATATGCCCAGGTTAGCCCCTGCCGCGATGACGGCCCTAGAGGCCGATCTGACGGTGGACGAAATACAGGCTGCGGTGGGAGCGCTTCAGTCGGGTGAGGCGTTGGGTCCCAACGGCATCCCGGTTGAGCTGTACAAGAGGTTGATAGGGACGCTAGCTCCTCACCTGCTCACTATGTTTTCCGATAGTCTGCGACGTGGCGAACTCCCGCCGGATCAGCGCACGGCAACTATTGTGGTCATCCCAAAGCCTGGCAAGCCGGCGGAGGAGTGCACCTCCTACCGCCCCATCTCGCTCCTTAACGCAGAGGCCAAGATTCTGGCCTAGCTGCTGGCGGCTAGGCTGACGCCGCACCTCGCCGACATTATACATCTGGACCAGTCTGGCTTTATGCCCGGCAGAAGTACGTCCCATAACCTGCGGCGTCTGCATGGTGTGTTGGCCCGGACGGGTCGGGTGGGTGAGCCGGCGGTGCTTCTGTCTTTGGACGCGCAAATGGCGTTCGACATGGTCGAATGGCCCTTCCTGTTCGCGGTCCTTCGCCATCTGGGATTCGGGCCCAAATTCTGCGCTTGGATTCGTCTCCTGTACACTAAGCCGTTGGCTCATGTTGCGGCCAACGGGCATATGTCCGGCGACTTCCCCCGGTCGCGGGGCACGCGCCAAGGTTGCCCCCTGTCGCCCTTATTGTTTGCCCTTGTGTTGGAGCCTCTGGCGGCGTGGATACGCTGGGAACCCTCGAGAAGGGGACTCCGGTGGTCAGATGGCTGGGAGGACAGGGTTTCTCTCTACGCAGATGACGTCCTATTGTATTTGGCCTCCCCGCGGCGCTCCATCCTCACGCTGCTCAATATATGCAGGGTCTTTGGCAAGGCATCGGGGTACACGATAAATTGGTCCAATTCCATCATGTACGTGCTGTGTGGCCCTCCACCGCAATTACTGGCGGATTGCCCCCTCAGGGTGGCGGAAGGGTCGATCAAGTATTTGGGTATCCACATCACTGCGGACCCGGTAGTATTCTATCAGAAGAATCTTCAGCCCCCGTTGGACCGTCTTCGTCGGGACGTCCGTCACTGGGGGGCGCTGCCGCTGACCCTACTGGGGAGGGCGGCGCTCTTTAAGATGATGTCCCTGCCTCGCTTCATATACGTGCTCGAAAACACGCCATATCCAGTGCCCCCGGCGTACTTCCGCTCAATTGCGGCACAGGTGTCTAGTCTTCTGTGGCACAACCGACCGGCGCGTATTGCACAGTCCAAACTTACCCGCGGCTGGTACGACGGGGGGATAGCGCTGCCCGACATCCAACTTTACTACTGGGCGACGCAACTCAAGGTCATCAATTATTGGCTCCATGCCCCGCACTCGGATCCGGCGTTTAAAGCGGATAGAGCCATATTGGGCACGAGAGGTATGTTGTCGCCCCTGTACGATGGGAGGCTCGGCCCAGAACTCATTGGCCCCCTGCGACAAACAGTGGCCGTGTGGCACGCGGCCCAGGCCCGGCTGGGATGGAGAGGAGTTTTGACCCAGCTCACGCCCTTGTGGGATGCGAAACGGCTCGGGAGACTTAGGCATAGCAGGGGCTTCGATAAATGGGATGACATTGGGATCTCCACAGTGGGCGACATGTGGCACAAGGGTGCAGTGATCACCTTTGCGCGCCTACAGCAACAATACGAGCTGGCGCCTACGGAATGGTTCCGATACACACAAATTAAACACGCGCTGCTCGCCGCTTTGGGGCCTGGAGCCTCAGTTCCGGAAGCGTCGCCACTGGAGGATAGGCTGCTCACAGATTATATGCCCCAGCGGGCAACATCGTTCACGTACCGGAAGCTGATAAATAATCTCCCGGACCCTATGGGCACCCTGCGGGAGAGGTGGTCCAGTGATGTCGGGGAATTTGATGACCCAGACTGGAGGGAGGCGTTGGCGTCCCCCCGGGAGGCAGGGATACCTTCCAGGCTTCGGTTGGTACAGCTCCGGATTCTGCACAGGTCCTACTACACCAGGTACACACTCCACAAAATAGGAAGAGCACCCCACCCATTCTGCCTGCGCGGCTGCGGGGAGGAGGGCACCTTCTACCACACCATCTGGGAGTGTCCTAAAATCCAAGAATACTGGAGGCGAGTGATGCGTACGCTGTCCCAGGCGGGGGGTGTGTGTCGCTTGCACCAGAACCCAGGCGCTGCCTGCTAAATGTATGGGAGCCTAACGACCTTGGCAGGCAGGCTCAGTGTTGGGCCACAGTGGGAATCGTGCTAGCTAAACGGAACATAGCGCAGAAGTGGGGGGTGGGAGAGGTGCCGCTGCTGTCTGTATGGGGGCGTGACATGGATAGGGCTATGATAGCCGAGCGCTCAGTGTACATAGGGAGGGGGTGTCCCCAAAAATGGTCTAAAATATGGGGGGCATGGAACACATATCGGGGAGATATATGCGAGCCACCACCAACGCTTGATGATGAAACCCTTGATGCGGACTGAGGTGCAGGCCACTATGGTACACATTTGGGGTGTGACTGTTGGGGATGGGCGCATGTGTGGGGGGATTGCTGGGAGGTGGGGGGCTGAACCGCTTCAGACTTTGTTATATGCTGGACAACGACTAAATGATCGACAATTGCTGTACTGTACTGTGTTAAAAGACAATAATAAAAATTGTTTAAAAAAAAAAAAAAATCTGTCACCTTCTACATTTAGTCAGGAACTCCAAAAGATGCTCCATTTAACCAAAGAATCTGCATGGGGTGACTAGAGCAGGCCAGTAAGAAACAACACTGCACATAATCAAACAAAACAACACTTCTTTGAGGAAGAAAAGATTGAGGGGGATATTCTCAAGAACGTGTGATAACTACCGCAAAAGTAGCTTAATGCAAACCTTCACATCGCAGTCTATCGCGGGAAAATAAGTCTGTGCTAACGTGGTATTCACATGCCAGTGGTCCCATGAGATAGGCTCACGAGAATGCGTCAAATGTCCGCGATAAAGTCAACGCAACGCCGCAAAAATGCGTAACACGAACGCAAAAAATCTGCGATGACGCCAATTGAAATACAAAAATCTGCAAAAACCAGCGATTGGCCCGCAATTCCCACATGTCATGTGGGAAAATGCACCATAAAAGCAACAAAAAGACCACACCAAAACCAAAAGAAACTGTAGCACCATGGATGCCCCCGGACCGAGTGCAGAGGGCAACGCGAACCCCACAAGCCCCACAGACCACCAACAAGGAGCAACAGTGTCATTGAAGGCCAAGGAGAAGAGGGAGAGGAAGACGGGGTGCAGTCCGCAGGAAAACCAGATCAGCCCCACAGAGGTGACAGAACACTACCATCAACTGAACGTCCATATGACAAATGTGAATGCAGTCAGAGTGTTGAGGAGGTTTATGGAGGAGGACAAGAGGCGCTGGCATGATGTGTAAAGCCAAACCAAGCACAAACCCGCTGCCAACAGGAAGGCAGCAATGGCAACTGAACGTGGGAGTCGTGCACCACAGGAGGAGCAGGAGCAGATGGAGGCCACAGTCATCCATGTGGAGATGGTGCAAGGAGTTGGGAGTACGGACACAGCTCGATAGGACCTGACACAACATCCACAGAGTGAGTAACGACCAGGGACAGGGGGGTGGGAAGTGATTGGGAAAATGGCACACATGCATAACGATATGTAGCACGACACACACCCACAATGATCCTGGATCATGTCCCTCATCTCTATGGCACACTGCAGCACACACACATAGCAATCACAGCACATCCCACGACAATGTGGTACAAAGTGCAACACCGACACTGCAGAACAGAGGACCCAACTGGGTCCGCCCATGCGCAGAAACAGGCCAATCACCTCTAACATAGCAGGAAACTGTGAGATGGAAATGCACGTGTACAAACTCACATCCGTCATGTAGTCCACATGTCCACTGTCCCACCTCAAATTGCAGCACCTCCCAAACAGTCACAATATACATTGTCATAGAGTCTGCATGTAAACAAGAACAATGCGCCAACACACATGTCAACGCAATGTCAACATTTATCTCCCGTTCACATTGCAGAGGGACAAACAACACCTCCAGCAGAGCAGACCAGACAACTCATCAGTGATGCTGGAGAGGACCACCACACCACCAACACCGACGCCCTACAACAGCTCATGGACATCTTAGGCAACCCACCCCCAGGAGCAGGGAAGTCAAGCTACATAGAGGAGACCCCAGCCCCTGCACAGACCACACAGCAGGAAGCACCCGCCACCACGGCTGGCTCCCAACACTCCACCGAGGCACACATTGCATTCCAATGCCAGGTGTCAGAATGCCAAAAGGTAGTGGCCAAACAGGTGCAGGTGGGGTCAGAACTCATGGAAGCCGAACTAGATCACATACGTGGGTGTCTAAGTCCCATCAGGGACCACCTACACCCCACAAAGAAGACCCAGACTGTGACAGGGACACCTGCATTTGCACATGTCCTGTATTGAACCATGCCCAGAGCCCTGGAATTATCATTCACACACCCACACCGGACCTCCGTACGACGGCCCAGTCCACTCCCCTAACGTATAGAGTGGGTGATGACAAAGCTACATGTCCAAGGTCCTACCCGCTGCCAGCGGGGACATGGTTGCGGCCACTGTACATAGCACAATGTAATGTTGTACAGCCTGGGGCCCTCATGCATACATTATGACCACACTGACACACACAGATAGTTTGTGGGACTGGATATGGGCACGTGCACCCGTCCCCTTTATTGGCAGGGTCACATGTTCAGTGATGCCTCTGCTGGATGTGTGTGGGGTGAGTGTAAGCCAGCCCGCAATGAGTGATTGGTGCTGGCAACAACTACAACAGTGAACACCATCAAAACGGAAACAGAAGACACCAGCATAACAGAGACAATTGCGGAGCATCATGGTGGTAGCTGGAGCAAGTTCAGAGGTCACCCAATGAGCAAACAGAAGTGTCCATGAGCCGTGGTGCACTGAGTCAGTGGCACCTGTAGTGCTGATCAGGGTATCAAGCAGATGATGGCATGCACGACAGGTGTGAGCAACTCTGATAGTCTGGCAGTAAGACACTTTCGCGGTCAGCAGTGGTCCACAACCACGTGTCGTTGGCTCGCGATGCACAGTTAGTGATACCAGGGCAGTTGTCAGCAGTGTTCAATCACCTCTGTAATGATGGTCCTTTTTTCCTCCTGACTGAAACGCGTCATCCTCTTACATTTCTCCTTGCGTACAATGATATGAACTCTGCCATTAAAAATCAAGACTCAGTCCCAAATGTGTGACCTACTCGAGCGCAGTGTGGCCCGAGGGCAGTAGTCTGCGTTGGCCCACAGACACGTGTGGATGGAATGCTATACACAGACTTGGTGTCACCACATCGAAGGGAGTATAGTGACATAAAATCAGCCATAATTAATGTTCTCTGCCATAGTGTAATCAAGACTCAGTTCCAAATGTGTGACCTAGTAGTCCACTGTGTATGCCGGTGGAGTACGTCAACGAGAAAGGAGTACTGCGTGACAGTGTCGCGGAAGCCGTGATGGTCTGAGTAGGCTGCCAGGGTCGCGGCACCAGGGCTTGGGGCTTGCACCAGTATGTGGTGGGCCCTCTTTGATACACGCCGGTGTCGGCAGGTATGCATTGAGGCCTGGGTGCACAGGACTGGTTCGGGGAGCAGCAGCCCGGGGTGCAGCAGGCACACAGGATCGCAGGCAACACCGCTCATGGTGATGGTGTCGGCCCCGTGGCAGGGTGAGGGGCGCCGCCCTGGCAGAGACATTGGGCATTCTGGAAGAGAACCACACCCAGAGCTACGTGCTTTTTATTCACACCCCCATGCTGGCCTGGCATACGCCGTGCCAGCCCACTCTGCTCACGCTTACAGGGGGGAAGTAACAAGCTACATTTCCGGGATCGTCCCCACTGGCTGGGGTGACATGGTTGCGTCCACTGTCCACTACACTCCAAACACCGGCGGTGTATGTTGACATGGATATGTGTGTGGTCTGCATGCTGCAGTATGGCCATTACATCCACGCCACACTTGGCATTGTGTACATTCTCAGTCATCGGTCACTTGCCTCCTTCGCACATGCCTGGTCTTCACCTCTTCCCACAATCTGCTATCGTGTTGCTGAGGTGCCATGCCGTTGATGGCTTATGTACATGGCTGGCCCAGGTTGTCACAGTAAGTTTTGCTGTCGTGTCTGGTGTGTGGGCATGTTGTTTAGCATGTTGTATGTGAGTTTGTGACGTGTGCATTCCCAGTGTTGTGAGTTGCATGATTGTGGAGTTGAGGTGTGTGGTATGTTTATTTGGTACTTGCCAATGAGCAGTGCATTTCTGTAGGTACCAGTCTCGAAGTGCTGGTTGATTATGTACTGTTGAAAGATGTTGGTATCATGCACACTACCTGGGTGGTTGGCGTCGAGGTTGGTGGAGATTCCCCGGTGGTCCACTGTTGCCTGCACATTGATGGAATATGTGTGCTTTCGGTTGTGGTTATTGTGTGCAGTGTTTCCAGGGTGCACAAGTAGGTCAATTTCCCCCTAACATGTGCGGGAAGCCAGCTGTGGCGTAGACGCCTTGCTTGGTCTCCAGCTCTTTCTGTGCAGTGTGGGGGAAGTAGAGGTTGTGTGGTACCAAGCTGATGATGGCATCCAAAACAGTTGTGGGGAAACTGAATTGGGCTGGCTGTGAGACTCCTCCGACTCTGGCAGTTGTTGGTTGGAAGGTACCGGAGGCCACCACGTGCAGCACGGCCAGCAGCTTTGTCTAAGGTGGGATGTTGGTTGTCCGCTGTCTTGGTGCCGTCTGCCTGTGGGCAATGGTGCTCAGGATGTGTGGGATGGTTGACCTTTTGAACCTGTAGAGGGCACTGACATTCCCTGGTGTTGGGTCTGTGAGTCTGGTGTGTTTTCTGAAGGTCCGCTGTCTTTGTCTGCACAGTCTCTGTGGTGGACAAGCTGCATGATCAGTGGCTCCATGGCATCTGCTAGTCTTCAGGTGTGGCTGTGGTCTGGGCTCCCTTTTCTGGTGCCGGTTGTCGCCTGACTTTGCATCAGGTCAGAACAGGTGTTCATTTCCTGCTGCTAACGCGCCTTATCGCATGTTTTGTGATCTTTCGCATATGTGGCTGGTCTTTGAGAATGTTGAGGTGTGTTGTTTTCTCGGGAATGCCTACTCTGCATCTCATTAGCGATAGTTGCAAGGGTCATCTGTTGCGATGTTTTTTGAGGATGGTATCGCCGGAAAACTGGTGATATCGGCTCTTGGCACCAGCTTATGAATGGGGCGAGTAATTTATTGGCAATTTGGCGGCGATAGATCCTTGAGAAACGTACCAAAGGAACTTACATTTGAAAATCCTTTGATTCAGTTGTTCCAAGATCTTGCAACTTCCACGTGAAACTGCAGAGGGGTTTTCAGCCGAGAACAGACTTCCTGTAGAAAAACAACATCATGTCAGTGGGGCCACCTTTTCAATCTGTTCCTAGACAGGTTTGTTCAGTCTGGACCCTGGAGAAGGGAAGAATAATGTTGCTCAGGCGATCCGGGAGGTAAATAACTGGGCTGTTGCAGGAGGTGAAACCAAAGGTCCCACCCCATGTGGCAAAAGTGTAGTGATTAGGGAGACAGAAACTACCATTGAAAGAACATGTTGTGAAGGCATATCTTAATGCAAGTGAAAAATATAAATTGTGCCTTAGAAGTAGAACCTGTGGGGAATCACTGGAACTGGAATGATGACTCAGGCCACGGCTGCTGAGATCCAAATCAGATGAAGAGGTCGCAAAAACCCTGTTACTAGAGCTTGCTGTTGTGCAGCTGTATTCTTTGTTTATGTTCTTTTTTCAGTTCAGGGGACTTTAGGGGGTACTCAAACCAACAGGGAGGAGGGGGTGGCAAAGTATCTTCTTACCTGTGCACATGGAGTGGTTGTCAAAGAGTTTGGTTAGGCCTGGCTCTTCTCAGAACTCAAAGTGACAATAGCTAGATGATGAAAGTAGTCAGTTACAATGTTGAATGTTCCCACCAAATGACCAGCAGTCAAGAGACATACTTACTTAAAAGGAATTGGGACATCTTATATTGAGATGTTTTTGCATGTAGCATTTTTCTTGCTATGTTATCCTTTCTGAATTTCCAAGGCGCAATAGAGAGAAGGTGGTGTCAGATGAAGCATGCATATCTCTGAGCATCACAGTCCCTATGAGCTTTCAAGTGTATACATTCTCAACATTCTAGATAACTAATGAGAACCAAGAGATATGTCTCACACTAGTGATTTCAGCCACTTTTCACACCGAGAAAGGGATCTTATTATAATAGGAGGGGATTTCAATATTACATTAGAAAATATGAAGGACAGACCTCAGAAAAAATTTGGAGGTGGGGGGGTTGGTGTCCAGAGGTTTAGGGTATGGCTTGAAGATGTTAGATTGGTTTTATAGGCCATTCTTTTCTTACCACAGGGACGAACTTGAATGTAAACTCTACTTAGTGGCACATAAGTTATAAGATCAACTGGATCCTTTTTTAATAGGTAGCTTCCTTGTACATAGAGTGACATATGTGTTAATGGAACATATAGCCTGTTGTCATCATATGTCAATGTCCTTGACATTGTCAGACAAACAAATATTAGTAAGAGGGATTGTGAGATAGCAACTAATTGTCATTTTATTGTATCTCCTACCCACCCCCAAACCAAAAAATGATGGAATTTATATGAAGTTGTCAGTTCTGTGGGACACACTGAACGCAGTCCTTAAAGCCATTTTATTTCAACAGCAGCTGGGTTTAATTGGACAAGGGCAAGGATTAGGTCTACATTAGAGCAACAATGTGAGACCAATCATAAAAAGCATAAAGCTACTATGTAAGCCAACGAGAGGATGGAGATTCTAGTGATAAGGTAGCTTTAACGTTTAGACCTGAAGAAGGCTGAGTATGCTATGGGTAGAATTGAAGTAAATGTTATACCCCAAGGAACAAAGCCAGAAGAATGCTAGCTAGTAAATTTAGAGTGAAGTTTGCAAATGAAATGGTGAGAAGAATTGTGGAAGATGATAGTAAGAGGCACTGTCTGAGAAAGACAAAGCAGAAACCTTTAGAGCCTGTTACCAGAAATTATAAAAAGAAGAACAGGCACAAAGGAAGGCATTGAACAATATATTGAGACCCTAGTATGACAGAAAATCCCTGACATGAAGGTGGAGAAGTCAGAAGTCCGCAACAACATAGAAGAAGTGTTAATGTGTATACATAGACTGAAAATTAAGAAGACGGCTGGCCCAGATGGCTCATTGGCAGCCTTCTACAAAATATTCCACATGAGCCTGGCTCCAATATCGACTTGAGTTTTCAATTGTATACTCAAAATAGGGTCCTTGTTCAGCTCTATGCAGGAAATAGCAATCACTGTTATCCCTGAGACATTTAACAACACCACCCGGAGTGCCTCAAATAGATCTATATCTCTTATTTGACAGAACGTCAGAACCTTATTCTCTTGTACCGGGTCAACCCGGACCAGTCAGGTTTTGCTCTGGGGCAATAGGGTGGGAACAACACAAAAATATCATTCACATAAGCAACAAAGCCGTTTATTGCCCCTTCTATGTCAATTAACTCTTTGCTCACCTTATCCGCTCTAATGAAGGCATTTCAGGAATGACGTTTAGAGACATTGGGCCAAATTTTTGAAATATTTTGCATCGCCCTGTGCCATGCAAGGGAATGCATTGTGACACAAAACCTACAATGAGATTTATCAAGCCACTCAAGGCCACCTTCCGTGGCCCTGTGTGGCTTGATAATTCTAGAGTAGCACAAGGCAGCACAAATCATTGCTGTGTGTTACTCTGCTGCAGTATCCACCTATGCATTCTGGCACATTCCCAGATTTACCCACCCTGGTAGACCTGGGAATGCACCAGAACTGTACGCCTCCCGAGGCCTCCCCATCAGAGATGCAATGAGGAGAAATATCTTTATTCCTCCTCATTGTTTCCTCTTTCTAGTGGGCTGCATTTTGCAGCCCACTAGAAAGAGGAAAATGCCTCTGCGGATTGTTTTTTGTGCAGGAAAATGCTCCTCCTTGCACAAAAACAATCCTGCCTACAATAGAGGCACCATGCACCACGGTGTAAGGGTGCCTGTGTTGATGCTAGGCAGCAGTTTGTGCGCCAGTGCAGGCAGAGAGCAGGAATGCGTTGTATAATGTTAAATATGGCACATTCCTACCTTTCCACTTTCATGCAGCACAAAAGGTAGCTTGCTGTGTTGCGTGAATATTTGTTAAATATTCCCCATTATCTTTAAGCTTCCGATGTTTGATGACAATATCGGATCCACGGCAGTCCCTACCTCGATCAGTGAAGGAGCTGTAACTGTTCTGTAGCATATCTGGCTTCAAGATTAATTGACATAAGTCAGAGGCCCTTGAACTAAATAACTTCACAGACCAGAGAGCACCACTTAATGCAAACTACCTTATTATAGGGGCATCCACACGTTACTTATCCCAGAATCCTGATTGGACCTTTCAAAGTGAAGATTGTGGTCTTGAATGACTTCCCCTTTACTGAAACAACTGCAGAAGACACTGCAAACATGGTGATGAGTGCACTCACCGAACCTCGTAGGATAGCAGCAGTAAAAATTACTATACTAACAAAGATACTGAAGTTGTTGCAGACAATCCTGCTACTGGTTAAGCACTTACAAACCAGAATCAATAATGCATAATTGCATTAAAATTTCCGCCAACTACCAATGTCAGACTAGTGCTAACCAAATGTCTGTGTTATTATGAAGTAGCACAGTTAGGATTTTTGATTGAATGATGGAAGATTTATAAGACAAAGCAATGGTACTTTGTGGGCCACAGGACAGCTGGTGCCCAAGTTTCTCTGGTGCCATAGCTCGCCAGAAAACATACAAACTGGGATCTCCATTCATCACTGGTGACTGGGACAAAGATTGGTGTTTGGGGCAGACTGGTGATGACGGAATATCACAATGTTCCTGTCACCCTTCACACCGATATTTTATTCCAGTGGTTGGGGAGGAAGGTTTCAGTTATGACTAGGTAAGAAATGCATTTGAGGAATTAAGGATGGTCTCCATGAAAAGGAAAGTTTCACAATCTTCAGGTGCAACAATGGACCAAGCACCCAACAATGAAAGTTGAGGCCATCACCACTTGAAAAATTTATTATGGGAAAGATATTGACAGACTCCTCATTAACACCATTTTAAGGTTCACTTTTACAGAACTTTTGCTTGGGACGTTGAAGGGCAAGAAAAGGTGGGAGAATGCGATTGCAAGGGAATTTAACGATGGGGAGAAGAACAAGGTGTTTGCAAGAATCACTTGAACATTTAGGAATGTAACAGAGAGGGAAGCTCTAAGCACAATCATCAAGTACTCGTACCTGATGGTGGAGAATCTTTAGTCATGCAGACAAGGGAGACTAGAGAAACTGTGTTGGGGCTGTAGTACCACAGGATCACATCTGATTCTAAGGTGGCAATGTCCAAAACTCTAGAGATTTGGGGGGAGGTTCTGGGCAGTCATGAAAATCTTTGAGACACAGATTTTATGGGATTCTGCAACAGTTATATTGAATCTACCCCCAGGTCAGGGTACAGACAGTCTGTTCTTGCATTAGGAAACACCTAGACCCGGCAATTGGTGAGAAACTTGAGTCTATCTTGGGGCTGTGGGGGAAGGCAAATAAACTGACATAATGGGATAGGCTTGTCAGACATAGGATGTTCTTTCAGTGGAAAAGGTCACTCTCTCACAAGCCAACAAACTGAAGTCATTCAATGAGAACTGGTCCCTAATTGTGGCGTACCTAGCAACCCAATATTTATCGTACATCCCTGAGCTAGAGTGCTGAGGAAAATTCCGAATGAGATCTCACAAATATAAAGGAGTGGAGGGAGCTCAGGCTCATTTGGGTTGCAAGACAGCCTGCAACTGGGAAGACGACGAGCAGGCACACTTAGGTTTTCAAATCAAGGGCTTGGTTATTATAGTATGGGGCGTTGTGTGAAAGGGAAGGGGTGGGAAGGTAGACTATTTCATTTATTTTGCCATGTTTGCTTGACAATGAATTTCTCATTGGCCTAAGGATGTAGGCAATGGTATGCGTTAAAATCAAATAAACACAGTTAACTGTAAATTAAAAGAAAGCTGTTTTTTTAAACAATATAAAATAAGAAACAAATCAAATTATACCTGGAAAAAGAAAATATATGTTCTAATTCAGTCAAAATCACAGTTCAAGAAGAGTAACGTTATAGGAACAGTGTAACATGTGTAACATTCTAAGCAATTTCACACAGAATCTTATTTCAAACCATGTAACCTGTGTGACCCTTTCACCAGAGTTAAATGCAATCAATGAAGCAATGTGACAATTTGAGCAATGTCAAAAATGTAAAAAATAACACAAATAACAAAGTACTGCGAGGTGAGAAGCAGAAAGAAATAATGAGGAGACACAGAAATGGAAATGAAGCAGGCCAAACAACAGGATACCCACTGGAGCATCGTAATTTTGATCTCATCCTAAGCTGCTGTAGAAGTACATCAGAATCATGCACAGTCAGCTCCCTAATATATTTTGTGTGATTAAATGTTACTAAGAAGAGGTGGGGTATTGCATATTTGAGGTACTCGGCATGAAAATTAATGATACCTCTAACTGTGTGCATAGAAATATGACTAATACAAGTCTTTGTAACATTTACATATTAATATTTTAGGAGAAGACAACGTTTAGACGTATCTCATTTAGAAGTTAATAAAACAGAATGTGTATGTGTAGACTGATGTTTAAACATTTATATGTATGACAAGAAATTATGTTCATGTTGAGGCATTTGAAACAACATTTACATAATTCTTTACAATTTATTCATGCATTAATAAGCTGCATTTGCTATATGTGTGGAAATGTGCACATATTTGTAACCCTGTGCACTGTTAAATTGACATATAAGTTTGGGCCTCGAGAACTGTTTCAGTATAAGCTCACGTTTAAAGTCTAACATGTAATTTGTATTTAACCTACAACGTAGAATGTACTTGCTTGTATTTTTGTTTCCACTGCAGGTGCGGGCAAAGCCTTATTAGCTAGAAAACAAGGGTTTTTGTTTTAGTTAGATAACAAGGTATAACAATATGGATTTTGGCAAGGTGTAACGCCGTAATGAGCAAGGAGGTTAGTTCTCATGGAGGAGGAGAAGAAGGGTCACGGAAGAATGAAGTAGCAACTTATCGATGTGGGAAAGGTGGTGCCAGTAACCAATTTGTGCTGGATTCATAGAAAGTTGCTGGATGATCATGTGACTTACCTTGAGTGCAACTTATATATTATGCTGTATCGTAGTGAGTGTCAAAGAGACATCTTAGGATTTCATGAGCTACAGACCTCTGCTTCAGTTTCTGCTTTGATTGGCTTCATGCAACTTGATCCTTGGTTTGAGTTTCTTCTATGGAAGACTGACAGCTGACACCTTTCTAATTTCACATTTGTTTATTGCTTCCTACTTTAGGATTGACCATTTTAAAGCAGTATAGGGAGAGATTGGGTGCTCATGCTTACCTTTGAGAATCATTTGATACAATTCAATTCTCAATTAATTTTCCTGATTACTTGCATTGTCATTATAGAAGTAGTTATCTGCTTTTTGTTATATAGGGTAAACCTCTTTAGAAGATTTGAACTCATTTTGTTTGTTCAGTATTTCTATATTATAATGCTGAGGTTGATTTATATTGATGAGTTTCTATATTTACAATTAAATCTTACCAATTTCCGATTTAGTTGTCAAGTGGATTATTGTGTGACCCAATTGGTTACACTCTATTGACATTTTATTGTTATTGTTTTCTCCCTCTTACCTCTCAAGCTGCTAAAAAGACCATCAGGTTGAGTAGGGATGTTTCAGTGGACCCAGCTCTCACACCACTCAGAGCTGATTGCAACAAACACAGAAACATACTGCCATTGGTTCGTTGATATGTGGCCCCAAGGGAAAGAACTCAATCAAATGTAAACCCAAGATCACACAGTATGATTACAAGTGTGGATGCTCACCCGTGTCAGCAGGCTTCGACAAGTAAAAGGGGCTTGACACAGACCCCTGAGTGCAGTGGGCCCCCAACCCTTTAGGGTGCCACCACTCCTTGAGGTGGCCTCTGTGAAGCCCAATACCAATGAATATTTGTGAGATTTGAGAGACTCAGGAGCCCCTCATCACATTCTGCGGGGTCCTCTTCATTGTGCGTTACACCTCCGAGAAATAAGGCTTCTCATTCTATCATTAAGACCTTGGTCTTAACATTGTTAAGCTTTAATGAACGCACCCAGCCATTTTGAATCAGGTAATCAAACATTGTCTGAAGTGTTCTTGTGTTTGTACCATTTTGTCATCAAAACCCCACAACTAAAAAATATTCAAGCCTATGAAGAGGACTGAACCTTGCTTGTGAAACATCAAGGATCACATTGTCTTCCAGAGATTCTGACGAGCCAGTCTTTACTATTTCCTTGATAATGTTGGAGGCAAAATGGAGCAAGGAAATGAAATTAGATGGCAGTTCAGGATGATCATTTGTTTTTTTATTATTAGTTAGTCTTTATTCGATCATGAACAATCATAAAAGACACATATAAACAAACAAAATAAAAAAACAAGGAATACTTTTTAAGAAACATTAAAAATATCACATGATAAAATTCATAATAAAAATCATTTTCTACTGAAAACCCAATAAGAATTCCTAAAAAAAGGAGAATTATATCCATAAATACACAAGTTTTGGTTAGACACTTCATCTTATAAGCAAACTAGATTAGAAGAAACTAAAAACACCATGACACTCAATAAAATCAGTTACGTAGTACCATGCAGCCTATTCTGTCTAAGGGCCCACGTCCAGCTCCAAAATTTAGCCTTGACAATAACCATGACTTCACTAGTATCAGTTCTTAAGATACGCAGAGCTGTTTGGCAACATCTTGTTCCTATTTTAACACAAGCCAGTTTGAGCCATTTGTGACGAGGGCCCTTGTATGCAGGGCACACAAACAGAACATGCGGTAAGGTCTCTTCCTCTCACGGGCAAAAATGACATTTTGTATCTTCATCATTCCCCTACTTTTTTGTAAAAGATTTTAAGGGGAGAGTGCCCGCTCTGTATTGGTGATAGAGCTTCCTATCACCAGGGCTCATAATGGTATCCCAATAGGCCTCCACCCTGTATTCAATTTTATGATCCAAGAGGAGACCTGTTAAGGAAGCGTCATTCACCTGAGAAAGCGACTTCTGACACATCATCGCCCTATATGAGGCTTTAAAATCTGTTTTTATGGGGAAAGAGTTCCCTTCTGGGTCCACCCACAAATGGTTGAGGCCCATATCCGATAAAGTAGCCTTGATCTTTAGTAACCATGTTATTTTATTGGATTTGTCAGCTTCTATAATATACTTAACAGCTTGTGCATAGGGAGCCAACTCCGGGGTAGTCCAAAGCCTTTGCCAATAGGCGAGGGGTCTAAAGCCCGCAGCCTCCTCAAAAGAAATACACCCCAGATCTAAAAGTAAGGGCCTAAGTGGTGTCGATCGAGGAAGGCTGGTCAATGCCCTCAGAAACTTGTTCTGAGCTTGGACTAATGGAACTAAATTTTCAAAGCCCCAAAGTTCAGCTCCATAAATAATTGAGGCTCTAACCTTTCCTTGGTATATGGTTAGAACTGGAGCAACTGGTTTAGTTTGGGCTAGGTGATGTTCTTTTAAAAGGGCCCTGTTTGTTGGTTATGCCTTAAGACTAACAAATCCATCTGTGGCTTCCAGTTCATCCTTTTGACCATTGTAACGCCTAGATATGTAAATGAGTCAGTTTGTTCGAGGGACGCAGTATTCATTTCTTTAATTAAGCTGAACCACCGTAGTTTTTAGGTTGAGCCTAGGCTGCACATGCACTGTCTCTTCCTGACATGCTGTGTTCACCCTTTGGGCTTGCAGCACCCCCACAGGCTTGCTATTTGCTGGCTCCATTGTCACTCTCCTATTCTATCTTCCTATTTGTTTATTGCATGCATTTGTCATGCTCCTTTAGTGTTTGTCCCTCCCTGAGAGCAGGGCCCAAGTACAACATCCCTTCACTAGTTACTATTATAGCATGCGTTTGTCGAGCAACTTTTTTTCTGGTTGAAAAGGAATTTATACGATCAGTCCTGTTTTCTTTTGAGGTCATGTTATTTTTCTTTTGAGGTCCCATTAGTGCATTTTAGGAAATGCAGTTTTGATCCGAGCAATCTCGCTTTTATTAACGATCGACATTTCTTTACATTTTTTTTGCAGGCACGGAGAGAACCGATGCCAAGACTCAAACCTGGTTCCCCAGATTCAAAGTCGGCAACTCTAATTGTTATGCCACATCCTCTCTCCAAATATTGCCAGGCATAGGCATCAGTATGCTTGGCTGGGAGTGGCCAAGTTCCATAATTTATTTTTTTCTCCTTGAATCGAGCAGTGGGTGGGAAAGCCTGCTTCACTGGGGATGTCCTCCTTGTCCCCACTGTGATCATCTCACCCTCCCTCCCACTCTGTAGGTTTTGCTGAAGACTCTCTAGACTTCTTTCGTCTCCATGACACCTCCAAGTGGCACTCTTGCCTTCCACTGCATCTTTTTGGTTTATTTATCTGAGGTTTTGCCACGGTCCCTAGGAAGCTGTAATGTATGACTAACAGGAAGTAGTGAGGAGCTCTGTGTGTAGGCTGAGGAAGAGAAAGTGAGTGGATACAGCGCCAGTGCCCATGTTTAGGTGTTGCTGACAAACAGCGGATCTTTCACAGTTAGCGGGGAAGATGCCAGGTCAGCGTCTGGAGATGGTAGCAGCTTATCAAATTAATACGATTTGCTTAAGCTATTAGAATATATATTTTTGTTGTATTTTTGTTGTAGTTTTATATAACGCACACTTAACCCAGAAGTATTGGAGCTCTTTATATGAGCACCAACCAGTTACATCACTTGAGGAAACATTTGCTTTTTTAGGCACGGGGAGATTAAGGGCCTCATTTAAATGTTTTTGATGCAGGGCATCGCTGCAAGTCACTTTGGTGAGCTGCTCTGCATCAAAATCTGGGAATGTATCAAACTCCATGGGCATTGCATGGGAACAACCACAGCAACACCCATGGCATGTCTCACTGACGCAGTGTAAGGCAACACAGCAAATTGCACTGCGTTGCCTTACACCATATGTACGAGACAGCTAAAAGCCGTTCTGGGTGGCTTTGTGTGGCCTCGTAGATATGGGTCTGCACTCTGCATCCCTGGAGCATCAAAAAAAGTGACACTCTGGCAGCGCAAGGGGCTTGTAAATAAGCCCCTCAGTGATTTGGCCAGACTCACAGGAGCTTGAGTGATGCCAAGACTCAAAGCTGGATCCCCAATTCCAAGGTAGGCAGCTCTGGCTGCAGTGCTACCTCCTCTAAAACGTACGCTGTATTTCAATAGCTAGTTTATTATGTCCACCATCTGACCAAATTATCACTCTTTACGTTTCAGCCGAGGGAGAGTGTTACCTGTAACTGCACCTAGGAAGAAGTGTGTAAGGAGTAGAGATTGATGCCGCTGGGCCACAAGGGCAGCATATCTGTTTTAGTGGCATTCTTTTCTTCCCTAGGAGCAACACTACTTCTAAGACTCAAGATGTTGTCAGCGGGTCAGCCTTGACGTTACATCTGAGGGAACATAGGAACACCTGCCTAGACTGGAGGAGTACTTGGGTCCATGCCTGTCAACATTTCCTCTACTTTCCTAGGAATATCCATGATTACTTTTTCAGCTTTTTCACTTTTGTTTTTGAGGATCAAACCAGGTAAAACCTTTTCAAAGTGACCCGATCTCCTGACCACTATGTTGATGTTATTTAAAGCGACAAATTACAGTTTTTGGTGCATTGTCGTGCGGGGCCAAAGGGTGTGTAGGCCACAGAGATAACATACACACAAATGGTCTTTGCAAATGAGCTACCCTCTGCTCACGCTCTCTTATTTATTTATAACATGAATGATGACTTGTCAACATCTAAGGGTCTCTAAACAACAGTTGTGTCCCCATGAACCACATTGCATTCCCCCTGACATTTAAATAGAAATTCATATTTGGCCCTTTGCAGGCCAAGGCTGAGGGTTAATGAAGGAACAATAATGACATAGAGAGTAAATAGTCATGAGGTAGGCACTTTAAAGTCTGATAACATCTGATGCTTAGTTGTCCATAGTTTCAATACTGTTGGGTCATGTCAAAGAGAATGGTTGTCAGCCAGCTCGGGCATTGATTTCTCTCCGTCTCACCACTGGAACCTGATTCAGCAGTTGGCTGGGTGGAGATGAGGCTGCTTGTCCTTCTTGTGTGGGATTTCCCCACACTAGCCTGTCAGGGAATTCTGCTAGAGCAGTGCTTCTTAACCGTTTGTCTAATCCGAGGACCCCCACTGAGTCATTAGTGTAAGCTGGAGACCCCCGTCCAGAGCAATGTCAATGATTTGAACCTCAAAACAATACACAAATACAAAAACCTCTATAACCAAACAAAGGCTCAAAGTTTACTTCACTCAGACATAAATATGTTTTCCCCCTCTTCAATTTTGCTTCTGTATTTATATTTACTTTATTAATTTTATCCTTTAATTATATTATATTATATATTAATATTATTTAATTTTGGTTACAGTCGCAGACTCTTGAGTAGGCCCTATGGAACCCTAGGGGTCCTTGACCAGTGATAAAGAACCACTGTGCTCGGGTATCACTGTGTGCAGATGGAGGCATCAGGGAAAACTTGCAGGGTCAGCAGTTGCAAAACGTTGTTGTGCTTCCTGTTCAGAAACCCTTTTAAAGAAAAAACGTTTGGAGTAATCTGAGGCACAACCTTGACTATCGGTTATTGTTGTACCCTTGACCGTAGTAACAAACCACGGTTAAGGTTTGAATTTTCCCCCACCTTGACAGGTACAAAGTAACATAGGTTTACCAACAGAGAGTGATCAAGGCTTTACAACTTCCGTGGCTCATAGCTTAATTGTTCCTGCACTGTCGATTTTGAATTGGCCTCAGAGGTGTCAGTCCAAGTAAGTGGTTAGGGATTAAGTCTATAATGAGTCGCCCACCTAGAATTATGGCTGGTGATGTCATGGTGCTAACTAGCTAAGTATTATGAAAGTTGCGTAGGACGATTCTGCATTGTGGTTAACAAGTTTTGCATTTCTGATCACTTTATTAGAGTCCTCAGGACTCTCCTGAACCTCCCTATTTGCTTGGGGCCATCAGGGTGTGACCTAACAATGCTTTACAACTAGGGAGCTATGTTAGGCTGCTATCTCCTGACCATGCAAGGGAGGCCTGTAGTCTGTTTTTATTTCAAGTGTCAGGACAGTCATTTTGGGTATTACTACTGATGTGGATTGTACTAGTTCTGCTTTTGGATACTTGCTTATGTTGTCTATTGTTAGACTTCGCATGTTTCCCCGGAGTTTTTGCTTTCTGACCTCCCAGTTTTGACTCTGTTTTTGCTGGTGTAATGATTCTGCGCACTTTTCTCACTGCTATCCAGTGGTAAAGTGCAAGTGTTCCTGTTATAAAATGTGTTATGGATTGGTGTTTCCATGATTGGCCTATTTGATTTATGTGTCAGTCCCTAGTAAAGTGCACTGCGAGTGCCAGGGCCTATAAATCAAATGCTGTTGGTGGACTGCAGCACTGGATTGTGCCACCCACGCAAACAGCCCATAAAGTGTAACTCTGGCCTGCCATTGCAGAGCCTGTGCGCAGCCTGGGGCTGCCATGTTGACTTGGCAAGTGCACACACTTGCCAGTCCCTAAACCTTCCCTTTTCTACATGTGAGTCGCCCCTCAGGTAGGCCCAAGGTACCCTCATGGGCAGGGTGCATTGTAGGTGAAAGGTAGGACATACCCTGGTATGTGTGGCATGTCCTGATAGTGACAAGAAAGGGCAGTTTGATTATAACATCCTATAATCCTAACTGACCCAGGGAGCACGGTAGAAATTCGAGTTTAGTATGCCTGAACTCAGAATGATAAAATACATCTTTTAGTGAAGATGGTTTTAACATTCTGTGTTTGAAAATACCACTTTTAGAAAGTAGGTATTTTCTGACCTAACCATCCAGCCTGCGTCTGCTAGCTTGTGTATTGTCTGTCTCGTTTGTGAGTGACAGGGGCTGGGGGAGACTCCAGGAGACAGGGTGAGTCAGCACAGGGCTGAATAGACCAGCTGCGCATAGATAGGTGGGAGGAGTAGCACCTGGGTCTGAAAAGGCTGTACCTGCCTTCCACAATGCTGGCTCCACCTCCTATGGTGCATCTGATGACCCTGGCCCACACTGACAAAGGAAGAAGGTGCACACTTGCAGAATGCACCCAGAACTGGTTTGAACTAGGTACAGGCCCCTCTGCCTTCAGAGGACAAAGGATTTGCTAGTATAAATATTGGGGCCCAAAGCCCAAGACTTTAGAACTCGCTGGAATCAAGGAACCTGCCAAGAAGAAGAGCTGGATGAGCTGCCAGGAGGAGTACTGCCCCTTTGCTGTGCTATTGCTTTGTTGCGTTGGCCTGCAGCTGCTGCTTCTGCCTTGGCCAGTGAAAGGACTGGACTGAACTTTCTCTACTTGTGCTGAGTATCTCCAAGGGCCCGAAATCAAACTAGCCTCCTGTTCAGAAGTCTCAGGGACAGCAAAGACTTCACCAACCTCTGGGCACTGCTCCTGGAACCGCTGGTTTCAGATGCCACAGAGAAAGGGAACCGCGACCGACTCTGTAACCAACTCCGTAGCTGGCCCTGTGTCCTGAAGGCACTGCGGACCGCACCGTCCACATCTTGCACCGCAACCCTGGTCTCACCGATGAAGATGACCGCCGCCGCCGCCACCGAGCCGCTGCTTGCACCGTGACCTGTGGACACCGCAGCCCGCACCACCTCTCTTCACTTTGCTGGCCTGTTCTTGCCGACACGGTCGCCTCTGGCTCAACACCTGTGACGGCCTCGGGTGTCCGGGTCGACCAATGGCAATTCCCGCCAACCGGCTCTGTCGCCTGCACCACAACCTGCCAGCACCGCATCGAGCACCGTCTCACCCTGCACCACACACCTTGGCCTCACCGACGCCGTCTGGACGATCGTCACCGAGCCGCTGCTTGCACCGCATCGAGAGGACACCGCGCCTTGCACCGCTTCCACTTTGCATTGCAACCTGGCAGCACTGCATCGAGCACCATCTCACCCTGCACCGCACGCCTTGGTCTCGCACCTCCGTGTAAGCCACAACAAGAAAGGTTCTGTTACCGAGTCTGTTCACGCTGTTGCTGGCCCGTACCGATGCAGTCAGCTGGAACTGTGAGACTCCGTTGTTTTCAGCATCACGGTAGGCTCGGACTGAGCTACTGACTCGTACGAACTGGTTTTTTTTTCAAAGTATTTCTGCAATTTAGAGACATCTTGTGAACTATCTATTTTTAAAGTACTGTATTGTAGATTTTTAACCATATTTGGTCTTGTCTTAAGTATATAAAAATATTGGATATTTTTCTAAACTGGTGTGGTGTCCTTTTGTTGTGCTTACATTGTATTACTGTTGGTTATGTGCAAATGCTTTACACACTGCCTCTGAGATAAGCCTGACTGCTCGTGTCAATCTACCAAGGGGGTGAGCAGGGGTTATTTTAGGAGTGTAACTCCCTTACCCTGACTAGGTAGAAGGGTCCCTACTTGGACAAAGTTGCAAGCCCTTGCCAATTAGAGACCCCCATTTCCAACATCAATTATAACAGAGAAGTGCTGACATCTGAGTAGGGTGGTAAAATAGGCATTTAGCTGTCTACATTGACGTGGAAGCATCTTCTGATCTTATGGGCACCGGAGGATCTGGCTGCCCCACTGCTTGACATGACCAATAATTAGCTACAGTGTTCTTAACATGGGCTTTGTGGTCTGGAAACGAATCTGTTGGACAGAAAAGTCCTCTGCATGATAATGGATGCTCACCCCTGCCCTGAGTGCCCAATTGTACAGATGTCTGGATCCCTGATACTGATTTTGATGTCACAGGCAAATACGGATTATGTGTGTGTGCCTTGACATAAGCCTGTCTAACAGACTGTGATCTTGTTGTTGTGTAGTGATTAGTATGAGTGAACAGGTCCTCAAGCCTGCGTGACCAGCATGCCTTAGGGCATGTGATACACTATTTTGTACAATAAGGGGCTTGCAGCCCACCCATTTCTTAACATTCCTAGTAATAATTGTCACTCTTTTTTGCTGCCTCCTAATTGGGCAGAATGTGTTTTAGTGCTGCTTCTTGTTCTTCTGTTGAGCATTGACCAAGCACTGATTTATTCACCTTAATTAGTGTCCCTCCACTTATTGAGCTGTGATTCAGGTACTATTTATGTTATGCCCTGCATAGTATTTTCATATCTTGCAGTTTACCAGTTCACCTGCTGATCAGCCACAGTGTGTGTTTGGAGTAGAATGTTGAGAATGCTGTGATGCATAGAACGTTGGGAGTCTGACTGGGAGAGGTATGACAGTTACAGATGGGCTGAGCAGCAGGCAGGCTGCTCCTGGTGGGGTTTAGATACTACCAAGGGAGTTTGATACATCAAAGGTGTTTGCTGTGACACTGTACCAAGGACTGACCACTGGGCTAACCTACATTACCATATCCTGTTACCTGTTTTACCTGGTTGATGTACCTGTGAACCTACTTGCTGTACAACTGGAATAAAGGTACTAAAAGATCTTACATGGCTAACAGCGTCTACTTCATGTGAGAGTACAACATATTTTTGGCGACGAGCGAAAGTTGGAGACTTACTCACTGCCCTACATGCCCTTGGTGATGATCTAGGAACAAGAAGAAGAAATTTCAAACAGCGCAACAAAAGAAGTAACTCAAGATGACACAAGCAACAAAGGAAAGTGGCACAGCACTCTTCGCAACCCCACCAGTGTCCTGTACATCGGACAGCCCCAGCAACAGAGTGCTGTACAGTGTGGTTGTGCTTACACCCACAAGTTCTGCGCCTAAAAGGAAAGGTAATGTCTTGGAAATATTTGTCTACAAGTACTTAGGCGCAGCAAAGATCAAGACAAACATGGACTGCTGTTTAACGCCATATTTTGATGATGCCTGGTGTTGGCGTTACTTTGGAGGTGCATGAGGGTAACAGCACACGGCAAGTCTGACATCTGGAGGTGGTTTTCATGTGCTTGAAAAAACGATTTTACCTCATGGTTTTACGTGGATTTGGTACAAGGATCTACAATGTTTTTGATGTATCTGATGGTTGTTTCCTCTCACAACGATGTGGTTTTAAAGAAATATGAGCATTGTGGGCCATTCTCAGCGTGGAGAATTCACACGAAGGAAAGTGTGTGATGTGCAGTGACACTGGCAAGTTGTGGATGAGTACGAGTCTCTCTTTGGAGTGGCAGGTGAGACTTATTTTTGTGTTTGTCATGGGTTTTTAGTCCATTCTGAGACCTTAGAGGCGCGGTGTTTTCCAACCGCCTGCCTATTTTTGAATACAAGCGTTGCACGAGCTCTGTATGGCGCGTGAGTTCCTACCTTCAGGAAGACGCTGCTGGCTTCGTGCTGTCTGCTATGACGTCTTCCTGGTCTTGCACTCCCTGTTTTGGACGCTTGGCACACACAGCGTGCCGTGAGCCATTCGACGCTGCGTGAAAACACGTGCCGCCATTTTGTGACTTTGACATTTATTATCTGCCAACCACGTAAATCAGAACCACGTAGTTTTGCCAATCGTTTTTTTGTGCGCTATGTTCTAAATAAAGTTACATGAAGCAGGAAGTTCATCGAGAAGGTCGTTTCAATTGGTGTGTGAGCGCGCTGCTGATGATCCAGGTGATTGATTGGCACACCGGCGGTTAGTGGAACTTTTGGTTCCTGCAGTAATAAAAGTATCCGGAAGCAGAGTCTTGTTCCCGCTTCACGTGAACATGTGGAGAGTTGAATTCAGTGATGGTTCCTGTTTCAGGACTTTGGTGCTGAACTTTATGGTGTCACTGATGGGAGCGTCGGTGAATTTACTACAAGAACGATGGAAATGTTCGGGTGAGAGATCGCTCACCGGTGTGGCCATTACAGTTTTTAGATATATTTTCCATTTAAAATTTTATGTAATGTTAATTAGTGTAGTGATATGCCACAGTTTTTGTTTCCCTACATATGGGTTGGACATTTATTGTCGGGGTGGTTATCACAGGTTTTTCCCTAGTTACGGGGATCAAGTTTGGTTTGTGCTCATCACACAGTATAGTGCCCTTAGGCAAGGGATGCCCTATTAGTGTTATTGGGCAGAGGCTACACGTATGCCTGGTTTAGTTAGTGAGTGTAAAGTTGAGGTGTTTTGTCCTCAGTGGTTCATTCTCCACAGGTTTAGTGCCCTTACGCAAGGGATGCCCTCTTAGTGTCTTTGATGGGCTGTGTTTACACGTTCCCTTATTTTAGGGATGGGTATGGGTTTGATTCTAGTTCCTTCCCATTTAGAGTTATTGGAACCCCTGTTCTGGGGTGGGTATGTGGTCATGTTACACATTAAGCGGTACACGCGGCCTTTTTATTGAGGCGAGTTGGTGAGTGAGATTTCTGCTCACAGTTCCCATATTTTAGGGATGGTCATGGTCTGGGTACGAGCCCCTTTCCATACTGCCTTACACGCAGCCTTGACTAAGGTGGGTTTATGGGTATTGTTCCCATTCATGGTTTACAGATTAGTTCTTTTTGGTAACCCGTACGCGGGTCATGTTTTCTTGGTTTCCACCAGTTAACATAACATTTTACCCTCTCAGGGTTGGTTTAGATTTATGGGTACGGTTCCCCTACACAGGGTGTTTATGTTAGTTATATGGTCCCATATTCATTGTTATAGTCACAGACCCTTACATTAGGGTGGACTTTAGGGTCATAATCCCGAGTTTCTGTACCTCACAAGAGGAGTGAAGGTTTGGTTTTAATCATCTTCACAATGTAGGTAAGTTTCCTTATGCTAGGAACTGTGCTTTTCATTTGTTCCCTTTCTTTAGGGATTGTACTATAGGGTTGGTATGTGTCGGATGGGTCCCATGCTTTTCAAGGTCATTCCTACTCAGGATGTGCATGCATGGGAGTTAGACTCAAATACAGTGGCAAGGTGGTTACCTTTTGTCTAACGCAATGACACTTTCTCATTTTGTTTTTGGGAGAGGATGGGTTGTTGTACTCAATTTTTACAATTGTTGTATTTTATCCGTTCTCTACTTTGAATGGTTCATTATCTCTCGTGATGTTCTTAAGTGCACATCCCTGGTTTTGATTCATTCTTTTCATGGGTAATTTTGCTATGTTTGAGATTTGGCAATATGTGCATTATGCTTCAGAATGTTTTATAGATTGGGTTGGGTCGTAAGGTTTGTTTCCCTTTTGCTATACGCTTCTTATTGTCTCAATCTGTTATATTCTTTTTATTGCCTTTGAATCTTTCGTGTTGTTTAACACTTTTAGGCATCTCTGAGTTTTGAATCATTTTATTACAAGTGTATTTTCTTTTGTGTATGGTTTACTCATATAGCATTGTTGTATTCCCATAGTACTAATGTCACTTTTGTTTTTCATTTTAAAAGAAGGGGGATATGTTATGCCCTGCATAGTATTTTCATATCTTGCAGTTTACCAGTTCACCTGCTGATCAGCCACAGTGTGTGTTTGGAGTAGAATGTTGAGAATGCTGTGATGCATAGAACGTTGGGAGTCTGACTGGGAGAGGTATGACAGTTACAGATGGGCTGAGCAGCAGGCAGGCTGCTCCTGGTGGGGTTTAGATACTACCAAGGGAGTTTGATACATCAAAGGTGTTTGCTGTGACACTGTACCAAGGACTGACCACTGGGCTAACCTACATTACCTTATCCTGTTACCTGTTTTACCTGGTTGATGTACCTGTGAACCTACTTGCTGTACAACTGGAATAAAGGTACTAAAAGATCTTACATGGCTAACAGCGTCTACTTCATGTGAGAGTACAACAATTTCCATTGTCCGTGTTTCTTTATCCCCCCTTTCCACTCGCCTATATTTTTCTTGATGTTGTTCCTGTATATATGCTGTTGTTGCCACATAAGGAAAAAACATTCTGCCAATATATTTTTCTCCTGGTGTACATAGGCTACGATTTCACTCTAATCCACTCTAACACACCCCAATCCACCCCAATCCAATCCACCCAAATCCACTCCACTCTAATACACTCTAATCAACTCCATTCCACTCCACTCCAATCCAATCCCCCAATCCACTCTAATCCAGTTCACTTCAATCCCCTCTAATCCTCTCCAATCCACTCTATTCCACTCCCTTCTAGCCATTCAGCTCCCCTCTAATTCACTTCACGCCACTCTATGCCACTCCATCTCCACTCTACGCCACTCTGTGACTTTCCACTCTGTGACATTCCACTCTATGCCACTCTACTCTATGCCACTCCATTATGCACCGCTCCAAGACACTCCACTCTAGGACAATCCACTCTGACACTTCACTCTGTGAAACTCCTCTCTACGACACTCGACGCAACTAACTTTAACCCATACTGAACAGAAGCCACACTTGAGTACAACATGGCTGAAAAACATTGCCAAAGCAAATAGCTCTTGCATAGGTGTTACTTATTGGCTTTGCCAATGTTAGTTTTCCATTCTGTGGTACTTTATCAGATTACAGCACCAGATAAAAAAAAGTGAGAACAAGGGTCATCCCTGCCTAGAATACATCACTTAAACTATACTTCAGAACTCTCTAGGAAAGCCAAATGTTTCCAAAAGTCCTACGAAATATGTACAGCCAAAGCAGCAAAAGACTTGATCACTGTTCAGACTCAAAGAAATGATTAACTACCTTGATGAGTGGTCAATGATGTCGAACATAGGGCCTGATTACCATGGCGGTGAACCTGCCACTGGCAGGCTGCCTGTGGCAGGTTTACAACCATCATAAGGCCTTTTTCCGCCCACCAGATCAGAATGGCGGGCGGTATGCCTGGTGGCTGAAAAGCCCTCCGCCACGGGTCCAACAGAGGCAATCATTACGATTGCCTGTCAGACCCACCCCGCATCCACAAAATGATGGTGGTACCTAGCAGGCACCGCTCGCCATATTTGGATGCTGCATCCCACCAGCCTGTCTATGGGGGTTCAACCTGGTGGGGATGTACTTTGGGGGCCTGTTGCAGGCCCCCCTTGTGCAGGGGCATGTTGAATGGACACTTGGGGAACATCTACAGTTCGCTGCACCAGGTGGCAGACACTGTGTGGTGCCTGCCACGTAGTGCAGGGAAATGCACAACATGCACTTTTACCATTGTGGCGGGTGCTGCAGCCAGAAGCACCTGCCGCAATGGTAAACATGCACAATGTGACAGCCACAGTGGCGGTCGCATTGTAATGTCATGTGCGGCACCACTGACATATAGGCGACCGGTCCCAATCCCCTGAACGATGGCGAACGGACGTAATAAGGCCATAGTAGCTATATTTGTGCATCCATTTCTACTCTTTCTGTTAAGTTCTTAAGCCTCTATGTCATAATGGCCATGTGTACATTTTTAGGTGAAATGGGTCTGTATTTGCACATCGTTTCTCTTTTTTCAGATTTACGATGTAAACTTTTTTTATTTAACACTTCAGTCATGCAAAGTCCACTGACAAACTATCAAACTCGGGTACCTTGCCTTTAAGGGTTTCCTAGTATAGTGTTTAATTTAATGTAAAATGTTCCCTACAAGACTTTGATCCTCTGATTGTTTTATCATTTGACATATTAGAGTATCCAAAAATACCTAGGGGTATACAAAGAAATGGTGCAGTGCGGCGCTGCAAGCAATTTATCTGCACTGTCAAAAACGCAGAGATGCGCCATATTTACAAGATTACGGCACAACCCTATGTTTTCCCTTGTGCCGGCACTAAAAGAGCTGCCTAGTGTCAACGCAGACACCTTTGCGCCATGGTGCAAGGGTACCTGAGTTGCAGGGATGATTGTTTATCTGCAGTAAGAGACACCTTCCTGCACATAAATAATAATTAATGGCAATTTCCTCCTTCTATGTGTGCTGCAGAATGCAGCACACATAGAAAGAGCAAAAAATGAGGAAAAATAAAAGTATTTCTACTCGCTGCGTCAGTCTAATGCCTGCTTTTCAATGGCGTTAGTTTTCTGCGCTGCCTCAGATTTTCATATCCTTTCTAAATCTGGGGCAGCGTAAAAAAGCAATGGGTGTTGCGTTGGAACGCCCACAGCAACACCCATTGCATGCCCTTTTGACGCAGATACCTGCGTCAAAGAGTACGATATTTACAAGGCAGTGTTACCCACGCAAAAAGTGGTTTTGCGCCGCTCTGCAAAAATGGAGCAGGGCATTGCGCACCTGGAGCGTTGGAAAAAGTGGTGCAATGCCCTTGTAAATATGCCTTCAGATTGTTAAGGGCTGATGTGGCAAGTTATGAACGCGAGTCGACAGTCACAATACCTCCATTAAGCATGTTACCTTATTCGCTATACTAGAATACAAGCATAAGAACGACAGATGCAGGGGAAACACAAGGAGTTGTATCGCTTGGCCTAATAATGAGCTTGTAGGCCTAGGTATTTTCATGGATAGACAGAAGAAACCCAAGGGAAAATAGAAAGGCAGTACAGGCAAAACAAAACAAGAAGACATGGCATTAGGATCTTGTGGAAGCATAAGAAAACCAACGAAGGTGCTGACGAGCGGATGGCAAGGTATGATCTGTAATGAAAGCAAGAGCCTTACCAGCATGCATTGCCTGGCATGGATGCAATGCTTATGTTCAGGGTATGTACTCCTTGAACCACCTGTGAAGCAACAAGAAGTAAAAAGAAATGTGTATTCTATGTTGTAGTGGTGATCTACTGGTTTACTGAGGTTTCCTGTGACATTGAGGGAAAAGAATGTAGAATCCTCAAAAGATAATGGGGCAAGAATGTAGGTTCCATCTTGGACTGGAATGGTGTGCATGGTGAAAGTGAATGCTCTTATGTCTGGAGCTAATCTCAAACAGCAAAGCCCAACCCAGCCACCATGCTCACCATTACCCTCAAGAGCAAAAGCCTAGCTTCATGCGCGACCACCCAAGCACCTTGCTGTCCACTGCAGTCTCTGTGCCTGTCCTTCTGATGCTATGTCTGTACGCTGTGACCTGTGAGCAGAGGCTCATGGAAGGTGAGGCCTGATGGTAACCCCAGCCCCAGAATGCCCACTTGGTGTAGCGGAAAACAAGAGCTTGAATGTCTTAACAAACCAAGGTGTATGCAAGAAAGATGGTCAGTTTCCACAAATGAAGCACCTACCTGTCACCATTAAATAAATAAAATAATGCAATCATCTCTGTGACCAATGAGACTAAAGAATGACCTATAACTTAACAACAAGAGAGGGAGGGAAATTTTTGGAGCCACTCTTAATCCCCCTGGGCTAGTATAGTTAAACAAAAAAAGAGCGTATCCATTAAGACTGAGAAATAACAAAGAAGTGATAAAGAAGTGAATCACTGTGTTTTAAAAGAACCCTCACTCACCAACCTAGTTGGTGACATGCTTCATCATCGGGTTCCCACCGGAGATACCGAGTGCCTCTCAGGTGTGCTGCGACGCCTGATTTACAGGGGAACTGGGTTTGGTGGAGACTGTGCAAATTGTGAAAGTGCAGATTAAAAAGGTGTCACAATTTTATCCAAAAATAACTTTAATAGTGGAAAACTGGACACAGTTAAAAGGGGTGAGGTGGACGTATAAGCTTTGGTGACTATTGGACCGGCTACGTCCTAATCAAAGTGAGAGGTGGTCAACATGTTTCTGCTTCTAGAGATATTACGTGAAGCATTCGTCAGGACCTTTTATGGACTACCACGGCGGTATGCGCTCGCTAAGGCGCACCCTAACCTGTGGTGTCTAGAACCGCTTTAACTTACGGTTTAAATGTGGCCTTCAGGATTTCTGAAAGCTTTTTTGATCTCTGTTGAAACAAAAATAATAATAAAAAGACAAACAAACAGTAATTCACAACATAAATATCAACAAGTAGACAATATATATAGAATAGATATGTCTGTAAATGCTCTTCACTAGTGTATCTGGTATTGTATATCAGAGCACCTGTATGCATACAAATATTCTTAGTCAATAAAGATATGCTTGGTTGATAAGAGAACCGTAGTGACAATATCACTAGTAAATTGAATAAGAACACTCTTACGTTCCAAGAGAGGACCTAACTTAGGGTTTTTCTAATTAAAGGTCTATTACCTATAGCTTAAACTCTTAATAGAGAAAAGCGCCATCCACTAAACTCAGCGCCAAATTTTTGTGCTGAGAGAAAGAGGCGACATAGCAGACTTAAAATAGAGTGGAAAAACGTAGGGCTTATCATACTTGATCCAGTCGTGATGGCAGAGAAATGAAAGAAATTGGATTCTAGATTGACGCTTACGTGAAGTGAAATTGCACATCACAACATGAGTCCTGGTGGGGGGGCGAGACTTGTAGTCACACTCTAAATAGGGAAAAAGGTGAGAGGGTTTAGGAAGAATCTCAAAAGGAGAAAACTATCCATACTCCGTTTAAATAATAAAGCTGGATTCTACCACCTACTTACTACATCAAAGTCTTCCGCCCGCGGGACACCTCCTTCATCCCTCATGAGGACTCGAATATTGTCAGGTCCCTCGAACGCGAGGGTCAACGTGCTGGCGTGTTTGTTGTCCAGACGCGCAAAAGTGAAAACACTAGACCGCTCGGTCATTACGGCGGGCGGTCTTTTCTTGTGAATTAGTGAGCAAACGATAAATAAAGCACCCAGAGGTTGAAACAAGGGTGAAAAGTTAGTCATTCCTAATAAGCCATTAATGTAGGAACTGAAAAAAAGGGCGGGCGCGTTTAACGCGCTGGCGTACTGATGATTGCAAATGCGGACATGCAGAAATAACTAGACCGCTAACCCATTCAGGCGAGCGGTCGTCATGGCTTCGCAGGCAATCGATAAAACATCGGGAGGATTGAATACAAAAAAACTTATCATACCTAATTAGATGATGGAATAGATATGAAGGAAAAATGAAAACTTAAAGGCAGATTTTAGCTTTCGTGTTCCTTAGTTGATTAACTTTGGAGGGACACATGGAATGTAGGGATGGTGTTACTACACTCGCTCACTGTTCAATTCATAATGCAAGGGAGTTGGTATCAGTGAGAGTCCTACTCATTCCAGAAAAATTCCAGAAAAAATTACAGGAAAAATTTACAGAAAAAACTCTTTTAATGGCCAATATACTTCAGGGGCTCTTGTAATGCAGATTGGGAAGATACTCATTCTGGGTATTCTCAAGAAAGAAAAGAGCTAACTAAAGTAATCCCAATGGGTTCTGATTAGAGTTCAAAATGCTTATTAGGGGAAAATCACAAAACACTCAGTAAGGCTGATGGTAACGAAGAGTGGTTACAATTTGTTGTCTCTTCAAATGTGGGTGAAGAGGTGTCACCTAACGTCTGAGTACTGAACCCCAGGGGATATTATCATTAAATCCCTGCATGTGAGTGGAAAGACGGTAGATCCATCTCTGTTCTTTTTCAAATAGGATGTTAGTGGACCTCTTTCCTGGTTTTATTTGCTCAATTACTGTCCAGTAGAGATCATTAATGTCATGCTTAATTTGAGCGTAGTGTTCAGTTAGTTTGGTGATGTTCTTTCCACACCGTATGTTGCTCCTGTGTTCTCCAATGCATTGCTTTATTTTACGCGTCGTCATACCAACATATCTAGTGCCACAAGGACACGTTATCAGATATACAACATTGGACAAATTGCAGTTCGTATGTGCGCGTTGAGTCCAAACTTTTCCTTGTTCAAGTGTCAAGGTCTTGGTGGCTTTAGTAAGATGACAGACGCTACACGAGCCACAGGGAAAATGCCCTGAGACTTTTGGGAGACCCCAGGACTGAAGCACAGATGCAGTGTAGTCATTCATTACTGTCCTTGGTCTAGTATGGACCAGGGCATCATTGATACTTCTCGCTTTTCTGAAGGAGAAAAGCGGTTTTTCCCATTTCATGTTGTTACTTTCAAGGATGCGCCAGTGTTTGCGGATTGATTTAGTCACTGCATTAGATGCAGTGCTATATGTGGTGACTAGGGGTGGGCGGAATTTGCGAAATCCACTTTCGCAAATTATCGCGAAAATGTTAAATATTATCGCAAACACGCAGAAATATCGCGAAGGTGCGGAAGTTTTTTTCCCGCATGTTCGTGAGATTTTCTGCATGGTTGCGGCTCGCCAACTTACCCATGTGGTTGCTCGTGGGCGCGGCCATCTTGTTTTCAGTTGTCTCGCGGTGCATGATCGCGAGAAGAAAGACGTGATCGCGTGACGCATGACGTCACTGCGGGCGCGAACTGTCGCGAGACAGCGCAAATGGCTAAAAACAATACAACATCTCATGGAGAACGCGACCGGATCAAGAAAACTTGTCGGCGAACGCAGGGATTCAGGTAAGGCGATCGCACGCGTGCGAGAATGTATTATTTTACAGCGCGAGCAAGAAACAACTTATCGCCAAGCTGCGTAATGCGGAAATGTTGACATTTTCGCGCTTTCCGCGGAACGTGAAAATGTCAAATTATCGCAATTTCTGCGAACGGAACAAAATTTTAGCCCAGGCCTAGTGGTGACACACGTCAATGGGACTTCCCCCACTGGTCTTTGGGGTTCCTCAAGAAGTGCTTGTCTGTGTTGATTTTTTGCCCTCTTACAGCTACGGTTGAGGATTTTATCAGGGTATCCGTGTTTTTTCAATTTATCCGATAAACTAGCTGATTGAGAGCGGTAGTCTTCCATTCGACTACAGTTGCGCCTGATGCGAAGGTACTGCCCAAAGGGGAGATTCTCTCTCAAAGGCCTCGGGTGGAAACTGGAAAAAGCCAAAAGGGTATTTTTTGCCGTATGTTTATAGTGTGTTTTAGTTAGGAGTTTTCCTTATGATTTTGTAATAACCAAGTCCAGGAAAATCATTTCATTTGTATCGTAGGAGTTGGTGAACTGCACTGTCTCCACCAAACCCAGCTCTGCTGTAAATCAGGCGTCGCAGCACACCGGAGAGGCACTCGGTCTCTCCGGTGGGAACCCGATGATGAAGCATGTCACCAACTAGGTTGGTGAGTGAGGGTTCTTTTAAAACACAGTGATTCACTTCTTTATCACTTCTTTGTTATTTCTCAGTCTTAATGGATACACTCTTTTTTTGTTTAATAAAGAATGACCTACATCTCCTATGATAGAATGTAATGTAAAAATAGAGCTGGAAGAGGAGGGAGTGCAGAATAAAAGTGCTGTACTAGAGGCGCTTATTTCACTAATGCGACATGTAATACTGCATGTAGGCACCAATTGGTTGGAAGGGAAAGATTAAATCTGTCGAGATTGAAAACAAACCAACAACACAGGGAGCAAAGTTTATGTGAAATCTAGTACAACACAAAAACTTGGTTGAATAGCAGTCAGAAAAGCCGACTTTATTGGGAGGAGCTGGCTGGTGGTGGACTTCATAGTGCTTTTTATGGACGTCAGTAATGACTGGAACGTAATAGAGAGCAAGCATTGATAGAAACCGTATGCACAAAAGAACAGACATACCACAAATAATTACTGATGAGTGTAAGAAATTGGGTTGTTAACTGGAGTGTGAGCTGTGGGCAAGCAGCAACCACAATACTTAACCCTAGCTAGCTTTGCACAGAGCAGTTAGGTTTAACTTGGAGGCCATGTGTGAATTATTTTCGCAACACTTCAAACAGTAATAAAGTGAAAATACCACACAAAAAGAATCCCACACCATGTTAGAAAAATAGTACTTTGTTTAATACTTAAAATAAGGCCAAAATGGCAAACATTCAATGAGTAGAACTGAAGATATACAATTTTAAAGATTTTACTGACAATAGCACCAAAAAGCACAAAATGCCAACTGTGTATATCTGGTCGTGCCGGACTGGGACAAAGTCACAAGTTCAGGTTGAAACTCCAGCTAGACCCACTGAACAAAGCGCCTTAAATCCTGATTTGCGGAGCGCTGTGAGGATCTGCGCTGAAGATGCGTCATGCAGCTGAAGCGGTGAGACTGTGATGTGAGTGCCTGCGTCATTGTCGAGGATCCCGTCTATGGGACATGCGATGCGGAGTCTGACGTTGAGGATGTGGCGTGCAGTCAGGGTAATGAGTCAGTTCCAAAGAGTAGGGTAAACTCGCAAATGGCAGATTCCAGGTGCAAGGTTGTTAGAAGCCTATTGTGTCCCATAGGCTTCAGAATAGGAGGCCAACCAAATAGCACTTGGAGTCACTCTGGGTTCTTGGTTCAAGAGATGCAGGCCCAGTCCTTCTCCCCTAGGCAAGAGGGCAGCAGGTCAGCACAGCAAAACAGCCGTCCTTCAAAGCAGCAGTCCAGCAGAATGGCAATTCTTTCAGCAGCTCAGCAGACCTTCTTCCTGGCAGAGTATTCATAGGTCCAGAAGTATACTGAAGCGGTGGTGTCTGGTTTGGGCCTGGCAAAAGGTTTACTTTAGCAAACACAACAAGATGATGGACGGAGTGCTCAAACCTTTCAACCACTCACCCCCAGTCAATAGATATGGGTTTAATACATCATTCTTTTGCTTACTATGCCACCCCAGTTTGGACCCAACCATATGCAAGTTTCGACCCTGTCCCTCATGGGAATGGTCCAGCCCGAACCATCAGGCCAGGTCCTCCCTGGAGCGGTAGGAAGCATCCTGCGACCAGTTTGCTCAGTTAACCCGAAGTGGCCAAGGGTATGCCCAAAAGAGGGTCCCTTGCTTGCTGTGCCACTGGATTCAAGCTAGCCTGGCTGATGAGAAGTGAAACCCTGAAACCGGTCCCAGGATGTTTGTTTTTGGTCTCACTGTCACCTCTGCCCCACTTGTCTAACCTCCTATAGAATCAAAAGGTAATGGGGCAGACAGCCTTGGCCAGGTCCCACCACCCTTGCTACCACTAAGAGGCCCGCTTCCCCACCTCACTCCTTGTGATGTCTGTAGAACTGGAAAACTGATGTGGTTGTTTGGTCTTCTTCTATTTATATAGCGTTTAATACTCTGGACAAAGCTGTGAGATATTCTGATTTGCCTTGTGATTCTGGGGACCCTTTTGGACTGCATGGATGTTGGATTTAGTGTATCCTATATCGGAGATATTGGGTGAAGGGCATGAAGTTCAAAGACATGATTCAAACATGCTTCTGTGAACATTGCTACAGATAAATATTAGGTGCTGCAGCGAGTGAAAATTGACCACCATTTTCATTAAAACACTAATGTGCAGTTAGGTGAATTGGCATAGATACATTTTTAGTCATAACTGAAATGTATGTGTTTATACATTTTATGATGTAGTACTCTTCAAGAACCATAACTAAATGATTGCTGTTGGAGCAAGTTTAGACCTTCTTTACAATCTGGGACATGTCTACAGAAATCTGAAATGCTCAATGTAAGGCGTAGACCATTTTTCTCTCATGCTCAGGGGCCCCAAATCTTTGGCATCTTCACTGCCTTCTGATTTTACACAATGCAGCAGCATTTGCTCTGCATTGGTCATTTGGTAACCGTCCTCATAATATTGACAAGTATCTATCTAGAGATTCTGATCCATATTTATTAACACTTTGCACTGAATTTTTATCACAAAAGTGACACAAACCCAGCACACAGCAGGAGTCCTCCTTCATAACGAACAAAAGAAGCCAGATTTCGAGTTTGGTGAGCTCATCAAGACCTACATTAAGGATGCTTAGATTGTCTCAGTTGAAATAACAATCTCTTTGCTGCAGAGGGCAACGAACGAGATGATCACAGCCAATACCCAGAAGAATAAGTTTTTGATTGATGGCTTTCCTCAAAATGAAAACAACCTACAGGGCTGGAATAAGCAAATGCATGACAAAGCAGTTGTGTCTTTTGTGCCCTTTTTTGACTGCGATAATGAGACCTGCATTTAGCGTTGTCTGGAGAGAAGAAAGAGCATTGAAAGGACTGATGACAATTGAGAAAGCCTAGAAAAGAGAATCCAAACGTATCTGCGTCAACGAAGCCCATAATTGACCAACATGAAAAGAACGGTAAAGACAAGAATGTGGATGCTTCAAATTGGTGGATGAGGCAAGTTTGGTGTTTTACTTCTTGAAAGCACTTGGGGGGCCTAATGAAATAAAACAAAACTGCAAGGAAAAAAATAGTAGAATTCCATTGCCTTGAAGAAGCTCATGTTTTGGACGAAATGCGCTGGCTGAATTTTTTTCCATTGTCAAGAAGAAAGAATAATATATAAAGAGAAATTGCTAGAACAAATCAACTTATTGCATATTTCATCAAAGAAATGTTGCGGATATGACTCTGTATATTATAAATTGCCTCTCATCTTGTGTGTTCTATAATTTCTAATATATGCCCATTTGGTAGCTGGTCATTTGAGGTGGGCACTTCTCATTGATTGCTGTACAAGTGATTACTTTAGGTGGTGCAGTAACTAAGTTCCCTAGCTGCCAATACTTTTTTAGACATGTTTGCATTTCTGTGTATGTATATGATATTTCCACAGCACAAACCTAGCCAAAGGAGAGAGGAGAGCTGGGCATTATCCAAGTCAAGCATGAAGTCAACAAGTAATAGGAAAGGAAGCTGGCTTGTGGACTGCTGATGAATTGTGATGTGGTGTTCTTTAAAGAGGTGAGTTGTCAGCTCTATCCTAAATTGGAACAGTGTTGGAGTAGTGCTGATAGATACAGGGATATTGTTTGAGATCCTGGGTGCTCAAATGGAAATCTGCTGCTGTCTTGTTTTTCCTTTTGTGCACTTCATAGTTCTCCACACTCCATATCTTCTTGTCTTTGTTCAAACTCTTTATTTTGCTCAGCATTGCTTTGTTTCACCTTCCTTCTCTTCCCCTGTCTCTTGCTCCAGATTGCTTTACGGAAGGCACAGAAGCTGTACTCTAGTTAGCTCTCATTTATAGTCCTGCAAACTTCTCCTATGCTGTTATTTTTTAAACACTATTATTATTCCTGCATTTTTAATGTTCTAGCTAAAAATATTTCAGTGGCTTCATTAATAACGTTCCAGGCCTGGGAATTATTTCCAAATTTGCTCAATTTCTTTTGCAAGATTCTTATTTTTTGAATTTGTATTTTGTCCAAATGTCAGCTTAACCATTCCTGAACTTGACCTCTTATCAAATTATAAGTTAACTCAGTGGTGGCTGGTAATTTTAGCATGGAGGGGCGGATGGGAAACACACGCACACATACACTCTCACTCATATCCATGCATTCACACCATGTGCGTACACACACATCCATTCACAGCACTGACTCCCAAATATTCATAAAATCATGCACGTGATGAAGCAGGTAAAGCAACATTTTGTATACCTTCTCTATTTGCATAACAAAATACTAATGACGTAACTATTCTAAATATTAACCTGTATTAATTGTTTGAGTGTTACTACTAAAACAACCCTGCACCTTAATAAACATGAATTACATGTGGGACTAAATTGCTAATTGCATGACCAATAATTCTAATGATTAACTGTGTTACGCATATTAACTGTAGGATGTGTTTTGACAGAAATTGCATGATTTGTGTTGCTTTTGTAATGGTTTGCGTTCCCAGAATGGCGGAATGGTGAGTATTATTGCTTTAAATGTTGCTATAAGTAAGGAAACTACTAATACATATTGGGATTAGTGTGGGTTTAAATATTAGAATCTTTATTTCCGTATATTAATGACTTTTTATGTTTGTTTCGCTTAAGTTGGCATTCGGGCCTACTAGGCCGTGATATTCAAAATGGAGTTCGGAAGTGGCCACCGTCGTGTGAGCGCGATGTCTACTTCACAGACTCGGATTGCTCTGAAGATCTCCAGGCGACCTTCCATTTGGGCACTGTGTTCCTCGTCAAGGATAGGAACATGGAGGATTGCCCGAAATCAGCTAGTGTGAATGACAGAAAAGACAATGACAACCTGTACTCAGAGGTCCACACGTTGTTACTTCAGGACTTTTCGCATGAGAACTGTACAAACTAAAAGATTACATATTCAATTCCCTGAGAACCAAAAGATCCTGGGAACAATGTCCAATATTTCAATTTTCGGGGATTTAGCCAATCAGAGTTCTTCGATTTCAGAGAATGTTGCAGAATATCTTAGAATTTACTATAAAAGGGGAACTTAGAAGAGGGTAGTGTGTGTGTGTGCGCGTTCCAGGAGTGCGTTCCAAGCATGCGTTCCAAGAGTGCGTTTCCGAGACTCTGTTGGTGACTACTGATCAATTTGTTTGCACGATTGCTTGGCACCTGTGGATACCTTTGGGACTGAGGTGTGCCGAGCGAAATAACTTTTCCCGGACTTACGTGGGTTTAAGCCTGCAATCGATTGAGAATTTTACCAGAGGGAATTGATCTATGCAGGGCTGACAGGTTTTGGAAATGGTCACCAATATCAAAATGTAGGTAAATATACTTGTATGCCAATTTGTGCCAAATATTCAATGAAATTATGCAGATTTGATTAAATGCTGACTATGCCAACGAAAGTAAATTAATTAGATAAACTAATCATTGATTAACAGAAAATGAGTTTGTGATTCTTTTAAGGAATTAATTAAAGGTTCCGAAGCTTTAGATGTGTTTTAGCTGGTTATAAATCACCATCAACCAGTCCAACTAATTGGTCCATTGGCCAAGTGGTGGAGTGCCTTGATGTTAAGGTTAGGATTCTATAGGTACTGATGTAAATGATGTATATATTGTAAAGAATTTTCCTCCTATAAGTAACAAGGTACCCCACATGCCCAGTGCTTCTGTCGTCCTGCGTGTAGATTCGGAGTGAGTTGTATGAGTGTTGGTGTTATGGGCCCCACCAATGAATGAGTGTATGAATGAATAAGCGTGATGACGGGTCTGTGATGCAGGGAGGATATGTAAATTTGCCCTTTCCGCTGGAGCATTTTTTCTGGTAGCAGATTGATGGTTTTATTGTATTGGTTCGGTGATTATTGTTTACTGATTTACGATTTTTGATTATTGATTATGGATGATTGATTATTGATTTATGTACTAACATTCTATGTTGAGTCGCGTCGCGTTTTATGTTGTTTTGAAGACTTCCGGGATGTAGGAAGTTGGATGACCTGTAGGTACACGGGGAAAACGTGTGGCAAGTGAAGTTGCACGGTGTATTGTCTGGTTGCCCTGTAGGCACACGGGGAAAACATGTGGCAAGTGAAGTCGCAAGACGCATTGTCTGGTTTCGATTTGGTAACATCGTCGTGTGTTATCGTTAGGGACAATTCTGTGCGAAAATGCGTGAGTGCAATAGCAACAGGTTCTCTCATGAAACTCTGGCCTTAATTCTCAGGAGCAGTGTAGTCTCCACATGTGTTTTATCCCCAGAGAAACGGTTAGCCTTTTTGCTTGCTAGAAGGGTAAGGTAGAGGGAAGTGCTACTTTATCGGCGAAACTGAATAATTCTGTCGTATAGTAGAGGTAAGCGCTTTCTTCGGGAAATACAGAATTTTTGTGTAATTGGACAAAACTATCTCTTTGGTTTAGCGAAACAGGCAATGGTGGTGTTTTTATGTCGTTATTAACAGATGTTTGATTGAAGAGAACGTGAGAGAAACGTTGCCAATAAATTTTGTAAAGGAGGGGTCAGCAGAAGCAGGAGTAGCGAGACAAGCTGACGTCAGAAAGACCGCGCTGGCATTAGTTAGCCATAGAGAGACGAGGTTGTCACGGATTGGTGCGCTGTTGTACGCCGCGCTAGAATTAGAGAATTGCTAGTGTGACATAGACGCACAGGATTGGTGCGTTAGTGTGAGTCGCGCTGGAATTGGAGAATTTCAGAGTGACGTAGACGCTCCTAATTGGTGCGTTAGTGTCGCATTGGGATTGGACAGCAAACAGAATAGTCGTAGAGAAGCGATTCAGGAAACCTAGCGATTTGGGATTAAAGAATAAGAGAAAATGATGTATTACGATCCACCAGAGAAGGAGAAAAATTCATTGTTTGGGAAGATTAAAAACCTATTTAAAAAGGATAAGCCAATTGTGACTACTTCCCCCACCGAAATCTCCCGCATCCTTTATGGTAGCGAAATATGGGCACCATACATTTATTTCGCTAGATAATTGGGCGAAGTATACCAAAGAACATGGAGTTCTAGCATTTCCAAAAAGTGGTTTGTTCAGTTTAGCTGTATTACGGAACTTAAGAGAAAGGATGATGAGGTTAGAACCAAGACCTAGACCTACTCTGTTTGAAGCTTAAACGGAATGGGAAGACGAGATGTATGAAAGAGAATGGCAGCGAAGTGGCAGAAGGTATAATTACATGTTTGGTAGACCATGTGGACAGGAAAGTCATGATGACAGAATGAGGAGATGGCGGAGTGCGAACATGACTGATGGGATGTTTCCCTTAAGAAACGCTGAAAAAACTAGTGGTAGAAAGAGTACACAGAAAAGAAACAATACAGGGTCCGAAGGTTACAAGTATGGTGTGAATGAGTCGGAGGATGATGTGCTAAAGGACATGTTTTATAAAAATCCTCCCCTGTTTCAACCAAACTCCACGTTGCTGACGCCAAGTGCGCCAGTAAAAGATACACAGAGAAATAAAACCTTTGAGCAAACGCCACCTGATTTAGGGAAGAATAATCCATTTAGAGACTCTGAAACAGCACAACCTGTTAGGATGGTAAATGAAAATTCTGCTGAATTGGCTAGAACTACCCTGGAATTAACTGAGAAGATTAGGGAATTAACCAAAAATATGGAAGCCGTAACAGTACCTGAAACTATAGGACCAGTGATGCCTGTCTTTGATAAACGGAAAGATAGTGAGCATTGTTTAACAATTCCTTATAATGGTAATAATGGTAATAAACAAATTGAGACGGGAAAAAGAGACTCAGGAGAGAATCCATGGGGAAAATTGGTAGGAACCTCAGGGTTAAGTACTCCTGAAAATCTGACAATGAATCAAAGTCCAGCAAGTAAGACGCTAATGACAACAGAATCGGCACCAGAAACCCCAGAAAGAAGTATAGAGCGAGTAAGAAATAAAACAATTCCTGTATGTCCCACTTCTGATGAATTAAGCGATTCGTTGAGGAGTTTACAGCGAAAAGATACACAACCTCAACCTTTAGATGTGGCAAAATTAAAAATAACTTTAGAGGAATTAATAGTAGGGACTATTCCAACTGAAAAAATTAAAGTATATCAGGATGAAGAGCTAATGTTTCTTTGTAAAAGTATAACTTGGAGAGCGAGGAGTTTGCATGAGAAATTGGAAGAAGTGGCGAGTGAAATGGGCATTGATTTTGAGAAAATAAAATCATTACAGGATATTGAGAACTTGAATACTGCAGGATGATTAACTCAAATTAAAGAACTGATTGCATTGCTAAGGAAATGGGGTGATGTGAATAGATGGAAAAGTAGGTGGTTTCGAAAACGGGATGATGCAACAGATAAGACCTTTTTGGCATTCCCGGTAAGAGAAAAGGAGACGGTGGTAACAGAATGTCCCATGAGAGAGATCCCAGAAGGAGGTTATGTGCATGTTCCCTGGACTAGACAGGATATTTTGTTATTTTCAAACGACTTCCCCAGGCTCCAGGAGAAGCCTGTGGAGTGGTACCGACAGGTAGAAAGGTTTGTTAAATTATCAAAAGTGCTGTGGATAGATTTGAATGGTCTGTTCGATATCATTGTGCCGGCAGATCTATGGGCAGAATGTAAAATTACGGTAGGTTGACCCACTCAAGAGTATCCTAGAGATCCTAAAACAGGTGCCCCTGATCCAGAAGTAATGAGAAAATATGAACAGGTAATTACCTTTTTGAAAAATAAAGTGCCTCCAAAAGAAACTGATTGGGCAAAGATTGATAGAACTCACCAGGAAGTTAACCTCTTCAGTGCCCATGACGAGATAGTCTCGTCATGGAGCACGGTTGCGCTGTGCCCATGACGAGACTATCTCGTCATGAACCCCACCCACTAGTGCAACGCCCGGCACAGGAGGGGGAAAGGGCGTGGCACTGAAGGGGTTAAAGAATCTGTCCATGCCTATTATGAAAGATTGTTGTTAGCCTTTAAGCAATACAGTGGTGATGAAAAATAGAGTGAAAAGGATTTAAGTCATTTTGTATACCGATTTGTGTATGGATTGTGACCTGAAGTAAGCGAAATGTTTAAACAGCATACAGTAAATTGGCAACATAAAAAGATAGATGAAGTACTGAGACATGCGAAATATTTTAGTGACGAAATTAAAGCAAAACAACGCAAGCTGAAAGAGAAGGCCATGTGGGCAAAGGCTAAGGTAGTGGAAAGGCAAGAAGCTCAGCTGATTGAACAAGCAAATGGCATGGGACCTGTGAGACAAAAACCTAATATTGGAAAAGGAAAAGGACAGATTAGTATAGACGATGCCAAAAAGAAGTGGCCATGTCATAATTGCGGAAAATTAGGGCATTGGAAATCCGAGTGTAAATTGCCCCCGAGTGCTAATGGCGATAATGCATCATTGAATCCACAGGTGCAGAATGAGGTGAGTTGTCAACTGCCGCGACAGCAGCAGGTTGTTGCCCAACAGTGTCAGGTGCCAAAGCCACCTTTTCCACAGAGCGTAAACCCTCAGAGATACAGTAATGAGACAGGATTCTACACCGAGGAACAGGTAACACAGCTACCGCGCGCTAGTGCTGTTTTGCAGTATTGGCTGCAGCGCGATGAGAGTGAGTCAGAAGAGAATTATTGACGGTGCCGAGGAGAGGAAGAAGATAGCGTACTTGGCGCAACTCTAGAGGTAGACCAGACAGGCCCTTTTGTGGATGGAAAGGTAAATGATGAAAATATTACTCTCCTAGTAGATACTGGTGGTACTCGTTCGACTGTTAGATCAGCTGACATCAAAAATCTTCCTTTCTCAGATGACACAATCCAAGTAGTTGGAGTTTCCAATCAACAGATAAAAACGTATCTTACTGAACCTGTTAAAGTTAAAATAGGGAAATTTACCGATATGCATCGCTTTGTTGTTTGCGACACCAGCCCTGTAAATTTGTGAGGGCGGGATTTGTTGTGTAAGATGAACTGCACGATTTTCTGTACTCCTGATGGTATAGCTTTTGAAACTCCTGATGAGGATGTACTGTATAGAATGACCATGGCCAATATGGAACCCAAAGTTACTGAGGCATTTGCTGTATTTGATCCAGAGGAATTGCCTCAGGAATTGAAGAAAACAGTGAAACCCGAGGTGTGGGATTTCATGGGAGAAAACTTGGGATTGATGAAAATAGTAGACCCTGTGAAGATAACTATAAAGGAAGGAATAAGTTACCCGAATATTCCCCAATATAAATTGACACCAGAAATAATTGCGGGAGTAACTCCGGTAATAGACAAAATGATTGAACAAGGAATTTTGAGAGAGATAATGAGTAGTCCATGTAATTCACCAATCATGGGTTTGAAAAAGTCTAACGGAACTTTCAGGATAGTGCAAGACTTGAGAAAAGTGAACAGAATTGTTGTACCTTGTAGTTCCATTGTGCCTAACCCTTCAGTGATTCTATATCCGATTCCCCATGATGCAGAATGGTACACGGTCATTGACCTGTGTCACGCTTTCTTTTCAATCCCATTACACCCTGACAGCCAACAAATGTTTGCGTTCCGATTCGGCGAACGTACCTTGGCATGGTGCCTAATCCCACAGGGGTATACAGAAAGTCCATCGATATTTAATCAGATTCTAAAGAAATCCCTGGAAGATTTACAAATGCCCGAAAGTTCGGTACTAGTGCAATATATCGATGACCTACTGGTGGCATCGAAAACACGGGAAGCCTGTGTAGTAGATACAGTTGCATTACTGAATCATTTGGCGGATGGAGGACTTAAAGTATCCCCATCGAAATTACAATTTTGCAAGAAAGAAGTGCAATATTTAGGTCATAAAATTGAGAAAGGTCTAAGAAAAGTGACTGCAGACAGGATTAGAATAATAAAAGGAAAGAGAGCACCAATGACTCAAAGAGAAGTGAGAATGTTTCTTGGAATGGTTGGATACTGTTGTCAGTGGAGCAGTAACTTTTCAATGATTGCTAAACCTTTGGTACGCTTGACAACGAGTGATGTGAAAGACCCCCTTGAATTAAACAAAGAAGAATTGAAAGCTTTTAAACAATTGAGAGACAGCTTGTGTGAAGCACCAACTCTTGGAATGCCTGACTATGAGAAAGAGTTTGAGCTCTATTGCAGTGAGAGAGATGGGTGTGCACTTTCTGTGTTGGTACAGAAGCATGGAAAACTGAGACGATGAATTGCATATTTTTCAGCTGTATTAGATCCCGTAGCTGTAGCATTGCCTGGTTGTCTGATAGCAGTGGCTGCTACCTGTAAGAGTTTGGAACAGAGTGAAGGAATTGTGATGGGATACCCTGTGAGAGTGTTCGTACCCTATGATGTTGCGATCCTTTTAACAAGGAGCCGCACTCAATTTATGACGCATAGTCATCTGACTAAGTATGAGAAAGTCATTTTGGGTGCTACGAATGTGAGTCTTGTGAGGTGTGTCAATGTGAAACCCTCAACATTGTTGCCTGATGCTGCAATTGTGGAAGTGAAAGATGACGTGGATCATGATTGTCTGGAAGTGCTTGACTTTTGCACCAAACCGCGTCCGGACATAAAAGATGTGCCTCTGAAAGAAAGTGATTATGTGATGTTTGTGGATGGGTCATGCCTGAGAACGGAAGAAGGAATATTGAGTGCAGCGTACGCAGTATGTACCGTAGCAGCTGTATTAGAAGTGTCTTGTCTGAAAAGAGTGAGATCCGCTCAGGTTGCTGAATTGTTTGCATTGACAAGAGCATGTAAATTGGTGAAGAATCTGAGAATCACTGTGATTACTGATAGTCAGTATGGATTTGGAGTTGTGCATGATTTTGGGCAGATTTAGGCCCAAAGAGGGTTCTTGACGTCGAGTGGAACTCCTATAAGGAATGCTGAAGTGGTTGGGAAGTTGCTTGAGGCGATACAGCCGCCTAAGCAATTGGCAGTAGTAAAATGCACTGCCCAATCGAAAAATGCCGACTACGCAAATGACATAGCGCAATATTGTGCGTGCAACCAGAATTCAGTTATTAGGAACAGGGAAAAGGAAATTAACTCATGTCCCTTACTTTTTACTAACACTGTGAATACGTGGAAAGAGGTGAGGCAGTTGCTGGAAGAGGCAGGAGAATAGGAAAAGTAACAGTGGATAAAATCAGGATGTGCACAACGAGAGGCAGACAGAGTTTGGGTTTATCGTGATGGAAGACCAGTTATGCCTGATAGCATGATCTCTACCATTGCACGGATGTACCATGGACAGGCACATGTGGGCAGAGATGCTATGATCAGACTTTTCAAACAGACCTGGTATAATGCAAAATTCCGGCTTGTAGCTAAGAGCCTTTGTCAGAGATGCCTAATATGTCAGCAATACAATCCAGGCAGAAACACAGTGGTGAGCCTGGGAACAATAGGACGAGAGGGAGGTCCTTTCACCAGAATGCAGATTAATTTCATTGAAATGCCCCCATGTAATTAGCTAAGGTATGTTCTAGTAGTTGTTTGTCTGTTTTCACGCTGGGTGGAGGCGTACCCAACCAGAAGGAGTGACGGGGTTACAGTAGGGAAACTCCTATTGAGAGAGTTCATTCCTAGGTTTGGTTTCCCAGTGACGATTGAATCAGATAGAGGAAAGCACTTTGAGAATGAAATCATAAAATTGATTTGTGAAGCATTGAATGTACAACAGAAACTGCATTCGAGTGGTGAAACAGATGAATGGCACCATTAAAAACAGAATGGGAAAAATGTGTTTGGCCACAGGTTTGAAATGGCCTGATGTCTTGCCTCTAGTGCTCATGACTATTAGATCGATTCCGGATAGAAATACTGGACTGATTCCCCCTGAAATTGTAATGGGTAGAGCGATGAGACATGTTTTCATTCCTGTCAACAAACTACTGCCTATATCTGATGACTTCATGTTGGATTATTGGAAGGGGTTGGCTGATTCCATTCATTCTGTGTTTCATCAGGTTGGATCAGGTGCAACCACCCTTGAAAAGAAGCCAGCTCATGATTTGAGTCCAGGAGACTGGGTGAGGATCAAAGTGAATAGATGGAGAAATTGTCTGGTACCACGTTGGGGAAAACCACATCAAGTGATTTTGACCACAACGACGGCTGTGAAATGTGCCAGAGTAAAGAATTGGATTCATGCGAGTCATACTCTCCGAATCCCGAGTCCTGCAGGTAGACCTGAAGAAGAATATCTGGGAGAGTCGGATACCAGAATCCGAAGAAACCAGAACCAGACCAAATACAAGAGGGGGAGAGTTGGAACCAAGCCCAGTTGTGGAACCAGAGAATTTGCCATTAAGGAGACGACTGGAAGTTTCTGATACTAGCTCCGAATCAGATACTGAACAGGTGAGAATACAGGAGAAGCTAAAAGAAAATATTGAGGAAACTGACAAAGAGATCCTTGATAAAGAGGCCCCACATGCAAGTACGAGAGAGATTCCACCTGAGGTCAAAGAAGTAGAAGGTGAGGAATTAGATACAGAGAGTGAGGGTAAGATTGTTGCGGAAGACCCCCGAGGAGGTGTAGGGACTACACACATCCAGGTAGAAAAAGGGACAGTAAGTCAGCAGGAAGATTGCGTGGAAGAAACACGAGGAGGGACAATTGTAGATAAGGAACAGGAGATCGTGAAAGAAAAACTCAAAGAAGGTAGAGGTCAAATAGAGACCGAATCTGAAGAAAGTGAAGGAGAAGCACAAGAAGGACGAGTCTTGAGGAAGAGAGCTTGGAAAACCTAGTGAGGTGAGAAGGGATCTAGGTTGAAAAGACTGAGATATCGATTGCCTAGAGTGAAAATACCAAAAGCAGAACAAGTAAATGAAGTGTCTAGCCAAGAGAAATGGGGAGACACTGATCTGACACACTTGAAGACAGAGAAGTGAACTAAGAAACCCAACCAGAAGTATAAGTCATCGGAATGGACGTATGTGGCACTTCCTGAAGTACAAGAGGAAGCAGATAGCCAAGAAAGCCTAGGTGTGACTGTACCGGAAGTGGTTGAAGAGGAAGAAGATTCAGAAATCCTGAGAGTTATCTTGTCTGATATCGGAGAAGAAATGGATGTTCAGGAAATTCTGAATCAAGATTGTGAAAACAAGAACAAAGACGATCAAATGACAGAGTGAAGTGGCAAAAGAAGATGCAGAGAGATTGAATTTCCGGATAAGACATATAACCGAAAGGAACCAAGTAGGCGCTTAGAGCCTTGGGTTTAGACAAAAGTTAGTTGTGAATAAAAGAGGCTAAGTCAAAAGACACTGATAATTTCCGAAATGGCAAACACAGAAGGTAGAAAACCTACATGTGGGTTCCTTTGAAGATGGTGCAAGTGTGTTATTGTTGTACAGGATTACTAATGCTTCTGTGGAGTTTAGCTATAATAATTTTGTTTAATGTAACATTTGAGAAACTAGAAAATCACACGGAGAATAAGACTAATATAGAAAGGGTTTATGGTACTCATGCAACTAGATTTGTAGATAGGACTGACTTACATAAGGATAGGTCTATAACTGATTTTTCTAATAATGTTTTTTCAAAGTTATTGTATGAATATGTGAAAACTATGGATGTTAGAGATTGATATGTTTGCATGCAGTTACCTGCATCAGTGTCAGAGGGTGTTATCTACCATCACTTTCCTGTGACATACGGGATAACATGTAGTGTACTAGCAAGTTTGTTTTTATAAAACAGAGAAATTAGCATACCATTATTCTGATGTAGATAATGTTTTCTCACAAGTACCCGTAGTTCCTGATCTGAATAAGATCAAACCTGGTAAAACGTTAGGTGAATATTTCCTAGAAACTAGAGAATTAACTTTAGAAGAAGTGTTTAAGAATAACCTTACTTGTAGTCTGGGAAAGGAAGAAAAGACCTTTCTGGACATGGTGGAAGAGAGGAGAATTAAGATGCAAAGAAAGGTACTTGAGGATAAGAGAGATTCAATAGTCTGGGACGTAGAAAGAGAAAACCTTTTAAAAGGAGAAAGCAGTCCAGCAATGGCTTTGGATTGGCCTCAGAGAGGGAAATTGTGAATCAGAAGAAATGAAACTGTTTATGATAATTATTTTATAGGTGCGAGTGAATGCCATGATGCATATAGAATCATGGGAGGATGGGCATTTAAAGGAGGAAATGATCCGGTATTCCCTGGATTATATTTTATCTGCGGGAACAAAGCGTATTATCGGTTGCCGGACCATTGGTATGGCACATGTTACCTAGGCCTAGTCTTCCCGAAAATATTTCATGTGGGAAGGGGAAAAGATGGTGTCCACGAGATAGGTAGACAACTAACACGTAGAAGGAGGGAAAGTTGGTCAGAAATGTAGGGGATATTTTTGGAGCACTGATACCAGCCGTTGGAATATCTCTGAATGCACATAAAATTAGAAAATTGTCTACGGTAGTGGATCGCTTATCGACAAGCACTGCTGGAGGGTTCTTACTGGTAAATACCGAAATGGTTGCCATGAGAGTCATGGTGATGCAAAATCGACTTGCCCTTGATATCATTTTGGCAAAAGAGGGAGGAGTCTGCGGTATGCTAAAGGTGCAACATTGTTGTACTTACATTCCTGACGAGAGTCAAAATTTCAAGAAATATATTAAGAATATAACAGATTTGCATGAGGAAATTGTTCCATTGGAGGTTGAAAGTGTTTGGGAAAGGATTGGAAAAGGGGTTTCTGTTATAAAAAGCTTCTTAATGAAAATAGGTAGTTCATTTGTAGGTAAGATTCTAATGCCAGTGACTTGTGTGGTAATACGAATATTGCTTGTGAGATTAGGGTGTGTGTGTGTAAAAAGAAGAAAGTTGCGAAACAAAATAAAAAGAGAAATTGCAAAGAAAAGAGAGAAAGAAATAAGGGAAAGAGAAATGGGAGATATAGAATTGGAAGAGTGGATAGAAAATATGTATAAGAAAACAAGAGAGGATGAGGCAGGGGAAACAATGATGTGACGTAACCCAAGTAAGAGAACTGAGAAATCATTTCCATAAAACATAAAAATTAACCGAAATTTAGTGGGATGTGTGGTGATATTAAAATCACCAAAGGGGGGATTGATGGAGCAGGTAAAGAAACATTTTGTATACCTTCTCTATTTGCATAACAAAATACTAATGCCGTAACTATTCTAAATATTAACCTGTATTAGTTGTTTGAGTGTTACTACTAAATCAACCCTGCACCTTAATAAACATGAATTACACATGGGATTAAATTGCTAATTGCATGGCTAATAATTCTAATGTTTAACGGTGGGACGCATATTAACTGTAGGATGTGTCTTGACAGAAATTGCATGATTTATGTTGCTTTTGTAATGGTTTGCGTTCCCAGTATGGCGTAATGGTGAGTATTATTGCTTTAAATGTTGCTATAAACTAGGAAACTACTAATACATATTGGGATTAGTGTGGGTCTAAACATTAGAATCTTAATTTCCATATATTAATTACTTTTTATGTTTGTTTCGCTTAAGTTGGCATTCGGGCCTACTAGGCCGTGATATTCAAAATGGAGTTCGGAAGTGGCCACCGTCGTGTGAGCGCGATGTCTACTGCGTAGACTCGGATGGCTCTGAAGATCTCCAGGCGACCTTCCATTTGGGCACTGTGTTCCTCGTCAAGGATAGGAACATGGAGGATTGCCAGAAATCAGATGGTGTGAAAGACAGAAAAGACAATGACAACCTGTACTCAGAGGTCCACATGTTGTTACTTCAGGACTTTTCGTATGAGAACTGTACAAACTAAAAGATGACATATTCGATTGCCTGAGAACAAAAAGATCCTGGGAACAACATCTAATATTTCAATTTTCGTGGATTTAGCCAATCAGAGTACTTCGATTTTAGAGAATGTTGCCGATTATCTTAGAATTTACTATAAAAGGGGAAATTAGAAGAGGGTAGTGTGTGTGTGCGTTCCAGGAGTGTGTTCCAAGCATTCATTCCAGGAGTGCGTTTCCGAGACTCTGTTGGTGACTACTTATCGATTTGTTTGCACGAGTGCTTGGTCCTGTGGATACCTTTGGGACTGAGGCGTGCCGAGCGAAAGAACTTTTCCCGGACTTACGTGGGTTTAAGCCTGCATTCGATTGAGAATTTTACCAGAGGGAATTGATCTATGCAGGGCTGACAGGTTTTGGAAATGGTCACCAATATCAAAATTTAGGTAAATATACTTGTATGTCAATTTGTGCCAAATATTCAATGAAATTATGCAGATTTGATTAAATGCTGATTATGCCAACGAAAGTGAATTAATTAGATAAACTAAACATTGATTAACAGAAAATGAGTTTGTGATTCTTCTAAGGTATTAATTAAAGGTTCCGAAGCTTTAGATGTGTTTTAGCTGGTTCTAATTCACCATCAGCCAGTCCAACTAATTGGTCCGTCGACCCAGTTGGGGAGTGCCTTGATGTGAAGGTTAGGATTCTAAAGGTACTGATGCAAATTATGTATATATTGTAAATAATTTTCCTCCTATAGGTAACAAGGTACCCCACATGTCCAGCGCTTCTGTCCTCCTGAGTGCAGATTCGGAGTGAGTCGTATGAGTGTTGGTGTTATGGGCCTCACCAATGAATGAGTGTATGAATGAATAAGCGTGATGACGGGTCTGTGATGCAGGGAGGATATGTAAATTTGCCCTTTCCGCTGGAGCACACGCATGCACCAAACATTTAAAAAAAAAACAAAGCAATGTATTGTGCTGCTTTGCATTAATTTGTGTCGTGGGGTGTTCCATGTTTGGTGCATGTGTGGTCCCATCCAATCGCAAAGTGCTTTGTGTCAAAAACATACGGCCTCTTTGAGGCAGGTGTTTAAAAGGAGAAAAAGTTTAATTTCTTCAAACATTTACAACTTTGCATTTGTTAAATTGTACAACACACATCCAAAGTGTGAAAGGTTTAATAATGTGTTTAAGCATAGTTTTTTTACTGGAAGAGTACCTTTCAAGTACAAACTTTATTCAAGACATGATACAGACACATTTGCACTATAGTGTAAAGCGGCGTTTCCCAAACTGTGAGTCGCAACCCACTGGTGGTTTGTGAGCCTATATCTGGTGAGCCACAAAAGTCCAAGCAATAAAAGAAGATGACTTTAAATTCTGTATTTATCTTGTCACACTTGATGCACTTCAAAGACAAACATCAAATATCAGGCTATGTCTTCTGCATATGTTTTTACTATGGCTATTGGTCTTTACAATCTCTTCTCACTTTGCAGTTAAAGAAAGAAAAGCAACGTGAATTATGTGACAATCTTGCTGGGGTACAGAGAGTCTGAAAGAAAAGGCTGTAGGATGTCATTTGTTTATAACACATAAATGTAAATATCTGTAAGTGAACTGTACATGTTCAGCTGTTAGGAAAGCAAAAATTAAGCACATTGTTTTTGTAATTCTGAAGTGTGATGGAAAAAAGATTTCAACAGGAACAAAACAAATCAAGACACTTTACTTGGTGATGTACAAATGATAAATATTCACTGAAACTCAATTTCCACACATTATCATTTATGTGCAATGTAGCTTTATCAGTAAACCTGTATGTCTGTGCAACTTTAGTGGCCATGTGAATGAAAAATGTGCTGTCCTGCGAATGAGAATGTGCTATCACATGATGCTTTAGTTACATTCAAAAATTGTACACCTCATGTCAATAAAAACTAGGTGGGTCGCAAAAGTTTGTCGTTCCACAAATTGGGCCATGGTGTTGAAAAGGTTTGGGAAGCACTGGTGTAAAGGTTTGTGACTAGCTCTAGGCGCCCTTATTGTGTCCCAGTGCTAGGGAAGAAAGCAGCGGCGCCATATGCTAGTAAATATTGTGCTTTCCTGCTCTTTCTGTCTCACACCACAGAGTGCAGCTACTTTAGTTGCTGGGCTGCGTTGCGTGTTTGAAACTAACCCACTGTTTCCAGTGTGGGATTTTGCTGCAGCAAGACCACGGGATTGTTTGAAATTTCTGGTTTGTCCATTTGTATCTTACTTCTTCTGGCTGAAAGAAATTGTGTTTTTAATCTTTATTTAGGCTATAACACCACATAAAGCAAAATCTGAGAGCATACTATGAACCTTTAATCTTCCAATAAAATCATCTGCAGGAGAATCCTAATGATTAATAAAACAATTAAGGGTGACAGGACAGCATTTTCACAAGAAAGTATATTATTTTTAATTTCCCAAAGTGACATCCCTGAAGGTTAATTATGGTAGCATTTGCTACTTTTTAATCTATAAATTCAGAATGAACACACACAAGGCTGGATGTCCTGCAACTGATCTCCACATGTTCAACTAAGGCTATCCCAGTGTTCTACTGAGTACATGAATATTTAATAAAGCCAGTGTGCCTACTATAGGAGGATTCAAAAGACACACAATTGATGGACGGAATGCAGAACAAATCAAAACATTCACCCCCAGTCAAGAGATCTGGGTTAAATCCATCATTCTTTTGCTCACCATGCCACCCCAGTTTAGACCTGGCCATATGCAAATCAGTCTTGACCCTGTGCTTCATGGGAACAGTCCAGCCCGAATTGCCAAGCCAGGTTCTCCCTGGACCGGAAACAAGCATCCTAGGACCGGTTTCACCCCTCTTCAGCCAGGATAGCTTGATTCCAGTGGCACAGTGAGCCCAGGACTCACATCTGAGCATACCTGGCACACGTAGGGCCTGGGGTGAATGTATGACATTGTTCTGCATTCTGTCCATCTATAGCTCTTTTTGCATTTGTCACCCCGAGTGGGACGGGTGTGCTCAGACGTGAGTCCCGTGCTCTCCATGCCACTGGAATCAAGCTATCCTGGCTGAAGAGGGGTGAAACCCCGAAACCGGTCCTAGGATGCTTGTTTCCAGTCCAGGGAGGATCTGGCATGGCAGTTTGGGCTGGACTGTTCCCATTGGGTACAGGGTCAAGACTGATTTGCATATGGCTGGGTCCAAACTGGAATGGCATGGTAAGCAAAAAAATGATGGATTTAGGCCCAGATCTCTGTACTGGGGTGAATGTATGACATTGTTCTGCATTCTGTCCATCAATAGCTCTTTTTACTATAGGAGGATTGCCTCAGTTAAATTTGGGGCCTCATTTATTAGGCCTTGCGACACTTTTGCAGTGCTGCAAAACATGCGCCATGTTGCGTCCCATTTACAAAGAGACGCATGCGTCCCTTTGTAAAGCCCTGTGCTACATTATACCTGCATCAGGTATAATGTATGCAGGGTGGGCGTTCCACCGCAAAATGCCTTGTAGAATTGTGCAGTGAAATCTATGAGATTTCACTGCACCACTTCTGGATTCAACTGCGTCAATATCTTACGCCTGCCTCACAGCAATGTTCAACACTCCGTCCATCATCCCCTTTGGTTTTGCTTTGTTCGTCCTAAGTTGGCAGGGTATGCCCAGATGTGGGTCCCTTGCTCACTTTGCTACTAGATTCAAGCTAGCCTGGCTGATGACGGCTGATTAGCCAGAAACCGGACCCAGGATGCTTGTTTCCGGTCCAGGGAAGACATGGCTTGGTAGTTCGGGCTGGACTGTTCCCATGAGGCACAGGGTCAGACTGATTTGCATATGGCCATGTCTGAACTGGGGTGGCGGAGTGAGCTAAAGAATGATAATGGATTAAACACAGATCAGTTGACTGGGGGTGAGTGCTTGTAATGTTCAACACACCTCCCATCATCCCCTTTGGGTTTGCTTTGTTCGCCCTAAGTTGGCAGGGTATGCCCAGACGTGGGTTCCTTGCTCACTTTGCCACTGGATTCAAGCTAGCCTGGCTGATGACGGCTGATTAGCCAGAAACCGGTCCCAGGATGCTTGTTTACAGTCCGGGGAAGACATGGCTTGGCATTTCGGGCTGGACTGTTCCCATGAGGCACAGGGTCAGACTGATTTGCATATGTGCTTGCAATTTTCAACACTCCGTCCATCATCCCCTTTGGTTTTGCTTCGTAAGACTGACGCAGGCCATTCACATGGGGCTTGCCCCATGTGAAAGGACACATTGCTGGAGTTGCGTCCGTTTTCAGACACACCCCAGCAATGCGCCACTTTTGCGCCTACAGATACGACAGAAATACTGACGTATCTGTAACTCCTTGCGACATGGAGCGTCGCACATTAAAAACGGCGCATCCATCCTGTCGCAAGGAGGGCGCGGTGAAAACTGTTGCATCGCTGTTTTCACGTAGCGCCGTGACAGTTTCCATAAATGAGGCCCTTGGTATGGTATGAAGTGAGATAACACCCAGCTTTGCTAAATGAGATCCTCTGCCAGGCAGTTAATGTTTTATAATTCAAGATGCATGCTGTATAACACAGCCACCAATTATATGCAGCCCAGGCCTAAATCCTTATCACACACAGGATATGCATAAATGCACGACCTGGGGCTGAGACTGCTCTCCTATGTAGATTTGTAAGTTTGCAGTAGAACACTTTTGCACAAGTTTTAAACCTCATTTTGCATTCAGAGGGAAATGTCAGATACGCTGGGTGTTTAATGACTGTCTAAATTAGTTGCCGAGCCTGAAGCAACGCTGAGATGGTTAACATGTCTGACCAGTCGCTAAAATGGCACTTGCTTCAAAAATAAAACGTTCAATCAAAATGCTACTGTGCTTACAGAGGCAGGTGTACGTGACCTCAATCAAAAGGCCAAATGCAATTTTAAACCCTAAGGTAATCCTTAAAAGAAAATCTGACTTTCGTTTTAATACCGAGTTCCTATCTACTGACAGCAGTCACGTATAGTATTAGAAAAGCCACTGGCGGTGATTTGACTTCATGCAATTTAAATTCTCAGAAAAGTATTTGGCAGCTGAACTTCAAAAGCGTCACAGGGATGAATGCTACAGGAGAGAACCTACTCATTCATGCATTCAAAATTTCTTTCAATAATTATATATAGGCTTAAAAGGGTAAGGGGACGATTTACAAGAACCGTTTTCATCCATTTTCGGTCAGACTTACCCATGACAAAGTTGCTTTTTAAGAACGTTTTTATTATATAAATTTGCCAACCTAAAAACCTGTTACGAATACGTGAAGCCAAAATATGATGTATGCATTGGACGTCAATTCACCAAAATGCCAGGGGTAGCTGAAGTGACATCGCATGCCATTTGACCTTTACTATGACTCACACACATGGTTACACATACTAACACATTCACTATTTCTCGCCCACACACTCTCACCCGCAAGCATGCATACAACATATATTGAACACCATTTTTTTACATACCTTAGCTTCCAGATAGGGTTATATTCCAGCTAATGTACTCCATTTTGTATTAAACTAATAGTGAATAATATTATTCATTATTTGTGTAATAAAAAAATGGACAGAAACCAGGCAAGTGGAGGTCAACCAGCGTCCAATTGGAAGAGCTGCCACTCTGTTCCTGGCACTGATTTTGCCACCTCTGAGGCCAGGGGTCACAAGGGAAGTGCCAGGGGTAGCAAGGGGCAAGCCAGGGGTCGTGCGACCCCTGGCAACTCCTAAATGAGATCCATGTATGCACAACGGGAACACATTTGCGATTTTTTCACGTAATGCAGAGCAGTAAGGCAACTTGCTGAGCTACGTAGCATAAAAGGGAGAGCGCAGAAATGCTTCATATTTACAAAGATGTGCAGCATTTCTGCTCTCCCCTTGCACTGGAGCACTGTGTGCTGCCTAGCACCAACGCAGGCACCCTTGCACCTAGTAAAAGAGTGCCTGTGTTATTGGCAGGATTGTTTTTATGCAGGTACGGACACTTTCCTGCGTAAAAACAGTCCTTATAGGCATATTCCTTTTTCACTGTGTGCTGCAGAATGTAGTACACATAGAAAGAGAAAGTAATGAGGAAAAATAAGGCATTTCTCCTCATTACATCTCTTTCAGATAGCTGCACCATTTTGGAGCAAACCCAGAATCACACGTTTTTGTAAATCTGGGTTGGCATCAAAATATATGGGGAATGCATGGGAACGCCCAATACGTCACCCATGTAACGCCTACCCGACGCAAAGTAATGCAAGGCAGCACCCTACGCTGCTATGCATCACTTTGTATTAACTAAACCACGCAAAGTGGCTTTGCTTGGCTTGGTAAATGCCAAACATTATTTTGTGTTGGGGCTGTGCCACTAAAATCACCCAATCCTAGCCCAAAATCATAGTAAATCTGGGCCCTAGTTTTTAATTCATTAAGACCCTGACTCCAAGTGTGTCAGAGGAATAGGTGGTATTTATCCAACCCAACTAAATGTGACGCCATGGACATAGGAAAATTCAAGGTGTGCTAAATAGCACCTATTCTGAGTTTTTTCGAGCATACCATTTGGATTTTGGGGCTTAACACACCAACATATGAATATTATGGTGAATACTGTACTGTTTTCCTCTGTTAAATTGCAAAGGGTTTGACCTGCCAGAATTATTTAACACAGCCAACAATTACTAGGTGTGGTAAATACCATCCAACTAAAACTTCTGACACTGATACAGACAGGGGTTAGCTCAGGGCTCAGAAATCACCTTCTGACACATATGCAAAGAGGCGTTAGCTCAGGGGTCAGAAAACACCAGTTCACTCATGATCAGGGCCCTAGTAGCACTTGTGTTGTTTATTAAGTGTTTTTTAGTAGCAACTGAGAACGGCAGCAAGTTCCTTGTTGGCTAAGCACCAGCCACTCTGGGTGTTAGGAGAGTTCTGTACCATAATATAATACATGGGATTCTGCAATCCCTGTTTAAATGCCAGTATCTAATTTTTTTGAATCTGCGACTTGTGACATACCCAGTTGCCAATTCTATAGAAAAGATGCCTTAACTCAACTGTAATGATATTACAGACAAATTCCTGCATCACAATGCCTGCCGCCAGACCCAGCAGCTGAGGTGAAATGCAGGTCAGCAGTTTAAAGCAACGAAATGAAACATTGCCTTTCTTTCTTCTGCTCTATTTTTCTAGCTTACAGTGACTAGCTGAAAGAACATGTTTATTTTTTGCACTCCTTGGATAGTTATAGAAATGTTAGAATCGTTCTGCATGTGGCTACACATTCTGAGTTTTTGCAGTTTTTTGTTTAAAAACTCTGACTTGGATTCAACTGTTTTTAATATCTTTTTGCAAATAATATCTAGCAGGTTTTTGATGTGTTTAGTTTTACACTAGATGTTCTCTTTTTATTCTTCATGTTTACAAACATGCTTTCTCTTTCATATGAAGGTGCTAGGCACCAACGTTTTAAGTGGTTTGTGGGAAAGGTGATGGTCTGACCATGTATTATATTTTATGTTATGTTACATGATTTGTAAAGCGCATGGCTGCCCCAGCAACGGAGCGTCCCAGCACTGATTCAAAAAATGACCAGACAGAGAGAAGTAAAAAGGTGTCTAGGAATAAGATGGAGGGCTTATCCAGGGAAGAGACAGGTCTTTATTGCCTTCTGTAAAGCCCCATGGTTTTGGAGGATTCTGATGGTACCAGGGATGGCATTCCAGAGTGCAGGGGCAAGGCAAGGGCACAGAACGACTAGCCTCCGGCCCGTGCTCTTTTGGCACGGGGGACACATGCGAAGTGTTGGTCTGAGGAGCTCAACAAGCGATTAGGGATGTAAGGAGTAAGAAGATTAGCTAGAACGGTGAGAGCTCGGGCGTGCAAATTCTGTGAGATATGCACAGTACCTTGAAGTGGATTCTCTTCTCCACTGGAAGACTGTGGAGCTTAGGTAGAAGGTTGGAGACTGTGCAGGTTTTGGGAAGGGCAAAGAGCGTCCGAGCTGCGGTGTTTTGTGCCCTCTGTAGGCGATGGATCCCTGCTTTGTTGGCATCCAAGTGCAGGGAATTGCAATAGTCCAGTCTAGAAAGTATAGCAGACTGGATTATGATCTGGCGGGTTTGGCCTTCGAAGAACCCGAATAGTTGCTTAAGTCTACGTAACAGCCCAAAACAGACACCAGCCACTGACTTAGTCTGTGCCTGATAAGTCAGAGCATCCTAAACCCAGATTTGTTACGATCTCCTTGGGCAATGGGGGAGCCCCCAGCATAGCAGGGCACCAGCGCTTGCTCCATAAGTTGGTGTTTCTACCCAAGAGAAGAATCTCAGATTTGTTTGCGTTCAGCTTTAAGCAGTTGGCCGCCATCCAATCTGCAATGGCCACCAGATCATCTTGAAATCTGGCTAAGTTTTGGTCTGAGTCATTTGACAGAGAGATCACAAGCTGAAGGGGGTCAGCATCAGAGACCAATGAGAGGCCCCTACTTTTAGCAACAGCCACTAGAGGTTGAATGTAAATATTAAATAGCTTGGGGCTCAGTGCTGATCCCTGTGGCACCCCTTGGTGCATGCAAAGCATCCGAGAGCTGTAGGGAGGAGAGATCACTTGGAAAGATCTTCCAGCTAAAAATGATGAGAGCCAGTTTAAAGCAGCCACTATGTTACCTATCTCCTATAGGCACCGAAAAAGAAAATGATGCAACACAGTGTTGAATGCGGCGCGCAGGTCAAGGAAGATCAGAACCGAGATATTGCCTTCGTCCAGGGAACTCCGTAGGTGTTTGGTGACTGCCAATAGGGCATATTCGGTGCTATGACGGGGTCTGAAGCCATTCTGCAAGGGTTCCAGAAATTCATTGGCTTCAATGAATATGGTTAGAATAAAATGAATGTAGGACTCAGTGATTTTAGCTACAAAAGGAAGGAGTGAGATGGGGTGGAAATTCTCTGGCTTGGAGTCATCTAGGGCCGTTTTTTTAAGCAGAGGGGTCACATTGGCGTGCTTCTTTGTGATGGATACTTTTTGCAGAGGACAAGGACAAGTTTATCAGTTCACAGCAGATAGGCAGAAGCTGGGGTAGAAATTTCTGGAACTCATCCGGTTTAAGAGGGTCTGATAGGGACCTCGATTTAATTTTGTCACAGAGGGTTGTTATTACCTCCTGGGATAGTATAGGAAAAAAGGGTAGTGAGCAGGGCTGGACTGGCCGTAGCGTGCACTGGGCATTTCCCCGGTGGGCCGCTAGGGTGGGGGCCGATTTTGGGCCCCTGGGGGCTGTTTTTGTTACAGGGCTGTTTAACAAAATTGGCCGAAACCGGCCCTGGCAAACAGCTCGGCCGCACCCAGGGGGCCAGCCGAGCTATTTACCTGGGTCGGTTTTAGTTCCCAGTCCAGCCCTGCTAGTGAGGGGCCGACAGAACTAGAGGGGGCCTTAAGACCTTCATGGTTGATAGTGGGGGGAAGGTTTTATAGATGTCCTCGGCCTTCTTAACAAAAAACAGAAGGCAAGCGCCTTGCACTGAAAGTTTGAGGTAATGGTAGATTCATTAGCCCGTGCCGGGATTTTAAGGTTTTTAGCAGGGTGAAAATGCTTTTAGCCAGGTTGCTGCTATTTGTAATTTTTTCTGGGAAGTAATCAGCTCTCGATTTATGGATTTAGTCCTTGATGGCAGAGCGGTATTGTGTTTTGAGGCCGGGCTCATAGTGTTGTTTCTACGCGCGCTCAAGTGCCTTGCAGTTTTTTCTTGTCTGGGTCAATGTCTGGGATAAAGTACCCCCAGCCATACATGCTAAAGATATTGCAAGTCACCGCAGAGTTCTATAACCATATGAAAGAGCTCAACCTTTAGTCTTGTTCTTCTATATGGTTATGGAACTCCTTCTGGTTTGCAATATCCTTATAATATATAGCAGGGGGCACTTTCTCCCTTATATAAACACCAACATATAAGTCTATGAAAGTAATGTAGGAAAATATTATACACAAAATATATTTTCTTAGTATGTTTTATGTATTTGAAAATAATATTGTCTATATTTATATAGAATTACATCATATCATTTCATACATGTTTTATAAATGTGGGCAATTTAATGGTAAAATATACAACACATCCTAAAAATATAATTGCACTTATTACCCTAACCATTACCTGATTCCAAGCCCTAACCCTAACCCTTACCCTAACCCAAACAACCCAAACACTAACCCAACTCTAGCCCTAACCATCGTCCAGACCGCAACCCTAGCCTTGAACATAACACTAGCCTTGAACATAAATCTAGGCTTAACTATACTTACCACACTATATTATTTTATAACCTAGCTCTAACTATACTTACCTGACAATATTGTTGTATAACCTAGCACTAGCTATACTGTCCTGACAATATTATTGTATAACCTAACTCTAACTATACTTACCTGACAATATTGTTGTATAACCTAGCACTAACTACACTGTCCTGACAATATTATTGTATAACCTAGCCCGGCTATACTTTGATTGGCCCTGAGAGGCGTCATGAATCTTGGAGTAAGGCAACGCAGTGCAAATCACTGCGTTGCCTCACTCTGCCCTGGGAAGATGTTCCATGAGCATTGTGTTGTTGATGCACTCCCAGATTTACCGGAACTGGAAGACCTGGGAATGCACCTAAAAGTAATGCCCTCTCAGGTAAGGCGTAACAAGGAGAAATAACTTTATTTCTCCTCGTTACTTCCTGTTTCTGTGTGTGCTGCATTCTGCAGGAGGGATATGCCTCTCAGGATTGTCAGGATGTGTCCATTCCTGCACAAAAACAATCCTGCATACAACCCAGTCACCCTTACACCATGTTGTAAGGGTGACTGCATTGACGCCAGACTGCCCAAAGGTCGCCAGTGCGGCTGAAAAGGTAGGATGCGCAGGGTTGCTTAAATACGGTGCATTCCTGGCCATTTCCTGTCACACAGTTCAGCGCAGCAAGGTGAGAGTACATGAGTTGTTGGGTGCATTCACTAACAGAGAACCATTATCTATGGTCTGAGACGCAGACTTGAAAAAGGAAAGGCTTTGATTGGGGCGAGATGCTAAGTCTGCTTGAAGAGTAAAAAGTACCTCTTCAGTTTATTTTGGTTTGTTTGCTGATTCAGAGATTTCTAGTGCAAAGTTTGAGGGGACAGTAGAACCAGTCACCAGATGTACCCAGCCGTGTGAATGCCATTCCCCACTGAAGATCTTTAATACTCAGAAGTGCTTCATGCGTGTTATGAACCAACAACTTCACATCTATTACCATCTATCACAAGGTGGCTGAAAATGGCGTCTAGGTCCCATTCTATGTTACCCCATATGCTAACAATGTTTTTTTTTGGTATACATTTATTTTGACCATGCCATTCCACGGCATTTAGCAACTCTGCAATGCCAAAAGTATGATAGTGCTTGCTCTTAGCCATTTAATGTACCACTTTTTCTTTGTGAAATAACTTGTGATTGCGATTTGGGGCCGCTTCAAGAACATGCTTCATCATGCATGGTGGCACATCTGTGGACCTGATACTTCTGCAATTGCACACATTTCTGTCTACATTACAACTCAAAATCAGGGAGCAGTGGCTACCTCCTGGTTTACAAGATGAGCTGTCTGCAGCACATGCAGAAACTCAGAGAAATTCAATTTTAATTATTGCTGTTTAGAGAATGCCATTGCATAAAAACAGGTGCACACAGTGTGTGAGCCCCTGGTGTTCTCCAGTTTATGGCGTTTTGCTTGTTATTCATTTGTGCTTTCAATGCCCTTAAAGTTCTTAATTTTATCACCTTATTTTTTAGGGTGGTTGTACATGTACCACATGCACTTTCTCTAAAGAAAGCCTGATTTAACTAAGCCAACCAATGCCAGAGATAACACTCACATCTCTCCCCAAGCCTGACACCATCTACCTTTACTTTGATGGATGGGGTTAAGATCACAATATGGCTCTTGCAACACATGGCTCAATGGCCCTAGTAGAGATTTTATTCATGTTAATTGTGAGGTGCAGTGATTAAATAACATTAAACAATGTGCTGCAATTTATGTAATGTGTCATTAAAACATTTTAGATGCATGGTGATACCACATTGACACAGTGGAAAGGTGGTCTTTATCACCACAACAGCCAGGTGCTATGCAGAAATTGCTTCTGCAAATTACTCTTCTTTTAATTTTCAAATATTTTAACATTGTGCATATCTGGGAAGCTAATGCAATTACTGAATCATTGTATTTATTGCAAATTAACAAAGACTCTCATAGTAATTACCTTTTCTGGTCAATGTTATGTTATGTTATGTTATGTTATACAGGTTTTTTGTATAGCGTGCGGCTACTCGAAAGAGTGTCCCGACGCTTTAAATTGCACGCTAATCGCAAAACACAACAGGGAAAATTAACAGAAACAGAAAAAGAAGAGACCTGATAGGACCTGAAACTAAGAAGTGAAAAGCCAAGTTTTAAGCCCCTTCCTAAAGGCCAACAGGTTGGTGGTGCTGCGCAGGGACACAGGCAATTTATTCCACAGCTGAGGCGCTAAAAATTTAAAGGAGCGGCCACCGATGCAAGCTCTCTTCACGCGGGGCACTACCGCAAAAAATTAGGCTTCAGACCTAAGCGATCTGGCAGGACGATAAAAGGACAGCCTGTTCTGAAGATACTTTGCTCCAGATGTGTGCAAGGCTTTGTGTGCCAGGGTGAGAGATTTAAAAACTATCCGCTTCCGGACAGGAAGCCAGTGCAGAGCCTCCAAAAGGCCCGAGGCTCTGGCACGGCGAGATAGTCCAAAAATAGCACGTGCTGCCGAATTCTGAACAACCTGTAATCGTTGAAGCAGGTATTCTGGCAGGCCGAGATAGAGAACGTTGGAATAGTCTATTCTCGAGCCTATCATCGCCTGCACCGTGATCTTCCTGTGTTCCTCCGATAACAAGGGAAGGAACTTGCGGAGCATCCGGAGTAAGCCAAAGCAGGTCCCTGTGAGACCGATTACCTGCGAGCGTAGTGTGAGGCCATTGTCGATCTTAATCCCAAGGTTTTTCGCTACCTGGGACGAACTTGCTGGTGGAAACATGTTCTCAGGCCACCACACTTTCCAATCCGGGTCCGAGCTGCACCCAAAGAAGAGGACCTCGGATTTATCCGAGTTGCACTTGAGGCTGTTATGATGGAACCACTGAAACACAGCCTCAAGACAACCCTGGATCCTACCTCCATCGAAGTCCGCACCCCTTTCACAGGTAAAGAGGAGCTGGGTGTCATCAGCGTAAGAAATGATCTGGGCCCCGAAAGACTCCGCCAGGGCCGCCAGAGGGGTCATGAAGATATTAAATAGAGTTGGGCTCAGGACAGAGCCCTGAGGGACTCCGACACCCAATGGCGACATCTCGGCGGAGCAAGCAGAAGCCCAGACCGATTGTCGACGGCCTGCTAGGAAAGATCGAAACCACTGGAGCACCGTCCCTCGAAGACCAATCTCTGAGAGTCTAGCAAGCAGACCCTCATGAGGGACGGTGTCAAAGGCCGCCGACAGGTCTAACATCACCAGTATCGCTCTCCCACCCGAATCCAACACCTCCTTTATCGCCTCCGAGACTTCCAGGAGGGCTGTTTCGGTGCTAAGATTGGCGCGAAAACCCGACTGGGTAGGGTGCAGTAGGTCGTGGGCCTCCAAGTAATCGGCAAGCACCTTATGCACGTGCTTTTCAATGACCTTCGCCAAAGCCGGCAGAAGCGAGATAGGTCTATAATTCGCTAACACCTCCACATCCAGACCTGGCCAATGTGTTTGTTTTTTAAATCAATGCCCATCACCCCTGCCCCCGCACAATTTGTTTTTTTCATAATCAACTTTATTAGGAGATTTGCAGCAGGACACATTGTAACACATATAAAGAAGAATGAGGGATGCACAGGCACAGCATTACTGACGTCCCAATCACCAGATTTAGTAAACATTACAGAATCAAATCGACACTAATAGCCACACCATTTCCCCCATGTTCGTTCATGCTTTTGAGGACAACCACGGGCCTCAAAAATCGGTTTGTTAATCTTATGTTAATAAAATGTGATATAGCACTCAAATCTCCCGGGGGCATCTCGGCGCTGCACAGCCATAGCAAACAAATCGACGAGCTCATTAAAAGAGGAAGGCTTTCAATTGTTTCCTAAATTGGCAATAGTTGGAACAAGCACGAATGTGCACAGGGAGTCTGTTCTAGGAGACAGGGCCCAGGTACGAATAGGATCTCCCTCCACGTCTAGACAAGAGGATGCAGGGGAGACACAGCAAGTTATGTCCATAGATCTTAAATTTCTGGTGGGAACATAGGGGCAGATTTACAAGCCCGTGCGCCACTTTTGTGCAGCCGTTGCGTCACTTTTGTGACGCGGTGGCGGCGTAAAGCTAGCGCCATGCTGCGGGGGATTTACAATGTGACTCATCAAGGGAGATGCATCACGTTGTCAAGCCCTGCGCCACATGAAGCCTGCATCAGGTTTCATGTGGGCGTACCGGCGCAGATTGGGCGTTCCGGCCCAGGAACACCTCGGAAAAGTGCGTGAGTGAAATATACAAGTTTTCACTTTTCCGATCCCCGCTGCGTCACAACCTTGTGCCTGCTTGAAGCAGGCATAAGGTGTGACGCACCATGTGGAAGATAGACCATGTTGGCACAGTGCTGGAGTTGCGTCGCACCCGCGACACAACTCCAGCACTGCGCCCACATTACGCCGGCAGATGCGACACGCATCTGCCTATCCTTGCGTCATGGCACGCTGCATTGTAGATTCGGCGCATCCGTGGTGGCGCAACGGTGGCATTGCGCGTTGCACGTTTCTTGGCGCACTCCTGCTGATTTGCAGGAATGCGCCAGGAAAAGTAAATCTGCCCCATACAGTTTAACTTTCTTTTGGAGGTAGCCAGGTCCATTGCCCCTTATCGCCTGCTGGTTTCTCCTGTGTGATTGCACCAGTCTTTTTTTCCCTGTGCGCCAGAGCGTGTCAGTCGGTGGCTCAGGCTGATTCAACGCAAGGGCCACACCCCATTTGGCGACTGAACAGGCCCCCCCACAAATATTTTATAGTCAGGAAACAGGACAAACGCACCAACAGAACTATGATGCAATGGTAGACACACCGCTGAGAAAGCAGGACGTTAAGCAATTTTAAATATGCAGAATTCTATTCAATTTATCCAATTTAATGAGGAACAAACAACACGATCAAATGTAAGAACATCTATGTTGGGGAAGGACACATTTCCAATCTAGTTTGCCTAAATTAGATTGTACTTAAAAGGAGAATTCGACCTCATTATTTCTGTTTATTTCGCGCTTCTTGCATAATGTGAAAGCTTCAACCAAACCCTGGGCTTTGAAAGAAAACACGCAGGTAATTGTGCGAGGATCAGAGACATTGAGAACAATAACCTAGTAAATGGAAAATCGCAGTGCCTTGCTTAAGGCAGTATTCTCCTGTGGATCCCTTGAAACGAGTTAAGCAAAAAAGTGTTTAGCGTACCTAAGAATCTTTTCATAACTTGACGGGATGTTGCAAATAATATGAGAAAATGATAAATGGTCCTTCAGTGTTTTTATCTGATTTATAGACATCTATCTTTGCCACCAAGTTCTTTTTTGTTCTTATCCATTTGTCTATCTTTTATGTAAGTCTATATTTTTCTTCATTGCTACCTGTTTATTTACCTATAGGTCCTCAATGCTGCAAATGCATGAGGTAGTGGTGCAAATTCTGGTTTTGCCCCCTAAGGGGAAGATGAAAGTTATAGTAACCTAGAGTTTGCAAAGCACATATATATCATGTTATGTTGTGTGTCATGTTATGTTATGTTAAAGTATGTGTATAGCACATGGCTGCCCAAGCATCGGGCGTCCCAGCACTAAAGTTGAACACATAGTGAGGAGACAAAGAGAAAACTTAACAGTGGGAGAAAAGCCAGGTCTTCACCAGCCTTCTAAAGGTCAGGTGATCAGGGTTGCTATGGATGTGGAGAGGGAGGGAGTTTCAAAAGGCATGCCCAACAGCTCGAAAGATCGACCACCCGCTCTGGCCCTCTGTGTCCGAGGGACTATGGCCAGGAGCAGATCTGCTGAGTGCAGCGCTCGTGTGGGTGCATAGTAGGAACATAGATCACTCAAGATTCCTGCGCCAAAACCTAAAAGGATCTTATGAGTGATACACAATGTTTTGAAGCCTGCTCTCTGTTCTAGGGGTAGCCAGTGTAGGTGGCAGAGGAGGTTGAAGACATGACAGTGTTTAGAAAGAGCGAAGATAATGCGGGCAGCAGCGTTCTGAATGCGCTGCAACCTTTTGATCACAGATTTGTTGGCACCCAGAAGTAGCATGTTACAATAGTCCAATCTGGCCAGGATGGACGATTGGATGATCAGCTGCCAAGTTTGAGAGTCAAAGAGACCTAGTATTGGCTTTAGGCCATGCAACAGTCCTAAACTTTTCCCTGCCACTGATTTGGCGTGGGCCTCAAAGGTGAGATCTTTATCCATCATTATTCCTAAGTTCTTCAGCACAGGTTTGGATAGGGGGGGCACTCCAAAAGCAGGAGGCCACCACTCATTGCCCCAGAGATGAGATTCCCTGCCTACCAGAAGGATCTCGGATTTGGCTGAATTTAATTGCAAATAATTAGCAGCCATCCACTCGGTTATTGCTGTTAAATCCTCTTTGAATTTTGCTGAGTCTTGGCTGGGATTGTTGGAAAAGGTGATCACCAGCTGGGTGTCATCTGCGTGTGACGCCAGGGAGATGCCCGTGGCTTTGGCCAGCAGAGCCAATGGTCTCACGTAGATGTTAAATAAGGTAGGGCTCAATGCTGATCCCTGGGGAACACCACAGCATAATGGGTGAATACGGGAGGAGAAAGGAGGGGCAGTTACTTGGAAGGTCCGATCAACCACAAAGGATGAAAACCAGGAGAGGGCTTTGTCATTGACACCAATCTCCTCAAGGCGATGGAGCAGGATCTTATGGGAGACCGTGTCAAAGGCAGCACTTGGATCCGGCAGAATTAATGCTGTAGTTCTGCCTGCATCCAAGGAGGTCCGTAGCTGTTCTATGACCGCCAACAGAGCGGACTCAGTACTATGCCGAGGCCGGAACCCGTTTTGAGATGTATCTAGTATTGAGGTCACTTCCAGGTAATGAGTTAAGATCGAATTAACATGTGACAATAATTTTGGATAGGAAAGGGAGCAGCAACATTGGTCAGAAGTTTTCTGTCTTGGACACGTCTAATGTTGGATTTTTCAGTAGGGGACTACCTTGGTGTGTTTCCATTACTTAGGTACTACCGCTGAGGGTACGGATAAATTAATCAGCTCCAAGCATTCAGGCAGGAGACACTGTTGGAATTTTCTAAAAGCGTCGGGTTTCATGGGGTCATCTGGAGACCCTTATTTTATTTTGATAAACAGTGCCTCCATTGCTTTAAAGGAGATAGGAGGGAGCGAGGCGAGAGAATAGGTCGCAGAGCCCGCGGACACATTCCACCCTGTGCCATGGGAGGTGTCACCTGGGTGGAAGCTACTATAGATGCATTCCACCTTCTCCAGAAATAATTTGGCCAGTTCTTTGCATTGCAGACTAGAGAATATGATACTGTCCGAAGCAGAGGGGGGCTTTACCAGGTCGTTCAAAAGAGGAAATATGGTTTTAGTAGGGTTATTACTTGTGGTGATCAGATTGGTGTAGTATGCTGCCCTAGGCTTGTGGACCAATTAATGGTATGCCTTGCTCTCACTTCATCTGTGTGGAGCTGGTTTTAGCTGCAGGGTCTGCATTTAACATCCTGTGAGATCAACACCCCACTTGACCCTGTTGCACAGAGCCTGCAACCATGCACACCAGTGGTTTGCTGCAGAGTTTTTCCCAACTGGTATAGCGATCCAACAACAGCAGTTTTTGAGGATTGCCTGGAACAGCAGCATATCTTCGTGAGCTACAAGTAGGCACGGTGTAATGTCACATTGTAAGTCTCCCAGAAAAAAGTGTACAGAAGGACTCCTTCTTCAAGCCACTTGCCCGGATGTAGCTTTTGTGAAGGGCCTCGAAAAAGGTGACTCTAGGAATTGTTATGTCATGAAGGTCCCTAGATAACCTGTGGTGTCAGCAACAGAACTTTGCATGTTAAAGACTATAGGCTTTATTTATTTATTAAAAAAAGCTGTGTTATAAACTTGGCTTTAGGCATGCTGAAACAACTGATTGTGATAAAGTTATATTTTAACAGGAAACATCCATTAACAACGGCATGTTTTTTGAGCTGTGAGTACCCTTCATAAGCCATTAGGCCAGACATCTTAATAGTTAATAGCTTTGTATGCTTTTCAGTAGACACTTATAGTGATATTGCTCTTTTGAGGTTAGGGCCTGCTTACCACGGTAAGCCAATTTGCAACTCAAAGATCAGGATAAGAGACATCATTTATTTGCCCACTGGAAGGCTTCTTTAGATCATTTGCTTTGCAACCTGGTTATTGTACTGGGCCCTTTAAAGAGGAGTTCCACATTTAAAAAAAAGAAAACACTGACTAAACTGATTTATGCAGTGTCATTTTTAACAGTTGCTGAGTTTTGCATTTCTAGTCTACAACACCTCTCTGGACTGCTCTTCTTCCCAACCCTGATAGTTAAGTGCTAACTGGGGAACTTTGTCCCCACTTTGAGGGTCCAGGTAAGGAGGCATCAGGAAAACAGAATTACATTTGCAATTCGACTATGACATGAAATGCTTGCGGTTAAGCCATTATTCCACTCTGCATGAATTTAATTCATGGAAAAATAGTGTGGCAGGATCACAGTAACAACTCTAGGATGCTTGTAGAGTGTGAACAATGGATTAATGTGCTGTTGTTGTTGCAGCACTGACTGTTGAGTGAAATTACTTTCACATGGATTTTTTACTCACCCATTCAGGCAAATGTTGAGTATTAAGTAATTTTTAGCTGAAGTGCCACAGAAAGTGGGTCTATTGTACATACAGGGGCACATTTCTCTTTCTGGCGTATTCTTTGTTAAATACGTGTTCATTTTGGATTTAGATATTGGAAGGGAGGCATTACTTATTCCTTATCTGCAATTTCTGCTGCACCACCCACCCCTGGATGTTTTTGCATTTATTTTGTAAAATCAAGTAATTTCACTTCCTTTAGATTTGCTTATGTTTGAGGGAGGTCGGGCACCACCAACTCTACCACCATTTTACATTTTATATTTTCACATCTGGAGCCTGGACTATGGGTTGCAGACCACGACTAGGAGGGGAGTAAGGGACAGGAGTGCAACAGCTGTGAGCATTTTGCAGTCGATTAGGCCTTGGGGAAAATGTTTCTCTTTATCCCTGTGTTTTGGCCAGATTTTTATTATGTTTTGGTGTTTTATTTACGGTTTGGGACTTAGTATGCTGTAGGCCATAAATGTTTTTCTCAGATATTTATTTTTTCATATTTTCATTGCTGGTATTTTACTAGCAATGTTTTAGCAGCCTGACTATGGCCTTAAAAACATGCTGCATGTGAGGGATGTTGTGGCTGCAAGTGTTTGTTCATTGTTGAATGGTTCCTGGGCCAGAGATGCAGCCATTTACTTTCCTTACAGTCTTCCTGTTCCTTATTTTGTCAAATGTGTGTGTGTGTGTGTGTGCGCGTGAGAGAGAGACAGTTGATTAATAATCCTTTTCTGTGAAGTTTAAAAGACTCCTCCTGCCAGTGTTGTACATAACGCCTCTTTTGGAGGCCATAGATATGTTTGCACATTTTTAATTTTTTTGTTTTGACTTTCTTTTGTGTTGTTGTGCTTGTGGTCTGGTTGAAAGCTGCAAGCCATGATACTTTTTTTGTAACTCATTTTTGCAATGTTTGCCAGTATGACCCTGTCTCTCTTTATCAGTTTCAGAATCCCTGGGTGGGCACCAGATATATTTTGTAATCATTTTATTGATTTTTTGTCATCTTTTGTCATGGTCATGTTACTTGATTGTTTCCGGACTCCCAATAGTTCACATAGGGTCCTGTAGGACTCTGAGGGAGTTTAAGTGGTAGGCTCATTGTATCAACTATCAGAATCAAGGCAATTTGCTGTTCAATTGAATGAATATTTTTTCAATATTTCTGCAATATCAGCTTTTCATGGATGATGTTTGTCATCAGTGATGTCATTAATGATGTCTTTTGAGATCTCATCAGTGAAAACATCAATGATGTCATGAGTGATTTAGCATGTGAGGTCATAGGTAGTGCATAACAGGCTCGCAAGTTATAGTTTGCTGACTAAACTACAACTTGTGAATTTGCTTTGTGTTAGGGTTTTTAAACATTAGGTATTCTCGGATTCTGTGACCTAACTATAACGTTACTTTAACCTTTGTGTATTAGTAATTTGGGGGTTTTATTTTCGTAACTTACCATCTTATTTCCTTACCGAACTATGTCACTTTAACCAGTGGTTTTGTTTTTGTGAATTCCTGTTTCATTTTTTCATAATCTAAAAATAGTAAGTGCAACAACTTCTTTAAGTGGACAACCCACTATACATGGCATATAGCTGTGCACAATGGAGGTTAGGCATAATGGCTGGGATGCAGCCTGACCGTACGTCCATACCTCTCCATGTAACACACCTGATACCCTCTGCTCACAACCTCTAGTTGTGTGCAGAGGAGTGTGGAAGCTGGGTTGTGCCTCTGTACAATTTGATATTCATTTTATTCTGCCCAGCTAGTTAGGAAAATAAGCTTCCACATCACAAATTAATTTTTGGGCCCAGATGGTGGTGGTTTTCCAGATATTGAAAGCAGCACAATGGCATCACCTGAGTTTTCAAGAAGCCATGATGCTAATGTTTTCTCTCAGATCGCAATTTTCCTATATAAAACACCAATGTGCTAATAGTATTCAAGAAATTGCTTCGTTTTTTTTAAGACAGTGGGTTGACTGTTTCGATAGTTTTTCATAGTAATAGTAGAGTGCTGCATCACTCCTTTAAGACTGTATTTTTGAAGGGGTCATATTTTTTAAGGTTGAATGTAGGGGTTTGCCAGTACGCCCAAATAACTAAGTGTTCTGATTAATATTTTTGTTTCAGCATGTTTATGTGCTGCGGTACTGCATTACCTAAAAAGTATACTGTGGTACCAATGAGTCCCAGCTAAACCACATCAGATTGGATGGTTTGATTCTAGTCATCCAATTGGAATTAATTAAGGTCTCATTTCCTGTATGAGGGATTTGGATATCAATTAGGTCACACCTTGTGCAATCTGTCCTTACTTTGTTAGGACTTCCTCTTTTTTGGTATCAGGAGAAGACCACTGTGAACCTCAACACTCTGGAAAGGAGGAAGAAGAAAGCAGAGCCCCTCCAGAATCCATAGTTTGGGAGTTCTTCACAATTCCACGTGTCGAGAAGAAGCTGTCTGCAAAGAAGATGACATGTAAAATATTTCATAAAGAGTTTGGCAGAAGAATGGGAAAGAAAATACTCCTTCAGTACTTCAGGAATGGACAAACACCTGAACATGTGCCATTTCCATAAGTTGAATGCTGCTAACAGGGGAAGGAAGAAGGAACAAGGGTGTCTGCATCTGGCACTGCCCTCTAGCACATACCGGCTCCTGGAGGCTCACTTCTGCAGATGCCCTATCACCTAACAGAAGGCCTGTGATCTTTGCCAGAGCTTTTGCCCTGGACTGCAGCAACGTTATCTCTGTTGGTGATCCACTTCTAGAAAGAACAATGTGTTTGCTCAACAGGCCACTTTCAGAAAGTGTTTTTTAAAATGTATCTTCCCAAGTTAAAACACCCTGTTTTCTGTTATTTTTAGTTTAATCTACAAAAAAGAAAAGTTCCACAATTTAAAATCATCTAAAAGGAATCAAAGAAAGGTTATTATTAGAACTGCTGTTACTGAGTTAGAAATAGATACACATGCCCCTATTTTCAATGGCAGCATCTATGATCCAGTCCAGCAGACTGTGATCTAGTAGTTTTATTAAACATGCAAGGGGAACTATGCACTTGGACACTTTGAGAAACAAGCCTGCTTTAAGAACTCCATGGTCCAGTGTAAGGTGTCCACGTTTTTTGTACTCATTCCACTCACTCCTTGAATTTTGCAATGGACTGCTGTGTTAAGCATGTGTTGAGCATGCTTGAAGTGCTGCTCCTGAACCTCAATTTCATTGCATTGTATTGCTTGAGAGATGCATGTATCTGTATGTATGAGAAAAGAAAAGTAAACATGAAAAGAAGAAAAATAAACTAGTAACCCAATGTCTAGTGAAGAATAAATCGGATTTGTAGTAGTGGCAGACTACACTATTTTAACAAGTGTTGCTTTATGACTGTTGATATTGATAGTTTGCAAAGCGTTTGGTTGCCATGAGGCGTCTTGGAGCAAGCGTCCTTTATTGAAGCCAGAAATACAGCCAAGTGCAGATAATGAAATGATTTGCCAAGGGGCTGGGAATGTGAAAAGAGTTAGGGTTTGAGCTGGGTCCTAAAATGCAGAAGGATATGTTGAGCTTTGAGGTGAAAATCCAGATTATTCCACAGTTTGAAGGTGGCAACAGAAAGACTTCTTTCTCCCCAGGAAGCTTTCTTTCTTTTGGGCAATGCCATTGATTTAGTCGAAGCAGAGTTCTTCTAGGGATATTCCAGCAGAATGTAACTATCAAATAGTTTGGGCCTGAATCGTGACGTGCATTGTGTGCCAAACAGAGTGCCTTCAAGGGATATATTTTCCTGCCTGATAGCCAGGGTTGCTCCTCAATAGTTTGAGAAACCGAAGTCTATTTTGGAAATATTAAAAAGGGTAGTTCTCAAAGAGGATCCCTGAGGGACACCGCATGGAAAGGTGAAAGATACGGAAGTGAAATCTCTAAATGCTACAGTTTGTTCTCTGAGAGAAACTATGTCAAAAGCTCACAAGCCTTCCCCGCATTCTAATGCTTTCTAGTTGTTCAATAAGCACCGAGTAGCAAACAGTATCAAAACCGGCGAAAAGATCCAAAAGGATCAATGCTGCTTTTCCTTTGCTATAATAATAATAATAATAATAATAATAATAATACCCTTGTTGCTTGGTATAGCGCAAACAGCTGCCCCAAACAGAGGCGTCCCGGCACTTAGCGACAGTCGGGAACAGACAAGAACATCAGCTGATCTAGCCAAAGAGCCATGTCTTCAGTTGCTTTCGGAACTCAACTTCAGAACCCAGCATGCGGAGATACAGAGGCAGAGCATTCCATAGCATAGCCGTCTTTACCGAAAAAGCCTTGCCACCCTTCCGGGCCTTGACAAACCAGGGAACACACTGCAGGAGCTCAGAGTTAGAATTCAGAGTGCAAGTCGATTGGTAAGGGAGCAGTCTCTTCCTGAGGTAAATCGGTCTTATATTGTGGATTGCCCGAAAAGCTAAAGTCAAGGCATTAAATTCAATGCGTTTAGCAACTAGAAGCCAATGGAGGTGCCTGATGTGAGGGGAGATGTGCTGGCGTAAAGGCTCTCTGTGAATAAGCCACGCAGGCACATTCTGTATCATCTGAAGTCTGTGATATGTTTGCACATTTTTAATTTTTTTTGTTTTGACTTTCTTTTGTGTTGTTGTGCTTGTGGTCTGGTTGAAAGCTGCAAGCCATGATACTTTTTTTGTAACTCATTTTTGCAATGTTTGCCAGTATGACCCTGTCTCTCTTTATCAGTTTCAGAATCCCTGGGTGGGCACCAGATATATTTTGTAATCATTTTATTGATTTTTTGTCATCTTTTGTCATGGTCATGTTACTTGATTGTTTCCGGACTCCCAATAGTTCACATAGGGTCCTGTAGGACTCTGAGGGAGTTAAAGTGGTAGGCTCATTGTATCAACTATCAGAATCAAGGCAATTTGCTGTTCAATTGAATGAATATTTTTTCAATATTTCTGCAATATCAGCTTTTCATGGATGATGTTTGTCATCAGTGATGTCATTAATGATGTCTTTTGAGATCTCATCAGTGAAAACATCAATGATGTCATGAGTGATTTAGCATGTGAGGTCATAGGTAGTGCATAACAGGCTCGCAAGTTATAGTTTGCTGACTAAACTACAACTTGTGAATTTGCTTTGTGTTAGGGTTTTTAAACATTAGGTATTCTCGGATTCTGTGACCTAACTATAACGTTACTTTAACCTTTGTGTATTAGTAATTTGGGGGTTTTATTTTCGTAACTTACCATCTTATGTCACTTTAACCAGTGGTTTTGTTTTTGTGAATTCCTGTTTCATTTTTTCATAATCTAAAAATAGTAAGTGCAACAACTTCTTTAAGTGGACAACCCACTATACATGGCATATAGCTGTGCACAATGGAGGTTAGGCACAATGGCTGGGATGCAGCCTGACCTTACGTCCATACCTCTCCATGTAACCAACCTGATACCCTCTGCTCACAACCTCTAGTTGTGTGCAGAGGAGTGTGGAAGCTGGGTTGTGCCTCTGTACAATTTGATATTCATTTTATTCTGCCCAGCTAGTTAGGAAAATAAACTTCCACATCACAAATTAATTTTTGGGCCCAGATGGTGGTGGTTTTCCAGATATTGAAAGCAGCACAATGGCATCACCTGAGTTTTCAAGAAGCCATGATGCTAATGTTTTCTCTCAGATCGCAATTTTCCTATATAAAACACCAATGTGCTAATAGTATTCAAGAAATTGCTTTGTTTTTGTGGGTTGACTGTTTCGATAGTTTTTCATAGTAATAGTAGAGTGCTGCATCACTCCTTTAAGACTGTATTTTTGAAGGGGTCATATTTTTTAAGGTTGAATGTAGGGGTTTGCCAGTACGCCCAAATAACTAAGTGTTGTGATTAATATTTGTGTTTCAGCATGTTTATGTGCTGCGGTACTGCATTACCTAAAAAGTATACTGTGGTACCAATGAGTCCCAGCTAAACCACATCAGATTGGATGGTTTGATTCTAGTCATCCAATTGGAATTAATTAAGGTCCCATTTCCTGTATGAGGGATTTGGATATCAATTAGGTCACACCTTGTGCAATCTGTCCTTACTTTGTTAGGACTTCCTCTTTTTTGGTATCAGGAGAAGACCACTGTGAACCTCAACACTCTGGAAAGGGGGAAGAAGAAAGCAGAGCCCCTCCAGAATCCATAGTTTGGGAGTTCTTCACAATTCCACGTGTCGAGAAGAAGCTGTCTGCAAAGAAGATGACATGTAAAATATTTCATAAAGAGTTTGGCAGAAGAATGGGAAAGAAAATACTCCTTCAGTAATTCAGGAATGGACAAACACCTGAACATGTGCCATTTCCATAAGTTGAATGCTGCTAACAGGGGAAGGAAGAAGGAACAAGGGTGTCTGCATCTGGCACTGCCCTCTAGCACATACCGGCTCCTGGAGGCTCACTTCTGCAGATGCCCTATCACCTAACAGAAGGCCTGTGATCTTTGCCAGAGCTTTTGCCCTGGACTGCAGCAACGTTATCTCTGTTGGTGATCCACTTCTAGAAAGAACAATGTGTTTGCTCAACAGGCCACTTTCAGAAAGTGTTTTTTAAAATGTATCTTCCCAAGTTAAAACACCCTGTTTTCTGTTATTTTTAGTTTAATCTACAAAAAAGAAAAGTTCCACAATTTAAAATCATCTAAAAGGAATCAAAGAAAGGTTATTATTAGAACTGCTGTTACTGAGTTAGAAATAGATACACATGCCCCTATTTTCAATGGCAGCATCTATGATCCAGTCCAGCAGACTGTGATCTAGTAGTTTTATTAAACATGCAAGGGGAACTATGCACTTGGACACTTTGAGAAACAAGCCTGCTTTAAGAACTCCATGGTCCAGTGGAAGGTGTCCAAGTTTTTTGTACTCATTCACTCACTCCTTGAATTTTGCAATGGACTGCTGTGTTAAGCATGTGTTGAGCATGCTTGAAGTGCTGCTCCTGAACCTCAATTTCATTGCATTGTATTGCTTGAGAGATGCATGTATCTGTATGTATGAGAAAAGAAAAGTAAACATGAAAAGAAGAAAAAAAAACTAGTAACCCAATGTCTAGTGAAGAATAAATCGGATTTGTAGTAGTGGCAGACTACACTATTTTAACAAGTGTTGCTTTATGACTGTTGATATTGATAGTTTGCAAAGCGTTTGGTTGCCATGAGGCGTCTTGGAGCAAGCGTCCTTTATTGAAGCCAGAAATACAGCCAAGGGCAGATAATGAAATGATTTGCCAAAGGGGCTGGGAATGTGAAAAGAGTTAGGGTTTGAGCTGGGTCCTAAAATGCAGAAGGATATGTTGAGCTTTGAGGTGAAAATCCAGATTATTCCACAGTTTAAAGGTGGCAACAGAAAGACTTCTTTCTCCCCAGGAAGCTTTCTTTCTTTTGGGCAATGCCATTGATTTAGTCGAAGCAGAGTTCTTCTAGGGATATTCCAGCAGAATGTAACTATCAAATAGTTTGGGCCTGAATCGTGACGTGCATTGTGTGCCAAACAGAGTGCCTTCAAGGGATATATTTTCCTGCCTGATAGCCAGGGTTGCTCCTCAATAGTTTGAGAAACCGAAGTCTATTTTGGAAATATTAAAAAGGGTAGTTCTCAAAGAGGATCCCTGAGGGACACCGCATGGAAAGGTGAAAGATACGGAAGTGAAATCTCTAAATGCTACAGTTTGTTCTCTGAGAGAAACTATGTCAAAAGCTCACAAGCCTTCCCCGCATTCTAATGCTTTCTAGTTGTTCAATAAGCACCGAGTAGCAAACAGTATCAAAACCGGCGAAAAGATCCAAAAGGATCAATGCCGCTTTTCCTTTGCTATAATAATAATAATAATAATAATAATAATAATAATAATACCCTTGTTGCTTGGTATAGCGCAAACAGCTGCCCCAAACAGAGGCGTCCCGGCACTTAGCGACAGTCGGGAACAGACAAGAACATCAGCTGATCTAGCCAAAGAGCCATGTCTTCAGTTGCTTTCGGAACTCAACTTCAGAACCCAGCATGCGGAGATACAGAGGCAGAGCATTCCATAGCATAGCCGTCTTTACCGAAAAAGCCTTGCCACCCTTCCGGGCCTTGACAAACCAGGGAACACACTGCAGGAGCTTAGAGTTAGAATTCAGAGTGCAAGTCGATTGGTAAGGGAGCAGTCTCTTCCTGAGGTAAATCGGTCTTATATTGTGGATTGCCCGAAAAGCTAAAGTCAAGGCATTAAATTCAATGCGTTTAGCAACTAGAAGGCAATGGAGGTGCCTGATGTGAGGGGAGATGTGCTGGCGTAAAGGCTCTCTGTGAATAAGCCACGCAGGCACATTCTGTATCATCTGAAGTCTGTGAATCAGCTAACTGGGCAGTCCTATGAATAAACCATTAGCATAGTCCAGATAGGATGTTACCCCCGCGTGAAACACCATCCTCCTGCTCTCCTCTGGCAGGAGGTGCAGGATTTTTTTTAGCTTTTTTAATTTGCCAAAGCAGGTTGATGCTACATAATGAATGTGGGTTTCGAAGGACAGATCTGAGTCCCACTTTACGCCCAAATTTTTAGCAGACTTTACCGGACATGGCGGAGTGCCCATCTCAGCAGGCCACCAGAGTTCTGCAGATGGGGGGGGAGGGCTGACCAAAAAACATGATCCTTGTCTTGTCCGCATTCAATTTCAATGTATTGAGGTTCATCCAGCTGGTGATGTCTTTCAGGCAGCTCTTTAATCTGGCAAATGGGTCCTTTGACTGATCCTTAAAGGAGAATATCAGCTGCGTGTCATCAGCGTACGACACGGCCTTTAGCTCCTAGGTGTCGATGAGATTGAAGAGTGGTACCAGGTAGATGTTAAAGAGCAAGGGACTTAATACCGAGCCCTGCGGGAATTTGCATCTCAAAGGCTTAGATGATGATTGGTGTGGAGGAAGAAATACACTTTGAGTGGGGTTGTAAAGATAAGACTGGATCCACGCTAGGGCAGTGCCCTGGACACCAAACTGTTCAAGTCTGTTTAGTAGTATGGGGTGAGCGACCGTGTCGAAGGCCGCGGATAAGTCCAATAGGATCAGCATAGTTGATGCTCCCGCGTCCATTGATATTCTTATGGATTCAGCCACCTCCACCAAGGGGGTTTCAGTGCTGCATCCAGTTCGAAAGCCTGATTGAGTATTGTGCAGGATGTCGTGAGAGTTGACATACATGGAGAGTTGACGTTGTGCTTATTGTTCCACCATTTTTGCTGGCGCTGGCAACAAAGAAATAGGACGATAATTCCCAAGCTCCTTGGGGGTCAGCATTGGATTTTTTCAAGAGCGGTAATAAGAGAGCCTGCTTCCAGATGTCAGGAAAGATGCCTGTCGCCAAAGACGCATTCCAGATGAAATTCAATACTGGATTGATCCAGTGAGCAAGTGATCTGAAAATCTTAGGGGGACAAGGGTCAGTGGGACAGCCTGATTTGCACATCGAGATTTCAGCCAGAGATTCTTGCAAAGGTATATGGGCAAACTCTGCAAAGGTGTCCTCTGTCTTGCGTGTTATTGAAGCCTGAGGGGAGAATATTGACTCTTCAGATGTAAAAGAAGAGTATACGATCTGAATGAAGGCGTGATTTTTCCTTCAGCCACAGAAGGATTAGTGAAGGATCTAACAATTCTAAAGATTTATTTGCCTGAGTGCTCTACATCCTCAATCTGTTTAACAAAATGTTCTTTCCTGGCCATTCCCATCAATTTCACATAGTTTTTTTAAAGCTCTCTTATACTTCTGCTTCGCTTCTGGATCGTACTCTTTCTTACCAATCTCTTGCATCCACTTTTTTCCCTCATAAGATCATCCGAGAACCAGGGGGCTGAGGGGGATTCTCTTTGAGATTTGGGTATTGTTAGTGGCACTACCTCATTAAGTGAGGCTGAGATCCTAGCATTAAACAGAGCAGTATCCACATTAGGATCACCCGAGCATGGTTGGTCCCCCTGAAAAATCAATGGGCCTTCATTATCAGTATTCACTTTCTTCTAATTCCTCCCAATCCTTGATTGTTTATGGCTCACCCACTGCGGTTTGCCGATACTGAGTGAAAACGGGACTAAATGGTGGTCTGACCACATCATTCGTTGAGGGTTCTCCACTCTAATAGAGTGAATATTAGAAAAAATAAGGTCGAGCGTATGACCAGCTCTGTCCATGGGCGCCGACACGTGTTGCGTGGTCCATGATCATTCTGATTTCTTCAGATAGTGTGACTAACACCGACTCTGTACTGTGATTTTTCCTAAAACCGTACAACGCATTTGTTAATATCTCATTCTCATCCAGAAAGGATGAGAGTTCAGAGTTGAGGTGTTTCTCCAGGATCTTCACTGTAAAGGGAAGGTGAGATAGAGGTCTGCAATTTTTAGCTTCATTGGTGTCAAGTGAAGGTTTTTCATAAAGGTAAGAATGGAGGCTCTTCCAATCAGTGGGGAAAATTCCAACTTGTATGATCTTGTTTAGAAGCTTAATAAGAGAAGCTGAGACTGTACTTGTTACCATTTGCAGGATTTGAGGCGGACATGGCTACAAAGGGCAGCCAGATTTGGTAAAATCGATGTGTGTCTTGACATTTTCCTCATTAAACAGTTGAAACTCGTAAAGAGAAGCATGTGAAAACAGTGAGCCATCCAAACAAGTACACTTAGCCTCTGTGTCCTCGCCGGGATCGAACTTGCAGCATATTTCCTTTATCTTTGCTTGAAAAAAGGTTGCTATTTTGTTAAGTAGAGCTTGGTTGGGTACCAAAGTGTTTTGGGTATTAGGAGTGGAGAGCAGTTTAACTATTTTGAGTAATTCCTTGGCAGAGTTTTGTTGCCAGATTTATTTTCTCTGTGAAGTGGTACGTTTTATTTATTATGGTCACATTTTTAATTCTAGGATATATTGGTTATATTTGGTTCCTTCTACATCACAATAGTTTCCCCTCCATTTACGTTCTTGACATCTGCATTTTTGTTTTAAAAGTTTATGATCTGTTGAAACCAGGGAGCAGTAGGTTTGTTTCTAAGTTTTGTAAGTTTTGGGGCTGTTAAAGTCACTGCTGAATTGATCCAGTCAGTGTAATTAGTAGTAGCTGAATTTAGGTCCTTTACAAGGGTTGACTGAGAGTCAGACAGAATTTAATTAAACTTGGTAGTATTTATTTTTTTGCAAGCTTTAGCTTTAATAGTCTGCAGGGCAGTATTGGTCAATGTTCCTTTATCTGATGTTTTTAACATAAAAAATATCGCTTTGTGATCAGACCAGGTTAATGGTGTAACTGATTTTACCTTTAATTCGTTTTTATTAGAAAAGATGTCATTTAGAGTATGGCCTGGTGAGTGCCAAGAATAACCAGTTCTAGGTCAAAACGATGTAAATTATCAATCAATTTCTTTTTTGGTGAGATCCTCCAGATGAAAATTAAAATCTCCTAAGATCGTAAAATTGAGATACTGCATACATGACACAAAAAAAATCATTAAATGTGAGTAGAAATCTAGTTTTAGCATGCAGGGTAAAGAGATTTTTAAGTGGTCGTGGTGTATAACACGATCCCAACCCTGTGTTTTTCCATGCGATCAAGCCTAAATATGGTAATTCCCTCGGGTATTACGACTGTCAAGTCAGGGCCACATGTCTGATCAACCAATGTTTCTGTAATGAATACTATGTCAGATGAGTAATTGTCCATGAAGTCAGCAAAGTAATTACTGTGTTTAATAAGACAAATGGTGTTCATCAGGACACATAACAGTCTGACTGAGCCTTACAGGCTTTCTGCTGTCCTAGCTTGGGGGGAGGCATAGCCAATATGGGTGCTAGGTCTATTTTACAACCTAAGTGGCAGCATTTGCAGTCTAATCATACAGCATCACTCTCCAAATTGAAAATATTTCAGGAGATGTTCCTACGTGGTGTTTTTAGCGTGAGAAGCTGGGGGGTGAAAGGGCCAGGGGTTCTGTCGCATGATGCTGTCCGTAAACAGACGGGCTTGCCTTTGGCGTGATTTTTCATGCACATCGAGTTCAAGTTAGCACCACGGTTTTAAGAACAGTGGAGTAAAGAAAATACTGAACTGAAGTTCAGAGACCCCCAACTTCAGGGGAAGCAATACTGGAACTGAAATGTAAAGTTGAAATAAACACGAGAAAGGTTCAAACATAAACTAAGCATAAATTGGGCGAAACCCCTTTCAATATGGCACTTCCAACAGAGCAAAACCTGGGAGCCAGGCAACTCCCAAACAGACCCCAAGTGCCAACAAGGTATTCAATGTTTTTCCAAAAGTTGTTTACATTTCAACCTGTTATATATTAAATTGTGGTAGAGGTGGTCTTCTTTAGGACTATAGGCGAGGGTTCTCCCTCTATGACAAATAGAAGAGGCCTAAAGATTAATTCAATTGTATGTGAGGGGCAAACAGGCCGCCCACATTCTGTTTTCATGTTTACACTACTTCCCTCCTCACAAGCACTGTGCCTATGTACATATTTTGAATTGTAGGACACCCACCTTGTTATTGTGCCAAATATTTGTTACAGATTAATACAATATATTGTCCAACTAGTGTGGACCAGTTCCACTGCATATGTACTGTATTTTCTTTTGGTGAATTCGGAATATGATCCTTTTCAGGCCTGCCCCTTAATTTTCAAGAAGTAGATTCTTAAAATATATCCTACAGAATCATTTCTTGTTTATAACTGCATTGATTACCCAGACTCTGAGAAATACTGGGTTACCCCCTTTTTAAAAAAAAATAGTGTAACCAACCAACCACAGGCAGCCAACCCCTGTTGCAAATGTAAGTGGTAGGGGCAAATGACAGGGTTTGACTGCCAGTCAGAGTCTGGCACCCAGCCCACCATTGGAGGTAAAACCCCACTATGTACAGTCTTGGGTCATGTGTAGTGATAGCTGGCATCTGTCTAGACCCCATGCACAATCCACCATCTGTGCCCAATCCTTACTGCTCGTGGCTTTGGTCACAGGGGAGGAACACAAGCCTGGTTTCTGAACAAAGCCCTGCACTCAACCGACAAGCAGACAACCCCGATGTGTATTGCCAGTAACAGTGCACACCAGTGGTTATTGGCAAGGTTTGCCTTCCCGCCAGCACTGTAATGTGCCGTAGGCAGTGAATCTACAAAGTGCACAGCCTTCTGCCATCTACAGTGAAAGCTGACCTCTAGCCGGCCCTGTGCATAGTCCAGCAGGGGTTACAAATTTGCACTGCCCCAATCCTGGGGAGGTGAATGGTGGCCGATGAGCAAGCCCCTCAGTTAGTTCTCCATGGGAGTTGGCAGAAGTGACCTTCTGTATAGGAATGCCCATAGGTTGATAACCTTTATTGCGCAACACAGCAATGATCGACCACTGGGCATGACCCAAAACCAGACTCTGTGTACAACCCTCAAGACTTGGCCCTGCTGCAAATCGTCAAAATCTATGCACAGTGAGGAAAGGCCCAGGGGTCTTATCTACCGCTTGATTCCCCATATAACCCCCAAGTGCTCAAAGACAGATACCCATGGACAACCTTCCCTCGGGTCTGGGGATTTAGTTTCAGATCCAGACTGTACTCAAAGGCCAACATGGGTCGTTGAAACTTTAGCAGCAAAATCACAATTTTTACAAATTAATAGCATTGAAAATCCCTTTGGGACCCTTAAACAGTGGCTTGGAAGTCAGGATGTACTCACCCTGCCCTATTAATTTTTTTGTCCAAGTAATTGCGGCTACAACATTTTTCCACTAAGTTGCAGCAAGAAAATCAGGCCATTACGGTTTTTCAGATCCAATTGAAGGCCTTTGATCCTGAGATGGCTGATTAGAGAAGAACTCTCTTGGTCATTCAATTTAGAGTATTGCTTTTTAAATGTTTAGGTTTACAGAGGTCCTAAAATTAAAAGCCCAGAAAGCTCTTAAATGTATGCTCATCATTCTCCGACCAGGACTCTTTATAAAAATGAATTTCTCAAAAAGTCTGTACAGATTGATCCAAAACCAAGCAAAGTCACTTCAAGACATACTAGCTTATCAAATTTGGTGTATGTACGTAATCCACCTGGGTGACACACTTTGTTTCTAGTCACATTATTAACAGGTCCGGTGCTTAGTTTGTAAAAAACAAACAGTATCAGGGCCCTTGTCACGAGGCCACTGCAGCTTGCACCACCCATTGCCCCTGCATGTGCTGGCAATAACAACTACTAACCATGACAGTTCTACAAGGGTGATAATTTGGACTATTCTAGGCTACCTACAGTTAGAAGGATGGCTTGGGTGGCTTGTATTAGCCATTTTTAATCTATAAATGATTATTAAACAACTACTGTTGTGCTCATTTCAAAATTAGACTGACAGGCCACCATGTGGTGGACTGTCATAAGTACCGGTACCGACAATTAAGTGCTGCTGCTGAGCACCAGAAAACACTGGCTCAAATTAAACACTGAACAGGCCCTAGATCAGCTCTGTTGCTGCAGAGGTCCTTTAATTTGTTACTATCAACGTGATTCTTTGCTACATATTAACTAGCAATTAGCCAACTTCATTTAACAAAGCTAACACATGTCTATAATCTTTGTCTCACTACATGTTGTCACTAAAAAGACACAGCAAGGAAAGGCAGCATAAAATGAAGGCTCAAGGGGACAAACATGATACTATTTCATTGGTGCTAGACTTCTCCCATTATCTCGAGAGGTGGTTTACAATATTTAATTGTCTCATCTGCAATGTCAGATATATAAGCACATTATTATTCCAGCTCTTGTGGCGTGATAAATATGTTGTGATGTAAGCATCTCATACAGAGCCATTTATGAGAATACCAGATTCTAAGTCCAGGTATTCACTGCTAAACCACAGCAAAAATTAGGAAAACAAATGGCCTGAGTCTCAAAAGACCCGATCAAAGCAGCAGGAGAATGGCGGATAGTGTTTTCACTTGCCCTTTCTTGAATCGCTTGGATCTCCACAGTCCTGAAGGAGGTTGGAGAAAAGTAGACAGAATTCAAAACACAGAAACGGGTCATTTGTGTAGATCCCTTCGTGTAGGGAAAAATAACCATTTGTGACAACGTCTTCATCTGGAAGTTCTTGTCACAAAGGCAAGTTTACAGAAGCAATATACCGTTAAGTCTGCTAGACCCTTCTGGTTGTGGAAATATATAGGGTTTGTCAGTTCCCCAAGAACCCGAGGTACTGATTGGCAACAAAGGAACAGCACCTTACAATGGTTTTTCTATGTGTACCAAATATAGAACAATTTATATGGTAAAATATAGAGAGTGAAAATTAGGTATGAAGAAAATCTTTGTATTTCTGAAGTGTATGACGGGGGGGACCAAATTGGAGGTAAATTCGCCTACCTACCCCCAAGAGGGTAGAGGGACGTTTTAAGTTCAGGGAAGGGGTGGAGCACTAGGCCATTGCCTGGGGGGCCGTCCCCTTCAAATCCTGCTCCCTGGTGTGGATTCCTCCTTGGCCTGCAGGGTCCCTAAACAGAGATCCACTAGGGAGAGATACTAGGAGAAAATCTATTTTCCAGCAGTACTTCCCCCATAAAAATAGTTGTTGTGGGGGTTGACATATGCTTCTGAGCACCGATGCAGTAAAAGTGAAATGAGTCATTCAGCTCGTTTTGCTTTTACTTTCAGTAAAATTAAATTAGTGCAACATGCTTACTGATCGTCATTTCAAAACCAAAAAAAACAGCCTCTTTCCCAGCAGCCTGACCTGAAAATTAACAAAAAGGAATACAATTGGTTAGAACATCAGAGGTTGCTTTAAAGCCCTCCCCAGCGTTGGCTAATGGTCGACAAATGCGCTGGTAAGGGAGTGTGGGTGTCGGTCAGTGGCTGACATCTGCACATACAAGGTAAATGTCATGGTTTTAATATATTTTTTATGCTAATAATCTGTAACTAATTTTATTTCTGTTTATTTTGTTTCTAAATATTCTTTTTTTGTATGCAAATTTTCTTTTATTAAGACTTTTTATATTTTGTTTTACTTTACATTTTTTAATTGTTACATTTTAAGTAAGATTTTAACGCAATTTATGGGGGTTTGGATTTTTTATGGGTTTTGGCTGGACTGTGTTTTACATTATTGCGATAAAATTTAGTTTTTATCCATTAAAAATAATTGATTGTTTTTAATATATTCCATAAGTTTACTTTGAGAGTGGAAGGTTTTAAAATAATGTTTTCACATCTTTCTAAGTTGCTTGTGTTTGAGATCATTGTTACATTTATTATTCACTAATTAAAATATATTTTGTTTATGTTGTTTTTTATTCAGGGCTGATGGGTTTTATGAGGCTTGGTGGATTGTGTTTTGAAATTATTATATTTATTTTGTTTTCAGATATTTATTTGTGTGTGTTTAAAAAAACCATTTTGAAATATGATTTTTATTACTTGTTTTTAAAATAATTATGTGGTTAAGAAGTTAGTTTACAATGTTTAAAACAAGATATTTTTGTTTAACATATATATATATATATATATATATATATAGTTATAGTTAGGACCGTGTTTCCATAGGAAATCCGCAACATTCTATTTTGAATAACTTTGTCGCCGATTGACAAATCCTGGCAACATTTTCAAAATAGGTGGGGCGCTCCGCTCCGCTCCTACCCTGAAAGTCTCGGGGGGAGTCGTCAAGTGGGGGCTGAGAAAAACGGTGGGTGCCAAAACGCGTTTTCCCCATGCATTTTTCCATAGGACCTTTAGTCCAAGCTACAGCTCGAATGGCTGAACAGAATATATAGTGGAGGAGTGTGGCTCAATGGTTAGAGCGGCAGACCCTGAAGCAGAGTTCTGGCCAGGGACCAGGGTTCGATTCCTGCCTCGGCGGGGTTCGGGCTCAATTTCCTCGGACCTGTCTATTCTCGCCTCGGTGCCTATTCTAATCACGGGCCCCACGCTGCAACTCTGGGCAATAGCTTGCTTAGCCTCCACACCGGCCCCAACAGCGCTAAGGATGCCTGGCTTCACCCTGGGGGTGCCCAGGAGTGGACACTTCACAGGGAAAGCCAGGAGGGGTTCCACAGCGGTATGAGTATCAGCGCCAGGAAACCGCAAAGGCGACACCGCAAGGTGTCCGTCTGGTGACAGTGCGCTCTATAAGTACCTTGACATTTACATTTACATATATATATTCACTTAAAAAACCATAGGTTTCACACATGTTATAGTTAGCTGGACATTTCCCTCATAAAAAACCAATGAAATTCCCCCGTTATAGTTAGTGCAGTCAACTATAACTCACGCGATCGCAATCCTCTGCTGATGACGTCAGATATTACATCACTGTATTTAGACACCTATTTACCCATGTCTTCTTCCATTAATCTTTAGCTATACATATATTACAAATATTTATTTTTCAGAAAGACACATATGTAATCAGTGATGTAATATCTGACGTCATCAGCAGAGGATTGCGGTCGCGTGAGTTATAGTTGCCTGCACTAACTATAACGGGTTAATTTCATTGGTTTTTTACGAGGGAAATGTCCAGCTAACTATAACATGTGTGAAACCTATGGTTTTTTAAGTGAATTTGCAAGGTTTTTTAAATGCTAATTCCTAACTATAACGTGTGTGAAACCTATGGTTTTTTAAGTGAATTTGTACAGTTTTTTAAATGCTAAGATATGTTTTTATTAATATTTCTTTTTTCAGGTTTTTCACCGTGCGCGCACCGTGCGCGTACGGTGCCCTTCGCGCACCGTGCGCCCATGATGCGTTGTGCGAGCCGTGCGCGCACGGTGCGCGCACCCCGCGCTTTTTCGTCAAAAAAATAAATGTTTTTTCACCCTTGGGGGTCCTTCAGTGACCCCCTGACAAAGGCTAGGGGGTCAGGAACTGTCCACCGTGCCCCCTTTTCACGTTCTCCACCTTTGTTTTTCACTGCCTCAGACTGCGAGAGACAAAATGGCGGCCGACACTTCCTGGTTTTGACCGATTAGCATGTTTACTGACATCTAACAACCAATTAACATTGCGCTCGCGCACGGTGCGCACTTATAGATATATATGTACTTTTAACTGAAATTTTCTCAGGAACTACTGAACAGATTGACTCCAGATATTCAAAAGGCACATCCCTGACCTGAGGACTACCTCTCTGCCAAATTTCAAGTAATTCTGTTCAGCTGTTCGGGCTGTACCTTGGACTAAAGGTCCCTATGGAAAAATGCATGGGGAAAACGTGTTTTGGGACCCCCCTTTTTTCTCGGCCCCCGCTTGACTAATCACCCCGAGACTTTCAGGGTAGGAGCGGAGCGCCCCACCTATTTTGAAAAATTTGCGAGGATTCGTCAACCGGCGCCAAAGTTATTCAAAATAGAATTTTCAGATTTCCTATGGAAACACTGTCCTGACTATAACTATCTACTGGCGACCGCCAGTAGATAATATATATATATTATCTACTGGCGGTCGCCAGTAGATAGTTATAGTTAGGACCGTGTTTCCATAGCAAATCCGCAACATTCTATTTGGAATAACTTTGGCGCCGGTTGACGAATCATCGCGAAATTTTCAAAATAGGTGGGGCGCTCCGCACAAGAACAAATTCATTTTGGTTGTAGACATGGGGAGACTAAGTGATTTGACCAAAATCACAGAATGTCGAGCTGAAGCAGAAACTCCAACCTGGTTCCCCAGTTGCAAAGTCTGCAGTTCTGGAAGTAAGACCACATCCTCTCCCCTAAGTGCAACATTTAATCAAGTGGTCAACTGGATAAAAAAACATAAAGATAACAAATAATTTAAAAGTGCTTTGCCGCTATTTGAAAACTCAGAAAATATGTCCTTATTTTAGTCTTTTAGAGCACTAACCATAATTTTGATGCCAATTAGACCCTCTCATATATGTAATTTCTAAAGGAAATGCTCTAGGTATTACAGTTTTGATTACATCAAGATGACGTCAGGCGTTCCACACTTTTGTAATAAATATAGAATGTTAGCAATCTAGTTGTTCATTAGGATACTGTTGAGAGGCAGAGGCCAGGGGCACGGACTCTGAAAATTGAAGGCAGGTAGGAGGGTGCAAAGGCAACAATTTAACCACACTGAGCAGGCAGGAAAGGCCGTGGCAGCACAACAGACTATGGAGGGCAGTGGAAAGGGGGGCAGGGGCAACAAACCAACAATACAGGACTTGCAAGAGAGGCTGTGGCAATGTAATAGACCATTGTGGGCAGAAGGAAGAGGCAATGGTAGTACAACCATACATGCCAACAGACCCGATTCAGCAAGGAAACGTCCAATGTTTTTAAGCTCAAATGGGCTTTATTTGATCTGTCTCCTGTCTACAATCTCCTCATTTTCAATGTAACTCAAAGGGGAAAATCAATACCACAGATTTTTTTTCAAAATCTCCCTCTTACCAAGTTCAAAATGTTCGCAAGTATGGTACATTGGATCATGGAAGGAAATGGGGTAGGGACATGGACTTGGATAACAGAGGACAGGAGGGACATGGAGAGGTGCACCAAACTGACCCTGCAGGGCAGGCATCAGGGTTTGCAGCAGCACAATACACCACACAGGGCATGCGGGACGGGAGTGCAGCACAACAATCCATAGAAAGCAAGAGGGAGGGGACAGGACCATGCACATGGACAACAGAGAACAGAGGGGCAAGAGGCAATGGTAGCTAGCTGACCATAATGGACAGACAGGAGAGAAAGCTGCAGCATAACAGACCATAAAGGGCAGGAGGGACGGATCAGGGGCATTACAATGGAACAGACAAGCCAGGAGGGAGGGAGTAGGGGTCTGCACATGTAAACAGAGGGCTGGGGACAAGGGGGCAGGGCAGGAGCAGCAAGATAGCCATGGAGGTCAGGCAGGATGGGCACTAGAAGCAAGACACACCATGAAGAGCAACAGTGAGACTGTGATGGCATACACACAGACCATGGAGGGAAGGTGGGAGGGGGTCAGGGGCAGCTAACTGACCACACAGGGAAGGTGGGAGGGGCCATGGCAGCACAGAAGACCATGCATGGCAAGTGGGAGGGTTAGTGGCAGCACAATGGCTATGATGGGCAAGAAGGAGGGTGCAGGGGCATGCACAAAGGACGATGGAGGATAGAAGGGAGGGTCAGGACCTGTGCACAGACAAGAAAGTTCAGGGGAAGGGGCCTCACAACAGACTGCACGGGGCAGGCAGGAGGAGCAGTTGCAGCACAACAGACCAGGGAGGGCAGAAGGGTGTGGCAGTACAATGGACCATGTAGGACAGGAGGAAGAGGATAGGGGCATGGCATGTGGACAGGCAGGGTGGAGGTGGCAGGGACAGGTTACAGTCATCTGACAATGCTAGGCAGGTGGGAGGGGAGTGGCAGCTCAACAGAACACTCAGAGTAGATAGGAGTGGCAGGTCCATGGGACATGGTGGGCAAAAAGGATGGAGCAGGGGCATGCACAAAGACATCGGAGGGCAGGGGGAAGGAGAATAGGGGCAGCAAGCTAAGCACAGAGTTTAAGCAAGAGGTCATTGATGGGACATAGAATTGGGCAATGGAGGGCAGGAGGAGTGGACTGGTACATCATACTAAATTGAGGGCAGTGGCAGCATATCAGACCATGCATGGCAGGAGGGAGGAGGCTAGTCCATGGATTCACACAACAGAGGATAGGGAGGAGGTGGATGGGGCAGCAAGCTAACTGTTCAGATAAGGCGGGTATTAGGAACTTTATTGTTTTTAAAACGTGTGTCTGTGCAAACTACTTAAAATATGAACAAGTATGCAGCATAATCTCACTTTTATTCAGGAAGAAGAGGACGTTTGTGACTGTGACTCCGGGCTCACTTGGCAGAAACACCCCCTGATCCTCCACCCCCTACCACAAAATGTAATGCCCGTGAAAAGGGTAGGTGAACACAGTGTTATATAGAACATAGTCCTGAGAGCACGATTGAAAATGAAAACTAGATATAGTGTATGGTATAAACTATGCACCAAAAAGTGTGATATAAGATGAACCGGGCATGAAATATAATATGCAATACATTGTGCGCAATGACAGATTCATTGGAGAGCACGAGATAGCACAGGCACTAGCGCGTGCTATGCGATGTGCGCCTTGGAGTGTAATATGCACAGGGCAGTGTTGTGTAACCTAACTAGTCTCTAAAGTTGTAATATAAAATATGTGCTGGGGAGTGTAACGTTGCATATGCACTGTGACAAAGATATGGATCCCAGATTGTAATATGTATGGCATAGCACTGTGCGTTATAACATAGGCATCGAGGAAGGCACGTTAGATGGGGCAATATAACCCGTGCTAAGACAAGTGTGGCATGACATATTCACGGGGTGGTGTTACAGTGCACATGGGCTAGAGAGTGTCATAGCATATGCACTAGCTGGTGGAATACAACACAGAGGTGTGTGGCACTCGGCAGGCAATGGTGGGTGTAACACAGCATTGGGCTCTGCCAGGAGCGCGCTGTGACTCTCAAGTGATGTTCGTCCCCTTTCCAGAGAGTAAAATAAAAAGGATTACACATCCGGCAGTGGATGTGTGTTTTATTAACCGTGAGGGGGGTTTCTTACATAGTTTTGGTCGAATTTTTGTCGAATCCCCTTTGAATGGCTTGGTGTGCATGTGTATTAAATGTGCCCGTCAATAGCTACCCATGTTTGTATAAATAAACGACAAGGGTGTCTACCGGGATTAGGCACGGTAGGGCATCAGACATGTCAAAGCTTCACTAGTGGTGTAAATACATTCCACGTGGATTCATTGTATGCATAGTCGCCTTTTAATGAATATCACTCAAATCGTCATGGTGATAGGTACGTACGGTTTGTCCAGCATGTCCTAGGTGTGTCTATAAATATATATTTTTTTAAAATAATAAAAAACAGTGGCCGGCCCTGGGGATTGGGGTCAAAAAAATATAATTAGGAGACAGGCCCTGGGGGATGGGGTCATCAGGGCCAATAAATTAGAATAAGGAGGGGAACCACACAGCCCCCCTTCTTAAAAAATTAAAATAAATAAAAGACTGGCATTGTGCCGGAGGCCATGCCCCCTCCTTGCAGCACTCTGCAAACGCGCCCCCTGGCGAGTTGTATGTTGGGGAATTAATTCCTCTTCAATACTGAGGGTCCCTGAGGGCCAACTAGCCCAACAGGCATCTCCAGTATGCGCCAGGGAGCTGCGCTGCAGACAGGTGTCCTGAGGCCAAGCCCCTTTTTACACCTCTCTGCAACGCAGCTCTGTGGCGCTTACTGGAGGTACCTAGTGGTCTAGTTTGACCCTAGGGACCCTTAGGATTCAAGGGGACTTAATCTCTCAACTTAGAAGAGCCACAGGGCGCGTTTACACAGTGGTGAAGGGAGGGGACGGGGCCTGAGGTGACGTGTGCAAACACGTACTATAGCACGTTTTAAATTGGGGATATAATTTCCCTTCAATACTGAGGGCCCCTGGTGGCTAACTAGCCCACCAAGTGCTTCCAGTAAGCGCCACTGAGCTGCATTGCAGAGAGATGGTCCAGGCTGTGCCACTTTTTACACCTCTCTGCAACGCAGCTCTGTGGCACTTACTGGAGGTACCTAGTAGGCTAGTTGGACCCTAGGGACCCTCAAGATTCAAATGAACTTAATCTCCCAACTAAAAATGGACACAGGGCGTGTTTACACAGTGGTGAAGGGAGGGGACGGGGCCTGAGTTAACGTGTGCAAAAACGCCCTGTGGCCTGTTTTAAGAGGTAGTTTTAATCCCCTGCCCTATTATATACTAGGGGCTTATAGAGGAGGTCATGCTAATCACAGGGGGACCCCAACGCATAATGTTCCCTAGTGTATGTAGGTGTTTTCACTGTATTCTAAGTGTCTTTTAACATAGCACTGGCTCTAGGACTGGTTAGTCAGACTCAGTTACCACCAGTATCCGTCTGAAAAAGTTGAGGGTACAGGATGATTTTGCAACAAGGATTCTTTCTGCTCTTCTTTTTGTTCTTTCTGCACGTTATCCTTCTTCCTGCACTTTTCTTCGTCTTTGAGGACTTCTGTTGATTCTTTCTGCACTTCTTTTTTTCTTTCTGTGCATTTTTTCTTCTTTCTTCACATGTCCTATCTCTGTAGGCATAGTTAGAAATTAGCATTTAAAAAACCTTTGAAATTCACAGAAAAATCCATAGGTTTCAGGCACGTTATAGTTAGGAATTAGCATTTAAAAAACCTCAGAAATTCACTGAAAAAACCATAGGTTTCAGGGGTGTTATAGTTAGCTGGACTTTTCACTTGTACAAAACCATTGAAATTCCCCCGTTATAGTTAGTTCAGCTAACTATAACTTGCGCGCCCGCAATGCACTGCTGATGACGTCACATATTACATCACTCATGACATGGTCAGTGACATCACTCATGACATCACTGATGACATCTCAAATGACATCACTGATGACATCACTGATGACATCATCCTTGTGATAGAGTGGCAGACCTCCTCTCACCCTAATATAACCTTTGATACACACATTCAAAAATAGAGACTAAAATTTTCAAAACAATGGACATACCAATACCAGTTACAACAACCTCTTCAGTAATTCTAAGATCCACATACACATCCACTCATTCACCAACAGTCCTATACAGTCACTCATACATGTACTCACTCATCATATGTACTCATACACCTATACATCCTGTTACACAATGCCACTCATCCATAGAGTTACTCACACACATAGTCACTCATGCTAATAAAGAATCAAACATACATTTACTTGCATATACAGTTATACACACACCACCACACTTACTTCTACGGAAACTTACACATACTTAGTCTTTTAAACAATCACTTATAGAAACACATACTTATTCATACAGGAACTCTTTCAATCTCTCACTCTCACATATACTCACTTATATACACCAATAGTCACATATACTAGTTTAAAACATATGTAGTTACTCATAAAGACACTATTGAGACAGTCATTCACTCACTAACACACCCATACACACACTCATCCACCCATACAGTCCTGCACACATGCTGTCTTCAACACATACAAACAGTGAGTCACTCATTCATGCACCTATGCACTACGTAATACCCCCCACCGAACCATGCAGACACTCAGACTGATACTCAAAAAACCAACTAATAACCTATATAGACACCCATGTAGCTACTCACCAACCCATGCAGCCACTTATACACAAAGTGAGAGACTGATACAGATATTTACACATTTAAACATTACTCACTAAGCCATGTATTTACTATGATACACTTAATCAGTCAGTTACACAATCAATTTTTCAAAAACAAATCATCCATTTAGACACTTATATACCCATTTATTCTTCCATCGACCTTGAGATATACATATATAAAACATATTTAATTTTCAGAAAAACAGACATTCACTGGATGATGTCATCAGTGATGTCATTTGAGATGTCATCAGTGATGTCATGAGTGATGTCACTGACCATGTCATGAGTGATGTAATATGTGACGTCATCAGCAGCGCATTGCGGGCGCGCGAGTTATAGTTAGCTGAACTAACTATAACGGGGGAATTTCAATGGTTTTTGTACAAGTGAAAAGTCCAGCTAACTATAACACCCCCGAGACCTATGGTTTTTTCAGTGTATATATATATATATATATATATATATATATATATATATATATATATATATATATATATTACCTACTGGCGGTCGCCAGTAGGTAGTTATAGTTAGGACCACGTTTCCATAGGAAATCCGCAACATTCTATTTTGAATCCTCGCGAATTTTTCAAAATAGGTGGGGCGCTACGCTCCGCTCCTACCCTGAAAGTCTCGGGGGGATTCGTCAAGCGGGGGCTGAGATAAAAGGGGGGTCCCAAAATGCGTTTTTCCCATGCATTTTTCCATAGGACCTTTAGACAGGGCTACAGCCCGAACGGCTGAACAGAATTTAATGAAATTTGGCAGAGAGGTAGTCCCCAGGTCAAGGAAGTGCCTTTTGTAGGTTTGGTGTAAATCTGTTCAGTAGATTCTGAGAAAATAGCCTTTAAATCAATATATATATCTGAGCCAGCTTACGGTGCGCTTACGGTGCGCTTACCGTACGCGTACGGTGACGTGCGCGAGCGCGATTCTGATTGGCTCTTAGATCTTAGTAAACATTCGAATCGACCGAAACCAGGAAGCGGCGGCCGCCATTTTCTCTCTCGCTCCCTGAGTTGGGCAGCAAAAACGAACCCCAAAAATGTGTAAAGTGGCAGTTTCATGAGATCCTAACCACCCAGCCTTGATACAGGGGTCCCCAAACCACCCCCAAGGCCAAAAAAAAATATTTTTTTTTTTCGGAAAATCGCCGTTTACGCTTACCGTACGCGTACGGTAAAAAATTATAAAAAAAAAAATTATCCACAATCTCCCCACCCCGTGTGCAAATGTTGCCCGAAGGGCACCATTTGTACATGGCATATAACCATTATGAATTTAACAAAGAATACATTTCACAAAGAGGCGCATAATATGTCCCCCATGTGCGCACGGTGCGCGAAGCGCATCGTGCGTACATGGCCCATCCCGCTTAACGTGGTCACGCGGTGCGCGCAGCGCACCGCGTGACCACCGTGCGTGCACGGTACTAACTGCGTAAAGTGGGCGCGCGGTGCGCGAAGCGCACCGCGTGCTCACTGTGCGCGCAAGGTGCGCGAAGCGCACCGTGCGCGCACGGAATGAACTGCGTTAAGTGGGCGCGCACGCCACGAATGGCGTAAAGTAACTTAGCATTTAAAAAACCGTACAAATTCACTGAAAAAACCATAGGTTTCACACACGTTTTAGTTAGGAATTAGCATTAAAAAAACCTTGCAAATTCACTGAAAAAATCATAGGTTTCACACATGTTATAGTTAGCGGAAATTTTACTGATAAAAAACCAATGAAATTCCCCCGTTATAGTTAGTGCAGGAAACTATAACTCACGCGACCGCAATCTTCTGCTGATGACATATGTGTCTTTATGAAAAAAAAATATTTGTAATATATGTATAGCTAAAAATTTATGGAAGAAGACATGGGCAAATAAGTGTCTAAATACAGTATTAGCATCAGCAGAGGATTGCGGTCGCGTGAGTTATAGTTTCCTGCACTAACTATAACGGGGGAATTTCATTGGTTTTTTATCAGTAAAATTTCCGCTAACTATAACATGTGTGAAACCTATGATTTTTTCAGTGAATTTGCAAGGTTTTTTTAATGCTAATTCCTAACTATAACGTGTGTGAAACCTATGGTTTTTTCAGTGAATATATATATATATATATATATATATATATATATATATATATATATATATATATATATATATATATATGTATATATATATATACAGATATACATATATACATATTACCTACTGGCGGTCGCCAGTAGGTAGTTATAGTTAGGACCACGTTTCCATAGGAAATCCGCAACATTCTATTTTGAATAACTTTGGCGCCGGTCGACGAATCCTCGCGAATTTTTCAAAATAGGTGGGGCGCTACGCTCCGCTCCTACCCTGAAAGTCTCGGGGGGATTCGTCAAGCGGGGGCTGAGATAAAAGGGGGGTCCCAAAACGCGTTTTTCCCATGCATTTTTCCATAGGACCTTTAGACAGGGCTACAGCCCGAACGGCTGAACAGAATTACTAGAAATTTGGCAGAGAGGTAGTCCTCAGGTCAAGGAAGTGCCTTTTGTAGGTTTGGTGTAAATCTGTTTAGTAGATTCTGAGAAAATAGCCTTTAAATCAATATATATATCTGAGCCAGCTTACGGTGCGCTTACGGTACGCTTACCGTACGCGTACGGTGGCGTGCGCGAGCGCGATTCTGATTGGCTCTTAGATCTTAGTAAACATTCGAATCGGCCGAAACCAGGAAGCGGCGGCCGCCATTTTCTCTCTCGCACTGAGAGTGATGAATAAAATACCAAGCTCAAAAACATGTAAAGGGGCTGTTTAGACAGCTCCCACACACATAGCCATGTTGCGGTAGTCCCCTTAAATACCCCAAGGCCAAAAACGGACTTTTTATTTTTTCGCTAAATTCGCCGATTACGCTTACCGTACGCGTACGGTAAAAAAAATTTAAAAAAAAAAAAGTATCCACATTCTCCCCACCCCGTGTGCAAATGGTGCCCGAAGGGCACCATTTGTGAATCGCATATCACATATGTGAAAAATTAAAATATTACCTTTCAAAACGAAGTGCATCATATGTCCTCCATGTGCACACGGTGCGCGAAGCGCATCGTGCGTACATGGCCCATCTAGCGAAACGTGGGCACGCGGTGCGCATAGTGCACCGCGTGCCCACCGTGCGTGCACGGCACTAACTGCGTAAAGTGGGCGCGCGGTGCACGAAGCGCACCGCGTGCTCACTGTGCGCGCACGGAACGAACTGCGTTAAGTGGGCGCGCACGCCACGAATGGCGTAAAGTAACTTAGCATTTAAAAAAACGTACAAATTCACTGAAAAAACCATAGGTTTCACACACGTTATAGTTAGGAATTAGCATTTAAAAAACCTTGCAAATTCACTGAAAAAATCATAGGTTTCACACATGTTATAGTTAGCGGAAATTTTACTGATAAAAAACCAATGAAATTCCCCCGTTATAGTTAGTGCAGGCAACTATAACTCACGCGACCGCAATCTTCTGCTGATGACATATGTGTCTTTATGAAAAAAAAATATTTGTAATATATGTATAGCTAAAAATGTATGGAAGAAGACATGGGCAAATAAGTGTCTAAATACAGTATTAGCATCAGCAGAGGATTGCGGTCGCGTGAGTTATAGTTGCCTGCACTAACTATAACGGGGGAATTTCATTGGTTTTTTATCAGTAAAATTTCCGCTAACTATAACATGTGTGAAACCTATGGTTTTTTCAGTGAATATATATATATATATACTCCACTTGTGTCTCGGTAAACCCACCACCGCCAAACCGAAGGGCGCGTCGGCGTTCCAGACCTCCGAGACTCGGTCCCAATATGCCACCAAATCCCACGAAAGGAGAGTCGACGCCGTGTCATTCAGTTAATCCACTTTATTGTCAGCTGGTAATGTCAGTTAGTGAGCGTGGGACACTGAATTGAGGGAACCCCCGACTTCTGAGGCTCATTGGGGGCTTATATAGTCCGGCAGAACATTCAAACGCACTTTAGAGGGGATATCTGCATCCCTCTGGAACTACAGGTACCAGCAGACAATGCGCAGTCTTATTTAAGCAGCCTATAGGGGGCGCGCAATTAAAGAAATCTCTCACCTGCAGTTCCGGACTGTGCGTGTTCCTTTCCACGAACAGCCTCTGAGGAAGATGTATGAAACGCGTCAGGCAGTGGTGGTTGGGCTGCCAAAGGTATCGGAAGTCCGGAGTTCCTGACATAAGATTGAGCTGCCGCTTGAGGCTCGTGTCTGCGCTCGAGTGCCTCTCACTGTGTTGGAAACAAGCCCGAGCTGGATATATATATATATATATATATATATATATATAATTATAAATATATATATATATTTTGGATGGCAAATATTATTACATAAAATAAACTGTTTTTGTATATACTAGTTTTAAGGTGTTATTTATTAAATAATTGTAAATAATGTTAATATATTTCATTTTAAGTAATACATTTCTGATATTTGTATTGCTTTTATTTTGGTTTTTAAGGTGTCTATTAATTAGAGTGAATATTAAGTTGATCCCCCAGAGACAAATGGTTTCTACAAAGTTATTTTGCTCATGCTAGAATATAATAATTTGCCTCACTCCAAGAATCTTTGGAGTGATTATAGTAAATATGGCTATCTCCAAGTTCAACACTTTCCCTGATATTGTTTATGTTGGTGTCGTAATAGTAAATCTGACCCCCCCCGCCCGTCGCTAACAGTTTATCCAATATTGTTTAATTTGGAGTGTAAAGTAAATCTGAATCCTCCCTCGCTAGAGTCCAACACTTTCTACATTATTGATTAGTTTGGATTCTGACCCCTCAAGCTATTTATATATTTATAAATTTTTATATAGCGCGAACCAAGGGATATCAGAGCGCTTCACAATTACAGATGATCAGGGATGTACAAGCGTCAAATACAAATCAACAAAACAGTTACAAAGGGTGCATCAAAACCTCACAGTGGTTACAAATAGCGGATCTGGGAGGAGAAGAAAAGATTAAATAAGGAAATATAGCAAATCAGTACAAGAAATGAAGGTATAAGTCCACTAAACTAAACTAAATATGATATTCTCTGAGTCCTACAGTTTCCCTAATGTTGTTTAATTTTGAAACACAAAAGAGCAGGTGGATGGGTATGGTATGCGCTAGGTCGTGATAAAGTCATAAAGTAAACAAAACCATCAGAAGAAAAGTGCTCAAAGGATATTGGGAAATGACCACCCAAAGTTGCCAGCTATGTAGACAGAAGTCCACACATGTACAAAACTCAACATTCAATATCCTGAGCACCAAGAGTCCATAATAAATTGATTCGTCCACACAGTTTTTCTTCATAGAAGTCTTCTTAGATCTTGTTTATTCCAAGCTCTGTATGATAATGGTTACTTCAGCCATCAGCAAAACAATATTTAGCCAGCAACTCATGCCAACAGTAAGACAACTCTTAGCCAACACGTTTCATGTATCCATGAAAATATCCACTGACTTCTTCAAGGCTAAAATAAAACAGGTAAGCCCACATTATAGCCAATTTGACCATGACAAAAGATATCTATACATACGTTGGTTATAAAAACAAGGCAGAAGAAGAGGGCCACATGAATCTAATATCCATTTTACAAAAGACGGGAGTAAGCAATATGGCAGAAAAGGGAATGTCACCCAGAAACACCAAGAATGCTCTGTATAGACTAATAGAGGAGAAGGAGCCAAAAAAACAGTGCACAAAACCAATATCATAGGAGTATCACACTGCAAGTCAACTCACCAACAACTGCAAATAGTCAGGCAAAATCTAAAATAAACTTGTGTCCTCTTATTCAATAACAAAAATCCCACAATGTCATCTAAGCCGTATCATGTAACGTAATATGCTTAGTCATCAACTGTAAGCCTATCTGAACAAGCGTAAGCCATTGGGTATATAAATCAACACAAATTCCGGAAATACTAATCAATTAAGGCAAAGTGTAATAGTCATTACATGGGTCAGTCAAACACCGAAGAAATCGAGTATTCAAATGTGACAGTATATCCCACCAAAGCGCCATAGTATATAGTCCCTAATTCATACAAAATAAACTGTGAAGGCAACCCAACTTTAACCCCTTCAGTGCCCGCCCCTTTCCCCGCCCAGTGCCGGCCGTTGCATTAGCGGGCGGGGTCTATGACGAGCTGGACTCGTCATGGGCACAGCGCCACCGCGGCCCATGACGAGTCCAGCTCGTCATGGGCACTGAAGGGGTTAACTCTCAAGCACATCATAACAGCTTTACCTTAAATGTTCCGGTCCGTAAGGTGAGTACTCCTCTTGTAACGGTGGCATCTGGCACTCACGCCATCTTGAAATGTCATTAAATACCATCTGAATTAGGGTAAAAGAAAAGACGGACTAAAATGCAACTCGGGAGTGAAGGTGTAATCAGAAAAAACGGACTTCACACATCACAGAGACGCCATGAGCACCATCTTGAAATGACGCTATACTTAGATCCAAACCAGCAAAATCACAAAAAAAAGGACTAAAAAGGTCCATTAACTGCCAAGGATACCTATGGAAATCTACGTCCCAAATACAGTAGCTATCTTATATTCTAATGAAGCCACTCCTAGTGCCGTCAACTACAGTAAACGTATAAGGTGGTGAACGGAAAGCGCTGCTGTTACGCGTTCGTAGAAACCTCCAACTACAGGTCACGCTATATACAGATTGAAGTCAAACCATCATACATTTCAACCAAAAGTAACACCTCACAAAGGAACAGTATGCCACAACTACCCAAACTAAGGGTTAAGCTAATACATTAGCGTGAGTCACAGAACACTAGTATACGTACTGATACAATAAAACAACAAGGTTCTGTTAACAGATACAAAAAAAGATGTCCCGAGTAATAGAAAAAGGTATCAAGCCACCACCGGTCATAGTAAAGCAAGAATCAGTGCCATAAGGAGGAGTCACCATGTTAAGATACGTAGTAAGATGAAGAGAGAAATCACAGAGTACAATGACACTGATTAAGCACCTCGAAAAAAGAGTATGGAAAATCGTTCACTAGTTCATTATCGATGTTAAGAGGGAATCACATGTTAGGATATGTAATAAGAAGGAGAGAGAAATTACAGAGTACAATGACACTAATTAAGAAGACAGAATAAAATGTGGTGAATGTCCACTAATACGTCATGTTCCTAGAAAATACTGTACTTCATTATTGATATTATGACCCATTTCTACAGCACGTAATATTAAAATTCAACGTGCTTCACTCTGTCTTAAATTCAGCTCTCAGTTACCACCCCTTACATCAGGTTTAATGGATTCAATGCCATGGAATTTAAATGTCAACTGTTTGCATTGTGCTTCACAGTCAAGGGCATGAATAACAGAAGTGTTCTGAAATTCGATCCTTTAGGCATGTGATTGCACTACCAATGTAGACGTTATCACATTTGCAAATATTGGTATAGACCACAAATTTCGTTGAGCAATCAATGTGTGTGCCTATAAGGTACTTTCTTGAGCCATTGTATTCAAAATTGTGAATATCATGAATAGACAATCTACTCATGCTACAATTCCCACACCTGTATGAAGCCTCATTGAGCTTATGTAACCATTTATGGCCCAATCCAAGCACCCTGGGATAAATTAGGATTAGAAATTAATTGTGTATAGTTTTGCCTTTGTGATAGGGAAATACAATTTTATCCCTACTATGGTGCCGAATCCGATCCTGGAGAAATTTTCCCCGTACGAATCGTATCCGGATTTTTTTCCGTACGAATCGAACAAGTACCGTACAAACTGGCAAGTACGATTCGTATGGGAAAAAATACATATGAATCGCATTGGGAAAATTCCCCGACACGTCATCGGGTCGGGAAAAGTGTCCGACACGTCCCCGGACGATTTTCCGTACGAATCGTAAAACTGAAGTCCGAGCGCGCAAGTACGATCCGTCCCGTGCGTCCGATTGTACAACCGTAAGGAAAAAACACCGTACGGAGCGAACTTCTATAGCAACCATGGAGACATGTGCCCGCATACGCGCCGTCCCCCCCCAGCCCCCGTATGTACGCGCCGTCCCCCCACCCGTGTATGTACACACGTGTATGTACACCCGTGAATGTACACCCGTGAATGTACAAGACGTACCCCCACCCGTGAATGTACACCCGTGTATGTACACCCGTGTATGTACACCCGTGTATGTACGAGACGTACCCCCACCCGTGAATGTACACCCGTGTATGTACGAGACGTACCCCCACCCGTGTATGTACGCGCTGGGGGTCCGCACCATACATACACGGTGGAGGTACGTCTCGTACATACACGGGTGTACATACATGGGTGTACATACACGGGTGTACATTCACGGGTGGGGGTACGTCTCGTACATACGCGGGTGTACATTCACGGGTGTACATTCACGGGTGGGGGTACGTCTCGTACATACACGGGTGTACATACACGGGTGGGGGTACGTCTCGTACATACACGGGTGTGCATACACGGGTGTACATACACGGGTGTACATTCACGGGTGGGGGTACGTCTCGTACATACATGGGTGTACATTCACGGGTGTACATTCACGGGTGGGGGTACGTCTCGTACATACACGGGGGCTGGGGGGGACGGCGCATACATATGGGGGCTGGGGGGGCGGCGTGTACCGGGCCCCCTATACCGCTCGCATCGCGGCGTACTTACCTTTTCCGGCACTTCTTGGGTGCCGTAAAAATATTGCCGTCCGGACTGCTGTCGGTACGAATCGTACTTGCTGGTACGTAAACACATGCCTAACTCCGTCCGGACGTCACGTCCGCAGTGTCCCGGATCACATTCGTATGTATTTTACTGTCGGTCGGTGTTTTGTCGGAATAGTTTTCGTACGGAAATGGTGTTTCCGTACGAATCGTACTTGCAAGTTTGTAGGGTTTTTTTCCCGGGTACGAGTCGGACGGAGAAAACGCTCCGACCGACGGTTCGTACCCGATTTTTCCAGTATCGGAATCGGCACCTATGTGTCATAGTAAATGCCATATTGAAAGAATTATGGTTCATATGCGTGAATAATTCTTGTAAGTCTAGCTATTATTAAGTCAATTTTTTTCTTCTTCTTCTTTTTAAAAAGTATAATACAAGAGACCCCTGAAATTATTGCTTGATTTGATTATTGGACTCTGCGGCTAAATTTTAATCCAGACTTGTTCTAAAAGTCATAGAAGACTGGGCTCCAACAAAACAACTGATCCGTAAACAGATTTAGACCAGGAATATGTGGAAAAGGTCACTTATTTGCTCTGAAATATTTATCAAATAAATCTGCAAACAAAGCCAACCCTTCTGCATGTTTGTGCACTTCCATGAGGGAGCTGATTGTGTGGGCCTTATTCTGCTCTAGGAGACGATGAAGAAGTTGAGAATAGCTGATGGCTTGTTAGCTATGGCATGGTTGTACATAATAGAATTTACAGAATCGAACTAGGGTAAGGTTTGATCAGATTTGAGAGGTACACTTTCTGAACAATATGAAATATGTAATGAACTGAAGCAAGGCTGTGTTTAGCTTCTTTGTAGTTTACCTCTACCGCCCAGCAATTTTAATAAAAGTTAACACTAATCCCCAAGGCTACATGTTCAACCAATGAGTGTTTTATTGCACCTTAAGGATTTCGTTGTACTAGATCACATAGTGGTGGGTTTGCAACATCAATGTATGACACTAGATGTACACTGTATTAGATGATACAGTTTGGGAGAAAAGAGATTAATTTTGCACGAAAGCTAGGCGATACAATACTTATTTTCACTAAAAATTATAAATCTAGGCGCACCTTTTGAGGCTTCCTTTAAATAAACATGCTATGTAAGAGTGCCTTTAGTTGCTTCTAAAGGTGCGCATAGACTTAATTGTTAATCTGGAGGTGTTGCACTAAATGTAGTTTTAAATGTGTATTAACAGATGATAGCTTTCATTATGTTATGTAGTGCTCCTGTGCTCATTTTGAAATATAAAAATCCCTACAGATACATTGAAGCCTAATTATCGAAGACATTGCTGTGAATACCTGTAACAGTTTATGTGGAGACCTTAAAATTAAAGCTAAGTCTAAGAGTGTTAAAAATAAGTTCAGAAATCCTAGGAGTTGAGTTTATTATGGGAGTAATAGATAATAAAGGCTAAACAATGTTTGAGAAGTTTGCTTAGGTCTAAAAATTGAATATTTAAACAGAAGTTTATGTAAAGAATTTGCTTGCTACATATGGAGTGTTGCAAAAAATGAAAAATTGGGGTTGTGATACCTACCAGATAGAGAATAGTAAAATTTAGATGGTTAGAAAACAGTTGTCATTTGTTAATGATAGGACACAAATAACTGGAAAGAAAACGCTAAAGCACTGCTAAGTTCTAGATCTGCAAATTATTTGTTGATTATGTCTTGGTCTGGCCATCATAGAATAATTCTGTTAATAAGAATGGAGCAGAGGGTCTTCTGGCCAAAGGCTAAGGATTTTTTCCAGTTAATCTTCATAGGCTTGTATGTGAGTTTAAAAAAACTGTGTGCCCGTTTCAGAAGCTTTTTTTTAATGTGTGAAACTATTCTAGCTGCTGTGGCTGTGTCAATGTTTAGAAAATGCTTCAAGAAGTGAATTTTACATACTAACGATTGGAGGATGGTTCTTTATTTGGATTATAAGTGGTACTTATATATGAACATGTCTTAATAAACCTAACTTTACAACCATTGAGTCTGTTTCAGGCCAGGAATAGTTTCAGTCAACACGTTTGTCTTCTCTCTTTTCAACTATCATAAATTAAGCTATATACGGGGCTGAACCATTAGTTACAATCTGTTGTTTAGGTAATACCGAGGGGTCAAGGGGTAGGAAAGGTTATTGGTAGGATGGATGGAGAATGTCACAGCTCTTGCACTAGAGAAGAAGTAAATACAATGAATGATTCTGTATCCATGAAGCAACAAGTGGCCGAGGTGACGTCCACCTGCTTCACAGTTTTTAAGTGGTTAAAAAAGATCCTGTGGCTGATTCCCTTCTCAGCACAGAGGAAGGTGATCCAGGCCCTTGTTGTTTCCAGACTGGATTATAGCAACGTGCTGTACTTGGAAGCTGATAAATCCACTATCCATAGGCTGCAACGTGTGCAGAATGCAGCTTCCAGGCTTCTTTATCGTCTGCCCAAGTTTATCTCGGTTACCAGCCTTCTTCGTGACCCACTCTGGCTTACTGTGTCAAACCGTATCAATTTTGAAGCATTATGCTACATGTTCAAGGTCAAATCTGGAATTGCCCCTAAATATCTCTTGGACTTGGCCCACCTAAACCATCATTCCCGTCCCTTGAGATTTTCTCTGTAGACTCGGTTTATTGTACCAAGATTCCAGTTGGCTCCCATGAAAGGCCACTCTTTCTCTTATTCAGGGCCACTACTGTGGAATTCCCTGCCAGCTTCCTTTAGAGACTCAACATCCTTCTGGCATTCCGTAGGGGTTTAAAAACATGGATTTTCTAACTCACTATTGTCTTGCTTGCGCCTATCAGATTATACAGCTCCCACACGATGGCTCAACACCCAGCGAAGCAAAAGAATTTAACACAGCACCTTTAGAAAAGGGTTTTATTTTGCAAAATGCAAGGACTCTCTCTTTTAGAATAAGGTTTGGGGTTTTATTTTACACAATCCTCTCTAACAGAAAGGCTTTCCCAGATGCCAAGTGCACAATATTCAAATACACAAACAGATATATATGTTTATATGCAAGCAATAATCTAAATACATGAATAATACTGATTAATAAACAAGCAGCAAATAATATGAGATAAGACTCAATCAAATATACTGGACGTCCTGCAAGAGATCAGAAAGATATATATATATCACCGCTCCAAATCCACCACGGGCTGTTTATTGCACGGCGGGTGCAATGTCACTGCGCATGCTGATACATCAGGCTTGGGGAACTGGACAGTTGTTTGGGACTTTGCTAATGGTAGTCCTTTCTCTATACCACTGATTTCCTCATCCAATGGGGACTACGTGTGTATTTTAAAAGTGCCCCTGTGGGTTATATCCCATTTGAATATGCGAGCAGGAAGAAGGCTAAGCGCCGAAACGTGTCCTTGCCAATAAATCTTGTAACTGACCCCGTGAGTGCAATGGATTCCTTTGGGAATGGGAGCTTTAATTTTCAAACAGGGACCCACCACCGGGACTTTGCACCCGCCGTGAAGAGTGCAATAAACAGCCCGTGGTGGATTTGGAGCGGTGATGTTTATGAGGCTGACTGCACCACCATGACAGAATATGAACAAGCATCGTCGAGAAGGATCGACAGTTATACAAACTGTTGGAGCAGCAGTCATTTGACTGACTCCTGCGGTGAGTGTTCGATAGCTGCTGTGGTCTGGCGAGGGGCCGTTACTGTGGGACATAAGATTTGCAACGAGGCACTTTTTTGGATTGTGAGGGAGGACTACATACTCACCGATTTGAATAAACATGGGTGGTGACTGTTCCACAGTGAAGGGTGAAGGCTGGAATCGTCATACAGACGGACATTTGGGAACATTACTTGACTTCCCACTGCGCATGCTGATACATCCGGCTTGGGGAACTGGACATTTGTTCGCGACTTTGCTAATGGTAGTCCTTTCTCTATACCACTGATTCCCTCATCCAATGGGGACTACGTGTGTATTTTAAAAAGTGCCCCGTGGGTTATATCCCATTTGAAAATGCGAGCAGGAAGAAGGCTAAGCGCCTAAGCGCGTCCTCGCCAATAAATCTTGTAACTGACCCCGTGAGTGCAATGGATTCCTTTGAGAATGGGAGCTTTAATATATATATCATATATATAGGTCATGTGATCAAGGACCTTTCCGGGCTGAAACGCGTAATGGCTGTAAACGTCCCAGGGGAATAAAGAGTTTACTTTTGCTGCACTATCTTGTGGTCCGTACTTCGTTGTCCAAGAAGGTTGCATCTGCAGATGAAGTTTTGCTAATATATTTTTATATATATATATATATATATATATATATATATATATATATATATATATATATATATGTATATATATATATTATCTACTGGCGGTCGCCAGTAGATAGTTATAGTTAGGACCGTGTTTCCATAGGAAATCTCAAAATTTTATTTTGAATAACTTTGGCACCGGTTGATGAATCCTCACGAAATTATCAAAACTAATGGGGCACTCCGCTCAGCTCCTACCCTGAAAGTCTCGGGTGGATTCGTCAAGCGGGGGCCGAGAAAAAAGGGGGGTCCCAAAACGCGTTTTCCCCATGCATTTTCCCATAGGACCTGTAGTCGAAGGTACAGCCCGAACGGCTGAACAGAATTACTTGAAATTTGGCAGAGAGGTAGTCCTCAGGTCAGGGAAGTGCCTTTAGCATATATGGAGTCAATCTGTTCAGTAGTTCCTGAGAAAATTGCATTTAAAAGCACATACATATCTATAGCCGCGCCTAACGTGCGTGAGCGTTATTCTGATTGGTGGTTACATGTCAGTCAACGTTCGAATCGGTCGAAATCAGGAAGTGTCGGCCGCCATTTTGTTTGTTGTGGGTGCGAGAGTGAAAAAGAGAGGTGGCGAACGTGAAAAGGGGGCAGGTTAGAGAGTTCCTGACCCCCTAGCCTTTGTCAGGGGGTCCCTAAAGGAGCCCGAAGGGTGAAAAAACATTTTTTTTTTTTTAAATCGCGGGGTGCGCGCACAGTGAGCATTTAAAAAACCGTACAAATTCACTTAAAAAACCATAGGTTTCAGGCACGTTATAGTTAGGAATTAGCATTTAAAAAACCTTGCAAATTCACTTAAAAAATCATAGGTTTCACACATGTTATAGTTAGGTGGACATTTCACTCGTAAAAAACCAATGAAATTCCACCGTTATAGTTAGTTCAGATAACTATAACTCGCGCGACCGGCACTCTATCACAAGGATGATGTCATCAGTGATGTCATGAGTGATGCCACTGACCATGTCATGAGTGATGTAATATGTGACGTCATGAGCAGTGGATTGCAGGGGCGCGAGTTATAGTTATCTGAACTAACTATAACGGTGGAATTTCATTGGTTTTTTACGAGTGAAATGTCCACCTAACTATAACGTGTGAAACTTATGGTTTTTTAAGTGAATATATATATATATATCAGATGATTACTTTGGATGTTCACCTCAACTCACTTCCACATCACGAAGAAAACACCTCAAATGATCAAAGCCACTGGCCAAACATCACAATGGCAATAACCAAAACTCAATACTTCACCTGGTGAACACTGCATCTCAGCCCACTCCTGACTGGGGAAGTTAAACAGCCGTGGTTGAGAGCCTCCGAGACCAGGGTCCACGCTCCGAGGTAGACTCGTCCATCCCCACTTGGATTCCAAACACCGGTTTGGACAAGACCTCCCCCCGGGCCAGAGGAATCTTACCAGAACTGGCCAGGTTCCAAGCCAGCATTCCCATGGCAGGAAGGACTTCTCACGTCCCCTTCTCCAAATCTCGCATGTTCCAGCCTTTATCTTGACGAAGCTCACAAAGCCTTCTGGGTACATAAACAATCTCTCACAAAAACAAAAAGACTTTGAACGTGAATAACCCAAACAACTTGCAAGCACTGCTGTGCACGCAGAAAAGCTGAAGCAAGGCAGAGTCAGGAAAAAGGATGAGAAGGAGAAGGGGGATGGGAGCACACTGCTACCTCCCAGCACAGTTCACCCCTTTGCATCCTGGTACATGCAGTTCAATTTAAATGCTTACTTGAAATTTTGCAGAGTGTCTCACCAAAGTTGGTGCAGGTTAGTGCTGTTAATCTCTAGACACATGTGTTTCTGGATTTCATCCTTCTTCAGTAGAGATAAAACAACATTCTTCTGGGGTTTGCTGAGAAAGCTGCCACAATCCTCTCAGGTCTCTGTACCTCTCCCTGACGCACAGGTGCCTCCCATGAGCTCGTCAGCCCAGTGGCTCAAGGGAGCCTTTTTGAAACAGAAGGGGGATGGGAGCACACTGCTACCTCCCAGCACAGTTTGCCCCTTTGCATCCTGGTACATGCAGTTCAATTTAAATGCTTACTTGAAATTTTGCAGAGTGTCTCACCAAAGTTGGTGCAGGTTAGTGCTGTTAATCTCTAGACACATGTGTTTCTGGATTTCATCCTTCTTCAGTAGAGATAAAACAACATTCTTCTGGGGTTTGCTGAGAAAGCTGCCACAATCCTCTCAGGTATCTGTACCTCTCCCTGACGCACAGGTGCCTCCCATGAGCTCGTCAGCCCAGTGGCTCAAGGGAGCCTTTTTGAAACAGAAGGGGGATGGGAGCACACTGCTACCTCCCAGCACAGTTCGCCCCTTTGCATCCTGGTACATGCAGTTCAATTTAAATGCTTACTTGAAATTTTGCAGAGTGTCTCACCAAAGTTGGTGCAGGTTAGTGCTGTTAATCTCTAGACACATGTGTTTCTGGATTTCATCCTTCTTCAGTAGAGATAAAACAACATTCTTCTGGGGTTTGCTGAGAAAGCTGCCACAATCCTCTCAGGTCTCTGTACCTCTCCCTGACGCACAGGTGCCTCCCATGAGCCCGTCAGCCCAGTGGCTCAAGGGAGCCTTTTTGAAACAGAAGGGGGATGGGAGCACACTGCTACCTCCCAGCACAGTTCGCCCCTTTGCATCCTGGTACATGCAGTTCAATTTAAATGCTTACTTGAAATTTTGCAGAGTGTCTCACCAAAGTTGGTGCAGGTTAGTGCTGTTATTCTCTAGACACATGTGTTTCTGGATTTCATCCTTCTTCAGTAGAGATAAAACAACATTCTTCTGGGGTTTGCTGAGAAAGCTGCCACAATCCTCTCAGGTCTCTGTACCTCTCCCTGACGCACAGGTGCCTCCCATGAGCTCGTCAGCCCAGTGGCTCAAGGGAGCCTTTTTGAAACAGAAGGGAGATGGGAGCACACTGCTACCTCCCAGCACAGTTCGCCCCTTTGCATCCTGGTACATGCAGTTCAATTTAAATGCTTACTTGAAATTTTGCAGAGTGTCTCACCAAAGTTGGTGCAGGTTAGTGCTGTTAATCTCTAGACACATGTGTTTCTGGATTTCATCCTTCTTCAGTAGAGATAAAACAACATTCTTCTGGGGTTTGCTGAGAAAGCTGCCACAATCCTCTCAGGTCTCTGTACCTCTCCCTGACGCACAGGTGCCTCCCATGAGCTCGTCAGCCCAGTGGCTCAAGGGAGCCTTTTTGAAACAGAAGGGGGATGGGAGCACACTGCTACCTCCCAGCACAGTTCGCCCCTTTGCATCCTGGTACATGCAGTTCAATTTAAATGCTTACTTGAAATTTTGCAGAGTGTCTCACCAAAGTTGGTGCAGGTTAGTGCTGTTAATCTCTAGACACATGTGTTTCTGGATTTCATCCTTCTTCAGTAGAGATAAAACAACATTCTTCTGGGGTTTGCTGAGAAAGCTGCCACAATCCTCTCAGGTATCTGTACCTCTCCCTGACGCACAGGTGCCTCCCATGAGCTCGTCAGCCCAGTGGCTCAAGAGAGCCTTTTTGAAACAGAAGGGGGATGGGAGCACACTGCTACCTCCCAGCACAGTTCGCCCCTTTGCATCCTGGTACATGCAGTTCAATTTAAATGCTTACTTGAAATTTTGCAGAGTGTCTCACCAAAGTTGGTGCAGGTTAGTGCTGTTAATCTCTAGACACATGTGTTTCTGGATTTCATCCTTCTTCAGTAGAGATAAAACAACATTCTTCTGGGGTTTGCTGAGAAAGCTGCCACAATCCTCTCAGGTCTCTGTACCTCTCCCTGACGCACAGGTGCCTCCCATGAGCCCGTCAGCCCAGTGGCTCAAGGGAGCCTTTTTGAAACAGAAGGGGGATGGGAGCACACTGCTACCTCCCAGCACAGTTCGCCCCTTTGCATCCTGGTACATGCAGTTCAATTTAAATGCTTACTTGAAATTTTGCAGAGTGTCTCACCAAAGTTGGTGCAGGTTAGTGCTGTTAATCTCTAGACACATGTGTTTCTGGATTTCATCCTTCTTCAGTAGAGATAAAACAACATTCTTCTGGGGTTTGCTGAGAAAGCTGCCACAATCCTCTCAGGTCTCTGTACCTCTCCCTGATGCACAGGTGCCTCCCATGAGCTCGTCAGCCCAGTGGCTCAAGGGAGCCTTTTTGAAACAGAAGGGGGATGGGAGCACACTGCTACCTCCCAGCACAGTTCGCCCCTTTGCATCCTGGTACATGCAGTTCAATTTAAATGCTTACTTGAAATTTTGCAGAGTGTCTCACCAAAGTTGGTGCTGGTTAGTGCTATTAATCTCTAGACACATGTGTTTCTGGATTTCATCCTTCTTCAGTAGAGATAAAACAACATTCTTCTGGGGTTTGCTGAGAAAGCTGCCACAATCCTCTCAGGTCTCTGTACCTCTCCCTGACGCACAGGTGCCTCCCATGAGCTCGTCAGCCCAGTGGCTCAAGGGAGCCTCAGGAAAAAGGATGACATGAGGCCATGTCAAAGCCAATAGTAAGAACTTCATAATTCTCATCAATGTACAACACAATGCACAATTGTGCACTACTGCTTATAGATTTACATACTCCATCTCTCAATATCCTATAGCATCACATACTTTATCTCTCAATGTACAACACCGAGCACATGTGTGCACCACTGCCCACAACACTACACTTCAAAACCAAAGAGTACATTCCATACCTCTCTCTCCCTCTCATGCTTTCAAATGCACATCCCACACGTTCTGTTCTTGGCAAGGCTGTCCTACTCCGTGACAGCTCCCACTGAAAGACAGCAAGATTACAAGAAAGAAACTTGTAAGAGAAGCAAGACATATGCAGGACCGTCGTACATCCAGGCTAGGCTAAAATAACATACTAAAGTCAGTTAAAATAATGGTAGTCAAAGGTCATCACAGCGTGTCAGACCACAAGAGTGCCTCTAGCACTACAACTATGTAGATCCTCTTTCACTTTCCCCTACTTCCGCTCTGTGCCAGTTAACCCCTTGGGGTAGCTGTGCGCATTAAACGTTTCTTAATAACAATAATAATTGAATAAACCAATCAATCAATAAACACACCAAAATATATATATACAATGCGTGGGTCAGAAGTAAAGGCGGATCATATATTTGTGTACATGAGCAACCTGTTCATATGTGTTTATGTGTTTGTAAAGTGTATTAGTGGAACATGCTCATGCGCACACATAATATTTTACTGTACATAAACGTAAATTCTCTGACCTCCTGTTTATCTCTTCCTGTGTATTGAGTGGATCTCTGTGCATTGTATGCTTGAATGCATGCTGTGTACTAATGTATGCATAACCCAAAAAAGAACAAACTAACCTCTCAAAACCAAGGGAAGGAGGGTCTAACTCCCTTAGTTGGCTCATTTGACTAACTGAATTCCCATATTGAACACATGTAAACTGTGAAAAAACTGAAATATATATAAAAAAGTGATTAATTTATTAATATAAAACACAAAACTAAACATCAATGACATCAATAGTACAAACATAATTTTTTTAAAAACATAAACAAATGGAAGATTTCATAAAGACTCATACAATCATGTGTGTGTGTGGACTCTTTCTTTTAACTAATCGTGTTGTACTAAATTCAAATTTATGTTTCCAAAAGAATGAAATGTAAGACAGGAAATGACTCCTTGAATTTCGTTGCCGCAGTTCAGTGGGTGAAATTGATTCAGTCCACCTTCCTAAGGACATCAAATTTTAAGCTGCCACTTTAAGTCAAGTTGTATAGTTACAAAATACAATCATCAATAAACGTAATGCATGCCTAAAAACGAACATAAAAACAAACATTACACAACGTAGAACACAATACATATTTAGCTGTTTTATTTTGCACAGATTATCACAATGGCCAAGAAAAATATGAGAAGAATCATCTTAAAAAGTCCTCCAAAAATATTATCAATGGTAGGTAAAAGGAAATGGATATCAATTAAGTGTAAAGAATGGCACATAGGGTACACACATCCTTCAACACTAGAAAAAAGGCCATGCGAGCCAAGAATTTCAAATACCATCACAAAAATGCCTTATCTTATGTTCTCCATTCTTCATTATTATCAAATAAAAAGAGAGGATGAAAAGTCAAGACAACTACCGATCCTTCACCCAATGGCTATCAATAAAATCAATTTTCAAAACTCAACTCGCACGCTGTGCTAAATATGTGTCTGGATGTTTGGAGCTTCGCCCTAAATACTCACACACAGAGCATCCATTAATTTAATGTAAAAAGTCCCAATCATCAAAAAACTTCATTCAATATCTAAAATTAAACACATTCTATAATAAGATTTACCTGTTTTATTAGTTATCTAATAAATTGGCTCACCTGATTTAAAAAAGCTTGATAAATATCAGGTTTAATGATTTTATATGTAACCAGATGATATTTCTTGAAGCAGGAACTAATCTCAACCTATAAAATATACAAATATGGCCTTGTAGAATATCGCCATATATACTCGCTTGTTTATATATTCACGCAAGAAAGTTTTTTAATACCTTGTTAATCTCTTTTATTGAGTGATCTCTATTTTTCGTTTTGTGGGGCTATCCAAATTATACCTTTCCACTATTTTCAGAAGATATTTTTTTCTACGAATATCAAAGATTAGCTTCAAGGCAGAAAATATCTAGTTACAGGGTATTACAAACTTCTTGTGCAAAAGTGTTACACCTGTGCCTAGCGCAGAGTAATTTGTTACAGATAATCCTCAATCTATAAGTATGAATCTTGACAAGAATTTGCAAGACAACAATAGGAAATCTGAAATCAAGTTAGTTTGTTTAGGAAGAAGTGCAATCAACTAGGACAATGAGTTTCAACAGCCTCAGTCTACAAGATTAGGGAAATCTCCCGCAGAGTACTTGTCTAGTTTCACTAAGCTCTTGCAATAATTGTCCTCTACATTCTTTACGGTGAGACCTAGGAATTTATTTAGACATATGGGCCTACTGGACAAAGTACCGTGAACCTGGTCATAACAGCATGATGCAGGGTGCAGCTGAGAAATACATTGGTGCCTATCCTGCATTTGAGGTGATGTGTCGATTTTCTTCACACGATGGTGGCGATGCGTTAATTCCGAAGATGAAGCGCCAAAGCCGAGAGGCGATGGTTCCGAGTGTGATGCCCCGGGTTTCTTTGGGCAGTCGAAGGGATGTGAAGCAGGGTCTAGTTTTACCATATAATGCCCTAGGCCCATTTTGTCCACATCTGAAGCATGAGAGTCTCAAATGTCCCTGCCAGCCCATAGACAGAGTTGTGCTAAAATTGTCCACACTGTCTTGCATGTCTACAGAGGCAGTAGGCCTCACACTCTCCTGTAATCTCAGATGTATCTATCCTAGGAAGGCCAATAACCTCACGTCACTGTCTTTCTGATGAACAAGTCTTCGAGCCCCTGCCCTCTACGTGTACATCTTTCTGAACATCAAGAAGATATAACAATAACAGGATGCATCTGTCATCTAGAAGAACAAAATGGGCTAAGAGTAGGAGTGGGGGCCAATTGGGACTTTCCGCAGCTTTGGAAACTAAAATAGCGACAGGGCTTAAAACAATAGCCTTATAAGGAGCTTCCACCTTAAAGCTTTTGAGAGGTGACACAAAGTGTTTTTGATAAGGAGTTCAAACTTTTGTTATGTTCCTTAGTCAAGCACCTGCCAAAATTAGATCTTGCAGTCAATAGTTCCTCATTAAAACTGTATAAAAGAACTGCTTACTCTCCAATTCGTCAACCACCTCTCACAGTGTTCTATGTTCACGACAGAGGTGCTCCTCGTTAACCATTTTAGTTAGCATTTTGATTGAGGTTCTAACGCTTCATTGTACTTTATTATTAATTCTCTCTCTCTCTCTCTCTCTCTCTCTGTCTTTCTTTGGATTGCTGTGATTTTAAGCTTACTAGATTGCATGTTTTTGGTCCTGATCTGCGATGTGTCTTTGACACTTGTAACTTGCTCGTTTGTATGGTGTTAGTTTTGATTAATGATGTGTCTTTGACATTTATAGTCTAAATTGTTTGAATAAATAGTGCCACTCTTGACTCAGTTCCTGCATTTCACATGTGTGTCTTGCTATTTTAGATAGCACATTTCTGCACTAAATTATGTGGTAAAACCACCCTCGAAGAAATGCATCGATCTCTCCACATTGCTGAGGTGGTGATGCGCTGTTCTGATGCATTGGTTTCTCGATACGATGCACTGGGTCAATGTGTGATGCCACAGGTCTACTCCCGCAACAGGGGTGTCAGGGCGATGCATTGGTTCTGCTTTACACAAGCAGAGGATGGATCGGTTCAACTGTAGCAAGCACCTGGGTCCACTTCCAATGGACCAGGCACAGGATATTCCTGAGTCTCATAAAACAGGAGGCAAGACAAGAAGCCCTTGGAGATCACTCTCAAAGCAGAGTCCAGCTCTCCCTCCGCAGAGTCAGAGAGAAACAGGCAGCAGAGCAACACAGCAGAAAAGCAACTCTTGCAGGCGAGCACTCCAGCAGAGTGACAGTCCTTATACCAGCACAGCAGTCCTTCTGCCAGAGGTTCTTTACAGGTCCAGAATTGTCTGATGTTATGGGGTCAGAGACCTAGTAGTTATACCCATTTTTGCCTTTGAAATGGGGGTGACTTCAAAGAAGGGTCTTTGAAGTGCACAGAAGTCTGTTCTTCCCAGTCCTGGCTCCAGACTGGCTGTAGGGGGGTAATCAACCCTGTGTTTGAGGACAGGACACTGCCTATCCTGGTATAAGTGTCAGCTTCTCCCTCCCATCCTCCACAGGGGGAGTCATCAGGATGCAGATGGGCATTCCGACACACCTAATCTTCCTCCGCGTGTGGCTGTCTAGAGAGAATTCACAAAGCCAAGCTGTCACCCACCTCAGACGTATATTGGAGAAAGGCTACAGGAAAACAGAGCTTTAAGAGCAGACATGACAACTTTCAAAAAGTGACATTTCTAAAATAGTAATGGTAAATCCAACTTTACCAGTAAAGAGGATTTATCATTACCAGTCGAAACATATCAAACATGTCAGGACCACCCCTTTCTAATCAGGAATTACATCTTAAAAGTGTATTAAGGAATAGCCAATGTCAAACTTTGAGAGGAGTAGGCCTCACAGTAGTGAAAAATGAATTTGTGTTTTTCACTACCCGGACATGGGATACATGAAAGTACATGTTCTACCATTTACTTACACTGTACCTTGCCCTATGGGCTACCTAAGACCTACTTTATGGGGTAACTTATGTGACAAATAGGGTTGTTTAAGGTTTGGCAAAGGGTTTTAAATGCGAAGCAAAATCGCAGTAGAACTGCACACACAGGCTCTGCAGTGGCAGGCTTGAGGCATGTTTAAAGGGCTACTTGTGTGTGGGTAGCACAATCACTGCTGCAGGCCCACTGGTAGCATTCCATTTACAGGCCCTAGGCACTGGTAGTGCACTCTAATTGGGATTGACAGATAGATTAAATATCCCAATTGTGGATATACCAAATGTAACCATGTTTAGGAGAGAAGCACATGCACTTTACAACTGGTCAGCAGTGGTAAAGTGCCTAGAGTCCTAAAGTCAACAAAACCGAGGTCAGAAAAGGAGTTGGAGGAAGGCAAACAGTTTGGGGTGACCCTTCACTGTGGGCCACTTTCCAACAATTAGTCATCTGAATAATTCAAGGAGATAGTCTGTTGGAATAATAATTTGCTAATGCATTTAGTTAGGGTGCTAGCTGACAACTGACGATTGTTTTGTGCTGCAGCCTAAAGTGATGTTTGAAAATTGAGAGGGAGAGCAAATAACAGCTGTTTATTGCTGAAAATATGTTGAGGAAAGGGCTGTAATTACTCATCTCCTTAATATCACCAAACACAAGCATGCCAAATGCTTTTGTCTGCCTCTTAATCATACTGCACTATAAGGCAAAGAATTGCTTAGAATATAGGCAGAGTGAATTAGTTAATGTTATCATTCTGAGCATTCTGTTCAGTTAATCTCTGCATTGCATAAATAATTCTATTAAAAGTCGTTATTAAGAAGAACATCATTTTCCATTACAATGCTTTTAAGATTATGAATATTAATTCCAGACTGCACAGTGGCACACATTAAGTGCATTTTACATGCTGCAGCACACCTCACCAAGATATCCCGCTTATCTTGCGGATAAGCTCACCATTTCTTGCAATCTTGTGCACTCACAGATAGGACTCCATCAGACTGCAAACTAAGAAGTGTGAAAAAAGAAGACAACATGCCTTTTTCTATCTATGCACCCAGGATCTGGAACAACATTCTGTATTCATCAGTACTGTTCCAAAGCTGCTCCAACTTAGAAAAAAGTTGAAGACTCAGGGCCAGATGTACGACCATATTTTGTGGCCGCAAATGGGCAATCGGCCCATTTGCGACCGCAAAATTGGTCAGCCCCATGTACAAACCCTGTTTTGTGACTCAGTAACCTTTTACCAACTCACAAAATAGGGTTTGCGACTCGCTATTAGGAAGGGGCGTGCCAAGGGCGTCCCTTTCTAATAGCGACTCAAACTGCAATGTAAGATGTTTTGTGACCACAATTGCAGTCGCAAAACACTCGCAGTTTACCACCTCCTTCAAGTAGGTGGTAAGCGACTCACAAATGGGAAGAGGTCCCCAGGGGACCCCATTCCCTTTGTAAGTGTGTGTGAAAATATTTTTTAAGAGCAGGCAGTGGTCTCACGGACCACTGCCTACTCTTAAAAAATGAAACAGAAAGTTTTCATATTTCTTTTTTAAATGCGTCCAATTTTCCTTTAAGGAAAACGGGCTGCATTTAAAAAGGAAAAACTGCTTTATTTAAAAAGTATTCACAGACATGGTGGTCTGCTGACCCCAGCAGGCCACCATCCCTGGGAGTGCCAGCCATTCCCAATGGGGTTGCAAATTGCACATGCCTCATGAATATTAATGAGGCAGGCAAGTTGCGACCCCATTCGGAATCGCTAACAGTGTCTGAGACACTGTTGTAAATTACTTTGCGACTCGCAAATTGTAAGGGTTGTACATCTGGCTATCACTTCTTTAGGATAACTACGCCACAATGCAGTAACTGTACACAACCCAGCCTCCTCTCTTCTAAGTCATTGATCTAATGCTTGTCTTTGACCTTTTACAGCGCACCCTGTCGTTTGGCTAGTTTCACACTATAGAAATACCACTTGCAGACATACATGAATAATATTAGTAACAGTTAAAACCTTAAGTGTAAGTGATGTTTTCCCTTTGCATATGCATTTGCCACTGAGAGAAGTGAGCAGATCAGCTTCAGATCTGCATCTCACAGACAGGTCATCGGTGACCAACAATATGCCCGCAAGGCACATCTATCAGTAATTGACAAATGTAATGAAAAATTGGGTAGAATTCAATTGGGAAACTTTCATTGCCAGTAGATTTTGCAGCTCTCAGAGCAATTATAGCATCATTTTTTGCTAATGCGATGTATTATTTCAGATCAATGGTTTCTTCCTCTTGGGGAAATCGGTTTTATTGGCATTTCGTTTTGCTGAAAGATATAAACTCGGAGTGGCTAATATTCACATTTAATGGTGTACAAAATAAATGCTGCATTTGAAGAAAGACGAAGGTGTGCAAAAAGAGCACGTGCTACTTTCTTGGTATCACTGTAGCTTCTTGTAAATGGCAAAATGAAGTTTTCTGTTTTCTAGACAATCTCATGATCCCTTGTTTTTTTTGCTTTGATTGTCAATAAATGTTTTAGGCAGTGAACATAGCATGTTTTGTGGTACACTGATTTCCAATCAGTATCTCATTATGTGTTTTTTTCCCAGGCAGTAACATCTGTAATCACAAAAGACATAACAAACTCATAAGAGGCCAGGTAGTCAATTATTATAAGGTTCGTTCCTTATAGTATAACTGAAGCACATTAATCTTGTGCAACTTTAAGTTCAATTTAACACATTTTACAGGAAACAGTTTTTAGTAATTTCTGCATTTATTAATGGTCTGTGCACCTTGAAAGCACACGGTCGTAAGAAAGGTGCTAGTCCAAGTGTGTATTCACAGGCCGTTTTGAAAATAGTTCAGAAGAGAGGGGGAGAGCCTTTGGGTACAGGCATAATTCACAACAAAAATGATTGATCACACAGGACTATGCAGGGGCTTCTGGCTGGGTTCTCATCTAGTAATTTTTCTGAAAATGAGTTCAAATTTAGCCAGGGGTAGCGTCTCAGACTTGAAAGGATGAATTAACCCTTTAACTTAGGGCATTAATGGCTCTCCAACAAGGACCATTTGAGAAAGAAGGCAAAATAGGGCATTTTGAAGCACAATGGGCTTTAACATCGGTCTAATTTTGAATTTATACATAACAGTCAAACTTGCCCATGCCTCTCTCCAAAACCCGAACATTGGCAAAAACTTGTCCATGCTGGATCCAAGGGGTGGGCGAAGGACCTACAGTGGCTTATGTATGTTTAAGGCGTCTGGATATATGGTATTTATATATTTAAATTGCCATGTGTATTTGTACATATTTATTTTATCTCATCTTATAAGTATTTATTTTGCATTCTGTGAAAAATGAAGTTGCAATAAGTTTATTTTTACCTCTATTGAATCAATAAAAGTGATCTCACTGCCTTTCGGGCAGTTACGCAACCCTCAGCCACATAAATACAACAACACAAATATAAGAAAATATTATCATATTGGATAAACACATGGTCATCTGCTGCAGTTCTGTGTTTAATTTGGAAAAAAAAAAGAAAGAGATGCTGCTGCTGCCCTACATTTTTCATAGGATGCTTCCAGCGAACTGCACATCTGCCGCTGCCAAATCCACCATTGACACCACCCCTTTCCAATATAGAGCATGCTACCTATATGAATTGTAGTGTTAAAATTTGATATTGATGTACACAATGGTACATGTATGCATAAAAACGAAATCAAATCACTATTTTTTAAATCTCCTGGTATGACATCTCTATCAACCCTGAGCCAGAAATACGTGGTCAGGTAGACCATAGGACCTAGGCCTGAGGCTACTAATTGACAGATGAAGGTTGGGTGGCACATAACCAGCAGGACAAACACACGAACAGGAAAGACCCAGATTAGTTCCACAGATAGGCGTGACATCACAATGGTCTGGGGACATTGGCCCTACAAAATGTACATGGGGCGCATGTCCCTAAAACACCATAAAGTTAGATGACAAGTTAGGAGCAATTAGCCAATCAGGACACAGCACACACAGCACACGCAATGATCACACACTCCCCATGCTGGACATCTGGACAAGTTACCCACTGGCCCTCAATATGTCCACACAAGGTCGAGACCCACCTGCATTTATCATCAGGTGGGAGTAATTTATGGCTCCATGACTAGACCTGCATTCCTCTCCCTAAACAGGATCTATGAATTGTTTTATGATGCTTCAAGAAATGTATAAAAAGACGCTCAAAACAATTGTACTTTGAGTCAGTCCAAGACCCGTTTCTGTGTGCTGTACTCCTCTCCTCAGCGTTTAATTAAACCAACTGTTCCTGCTTTGCCAAACGACTCCTGTCTGTGGTTTTTCAAGATAAATTCATATTCGAGCAATGACAGGATGCAAGCAAAAAGAATAAGATTTCCTTCTTGAAGAAGAGTTTGGGAGCATGGTTCACCAGCTGAGGATTTCTGAAAAAAATGAGTCACATAGTGCATTTTGCAGAAGACTTTCCACTTATTTCTCAAAAAATCATTAGTCTTTGAAAGGGCACTCATGAACTACTTTAGTGATGTAACAAGCAATTCTGACCCTCTTCAGGAGAGTTACAGGCTCACACAGTCTAAGGTCATTTGAGATAATGGTGGCAAAATGATGCATTTGTCAGAACACTTTGCCCAAATATCTAAAACAACCTAGGTCATGCATAAGTTTATTCTTTAACTAACAAATACATCTTTTTTCATTTTTGATTACTTCACTCAATTTCTACAAACAAAAGCCTTCCAATAACATGAAAAACCCTTTAAGTGCAATTAAAATGGGCTCCTGTTTAAGATTGTACTTTGGCCCTCACCCTCCCTTGTTATCCTCTCTTTGCACCCTTGATTGCCAAATTTCATTTAGTTCCCTTGCCTTTTTCTTGTCCCTACTCATTTTACTTCACACTCCTCTTTCCTCAACATCTTCCTATTTTTCACCTCACCCTCCCACTCTCCTTCTCTTCTTCGTCCATGTTCACTTATTCTCAGATTTTCCATCTTTTCTCATCACTTTACCACATTCCCTCTCGTCTTCAGCCTTTACTTTCTTACTACCACTATCTCTGCCTCACTATTCATTTCATTTCACACTTACTTCCTTAACTCTCTCTTATTCCATGTTCTCTCCATCCCTTTCTGAGCAACATGCTTCTTGCCACTATGATTTCTTTACCCCGCTGACTCATCTGTTTGTGTCACTACTTCTTTCCTTCCCCCATTTCTGCACACCATCTGTCACAGCCTTCCTCTCATTCCTCCTCTGTATGGTGGTGCTGCTGCTACTGGTCGAAAAGCTAGGTCTTGAGTTGTCTCCTGAAGGACAGCAGGTCTTCGGTTTGTCGTAGGTAGAGGTGGAGGGTGTTCCAGGTCCTGGCGGCGCGATGGGAGAAGGACCTGCCTCCGGAAGTTGTTCTACGGATGCGTGGGACCGTGGCCAGGGCGTGGTCAGCAGAGCGGTGTTTCCTGTTGGGTACGTAGAAGGAGAGTCGGTTGTTAAGATAGGCTGATCTGGTCTTGTGAAGTGCCTTGTGTGCATGGATCAGGAGCTTGAAGGAGATTCTCCTTTCGACGGGGAGCCAGTGCAGGTTCCTCAGGTGGGGGGGTGATGTGGTCGCGGCGCGGGACGTCGAGGATCAGGCGTGCAGAGGTGTTCTGAATTCTCTGCAGTCTGTTGATGAGCTTGGATGAGGCTCCGGCATAGAGGGCGTTTCCGTAGTCGAGTCTGCTGCTGACTAGGGCCTGGGTGATTGTTTTCCTCGTGTTTGTCGGGATCCATCTGTAGGTCTTGCGGAGCATGCGTAGGGTGTTGAAGCAGGTGGAGGAGACTGCGTTGACTTGTTTGGTCAGGGTGAGTTTTGAGTCGAGGATGATTCCCAGGTTGCGTGCGTGGTCGGTGGGGGCCGGGGGGGTCCCCAGTGCTGCGGGCCACCATGTGTCGTCCCATGCTGAGGGGTTGGACCCGAGGATGAGGATCTCCATCTTGTCTGAGTTCAGCTTAAGTCGGCTTTCTTTCATCCAGTCGGCGATTGCCTTCATCCCCTGGTGGAGGTTGGATTTGGCGGTGAGAGGCTCCTTGGTGAGGGAGAGGATCAGCTGTGTGTCGTTGGCGTAGGAGATTATGTTGAGGTCGTGCTGTCGGGCGATGCGTTCTAGTGGTGCCATGTAGATGTTGAACAGCATCGGACTGAGGGAGGATCCTTGAGGGACGCCGCAGATGATCTTGGAGGCCTCGGACCGGAACGGGGGGAGGCGGACTCTCTGAGTTCTGCCGGAGAGGAAGGAGATTGTCCAATTCAGGGCTTTCTCCCGGATCCCCGTGTCTTGGAGGCACGTGCGTAGTGTGCGGTGGCAGACGGTGTCAAAGGCGGCGGAGAGATCCAGAAGGATGAGGGCCGCCGTCTCGCTGTTGTCTAGAAGTATCCTGATGTCGTCTGTGGCGGCGATGAGGGCGGTCTCGGTGCTGTGGTTGCTGCGGAATCCTGATTGGGAGGGGTCCAGGATGTTATTGTCTTCGAGGTGACGGGTGAGCTGGGTGTTAACTATCTTCTCGATGACCTTTGCTGGGAACGGAAGCAGGGAGATGGGTCGGATGTTCTTGATAAAAGTAGGATTGCCCACTTTCCCGGCTGGCCTGTATGGCCATGCTGGCAAGATGAAAATGTCATCAGCTGCATAGACATCAATTCACCAAAATGCTAGGGTTAGCAGAAGTGACATCACATACCCTTTGACATCAACCGCATCATAGGACGTTACATCATATGCCCCTGACCCTGATTGTTTTTTTGGAAGTAATATCACATTACCTAGCATCACAAAAATTGAGGATTTGAATTGGATAGTATCACAAAGTAATGCACAGTTGCCATATGCACTGCTTTGCATTATTTTATGTCACAGCGTTGTTCCATGGATGTTGCATGATGGATGCCACGCAACCAACTATGGGTTTTGATGCAAATCTCTATCTACAAACATTGGTAGAGAAGAAGTTGCTGCAACATTTTATTCCTCCTCGGGACAGGCGTAACAATGAGAATTGTTTTCATTTGTTCTCATTTTCCCTACTTTGCATGTGCGCTGTATTGTACAGCACACATGCAAAGTGGCAAACACTTTAAAGCATAGTTTTTGTACTGGAAGGGACCCTATCCAGCATAAAACCTATGCTTTTCAGAATGCACACACCTTGCACTCTGGCGTAAGGCTATTTGTGTTGGCACACAGCTGCTAAATGTGCGTCAGTGCACTAGGAGAGTAAAAATGTGCCCTATCCTATTAGATAGGGCTAATGTTTTACACATTGTTTACCCCCTTTTGCAGCAAGGCAGTGCAGCAACTTTGGTGCAGTAGTGCTTGCATCAAAGAATAGTAAACCTGGGCCTCAATCTCACTCACTACGTGTCGCTTGCCTCATTCACTAACACTCACACACACATGCTTACAAATACAGAAACATTTTCCCACACAAACGCAGGTTCTATCTTACTTAAATACACTCCCAGCCGCAAGCATCCATACAACATACATGTAAATCCATCTGTACAACCCAGGGCTGTTGGCATAGGTCCTAAGTCTGCTCTACATTTTATTACACTAACAGCAAATAATAGAACATTATTCACCATTAGTATAATGAAAAACAGGCAAACAATAAGAAATGTGGAGCCCCTGTGTGTTCTTGGCCCTGATTTTGCCACCCCCCTGTGGCCAGGGGTTGCAGGGCAGAGCCAGGGGTCGCAAGCGGCAAGCCAGGGATCGCAGCTGCAACCCCTATCGACCCCTAAATGACGTTCATGGTCAGCTGTCACCAATGTGTGACTTGGGCCCTTCAGTATCAGGCATGCTGATCCAGGAAGTTGTTCGATAAGCCTTTGCTTGAGGGACCAAAAGAGTCCCGCCTCCCTTAAATAGGTGCTGGTATGCCCCACTGGCTCCCACCGGCACAAATTAACTACTGACCTGCAGTTATTTGAGAAAGTGTCCATTGGAGGCTGGTGACATTTTAAATTGATGAGGCGTAAACCTCACTGCTGAGTTTGATCAAGTGAGCAAAGAGATCATGCCCAATTACCCCAGAAATATGATGGGGGCTTCACCACCAAGAATTTATTTTATAAAAAGAGTAAAACAAGGCATTATTATGGCACATTTCGACGAAGAATTTGGAAAAAAAGCTATAGGATGAAAGAAATCCCTCAGCAGTGCGATAATGGCAACTGGTCTGCCTCAAAATTAAGAAAACACCATTTTTCTCTGGTCACACTTATGACAGATAATTGGGGTCTTGAGTAGGGAGAACCCAAAATTTAGTGCACCACACACACACACACTCTCTCTCTCTCTTCAAAAATGCAGCAAATTCCATTCTTGGCAGGGTTGCGTAAATTTTCTAATCCAAAACCTTCACAAAATGTTAGTAAATCTGTCTCAAAGTTTGTTGTACAAAATAGGGAAACAAATCATTTTTTATATCTTTTCTTATTACCTTCATGACTGTCTTCCAAGAAAAGAGCCTTTAGAAATAAATCTGTTCATCTGTGGGAATGATAGAGCCTATATGCATTGCTTTTACCTTTGTTCACTTCTACACGGTCTGCCCATAATGACAGGGAAATACACCCAGAATTGGCAGCGAACTCGTCTTTGGTACAAATAGCCATAGAAAGCCTTGCAGACGTGTATCCTGATACGACATGTTCGGATAAAACAATGGGGCAGATTTATGTTTTCTGGCGCATCCCTGCAAATCAGCAGGGATGCGCCAGGAAAGATGCGTCACGAAAGTTTACCCTTGCGCCACAATAGATGCGCCGCATTTACAATGCAGCACATCGTGGCGCAAGGATAAACAGATGTGTTACGCATCTGATGGCGGAAGGGCGGCGCATTGCTGGAGTTGCGTCGCAAGGGCGACGCAGCTCCAGCAAGGCTCGGGGGTGCCCTATCATTACAATGCTGTGTCAATCCTTACGCCTGCTTCAAGCAGGCGCAGGGTTTTGACGCAGCATTGGCTCAAAAGTGACTGAGTGAAATCTTGTAGATTTCACTCAGCCACTTTTAGGAGGCGTTCCTGCGACGGAACGCCCCCCCTGCACAGGTACACCTACTTCAGGCGCAGGGCTTTACAACATGACGCATCTCCCAGATGCGTCACGTTGTAAATACCCCGCAGCATGGCGCAGGATTTGCGCCACCGCTGCGTCACAAAAGTGACGCAACGGCGGCGTAAATGAGGCGCAAGGGGCTCATAAATCTGCCCCAAGGTAAATTGGTTCACCACAATTAAGCAATAACAAACAGAGATCTTACTATATTAGTTATTTTAATTAACTTAGCTAATGTTCAATTCCAAACAAGCTTTATTCGACATATAGTCATAAAAGCGCATTAAAATGTATATAATATATGTTAGCTAATGTCAGATATATAAGTATTTTGAGAGATACCCAAGAGATTTAACATATCAGCATAGCTAATTAATACCGAGCAGTGCTTCCCGCTAAGTGTCTTTGGTTTGTGTGGAGACTTCATTTTCCTCATGCTTTTACAAGAGTATGTTTTATCCTTTCCGCTTTTTCTTTTCTTTCGCTATATCTCCTTATTGTATAGACATGGCAATATGGCTCATCACACTTCCCACAGCAGCACAATCAGTCTTCATTGTGAGGGTGTGGATTTAAAATTAAATTCACCAGCTCACCTTAGTGATCAATGTTATCAATTTTCATCAGAAATTCAGGCATTAGCAGAAATATTTATATGTACATGTTTCTTGATTTCACCCTTTCTGACGAAATATTAGATCACTTCAAGACATGTAGGTTTTTCAGCTCAGCAAATCATTGGCACTGTACCATGTGCCTAAGTGTACCAGGGAGACTTTCTATTTTTTTGTAATTTCCTTTGAAGACTAAAATTAAGATAAAGTGGTGTATGTTGAAAGTGGGCAAGATGGCAGCACGGTGAGAGCATCCCCTTGCTACTATTCAACTCTATGCTCATGTGTACTCATAGAAAAGCAGTTCAGCTACAACCCATTATGTCTGGTTACAGACAGCTTTAGTTGCTTGCCAGAGCTAATGTCATCAGCACAAACTAAAAATACGATTTGGGTCAGCTTGCTCCAGAAACTGGTCTATTTTCTACATTCTTGGCTTGGTACTTTGAGGGGCACATTTATCATTCAGCTGCATCACCCTTGCGCCACTCAATGGGACTCAAGGGCGACGCAACTACTAAGTAAGATTGATAAAGCCACCTTGTGTGGTCATCCGTGACTTGATACATCTATAGTAACGCAACACAGCGCAAATGGCAGCGCTGCATTACTCTGTCTCAGGGAGGCATTCCATAGGTAGAGCGTGGGTGTATCCACTCATGGATTTTGTCGCATTCCCAATTTACCATTAGAGGCAGACCTGGGAATGTGTCAAAATGCTATGACTCCCCAGGTGAGGCATAATGAGGAGAAGTATCTTTATTTCTCCTTGTTTTTTCCTCTAAGAGGAAAATGCCTCGAAGGATTGTTTTTGTGCAGGAAGGTGCTCCTTCCTGCACACAAACAATCCTGTCTGCAATACATTCACCCTTGCACCATGGTGCAAGGGCTCCTGCATTGGTGCTAGGCATACGTTTGTGCACCAGCGCAAGGAAAGGCCAGTAATACGCTGTATAATGTTAAATATGGTGTATTCCTGGCCTTTCCCTTTCACGCAGTGCTCAAGGGGGCTTGCTGCACTGCGTGAAAGTTTGATAAATGTGGCTCTGGGTGCATGAGTATGCACTCTTTTGTGGAGCTACTGGAATGTTGTACAGTGAATAACGGACGGCGATAGAGCAATGTTTCATTTCTTCGTTGTGAATTGTGAACACCACGGGTTCTTCCGTCTTACATCACATGGCTCTCCTTATAACTGTCGTTGCTTTGATTATCCCGTTGAACTGGTCAGGAGTCACAAGTTCTGTCAATAGTGTGCCTTCTCCAGAGCTCACAGCCATTAAGCTCTTTGTTGGAAACCATGAATATCTGGTACCAGACACTGGTTCATGGGAATCTGTCACAATGACCTTAGAATAGAGATAACACTGGATCACTCAAACGATGCCCCCTACAGCTACTGGAAACAAAGCCCTAAGACCCGGAGTCAAGTGTTCCTGGCAGTATTTTCCAGTATTTCCACTTTCGACTTCAGGCATGAGTTTGAGGAGGCACAAAAGTATCCAAAAACCAAAACTGTGGGACACCCAACATAACGGGCACATTTTATGATCCTTATTATATTCATTACATACAACTTTTGATTCCAGATTCTATACACAAGACTAAAGCCAATTTTCATATACTCACTTAAATCATGTGTGGATTATCTAAAAATAGAGTATTTTCTAAATATAATGTACGCTCAGAACCAAAATTATAATCAACAGGTGTTTCGCTGGTCTTGTTCTAACTTTTCAAGGCTGAATCGAGATGATGTTGGCGAACATGAGGAGGAATTGGAAAGAAAGAAAACAAAAAGAAAAAGAATTTAGCAAGAGATGACTGGAGGAAAAATATCAAGAGAAATATGGAATAGGAGTCATTCATAATTTGGAGTGTTAATTGTCTCAGCTGACAGGACCATGACTCAGGATACGAATCATGACTCATTTTCCAGTGGAAGTTGGAAACACCATTAGGAGCTTTCTAAAGTGTTGGTAGTTAATTTATGATAATTTCATATTGATGAGCAGTATATAAGTGAAAAGAGCCAGTGGCGTAGGAAGGGGGGGACGGTGGGTGCGGGCCGCCACGGGTGTCGTCACTAAGGGGAGTGACAAAATGACAAAAATATGTGTTTTAAACACATATGTTTGCCATTTTGTCAAGCTGGGGGTGACAAGAAATTTTCCGCACAGGGTACCACCTGGACTTGCTACGCCACTAAAAAGAGCAAAGCAAAAGAGTAGGGAGGATGAACGAGTAGGGGGCTAGACTCGAGCAGACTTTTGGAGGCTGTATCCTTTGCTAACATACTTGTACAGTAGACCCCGGACCAACAATTTCTTAAGACATTTCTGAATCAGTGGTATTTTGTTTGTGTTCTAAGTTGGGAATCAAGAGTGTTACATAGTTCAGTACCTCCCAGATTTCTGCCATATGGAGAGACGCTGTGGAATCAGATGCAGAGATGCTGATTGAAGGTTTCAGGGAAAAAGTGTAGCATGGGGCTAGATTTTGTAAACCTGTTTGACCCATGTTCTAGTAGACCTTGTGACTTAAGAAGCATATTCAATTTAATTCTTTAGTTGACTGGGGGCCAGTGAAGTGCTTTTATTGTTGGTTTAGCAATATAGAATTTTAGAAGATTTTTTGAGATTTGAGTTTAGAGTTTTTAAGGTCGGTTCAGCAAATTCTATCTAAGAACAGAGTAAGTCGCTTTGCAAGAGTCCAAGTCATAATTGTCAACTCAGTTTGGTAATTAAACCAAGTGGAAGGTTTTCAGAGAGGGAAAATTTAAATAGTGTGAAGGGATGCTGGTTGCCACCTCTAACCACAGTGTCTATTTTGAGACCTTAGAATCAAAGAGCTTGCCCGGGTGTTTTGCATTCTGAGTGGTGGAAGGAGTGGGCCCTTGGTTTAGAGGACAATTAAATGTGGGAGAAGCTGTGATTTTGCCAGTAAGGGTGAGGGTTTCGAAATTTGCTCCGTTTAGGCAGAAACTTTCTCTCAGTCAATGTTGGACGTGCTCTAGAACACGGATTCAACTGACAGCTTTAGATCCTTCAGGAGAACTTTATTATCTGCTCCTCTAGCATATGGTTGAAAGTGGTAAAGGATAACCTCACTTGATGGGTGGGTGATTGCATGAGGCAATGAGTGAGGACTTTATAGAAAGGAATTACAAAATAATTTATTTTAACTTTTAAGAACATCACTAAGGGCATGATTCACAAATGTAACTTACACTTCTGGGTATCTTTGCTACTTTTGACTATTAATAAAGGGGCTGATTCACAAAGATAACTTACACTTTGAACTTCGAGTAATTTACACTTTTGAGTAATGTTACTAGTTTCTGCTAGTTCACAAAATCTGAGTATAAGTGAGTACTAATAAATAAACAAAAACAGTGGTAAGTCCAGCACCACATGTGGCCACAATAACCTCCCGTAGAAAATAATGAAGGTAGGGAATTAAGATAAATCTTCATAGGAAATAATATGAAATAATGATAACAATTTAAAATAGTTGAACATATAAATAAAGGTTATTAAATGTTAAAGAAATATGTACAAATAGTGCATATTTATTATTTAATTATAACATAGTGTAATAACCTATTCCATATTTCAAAATTAAACAGTAATTTATACTAAAAATAGCTAAATTATTTTTATTTGATTCTGCACATCTCTTTTTATATAATTATTTATGCACATTAAAAAAAAATAGGTGGGAATTTATTCAAACATCATAACTATAAGGCAGTCAAGTATGTATGTTACGTCCAAAGGATTTCCCTAAAATCAATGGTAGATCCAAGTGTCTTCTTCTTGGAAATCATACACACCGTAGGCAGGACACGAGCTAGCCTCATTTGCTCCACTCACCACCTCTACTTGTCCCCAAGATAATATTGCTTGGGTTCTGGATCGATGACAATCTTTCTATTAGCCTCCAGATCATTACTGTCACCTCCTGCTGCTTCCTGATCCTCCACCTGTTAAGGAATGTTCTGTCTTTCCTTCCTACAGAATAATGCACAAGCACTATTTCTGCAGGTATTCTGACAAGATTAGACTACTGTGGTTGCTTTACTTGGAGTTTACAGAGTCTTCATTTGGAAAATGTCAAAGGATTCAAAGCCTAGCTCTCAGAGTAGTTACTGGGCTCAGGATATTTCAGCTGAATCCTGAAGCCAGGAAAAAACTACAGTAAATGTTTGTGAAGCAGAATGTGCTATTTGACCTGTTGCATGCACATTATGGGAAACATTGTCTATGATGCTAACAAGTCTGTACTCAAGAAAAAAATTCCTGAAATATCTGCCCTTAAGAAAATTAAGCTGCACTACCAAGTATCTGTCTCACAAACTCTGGGTCAAGCAGGATAGGATGAACTGTCTTTCGTTCTGTCATTTTGACCCCAAATCATGGAATGCACACCATGTTGCTTTTATGCCAGATTTGAATTAATCTACGTTTTAGATATCACACATAAAATTATATATTTTTGGGAAACGTTTGTGTATGTATATATTTAATTTTTGGTCTATCAAGGACAAAATATCGAACAATATATTGACAGGCAAGTCAAGATTTTCTCTACTTAATTCCACATATATATATATTCCTATGCAGTACATATTTCTTCAGGGTACATAGATGTGGAGTCAGGAATAGTAATTCTGTACTTGCCTATATGCATTTACCTTTAACTATATTTAGTCCCTCAATATTCTTTCCTTGATATTCCCGTACCACAATATTGTTGGTGTCGATATCCAGTATTACAATCGACTCACTTTCTTCCAGCCGGGGATCTTTTTGCCTTGGTTCTTTTCACCTGCTCTTGCCTTGGAGATTCTTTGAGATCTCTACAGTTCTTTCAGCCCAGTTACTTCTTGGTGGATGTTATTGATGGGTTTAGACCTCATCCTCTGCAACCTAAATAGGCCCACAGCAGCACATGTTCTCTGATGCAGATACTTTTGCATGTTTCCTTAACTGAAATCTTTTTATGGGTTGTTCCCCTCATTGGATACCTGTGCATGCTGTGCTCTTGACTGAGTGTTGGTTTGTTATTTAAAGAAAATCAGCTTTTTAAGCACACCCTTATTTCAAAATACAGAAAATCCATCAATATGCCATTTGGTAAGGACCAATATCTATGATGAGTGTAGAAATAATATGAGGAAAGTCCTTGGAGGATTCACAATATTCCACGTGTTTCGTCTGTACGCAATAGGTACAATGACTTTTTCAAGGCAGAATCATGCGTGTGTCAATATTAAATGTATTGTTGTCCAATCCTAGATGTAAGACACACTGAAATAAAGTGTGGCTAATATAAGGAGCTGGGTTACAAAGCTCCGTCGAGGGCCATGTGCCTGGTAACGCTATTGAGTACAGACGAAACATGTGTTGGCTGCTTTGGATACTGGACGGTTGTGTCTGAATACTGGATTTTGGGTCCTTAAACCAATAAAGAGGACAATTTTGGAAAACACTGATAACTATTGCATCCTGTCCGGGGATTTTCGTGGAATATTGTGAATCCTCCAAGGACTTTCCTCATATTATTTCTACACTCATCATAGATATTGGTCCTTAGACCAAATGGCATATTGATGGACTTTCTGTATTTTGAAATAAGGGTGTGCTTAAAAAGCTGATTTTCTTTAAATAATTGTGTGGATAAGTCGTCTTTTCGACTTGCCAACAGCACTTTTGGGTAGTAAGTGCTTATAGCTTCACTAGCACCCCCTCACATTAACAATATATTGATAACGCAAATACATTATTGATTGACTGTATATGATAACTCTGTTTAATTTGATGTGCGGTTTTTCACCCATTTTGGGGAACACTACTACCTTACATAGAATTGAGTGTTGGTTTGTTACTGGTGTCTCCCATGTGCAGTTTTGCTCAAATGCTTTGCCAGAGACCACAGAATAACGAGAATGTCACTAGCAAGGCTGCTGTCTTTTATACCATAACAAAGTGGTGTATCAATGTTCAGGGCTGACTTATATACCCAGGATGTAACGCAGGCCCCTGCAGCTTCTGTGGCGCAGGGGGACCCCAGCCTTCAGGCCCCCCATTAAGTCCAAGACTAATGAATACCTGTGAGAGATGGGAGACTCAAGGACTCCTCAACACATTCTGCGAGGAGGACATCATTTTGCGTTACGTCACTGTATACAGCATGACTAGGTGAAGTAACAATGTTCATGTTTTTGTGTTTGTAGCTACTGGGAGTAGAAGTAATATATGGATTTGAATCTCGTGCCTTTAGAATGGAAACTCTGAGTTTGGAAACGAATGATGGATACAAACAGCTACCAAGTGGCAGAAAAAGGCATAAAGCACTTGAAAGCCATATTTTAATGGGGCAGAGCTAAGGTTGGGAGGCCTAAACTCCTGTCTGGAAGACTTTGCTGTAATTCCTACACTCAGGTTTGCTCAAAAGAGAGATGCAATTATGACAGTACACAGTATTAGGGCATCACTGAGAGACATGTGGGAATAAATACATGGAAATGGAAATAAAGGGGCTAAGATAGAATTGTCATTGCTGAAAGGTACATCGAAAAGTGTCCACCGTCAAAATAGAATAGATCTGAATTTAGAGAGGCATCTTCTAAATAAAAGTAGGCGTCCCTTAATAATATTTTATTATGTTGCATTTTTTACATGACCTTGTTGAGGAACAAGTCGACCAGAAGTCTTGAGGGGAGGGTTCATAAAGAGAAGCTTTGAAAAAGAACCACCATCCCACTGTGGGTCAATGTTCACTTCTCTGGAGGGCACCATGGTTTATTCGGCTATTTTCTTGTTGGATTGCACGAGACCAGAACCACCTATGCTTTGAATATTGTCACTAGTCCTTTATTCTAACTTCTGATTTTTATTTCAATTACCTAAATTGATATGATAATAGCCCAAGAGGAGGACCGAGCACCACACTGCCAAATCCATTAACAAAAAATGAATAAAACACCAAGCATTGAAGACAAAAACTACTAAACAAAACGCATAAGGTGCCGGATTACAAAACGTCCGTGTAACTTCCAAATAAAATGCGTTTATAAGTATTAGGTGAAAGTATTTTAAGTGAAATATTATGTAATTTTTGCGTGGGAAATTATTTCCGGCGGTCGCTTGGGCGCAAGATTAAGAAGCGTAATGCATTTCTGAAAGCTGTAATAAGCTTTCAATGCGCGCGCGCCTTCTCTCTCAGACAGACCCTGGCTTAAAAGCCATCACTCAGTGGGGCTGACATTAGTGCTTGTTCTGAGTCGACACAGAATCGAGCGCGTGGAATAATGAGGCGGGAAACCCTGGCTGGCCGTGCATCAGTAATTGAAAGAGCGCTGTATGAGCGCCCACAATACACTGGGAGTCTAAATGCATTTTTGTCATGCGTTTCTGCTCGCTGTGATTAAAGGGCCATTTTAAATGGTATCCAGTGTATAAACAGTGGAAACGTGGAGGGCTAGATGGCCCTGCAAGGTTTTCGAACTTCTGACGAGGCCTGTCCCACTAGATATCAGTAATGAGTGCGTCGCTGTCTCAACCCTCTGATGTATGCTTAGTTTCTAAATGCAAAATACCCATAGATGGCAACTGGGAAGTATGAAGGGACGTTTAACAATTATTTGTTCCCTCTCCAGTAGATTGCTTCTTATCCAGTCAGAGAACGGCTAATCACATTCTTTTTTTAAGTTTTAAAGAAAAGTTTATTTATGATAAAAACAATGCAGTTGAGAAAATAAAATAATTAAGAAGTATATAAGATAGAAAATATCAATATGCAATTGAATTAGAAATAAAGAAAAGGTGGAGGTAAACGTAAGGGGAAGAGAACATGAGGAAAAGAAAGAGAATCATATTTAAAATCTTAAATAGATTACATAAGTAAAGTCCGAAATTTACATATCATGTAACTTCTTCAATTAATACATTGGAAACATATGTAGTGTTTAGAAAATAATTTTATCTTCAACAAAAGAAAGTCATGGGTGTTGAGAACTACTTCTGCGTGTGATTGTGCATTCTGATCTAAATATTAGGGATCATGTGGTGTGACGTTTTAGAGCAAGGGGTATATGATAGATATATGCTCCATCCAGTCAATGAGTGTAACAAACTGCATACCACTAAGCTTGAAATGATAGCTGAGTGAAATTCTTCCAATTTTGTGCTATTTGTTGAAATGCGATAGTCAATAATAAGTCTATTATTTTGTAAATTACCAGAAACATGTTCCCAGTGTTCAAATAAACCTCCTAGAAAAATGTTTGTGATGGATAATGGTACAGAAGACTGGATAATTGAGTTAATTTCATTCCAAACCTCTAGCCAAACGTTATGGAGAAAAGGACATGTAAAGAGTTAGGGGATGATTAGGATGGCGGGTGGACTTAAGTCCCTAGCGGAAACGGGACTGCCCGCCAGCCAAGCGGCGGTCCCGCCACCCAAATCATGATGCGACCACCACTGCGGCGGTCGCATTAGGCATTCTCAACATTGCGGCGGGTGCTGCAGCCAGCAGCACCCGCAGCAATGGTGAAAGCCATGTAGTGCACTGCCATGCACAACGTGGCAGGCCCCGCGCGGTGCCCGCCACCTTGTGCAGGGCAATGTAGGGTGTACAATAGGTACCCCCCAAGTGCAGCCCCCACCCTCTAGCACACCAGGGGTCCGCAACGGGCCCCCAAAGTGAATCCCCCCGCCTTTCAATGGCAGCATTGCTGCCATGGAAAGGCCTTGATTTCTACACATCCTAATATGGATGGCAGTCCCTGGTAGGCACCGCCACCATGTTGTAGACAAAGTCCACCTGGACGGCAATCGGAATGATTGCCGACCGGCGGAAAAGCGGCGGACACACTTTGCGTCCGCTGCGGTAAATCAGGTTGCGATGGCAGGCGGATCGCCGGGCTGGCGGTGGCGATCCACCCGCCATCCTAATCAACCCCTAAATGTTTTATATCTGTAGAGTGTGGGTGACAAGACCAACGAGCATCTGAGAGGTCTGGATACATTTTATGTAGAATTGAGGGAGGCATCAGTAGCCTATGGTAAACGTATAAAAGAGTTTGTGTAATGTTAGCCGATAGAGACAACTTTTTAATCTTAGTCCATATTTTTCTCCATAGTGAGATGGGCCATATTATATTTAAATCCTTTTTCCAGCATAGCACTGATTTATGCCTGCCAACATGGATCTGTGTGAAGGGTTTATAATAGCTGCTGCTTTAGGATTAGTATATAGAAGCTCCTCTAATTGTTTATTGGCGGGTGATGCTATGTCAGTATAAGATACAAATCGTGCAATATGGAATTAATTTTCATGAAGTGTTTGGAAAGAATATTTAATGGAACGTTAGCTAGATATAGTGTATAAAGCATTGGGGGCCAGTATCATTTTTATAGTGTTTAAGCATCTCTTCCGGGCAAGGTGCAAAGGGTGCCCACAATTAACGAGACTGTTTAGTTTAGGAATGCTATTTAAAAGTACATTCATAATGAGGTAGAATCTTACATTTAGCCAGGATCAAGTGTATAAGAGTCAACTTCACCTAGGAAAGCTGGTATTGATGACTGCGGTTGTGAGATGAATAGGAGAATATTGTCAGCCTATGCTGTTATTGGGCCTGACCCTTTTTGCAGGTTTCTCACCAAGCATTTTGCCTTCTTCCCCCTATTTCTTCTGACCTGTTTCTGTTGGTTTTAGGACTCTTGGCACTTTACCACTGCTGACCAGTGCTAAAGTGCATATGCTCTCTGTCTAAATTGTATTGCTGATTGGTTTATCCATGATTGGCATATATGATTTACTAGTAAGTACTTCACAAAGTGCACCAGGTGTGCACAGGGCCTGTAAATCAAATGCTACTAGGGGACCTGCAGCACTGATTTTGCCACCCAGATGAGTAGCCCTGCAAATGTGTCTCAGACCTGCCACTGCAGTGTTTGTGAGTGTAGATTTAAACCGCTTTTTTGACCTAGCAAGTGCAGCCACTTGTCAGTCCCAAACCTTCCCTTTTACTACATGTAAGTCACCCCTAAGGTAGGTCCAAGGCAGCCCCCTGGGCAGGGTGCAGTGTATTTAAAAGGTAGGACATTTACAGGTGTGTTTTACATATCCTAATAGTCAAATACAGCTGATTTTGTTTTTCACTATTGCAAGGACTATCTCTCCCACAGAGTGACATGGGGATTGCCTTGAAATCTCTTTTAAGTAAAATTTCCCATTGAGAGCAGATAGAGATTTGGAGTTTGGGGTCTCTGAACTCACAATTTAAAAACATGTCTTTTGGTGAATTTGGTTTTGAAATTGCATGTGTGAAATGTGTCTTCTGCATTGCTAATCACATATCCATAACCTTTGGGACAGATTACGGTATCAGTTTGCACACAATCATCCAGCTAGAAATAGAACGAGTATAAGGAAAGGAGTGCAGTCTATCATTTCTTTTTTGCATTGCAAGGTTCTGTCCCTACGTAAGCTTGTACCCTGCTGAGAACAATGATTAAACTAAACACGGAGAAAGTAATGGCAGTGAATCAAGTATCACCTCGAAGACAGCAAAAGAACATGGAACATTCAGAAAGGAGCTCATGTGGTTACGTACAAACATTCCTAAAAGGAACTGTAACATTGGCCATGAAGGACATTTAAATCCCGTTCACACGTATTTGTGACTCTTTTTAATTAATATGGATTTCAAATGTTTGTGGTATTTATTTTGCGGAAACACATCGGTTACATTTGGAAGCATTTATTTTGTAGAACCATATTGGTTACATTTTGATGTTTGGGTGGGTGACACTGGAATAGAGCTGGCCACGAATTCACAGGTGGGATAGAGTAGTGTTTCTCTTTTTTTCAGGGTTTGCACACTTATACATTTATACCAAGACGTTGTATATCTTATTCCTTTAAGGTTCTCAGTTTAAATCGGGACTGGGTCACTGGGTATGGGTTTCACCTCCTTGATTGGTGAAAAACAGATGGCATCCACATGGGAGAGTTTAGATGTGTATTCGAAGGTGAGGCAACTCGCATTGACGCCAGTTGGAGAGAGTGTGGAGGAGGCAATTAGTCTGTTGACCGTGGCTTTTTAGGTAATTTTTACATGGCTCACACTATGGTACATGAAATGGGTTGCTAAACAGCTGGTATTAGGTTGAGAAAGGGGATGCTGGTGGTGTTTTTTTGTGCATTAAATGGAAGTGGTTTTTACATTAGTTTGGCACAATTAATTTATTTACGTCTTGGGTTTTAATTTGACAAGGTTTTTGGAGCACTTATTTCAGGTTAAGCATTTTGGGTAGCGGGCAAGGGGTACCATTATTATGTTTACACAAGTATGGTTTCACAAGGGAGTAGGGTGGGATTGGTTAAGGGCTAATTACAGGGGGTATTAGTATTATTTGTACGCAGATGCCAAAGGCAGCTTGCATTGAGCAGATGGTTTAGATGCCTTTTTATTATTTCAGTTACCCCTGACGAAGGGCTACACAGCCCAAAATGCATTGAGTGGAATTGGATGAGGCTACTCAGCATGAATTGTTTACCCCTACATGTCGCTGTTGTAGCCTGGATGGGCATACAGAAGGCATTTGTAAAAATATTTAAAAAAGAACAACTGTTGAATCACGCTGTCTTCGTAGTGATTGTGAACTAATGGATTAACTTTGGAACAAGCTTTTGATATAAATATTGGTTTATAACCTGGATCAAACATGGAGTACTGCATGTATATTTGTTTATCACAATAATTATTTCCTGCACATCGTAGTGCGACTGATTGGCGTGTAAGGCACATGTCTTCTGCATTGCTAATCACACATCCGTGACCTTTGGGACAGATCACGGTATCAGTTAGCACGCAATCATCCAGCTAGAAATGGAACGAGTAAAAGGAAAGGAGTACATTCGATCATTTCTTTTTTAGAAAGTGGGCATTTTCTTGCTTAACCATTCTGTGCCTCTGCCTGTCTGTAGAATGCAAATCTGGGTTGGCACTCTAGACAGTCACACAAAGGGAGCTGAGGTTTATATTTGCATATCCTGATGGGCCATCAACAGGCTAATGGGTCTTCCATGAGCTAGTGTGGTGGGAGGAGTTGTCACTAACACCTGAATAGGCCTGAGCCTGTCCTAACATAAAGCAGTCTCCACCCCCATGTAGTGTGTCTGAAGCCAGAGACGGGGAAGGCAGGGCCTTGTTCACTACAAAGACTTTCCTTTGAAATTTACCTGCTTCAAAGGCAGAAAGGAGTATAAGTGCTGGACCTCTGACACTGCAAAATTAGAGCCCTTCTGGACTGAGGACATTCCGCCAAGAAAAGCTGGGTGCTGCAGGAGATACTGCCACTCTGTATTGTTTTGTTGTGCTGGCCTGATGCTTGCTGCTTCTGTCGTGTGAGTGAAAGGACTGAACATTGCTTTCTACATCCTGCTTCCAAGGTTCTCCAGGGGCGTGTGCGTGCTTGCCTCCTTTTAAGAAGTCTCAGGGCCAGCAAAGACTTCCCCTACCAATGTCTGGGCTCTTCTGCTGAGGGTCCTGACTTGTCAAGTGGTGCCAAATCCAGTTTCTTGGTCCTTGGAAGTGTAACCTGGTGATCTAAAGAGAAAATCTACTCATCGACTCCCAGCGCATGTTTTCTTGATGCGTCGCTGAACAAGATCGACACATTGCCACTGCTTGCCCCCAAGTGTGGTTCCTGAGTGGTGCATCGACCACAGCTTTGACCGCAGGCCCCCTCTCGCCATTGCAGCATGTTAGAAAAATTGCTGCAGCCTGAGTCTCGAGCACTGACAGACATGACGCCCACTCCGATGCAGCACCTCGTTGGCGGCTGTGGAATGAGCGCAGCGCCTGTTTTGCGGCCAGAAAATTGATGCATCGCCTGCTTTACTGGTGTTGCAACGATGCAGCTCATCTGGATTTTCTATGCCTTATCCTTCATCTCTGATTCTTCATTGGCACTGCCCTGCAGTAAGGAATCAAGGCCGTGTGTCTGGAAATGGATGCTCATCTCCCCTTCCAGTTAGGAACCAACGCCTCACCTCCCCTGTCAGTAAGAAACCAACACATCACCTCCCCTGTCTAGCAGTAAGGAAACAATGGATCACCTCCCCTAGCAGTCCGGGTCCGACAAATCACCTTCCCTGAGCCTGGCACCATCTTTGATTTTTGACACATCTAAGGTACTTTGTGCTAAAACAAATGCATCTATTGATTTCCATGGACAAAACTTGCTTAATCTTTTAAAAGAGAGATGACTTGTGTATGTAGGATTTTTTTTGTTTTCGTCTTTTTTTATTCAGAAGAATATTGGCTGTTTTTCTAAACTGGTGTGGAGTCCTTTTGTGGTGTTTTCACTGTGTTACTGTGTGTATGTACAAATGCTTTACACATTACCTCTGAGAAAAGTCTGACTGCTCGTTCCAAGCTACCAAGGGGGTGCGCAGCGGTTATCTTAGTTGTGTTACTCCCTTACACTGACTAGAAGAGGGTCCCTACTTGGACAGGGTGCAAACCACTGCCAACTAGAGCCCCCATTTCGAACAGCTGCCAATTTAACATGTTGCTCATGATGATAAAAACCATGAAGATTTCCATTTTGTCATAACGTAGATCTAAAGTGCTCTAATGTTAAGTTAGAAACAAAAGGAGAAAGGGGACAACCTTGATGAACACCTCTTTTGAAAGTAAAGTAGGAGGAAGTAAAGTCATTTATAGTAATGGCAACTTTAGGGGCAGTGTATAAGAGTTATAGTAGATGAATAATTTTGGGACGAAAGCAGTTCCTGTTTAAAGTCTGGAATAACATTTCCAATTAGCATGATCATAAGCCTTTTCAGCATCTAAGACAACTGCTGCCAAAGATTCAGAGAATTTAATAGACTTGGAGAGAATATTGAAAAAAAGCCTTGTATTATCAGATATGTATCTACCTGGAACAAAGCTGGATTGTTCCTTGCCTAGTATATTTGGATGAAAAGATTCTAATTGTAGTGCCAAAACCTCAGTAAAAATGTTATAATCAATAGTGAAATAGGTCTGTAGTTTTTACAATATTGAGGATTCTTACCTTCTCTTGGTATACAACATATCAGGGCATCTAAAAATGAAACACTAGATGTATCTATGTGTGCAAAGTATTCAATCAGGTTTAAGAATTCAGGTAAAAGTAAATGTGAGAAATGTAGAAAATACTCTGCTGTAACCCATCCGGTCCAGGTGCTTTATCCTTTTTGAGCAAGTAAAGTGCAGTAAAAAGTTCGGTATCAGACACTTCTGATTCAAATGAGGAAAAATCTAAGTAGGTTTCAAAGGATTGTTGTATATCAAAAACATTATTGAGACTCTGATTATCAGTAGGAGAATTATCTAGTGTGTAAAATGAACAAATTCACTTAGCATACCTGACTCTTTGTGTAATAAATAATGTTGGCTGTCCAGCATAGAGTCAATTTTAGTTCTATTTTTATCTTAAGATAATTTACCAAGAGCTTTCCAGATTTGTTATGACTTCCATAATATCTGCCACTGAATTTAAGAAGCTGAGCTGACACATTGCCAGTTGATGATTTGTTAAAATTGAGCTTAGCACTAATTAATTCTTCTAAACACTCTTTCGATTTGAAGGTCTAGTAGATTTGAACTTTTTAATGTTGGTGAGAATTTAATTCATTTTAGCAGTACATTCGCTCCATTTTTTAGAGACCCATTGGTCTATAAAGTCTCTAGCTGATGCATTAACACTTCTCAGATGGTGGAAAAAACAATATTGTCTGTTAGATTAAGTTGGAATAATTCATGTAAGAAGGAAGTGAATGAAAAAATAAAGAAGTTATTTAGAAGTGAAGTGTTATTGAATCTCCAACTTTTTGGCTGAGTGGGTTTAGGTTCAATATCTAATTGTATGGAAATGGGTGCATGATCAGAGAGCAAGATTGATCCTACTTCTGCTGAATGTAATGTCTGAAATAAAACCTGTGAAAGGAAATATGGCCTCTACTTGATTGTGTATGATTAACAGGAGAAAAATATGTGTATTTTCTTATTGTGGGGTGACATATTCTCCAAGCATCAATTGATGCTCTTTGTTTAATTGGGTTAAATGTTTTTTGAGGTGTGTTAGGAATATATTGAAACGTAGAATTTCTGTCAATTTCGTCAATAAAAGGATCTATAAATTGGTTACAATCACCTTCCACTTTTGTGCATTGGGCATGTGCTTTTTTTGTTGTTCACCCCGATCTATCTTTCACTTCCCTCTGTAACTATGTGCACACACTTTCCTGCATTGCTCATGTTTACCCTGGTTATGATGCATGCACATCCGGTATGCTGTTGAATCACTAATATTACTGTAACTAGCACCGTTGCAATGATGACTATGTTTGAGAAAACCCAACAAAAACAAGTTTAAAATAAAATTGGATAAAACACCATTGTTTTTCCTGTTTCCTGGAGATTAGAAAAGTTGTCCGATCGAACCTCTCCTCAATTTTAAAGGCTCGGTTGCAGTAAGATGTGATTCTTGTACAATATCAGTATTAAGATTCTACAAATGGATTGAAACACATTGCCATTTAATAAGGAGGAACCAGACCCTTGACATTCCAATATACAATTTTTAAAGACATAAGACAAAACAAATCAGACTTTACAATGTGCATAAAGAACATGTAGACTAGGTTGAAGTGTTGACTAGCAATAATAAAAGGAAAAGGAAGGATGACGTTGAAAGAGAAGAAAAAAGCTTTCAAAAAGAACAAGAAAGCATATAGGAACAACAAAAAAGTGAAAAAAATAATTGAATCAACCAGAATAAGAGAGAAAATGATAAACAAGGGAGAGAGGGAGAACATACTAGGTGTGCATCAGAAGGGTGGGGGAGTTGAGATGACCTTTAAAAGATGACATTTCCAGGCTCCAAGGGAGAGGATTCGGGTAGACTTTGATATACAGGACAGTAGATACACAGGTATGAAATTGAAAACACTACCTACAAACATAATATTCATAAGTTAAGAAGGATAACAGAATAAACAAAGATAATTCAGAAATCAACATGAAGATTTCTATTATTTGAGAAGATAAACTTTTTAAAATGTGTAGGTTAAGAAAAGTCAATGTTCATTTGAACTAGATATCTTCATGGCTTCAGCTTTACAGTTCTGAATAAAACAATTCAATTGTTCTGGGTCATAATAATTTGTTGTTTTATGTTTGCATGTGACTTTAAAAAAAATGGATGCAATAGTCTAACCTGTGAAAGGAAATATGGCCTCTACTTGATTGTGTATGATTAACAGGAGAAAAATATGTGTATTTTCTTATTGTGGGGTGACATATTCTCCAAGCATCAATTGATGCTCTTTGTTTAATTGGGTTAAATGTTTTTTGAGGTGTGTTAGGAATATATTGAAACGTAGAATTTCTGTCAATTTCGGTCAATAAAAGGATCTATAAATTGGTTACAATCACCTGCCACTTTTGTGCATTGGGCATGTGCTTTTTTTGTTGTTCACCCCGATCTATCTTTCACTTCCCTCTGTAACTATGTGCACACACTTTCCTGCATTGCTCATGTTTACCCTGGTTATGATGCATGCACATCCGGTATGCTGTTGAATCACTAATATTACTGTAACTAGCACCATTGCAATGATGACTATGTTTGAGAAAACCCAATAAAAACAAGTTTAAAATAAAATTGGATAAAACACCATTGTTTTTCCTGTTTCCTGGAGATAAGAAAAGTTGTCCGATCCAACCTCTCTTAAATTTTAAAGGCTCGGTTGCAGTAAGATGTGATTCTTGTACAATATCAGTATTAAGATTCTACAAATGGATTGAAACACATTGCCATTTAATAAGGAGGAACCAGACCCTTGACATTCCAATAAACAATTTTTAAAGACATAAGACAAAACAATTCAGACTTAACAATGTGCATAAAGAACATGTAGACTAGGTTGAGGTGTTGACTAGCAATAATAAAAGGAAAAGGAAGGATGACGTTGAAAGAGAAGAAAAAAGCTTTCAAAAAGAACAAGAAAGGATATAGGAACAAAAAAAGAGTGAAAAAAATAATTGAATCAACCAGAATAAGAGAGAAAATGATAAACAAGGGAGAGAGGGAGAACATACTAGGTGTGCATCAGAAGGGTGGGGGAGTTGAGATGACCTTTAAAAGATGACATTTCCAGGCTCCAAGGGAGAGGATTCGGGTAGACTTTGATATGCAGGACAGAAGATACACAGGTATGAAATTGAAAACACTACCTACAAACATAATATTCATAAGTTAAGAAAGATAACAGAATAAACAAAGATAATTCAGAAATCAACATGAAGATTTCTATTATTTGAGAAGATAAACTTTTTAAAATGTGTAGGTTAAGAAAAGTCAATGTTCATTAGAACTAGATATCTTCATGGCTTCAGCTTTACAGTTCTGAATAAAACGATTCAATTGTTCTGGGTCATAATAATTTGTGGTTTTATGTTTGCATGTGACTTTAAAAAAAATGGATGCAATAGTCCAAATAGGGCGTTGAGTGATCAAAGCTCTAGCCTCATGTTTAGGAAAGGTTTGCATCGGTCTGCAGTTTTTTTTAGCATAGTCTTGTTAGATATACATATTTTTTCCTTACCAGGTTACAATTTCTAAGTTTGACTTCAGAAAGGAATTTAAAAAAGTCACTGTATTCTAGGGAATATTGAGTAATAATGCCTCTAGGTTTGTTTGATGAGGATGCAATGTTAGATTGATGGCCCAAACTGTACTCTCTTTGTATGTTGAATGAAGGCATTTCTGATAAATCCAATAGTTTAAGTAGGAAAGATTTGAAGAAAGCTCACAAATCAGTGCCTTCCGTGCATTCAGGATATCCTTAAATTCAAAGGTTATTTCTCCTGTTTTGATTTTCAAGATTTTCCATCTGCTTTTGAAGAGTAGAGGTTAGTGTTGATTGACTTTGAGTGTAGTGTCCATGAATTTAGAAACACAATATTTAACTATTGTAATCATTTATCCATTATAGACCATTCGTTGTCAAGAGTTTGCAATCTTGTATATGTCTCCTCTACATATGGATGTAGAACCCACATTTCTTGTAGCAGAAGCTTCATGGAGCTAGGAGTAAGTGTTTTTCTTGAGGATGGAGGATCTTTTGTTAGTCTTTTATCCGAGGGTGGACTGATATTGAGATGGGAGGGAGTGCCTGCTGAAGGTGAGTTGGAAGACACTCCTTTATGTGTAGACGAACTTGAATCCTTAATTGGAAAAATATGTTTGGTTGAAGTGTTACTGGTGTTGCCCTTTTTGAGGGAACAGTTGAGAAGTCAGGAGAAAAAAATATTCTTTTTCAATCTGCCCTAAATCTATTTAGAAAGTAATTAAATTGAGGAGGAAGTCACTTGCAAGTGAGGCTATAGGAAAAACATGAGCTGACTAATTAAAATAGCGAATATTGTGAAGCCATAGAACATATCATGTTCATATTATTTCACATATAGCAATCCTACTTCATGTGCACTTTTCATAAGATGTAGGTGAGAGCACAGGGCAAGTACCAGGTGAAAATGCAGTATTCTCAGTGTTTGATTAATGAAACTTAAAATGGCAGATGTTATATGAGGACAGAGCATGTCCGAGTTGAAAAAATTAGTGCATAACCAACAGCTCTTAATAAAGGTTGATTTGAAAAGTAAGCAAACACAAGGAGAGGATGGACGAGGGCTGAAACTTTTTAAACACTCACCCCCGTCATAGATCTGGGTTGAATCCAAAAATTTTAAAAGTAGACATCTGTTATCAATTGATTTACCTTAGTTCAATAATCCAAAAGAGCGGAACGAATTTCTGCTTCCAACATTAGTAAGGACAATAGCAGCTGGCACCAAATGGTGGGCACTCTGAGGTGTCAGGATGTATTAGAAGTAGAAAAGGCAGTCCACGAAACCCAAAAGTTATTGAATGCAGCAAAAGATGATCTTTCCATGTTGCCCGGATATTAAATCAAATTGTGAAGTATGCCATTGGGTATGACTGCGGTGCGGCAACTTAGCCTCCCTGCTTTATGTGTAGCCTCAGACGGGAGCCCCTATTTTCATCGGGTGACGAGCCATACCACCATGGCTAATCATATTCTGATATTTATTGATTCTAAATACCAACTAGGCAAGTAAGCATAAAGGGAGTGGCAGCTGAGAAGTCTCAAACACAAAGGTCCTGAATAACAAAGGTAAACTTACACTTTTGCGTAAGTTTATGATTGTTTGCTATTCGCTAAGGTATTTTACTAGTAATGTCTTCATGACTACTGATTCTCCACACATAAAAAAGATAGGATAGTGCCATCTTTTTATGTGTGTGGACTCTGCAGTTGTAAATATACTACTAGTAATTTACCTTTGTGAGTAGTAAATAGTTGTGAACCTACTCAAAAGTATGAGTTTAGCTTTGTGAATCAGGCCCACAGAATCATTGGAATGCTGGACTTAAAGTGGGCTTTCTATCATATTAGGTTTGTGTGCGAGGAAACAGTATCCACAGATTGTCAATGCTGGGGGCCTTCTTGCAAATGAAAAGCTTTTGGTCAGTACCGAGCATGGACTGTGACTGGATTCAAGTTGTACACACATTGGGAATGCACAGTGCAGTAAACCATGGCCCAGATTTACTAAGGGCTTGTGTTGTCCTTGCATCACGAAAGGCAACACAAGCCTTTAAGTCAGATTTACTAAGCCACACAAAGCCACCTTGTGTCTCTCTGCATGGTTTAGTAAACCTAGAGTAACGCAATGCGTTACCCTGATTGGGAAGGTGTTTCATGGGTGGAGTGTGTGTGTTTCCATGCTTCAACCCATGGATTTTTGCGCATTCCCAGATATATTAAGAATAGTAAACTGAGTAGTGTGTTAAAATGCTACGTCACCCCAACAGAGTAGTAGCAAGGAGAAATATGTTTATTTCTCCCAGTTATTTCCTTTGTCTATGAGTGCTGCATTCTGCAGCACACATAGAAACAGAAAAATGCCTCATAAGTTTGTTTTTGTGCAGGAAGGTGTCGCTTCGACCACAAAAGCAATCCTGCCTGTAATGCAAGTACCGTTGCACAATGGTGGAAGGGTGCTTGCATTGGCACTAGGAAGCACTAGGAAGCACTCAGTGTCCCAGCACAGGGAAAGAGCAGGAATGTGCCACATCTTAGTAAATATGACACACTACTGGCCTCTCCATTTAATGCAGCATAGCAAGTTGTTTGGCTGCGTTGCGCCAAATGTTAGTGCATATACCCTTATATCTCTGAGTAGGCTGTGGATTTCTCACGTGCCTAGAGAAATGGCTGTCCTCTTTGATCTTAAGGTAACACTTCCTTCATGGTGCTTTGCATCCAGCTTGGCAATTTGTACTACAGTGTTCTTGCCGTTAGACTTTGCTAAATTGACGTTGGCTTTCATGCTTCAATATATCTAGTCTTATGGACATTCTGGTTGTCAGAGAAGTATCCTGAAGCCGTATGTTATTAGGAAACAATCTTGGAACTATTGATCCACATTTGTTTAAATGCTATAGACTGGGGTTTATAAATTGTTCTAATGTTCATGCAAAGCAATAGGACTGAGTTTAAAGGACATTTTCATATGTATTCAGGTGTTATTCACAGATAAATACGTTTACAGCAACCGAGTATAAACTATATTTATCTTCCACAAGACAGTGTATAATGACACATCTTGAGGTAGTCATTCTAACATAGCAAGACCTGTGTGTATAATATAATATAATATAATATATTATAACATAATACAATATAATATAATAAATATACTGTAATGGAATATAATATAACATAACACATTTTTCACAAAAGTTAAAGTGACATTTTAATTAGGTAAGGTAATAAGATACTAGCATATGTTAAAAAGGTGTTGAAATAAGATAAGAACTAAAGTTTAAAAATGGAAAAAAAACTGCAGTCAGTTATAGTGTACTGAACTATTACTTTTGCCCCATCTCGAACCTCACATGTTACATCCCCCATGACATATTAACTGACATTATTGAAGACATCCCTGATAGTATTTAAATAAAAACATTACTAAATACTAATGAGATCAACAAGTGATTCTGACAGTGTGCTATTAGCTTTGTGAACAAGGAGCAATGCAGCAACTTAAACCGATAGCTGGACTCTTATAAGCTTGTCTGTAAGCTTTCCAAAGATGCAAAAGAAATTATATATTTCAGAATTGAAGCACTTTTGATGGATGTCATTGTCTTGTATTTACCCAAAGGATAGGTGCAGTGAGGGTAGGACACTTGCAGAGAGCTGGCCCCTAAACACCATTGAACAATAGACCCTTTGGTCAAACGTTGCTTTGAAGGGCTGAAGATAGAGCAAGTAGGCTGTTAGTTGGTCATGGAATGGTGGGCACAGGGCCTGGTTACAGATGAGATCCTGCTGCCAACTACTCCACTGTGCATGACTGAAGGCAATTTACTTCGGCCGTTGTCCATTGGGCAGCATTGGAAGCAGCAACCTGGACATAGGGAAAGCCCACCTCCCAACCCTTTTTATATTGGATAAAGGGTCTGGTGTGACACCAAGTTTTGCAGAAATCCTCCACTGTGTACATCTAAAGACTGCATAGTACAGGTTGCCTAATTCTGTTAGGGGGCTGCACACACTGGCTACAGGCTAAAGGCCTGATTACGAATTCGACAGTCCTACAGCGGTGGCAGTCCTCCATTGTCCACAAAACCTGTGGTGCGATAGCCCACCAGATCCTGGTCTGGCGAGCAGTGTTGCAGTGGTCTGACTACGGTGGTCTGCAATGTTCATAGAAGAGCCTATAATGCAGACCGCTGCAGTCAGACTGCACACTACACCTTCCTGCATGCTATGGCATACATGCCACACCATACAGGAAGAGGGGGGTGCAAATATAGGGGGCACTTCATATGCCTCCCCAAATGCACCCCCCAGCCCAAATCCAGCAGGAGGCTCTGTTAGGGCCCCCTTTGTTGCCTTTCTGCCTCCCTTTTGATGACAGGTTCACCGCCATGAAAAGGGCAACGAAAATGCAACCTGGTAGTGGCACCCCCAGCATATTACAGCCAGTTGCAGACCGTCATCCCAGCAGGATCCTTGATCCTGGTGGTGCCAGCGGTCTCATGGCAGTCCTAATACTGTTGGCGGTCTTGCAGTTTGCCCGTGGTTGGACCGCCACCATGTGTTCGGCGGGCCTATGGCCCGCTGAATTCGGAATAAGGTCCTAAGCCCTGTGTCATACCTGTCCTGTGTATGGCTAAAAATTATGTGCACTAGAGGGTTGATGCATGTGGAGGGTTGTGTGCAGGTCCATGCCAGAGTCTAGGTGTCTAAGTCTTGATCAGAATCAGGCAAAATTTTAATGACATTAGCAATTTACGAATGGTGCTTGAGATTGTGATTATGCCATTATGCCATTATGCCAATTCTGTTTGGGGAATAGCCCTATTGTGAAAAACACAGAAACAACATGATTGCAACAAAAGTGAGCAGCATTTTCTGAACATAAGTTGCAATTTTTCAAAACAGGAGTTTCACATACCTTTCTGATTGAATTTTTACCTGAATGGACCGATCTATTAGTTTGTAAGCACAAACTGCAGTTCTGATAGAGATCAGTAGTTCTATTTTAACATGGGCACCTAAAAATCAACTTAAATAAACAATGTTACTTTAATTTTTGCCCAAGTGGACCATTCAATATTTTTTTTAGTGTGAAACAACTGTTTCTTCTTTTTTACATGAGGAAACTGCCATATTGACTGGGAGACTACTGTACACCTATTTCTGTGCTGAATACCCCTCATCCTTCTTTGATCTGCCCATGTCATTTTGGATTTGGAGTTTGGAATGAAATCATCACTCCCTTTTTTTCTGCAGTGTTTATACTGCACCCACACCCTTGAGATTTTTAGGTCGAGCATTCGAGACCTCTTGTATATACTTATATGTATATGTACTTTGTGGGCTCTGGAGATCAGCCCAAAGACTTGTCTGCTTCCACATGGGGACTTTTATTTCCGTTCAACTGCCTCTATTTAACTGTCTTGTTAGAAAATGACAAGCAGAGGTCAGTAAAATGCCAGAATTGCTTTCTGCTTGTTCAACTTCCTCTATTTAACTGTCTTGATAGAAAACGACTATTAGAGGTCAGTAAAATACCATAATTGCTTTCTGCTGAGGGACTTTCTTTTTATAATTTTTCTGGCAACTGCCTCTATTTAACCTTTTTTATAGCAAACGACCAGCAGAGGTCAGTAAAATACCAGAATCACTTTAGCATTCTCTAGATTCCAGTCCATAGAAATTGTCTTCCACGAGCACCCGTATACAATAATATTTTTTTCAAATCTTGTATTTTCAGGGATATGACTACTGAAGGCCCTGATTTATATTAAAAACAGAGCTTTGGACTATACCATTTCCTGCTGAAAGGCAATATTTCTCTCCATGTGTTCCCACTCCTGGCGAGTCACGCAGTTTGGTGTCAATGTTCCCTCCATGTTAAACAACAGTAGATGTTTCAGCAACCAGGCTAATCTGCTGCTTAGCTAAATACATATAAGGTCCCAAAGGCGAGACCGATTGCATTGCAAATGCTTGTTACTTTTTGGGAGAAATCAAGCAAGTCCAATGCAGCAGTTTGCAAAAAGTTTGAAGTTTATGGGAAGGAGTGCACCACTATTTTTGTTCCTTTTTTGCTGGTTGGCAAGGAGTTGTTTGGAAATTTGGCCCATGTGGGATTAAGGTTTTTAAATTATAGTGTTTGCTTATTTTTATGATGGTGGCCTGGAGTTTTATGTATGTATATATATTTGCTCCATTACCTTGTGTTTTTTGTGTGAATTTTGTCCAGATTTCTCTCTTCACACTGTGGCAAGTTTTACTTTTTGGTGTTTAGTGCTGTAGGCCTTGGATATTTATTTTAATGTCTTTCTTCACATTCTCACTGCTTGTGAGCTAGAGATATTTTTTAATATTTTTGTGGCTTGTGATTGCCATTGTAGTCATGCCCATTATTTTTTTGTCTGCATGCGCCTTTTGATGGCTAGGGGCGCATTGTTTCAGGAGTCCAGATCCATGCGTACACACCTTTTCCTTTGTTCTTCCCCATTTGTTTGCTCACCATTTTAATGTGAGTGTGTTTGTGTTAGATGGTTGGTTAATTGTTTTTCTTCAACTTTTACAAGTGTTAAGCATTGGTAATTATTGGTTGTGCTGTTTGAGTATTTGTTATTATTTATTTATTGCATTTTATTTTAAACCTGCCTCACTGTTTGAGACCATTGCAGCTATACTGGTGGTGTACTAGGCCCATGGATAGGCCTAGTCAGATTATGGGTTTATATTTGTGCCATTCTTCCACTGTTTTGTTGATGGGGAGGAGGGAAGGAAGGGTCTACAGCCAGATTAAGGCAGCCATGGCCTCTATTGTTTTCCACACATCTAGATGGTGATGGACATTTTGTAGACCCAGTGTGTGTGTGTCTGTGTATCAAAGGTGGCGATTTTGCATTTGTTCTCCATACCTCCTTCCTTGCTGGATCTGCAGCGATAATCAACTAGTGGAGCCTGTGTGTGCGTGTGTATTTGGGTGTGTGGGTGTGTGTGCATGTGTGATAGATGGACATTTTATCTTTGTACTCCATGCCTCCTTTCTTAGGTGTTGTAACGCTTTTCGCCCTAAGTGGGATGGGTATTCCCAGACGTGGGACCCGTGCTCACTACGCCACTGGAGTCAAGCTATCCTGGCTGATGACGGCTGATAGCAAGAAACCGGTCCTAGGATGCTTGATTCCGGTCCAGGGAAGACATGGCTTGGCAGTTCGGGCTGGACTGTTCCCATGAGGCACAGGGTCATGACTGATTTGCATATGGCCATGTCTAAACTGGGGTGGCGTAGTGGGCAAAAAAACGATGGATTTAACCCAGATCTCATGACTGGGAGAGAATGTCTGCATTGTCAGCATTCCGTCCATCATTTGTTTGTTGTAACGCTTTTCGCCCTAAGTGGGATGGGTATTCCCAGACGTGGGACCCGTGCTCACTACGCCACTGGAGTCAAGCTATCCTGGCTGATGACGGCTGATAGCCAGAAACCGGTCCTAGGATGCTTGATTCCGGTCCAGGGAAGACATGGCTTGGCAGTTCGGGCTGGACTGTTCCCATGAGGCACAGGGTCATGACTGATTTGCATATGGCCATGTCTAAACTGGGGTGGCGTAGTGGGCAAAAAAACGATGGATTTAACCCAGATCTCATGACTGGGGGAGAATGTCTGCATTGTCAGCATTCCGTCCATCATTTGTTTGTTGTAACGCTTTTCGCCCTAAGTGGGATGGGTATTCCCAGACGTGGGACCCGTGCTCACTACGCCACTGGAGTCAAGCTATCCTGGCTGATGACGGCTGATAGCCAGAAACCGGTCCTAGGATGCTTGATTCCGGTCCAGGGAAGACATGGCTTGGCAGTTCGGGCTGGACTGTTCCCATGAGGCACAGGGTCATGACTGATTTGCATATGGCCATGTCTAAACTGGGGTGGCGTAGTGGGCAAAAAAACGATGGATTTAACCCAGATCTCATGACTGGGGGAGAATGTCTGCATTGTCAGCATTCCGTCCATCATTTGTTTGTTGTAACTCCTTTCTTAGGTGGCCATATATCAAAGCCCATTTTGTGAAGCCTGTGCATGTGTGTGTATCATTCATGAGTGAAATTTTTGTCTTTGATATCCATGCCTCCTTCCTTGCTGCCCATGTGGCAACAGCTATTTTGCCTTTGTTTTCCAATATTGTTCATCATTTATGATAACTGATGAGGACTTTCTATTACATTACGAAGTTTCCCCCAAGTCTGACTGACTTCCTGCTTCAATTTTAATGTCTGCTGTTGCATAAGATTTCACACATGATACTGAGGAGAGACATCCTTTAGTTCTCATGTGATACATTGCATGCCATTACAACGCTGTTGTTACAACAACCTTGTTGTTACATCGCATACGATTACATCCCAAGTCATTACCACGACTTGCTGTAGGGGGCAGAAGGTGTTGGGTTTACAATCCAACCCCTTCCCTGCTGTTGCACAAACTTGAGTAGGAATAGTAAATTATACTATTCCTAACTCCAGCGTGCCCCCTACAGCAAGTCATGGTAACAACATATATTTGATACTGAGATGGAGAGAAATCTGAGGATTAATTACACCAGAGTCCTATGCTAAGTGCTTATGCTTGTGCTAATGCACCGTTAACCCTCGCAAAAAATAAAAAGCATTGCGCCAAAGAAGAAAGAAAATGGCCAGTGAAGAGAAGAAGAAGTCTGTTGCCAGTGCCACCACTGACATCAAACCTTTATATCTTATTTGTAAATGCAACACACTTGCTGCACCCTTCTCAGGACAGTAAGAGGCTGGGAAAAGCATCATAACTAGATTAATTGTACCACCACCAAAACCAAAGCCCATGTCTCTCATTCCTGTAGTGAGTGCTGTCATGGAGACTAGCAGTGAGTCTGAAATCAATTTATCCCAGCAGCAAACTGAATCTTTACAGGAAAGTCATCAACCTTAACCACAGTCAGCAACACCTGAAGTAAGAGCAAAGCTGGATGCTGTGCTTGGTGCTGAGCAAGATGTTGTTGTGACTGCTCCTCCATTGGACACATTAGCTTCACTATCTCTTGCAAGGTAAAAAACGAGCACATCCCCCACCCTCTTATGATTTTGACAAGGACTGACAATGACTGAAACCTGTCATGAGAGACTAGTGAAACAGAAGGTTCCTGAAAGCCTTCAAAGTGAAGAAGATGATGAGCCAGTGATTGTTAATGTGGGGAATGGCACAGGGAAGTACAGCTCACCTCGGCTCTGAGTCATATAGTACCACCAACAGCACGTGGTTCCATTTTTTCAAGAGGACTTGAAAAACCTGCAGCCACCTCCATCCCGCTGCAGACACAGCCCATCCTAGAGAGAGAGGCCAAAAGCAGCACCTAGTTCAACCTCAACAAGTTCCTCAGGCTGTGACAGGTGAGAAAAGGTCATTTAACCTTTGGTTTAACAGTAGACTTTGAAAAGAGCAATAGTATCATAGTCTGCAATGGAAGCCTCTATTTTATAAAAAAAAAGAAAAAGTAGATGCCTTCATCCCCATCTTTTGTTTCATTCCCATGCTGGGCTGCCAGTGAAGATTCAATAGTCTGCACTGATTATATGTATTGTATATTAATTCCATCCGAAAGAGAAGCACATAGGTAAATGAATATCAAATTTGGAACGAGGAACTTGTAGCTCTGAATTTCAAATGATGATGATTCATTTGATGGCCGGGATGGTGTTTACAGGTAAAATAAATTTGATTTGTAATGTTTGGGTGATCATTCTGGATCAATACTTGACTTCCATGTGTCATTGGGATTGTTACTTAACTTGACTGTGCTTTACAGCCGCGGCCCATGCCGGTAAGAGCGGCGGGGCTGTGGGGCCAGGTTGGGGGGGGGGGGGGGGGATTTCGACAGACGATGATGAGGGATAATTAAATAAATAATAAGCCCCGCTGCTCTTACCTGCATGGGCCTCGGCTTGTCCTTTCACTTATTTAAGTCTATTATCTCTAGGTTCTTCTGAGGCCGCTCAGGGTACCTAGACTAGCGTAAGGGCCTCATTTATAACCTGGTGTTCGTCCCATCCTCCACCAGGGCCATGGAGTAAATTACTCTGTTGTCGGGACAGAGGTGCAGATGACCAGATTTAGAAATGTCAGCAGGCAAGCAGACATTTCTAGCACTGACACTGCAATTCCAGTCAATACATTGTCATTTTGCCATATGGCTCTGGTCAACATGATGGAGCAGTACGGCAAACTTACCAAGTATTTTTAATTTTCCAAAATAAAAATACCAAAGCAGGATTTTCTTTTTGAAAATGAAATCAATAATACCGCTTCCTCTAATGGTGAGTGGGATCATTGAGCACTTTTCAGTGCCCCTTACAGCCAGGTTTTTCATGGCAGGACAGGCTATATGTCCGCCCATCTTAATCAGGTGGCCGAGTATATAGCCAAACCTCCGACACCCTTACTCTGTCAGGCTGTCGAAGAAGATTGACCAAGGTGGAGACAGAGTAGTCTCTGCAGTCATCAAACTATGGTCTGCCTCCATTTAAATTGGGTGGGCAAAGCATTATGGTTTTAAAGAGGGGTCTCCCTCTCCACCAACATATAAATCAGACCCTAAGATTTAATTTCTTTTCATTTTCTTGTTCAAAAGGTTGATCTCTTTTTGGAGAGAATCTTAAATATCATTGACAACAACCGGGAGAACCAATGCCTGTTACTTCAGTGAGAAACAAGAGGACTTAAAGAGGCTACCTCTGTGGACTGTAGAGAGGTGTGTTGATCAGGAAAAGGCAGACTAGTGATTCAAGTGGGGAGTTCTAATCAAGTGTTTGCGGTATGGACATTTCACATGATGGGCACAATATTGTTTTTATGAGTGATCAGCGAGGTTGTCTTGTTTTCTGGAATTGATACAAGTTTGGCTTTCAGTTACTGGCACACCACTGAATCAACCTGTGCTCTGCCCTCTGACTTCTTGTGCACCATGTTTATGTTGATTCCCCAATATTGTCAGTTTCTTTTTGCATTCCAGTGCCCTTCTTTCCTGTAAGAAAGCTCTAAGAAGATCCAGATCAAGCCTAGGTAATGAATAGAGAACTTGGAATCTGAGCGTTTGGAGACGTGGGGGCGCGTTGCTGACTCCCGCTGTGTGCCCTACCTGGTGTGTCCTGTGTGCTTTGGTCCGCTGCCGCTGCTCATCTGTCCTCCGCCGCTGCTAATACCAACGCGGCCGCTGAGTGGGGACTACAATTCCCAGCTGCCTGTGCGGCCGGAACTCGCCGACAGCGTTTCCAGTGTTTCCCGTGCCAGGAGGCGCTTAAAAATCAGGCACTCCCCCCGCGACGCGGGACGCGCGCGGGCGGCACCGGGCTAAGCCCGGGCAAAGGGCGGGCCCTCTGAGGCCCTCAGAGGTCAACAGTGGTCGGGCGGGCCACCCTTCTAAGTTGCAGTAAGGTGAGAGAAGCGATATGGCCACAAGGGGGAAGCGCTCTGCTATTCAAAGCGGCGGCCCAGATGTGGCACATCCGAGTATACCGTTATCTTTGGAAAGTATGCTGGACAATGCTTTTAACATGGTTGCCAATGAAATTGCGAGTACAGAGAGACGGATGTCACTGGAGCTCTCACGTACACACCCTGAGCCCAGGGACTCAAGTATAGCTTACACTATACCGTTATCCCCAACTGTTACAGTGTCTAAATCCAATGTGCCCCACCCACCATCTATCACCCTTGAGGAGGAAAGCGACACTATTATTCTTGAATCCCAGCTCGACACCACTGAATACGTCCCTATCCCTCATATATCCCCGAAAGCCAAAACTGCTGGAGGAAAAAGGAAAAGAGGCCCCTCAAAATCCTTAAATAACAAAAGGAAACCAGCTCTGTATAATAAGGGCCAACCAACACCGCAGAGTATGTGGACTAGAGGGAAGCAAAAAACAATAGGGGGCAGTGGTGGTGTTACGACTGATGAAGTGCAATTGGTTGAAGGACCCCTGGATATTACTCCCCCCAGTAACGGTATAAACTGTACTTACACACAGACTGAGCCAGTTAGTGAAAATATTTCAGTAATGAAATCAAATGCTAATTTTTTGGAAACCATTGTAGATACCGTTTTTAAACAGTTAGAATGTCAAATGATCAAACAGTTTAATAATATTTTTAAAAGATTGGACCGTATTGAAACCCTGATTAAGAATGAGGATGTCAAGAGGAAGGGGGCTATTAGCCTTGATCTAATAAGGGGCGAGCGCTTTTTGAAAGATTTAGAAACCGTTAATAAAGGTATATTAAGTGAGGTGCAAAATGCCCCCAGAAAAGTTACTACTGAAAACATTGTATCGAATAGCGCCAGTGATGGGAGAAATTACACTTCAAAAACCCCCCAGCACACCCAGACTACAGTCATAGAACCAATATGCCCCAACACTATAGCCACTAATACGCTTAAGGATGCTCCCACCCTCCATGCCACAGGAAGGAAGGTACCTATTAACACTGCATCTGATGAGGGCCAAATAACTATTACAAGGCCAACAATGTACTCAGGGCCTGTCCTTAATTTGCCTCCCGACGCCTGCCCTTATGTAATAATTTTGGCAGGCGTTCCTCAGCTAAGGGAGGGACAGAGCGAGACATGGATGCAGCTTAACAACAAATGCATAGACTGGCTATCCAAACACAAAGGGGTAGGACCCAATATCCTGAGAGAAATTTTGACTACACGACGGGTGAGCTGGGTTGGGCCACTACCAAAGAACATAGAAGGGGATTGTATTGTCACCAATTTCAGAAATCCCTCTACAGTTAAATTTATCCTTGGTAGTACTAATACATGCTTCTCACCACCTACTGACATAACCTCCTTGCCATTGGGTTACTTTTACAGACCCCTTTATAGACCTCCCAGTCCCACTTTTCCACCTTTTCCCTTATATAATAGGTACAGTGCCCTGTCTGACCTTGGCACTCTGGACTGACCACCAACTATCTCGTCAGATTCAGTAATTAGGAACTATTCTAAGATACCCGGGCCAGCAGGGGATTTTCCTATTAATTCAACTATAGTGATTGCTAACGATGATAAGGTGCCTAAGAATAATAGCCATGTTTTTACTCCGGTACCTTTTACCAACAATCTGGCAATCCTAAGCTGGAATATAGCAGGTTTAAATGCTAAAGTTACAAATAGGGACTGGGTGGACTGGGTTTCTAAATTTGATATTTTAATGTTTCAAGAAACCTGGTGTACCACTCCTTTACTTTTTGATGGTTTCTGTTGTTTTAATCAAACTGCTTCCACACCTGCTATAGGTAGACCTAGCGGGGGACTATCAACATGGGTCAAAATGGGTGCAGATGTCAAAACTGAACCACTGGAAACACACAATAGAAATTTCCAGGCATTGCTCTATATTAGCAGTGTTAGAATATGTTTAATAAATTTTTATAACAATGATTTTAAAACACATCCCAATATGAATTTTATAAAGTTGTTTAATTTTATCGACGATATTACGGAAGGACAAATGTGTGGTAAACTTGATGGGATATGTGTAGGAGGTGACTTTAATGCACACATCCACCGTCAAACTCCTCCCTGTAAAAGAGGTGAAGAATTATCCAACCTTTTGGCCACGAGGGACCTAATTAATGTTATGGAAAAAGTAAACACCATGGAGAAAATTCGCCCTGTGGCCACTTATATTGGACATGGGAGTGCTTCCACAATTGACTATGTATTCATGAGCCCTACGCTCGTGGACCTTTTACTAGAGGCCTCAGTAGTCAGGTGTATATATAGCGACCATTACCCCATTCTATCCACTCTTAAACTTCCCCACAAAAAGTTGAAGCGGAAGGAAATAGGGGCAAAAAACCTAGTCGCGTCGACAGATAGGCTAAGGGTGGTTTGGAAGGGGATTGACAATAAGGGGGTACTAGCCCAAGTTGTAAAATCTTATCCTGGACTAGTCTTCACCTGCCTGTCATCCGACCACCCTGATTATGCGATTGTGGAAGCATTCACTGAACTGTGCAAGACTATAAAGAAGGAGATATCCAAGCCAGTCTTAATTGATACTAACATCACCCCCAGATGGTTTGACAACTCTTGCTCTAGAGCAAACAGAGATTTGAGAGCTGCCTTAAAGACCGATCCACCAGATCAGTTTTTGGTGAGGACCCTGAGGTCTAGCTACAAACGTGCTTTAAGGACACGATCCGATGAGCTTTTAAAAACCCATTGGGAATCACTCGTACGAACTGCAGCAACAAAGGATATTGCCGGGTTTTGGAGAGAGGTCAAGAACCTGAAATCATTTGGCTCCAATATTACTCCCATAACTTGTAGCATACCAGGGGACGTATGGGTGAAGCATTTCACAAATATTTACATGGCATCGACTCCTCCTATTGAAAATTGTCAATCATTTAAGTTTCCGCATATTTCAATAACGGAAGTAGAGGATGCAATTCTTCAAAGCGCAGGAAACAAAGCGCCAGGGCCTGATGGAGTATCTATTGATTTAATAAAATCAGAGCCTGATCTATGGTCCCCACTTTTGTGTAATGTTTTTAACAATTTATCAAACACTTCACTGCCTGATTCTTGGTCCAATAGCACCATCGTACCAATTTTTAAAAAAGGGGACAGACTTGATCCTGGGAGTTACCGCCCGATATCATTAATTGATAATACATTGAAGATTTTGGGCAGGGTCATTTTTAATAAGATTAACATCTGGTCCGAAGAAAATAAAATTTTACATCCATGCCAGTTAGGCTTTAGAAGCAACGTAGGGACGGTTGAGCAGTGCTTGAACCTAAACTTAGTTTTAGATAAATACACTATAGCTAAAAAATCCCCACTTTACCTAGGTTTTATGGATCTAAGCTCGGCCTTTGATTTTGTCAACCGATCACGCCTATGGACAGCCTTGCTGAGATATGGTTTGGATGAATCTCTGGTCCACTTTCTGGCCCATTTACACAGTGATTTAAAAGCTTGTGTTCGTATTAATAACGATGGTGAAGTTTCGGGCGAGATTTTAATCGGCAGGGGTGTAAGACAAGGCTGTTTGAGTTTGAGTTTGAGTTTAAAAATTCTTATATAGCGCTCTTACACCAGCGGTTTCATGGCGCTGTAAACTGGCAGATCTCCTCTAGACAAGGAAGGGAGGTCGGGTAACAAAGGATTAAATGAAGATTTTGCTAAAGAAGTAGGCTTTAAGTTTCTTTCGAAACTGGGAGTATAGGGTTAGGGATCTGAGGTCGAGGGGTAGTGAGTTCCAAAGGATTGGGGCAAGAGTCGCAAATTTTGAGCCCCCCCATTTTTTCCGGCGAAACCGGGGAACTATCAGGAGGGATTGGGAAGAAGATCGGAGCTCCCTAGTTGGCAAGTAGGGGATAATCTCCGAGGAAATGAATGCAGGGGCCGTACCCAATCGAGCCTGGTAAGTGATAGATGCAAGCTTGAATTGGATGCGTTCCCGAACCGGAAGCCAATGTAAAAGTTTCAGCAGGGGAGTGACATGTGAGGATTTAGGAAGGTTAAAGACCAGCCGAGCCGCCTGGTTTTGGATCATCTGCAACCGCCTGAGACTATATGCAGGTATACCTGCATATAGGGCGTTGCCATAATCCAGGCGGGAGATGACCATCGCAAGGACGATCAACTTCAGGGCCTCAAAGGTGAAAAATCGAGAGACCCTGCGGATGGTACGAAGAGACAAAAAAGAGGAAGAAACCACAGAACTAACCTGGGAGTGGAGGGTAAGGTGAGAGTTGAGTTTAATACCAAGGGTTTTGACCGAAGTAGAGGGGACCGGAGAGGGACCAAGGGAAGGGGGCCAAAAGAGTGAAGACCAGGGACTGGAACAACCACCCGTCAACACCAACTCGGTCTTATCAGGGTTGAGTTTCAGGTGGTTGAAATCCATCCAGTCCCTGATGAAAATCATAGTAGACTGGAAATTAGAGATAGAAGCCGAAGAAGAGGACAGATTGAAGACAAGTTGGAGGTCATCCGCATAGTTATATACGGAGACCTCCATTTGTTGTAAAGAAAAAATAAGGGGAGAAATGTAAAGATTAAACAGAAGAGGTGAAAGGGAGGAGCCTTGGGGGACCCCGCACAGAACTTTACGAAAGTCCGCAGTAAAGTCACCCAGGCAAACTGCCTGGGTGCGGTGCCTCAGGAAGGAGGACAACCAAATCAGGGCCGTACCCCCGATCCCCGCCGCCGCGACACGGGAGAGTAAGATGGTATGGTCCACCGTGTCGAAGGCGGCAGAGAGATCGAGGAGGACCAATGCCTGGAATTGATTGGTGTCCCTCCCCTCCCTGAGGTTGTCAAGGACCGAAAGAACTACGGACTCCGTAGAGTGTGCGGGGCGAAAACCAGCCTGGCGGGCAGCCAATACCCCATTTTCTTCCACAAAGGTGCTCAGAGACCTGGTGACATGGCGCTCGAGCACCTTAGCCAAGAATGGTAGGAGAGAAATGGGGCGAAAGTTGGCTGGGATCGAGGGGTCTGCGCCAGGTTTTTTTAAAATAGGTAAAATGATAGCCGATTTCAAGGGGTTGGGAACAACCCCCTGAGAAAGTGAACTGTTCAGTAAGTGAAGGGGAGGATCAGGGCAAGAAATGTAAATGTGACGTAGTATATGAGCGGGACAGGTGTCAAGGGGAGAGCCAGATTTTACAAGGGGGATTAAGGATGTGAAGGATTCCTTAGTCAGAAGAGGGAGAGAGTTAAGTTGTCCTTGGGAAGGAGGACACGGAGGATCAACAAAAGACGGGGAAGGTGCAGGGATATTAGCTTTAATGGCAGCAATTTTATCAATGAAAAAGCTATTCAGAGAGTGACAAAGGGCAAGGGAAGGAGAGGGCTTAAGAGTGGTACGATCTGAGAAGGCTAGGTTCTGAACAATCGAGAAAATTTCCCTAGATTGGTTCTCGGCTGTGAGGATCTTGGAGGAGAAATAGGCCGTTTTAGCGGCCAAGATGGCATTCTTATATTGAGCTAAAAGGGTGGTAAAATCGGCTCTTAAGGTGGAACAATAGTTTCTCCTCCAAGCCCTCTCAGCACGGCGTACCGATGACTTGATAGTTTTCAAGTCATCGGTAAACCACAGGTTTGCATCTTTCTCTCGCTTGGACGTCAGACGTTTCAAGGGGGCAATGGACTCGCTTGCTGAGGAGAGCCATTGTTCAATGCTATTAACCTGAGCCGAAGTGGAAAGCCCGTGTAAGACAGGATGGGACGCACTTAAAAGAGCTGATAAGTTAGCCGGGTCAACTCTACTCCACGAGCGGACCCAGACATTATTAGGAAGGGGGGCCCTAACTGGAGAACTGATAGGAAGAACAAAAGAAATCAGGTGATGATCAGACCAAGTGCAAGGAGAGATAAGAAGGGAGTCGACAGGGCAGTTCAAGGACCAAATCTGGTCCAAGATATGCCCCTTGACGTGAGTTGGGGAAGATACGTGAGAAACAAAATTAAGGGATAACAGTGTGTCTGAAAACTCTCTAGAAGAAGAACACTCTGCTGGGTCGGAGGGCCAAAAATTAAAATCACCCAGTAATAACACTGAAGAGTTATTGACAGAGAGGGTGGCTAACACCTCCTGGAAGTCAGAGAGGAATCGTAGAGGCGACTGGGGAGGACGATAAATGAGAATACAGGTGAGAGGGGGGGATGTAGACGTGGTTCGAATAGCAAGATACTCTGTGGTGGCAATATCGGGGAGAGAAAGTAGTTGAAATGGAAGATCAGAGCGAGCAATGACCGCAACGCCACCCCCCGTTCTGCCGGATGAACGGTCGGCACGAAGTGCATAGTAGGGGGCGGGCAATGTAGCTAGCAAGGTGGGTAGGGAGTCATCACAGAACCATGTCTCGGTTAAAAGGAGAAGATCTGGTGCATGGTGATCTAGCAACACTGAAAGTTCGTGTGAATGAGCCACCGCCGATCTGGTATTCAAATAATATGCCTTAAGGGTCTTAACTGGGGCAGTATTGACGGCTATTGTGGAAGGGGAGACCGGGATAAGGGAAGTGAATGAGCAGGAGCAGTGAAAAGGAGGGGATAAATCTAACTGGGATATCCGTGAGTGTGTGGAGGGAGATAGGACCCACGGACCCTGTAGCCTGTGAAGCTGGGAAGGAGTGTAAGAAATGATTTGGGCAGGGTATTGTGCCCCTAGCCCCGGTCGGCCGCGGACGGGCGCAGACGGGCTTAACTTAGGCGCAACTTCGGTGCGCCTTCGTCGCGCCCGCTGCGCCCGCCCGCTGCGCCGTCGGTGAGGGGAAGTGATTATATAGGGACACATGTGAGGGGAGTTTTGAGTGGGGCGTGGCAGGGGGTGGAGGAGCCAGAGTAGTGCACGCCCAGCCCAGACCCGCCCAAGGTGTACTGGCCGGCCGTCCCACTCCCCACGCGAGGCAAGGAGGGGCCGATCAGCGGAGGCGGTCTGGCTGTCGTGGAAGCAGGCGAAGGGGCAGGCAGGAAGTTGCTGGCGCTGTTTCCTGAGCGCTGGGCGAGATAGCCAGGTAGACACAGGTCAGTTAAAACAATAAAAGAAACACCGTTGCTCCCGGCGAAGCCTCGGGAGATCTGCAATCACTGCAGGTAGCCCGCTGTCCGCCTTTTGAGCCGTTAGCCAGGGGGGGAAGAGCCAGAGTAGTGCACGCCCAGCCCAGACCCGCCCAAGGTGTACTGGCCTGCCGTCCCACTCCCCACGCGAGGCAAGGAGGGGCCGATCAGCGGAGGCGGTCTGGCTGTCGTGGAAGCAGGCGAAGGGGCAGGCAGGAAGTTGCTGGCGCTGTTTCCTGAGCGCTGGGCGAGATAGCCAGGTAGGCACAGGTCAGTTAAAACAATAAAAGAAACACCGTTGCTCCCGGCGAAGCCTCGGGAGATCTGCAATCACTGCAGGTAGCCCGCTGTCCGCCTTTTGAGCCGTTAGCCAGGGGGGGAGGAGCCAGAGTAGTGCACGCCCAGCCCAGACCCGCCCAAGGTGTACTGGCCGGCCGTCCCACTCCCCACGCGAGGCAAGGAGGGGCCGATCAGCGGAGGCGGTCTGGCTGTCGTGGAAGCAGGCGAAGGGGCAGGCAGGAAGTTGCTGGCGCTGTTTCCTGAGCGCTGGGCGAGATAGCCAGGTAGGCACAGGTCAGTTAAAACAATAAAAGAAACACCGTTGCTCCCGGCGAAGCCTCGGGAGATCTGCAATCACTGCAGGTAGCCCGCTGTCCGCCTTTTGAGCCGTTAGCCAGGGGGGGAGGAGCCAGAGTAGTGCACGCCCAGCCCAGACCCGCCCAAGGTGTACTGGCCGGCCGTCCCACTCCCCACGCGAGGCAAGGAGGGGCCGATCAGCGGAGGCGGTCTGGCTGTCGTGGAAGCAGGCGAAGGGGCAGGCAGGAAGTTGCTGGCGCTGTTTCCTGAGCGCTGGGCGAGATAGCCAGGTAGGCACAGGTCAGTTAAAACAATAAAAGAAACACCGTTGCTCCCGGCGAAGCCTCGGGAGATCTGCAATCACTGCAGGTAGCCCGCTGTCCGCCTTTTGAGCCGTTAGCCAGGGGGGGAGGAGCCAGAGTAGTGCACGCCCAGCCCAGACCCGCCCAAGGTGTACTGGCCGGCCGTCCCACTCCCCACGCGAGGCAAGGAGGGGCCGATCAGCGGAGGCAGTCTGGCTGTCGTGGAAGCAGGCGAAGGGGCAGGCAGGAAGTTGCTGGCGCTGTTTCCTGAGCGCTGGGCGAGATAGCCAGGTAGGCACAGGTCAGTTAAAACAATAAAAGAAACACCGTTGCTCCCGGCGAAGCCTCGGGAGATCTGCAATGTGTCTTGGCTCCCCTGCTTTTTATTTTATATATAAATGAACTAAGTACATCCTTGGATAAATTGACTACTGATGTTCCGCTCGTCAACGGCAAACCCCTCCCTGTATTGCTTTATGCTGACGACGCGGTACTTTTAGGCCGTACACCTAATGCACTTCGCACTTTAATATCAGGCTTTGTCTCCTATATGGCCGATCTTGACTTATGCACAAATTTAAAAAAATCTTATATAATGTCTTGTGGGCCAAAGAAACATAAAATCAGCCATATTACGTCAGGGAACAATGTTTTAAATAGCACTAGCACTTTCCCTTATTTAGGTCTGTTGTTTTCCGATTTCGGATCCTGGCAACCTCATGTTGCCAGAGGGAGGAACAAACTGGGTAAAGCCATCAACTCTATAATTACTTTACGCCAACCAAAGCATACTGAAGTCATTCTATCACTTTTACAAATTTATAAAACCCAGTGCGTCCCTACAGGAACTTATGGTGCCGAGGTGTGGGGATACTCGAGTTGCACGAACATCCAGATAGAAGAAAATAAATTCTGTAGGAAGGTACTGGGGGAGTTATCTCGGCACCATCATACGTGTGCCATAGAGAATTGAATCTCCCATATATAGAGGACTTTATAAAATCTAGACCTGCTCTGTTTTGGTAAAAAATTTGGCGTAATCCAGCAGCCTCACTGACTCGTGACATAATTTCAGACTGCCTAAAAAGTGAGCGGGCAAAATACATTCCCTGGCTCAACGCGGTACAGATGAGCCTTCTAAGCGTAGAAATGGGGCATCTCTTCTCAGCACCCGAAACAATTGATCCATCACATAAGACCATAGTGAAAAGGGCCTTATTTGATTTGTATCGAGTGAATAGAGAAAAAATCGAATTTACAAAGCCAGTAATTATTGGGTACATACCACTACAAATATTATGTACTAAGCCATCTAATATGCCCCAAGGCTACCTACGCAAGAAATTGGGCAGATGGAATCGGAGTTTGCTGTTTAGATTTAGGGATGGGAGTGTGGTAAACTTACTCTGCTTCCCCTTAGGTTACACTCATAACTTGGGGAATTTATTCTGCCCATGTAACCAGGGTGGAAAGCAAAGTTTGCTGCATTTTACATTGTTTTGTGGCTTTTATGTAAAATATTCCAAACACTTTCTAATCCCTTATTTGAGAGCTAATGCCCTGACGGATTTTAATGAGGCTTTTAGAGTTTTACGGATGTTAAGTACTGACGATGTAATTTACAGAGTCAACCACTTTCTTCAAATTGCTGTCCGTTCTCGTGCCTCAATGAACACGACCTGAAGTGTGTCGATTATTCTACCAACTTAACTTATTGTGTTTTGCACATTGGCTGTCCACTCATCTTAATGAACCTGGTCTGACAGCCTGTTTATTATTTTGCACATTGCACTTTTGTACATTGGGTGTACCATTAGATATGCTGCTTTAAGATTAGTTTTTATCAATGACTTAGGTTGTTTCATTATCTGCACACTGCATATTTGCACATTTGATGTATCTTAGACATGTTGTTTTCTTAAAATATGTTTTATTATTCATTGGGATGACTTTTTATGCATTTTAATAGATGCATTTTCTAGAAATTTCTGACATGTTTGATCTAGAACTATTTTTGCACTATCTGCGTATTGAAATCTGCACTTATTTGACTGTGTATAAGAATGCCTGGTGTATTTTGTATGTACTTTTATGGATGTTCTGTATATATCCGAATAAAGATCATTTGAATTGAATTTGAATTGAATTGGAATCTGAGCGCTGAAAGACTGTCTGAATGTTGTGCTGAAAGACTGTTCGAATGTTGTAACTGAGCTGTCATCTTCATTCCATGACAGATGCCACATATTCATGGGGTTGATGAATGTTATTTTGTATCCCTTTTTTACTTTCCTAAATCCCCCATCCCATCCATTTATGAAATCCCAAACCCTGTTCCTTCAAGTTGTGTGATCTATTGTTCTGTTAATTTCTATCATCAACAGATTTTGCATTTGGCAGTGTGAAGGTGGTTAAAGCAACATCAAATATTACAGCCAATTGTTACAGGAGGATGTTACTGAAAATTGTAAATTTGCTACCACCACCCCTTCTACCCAGGCAAGAAATGGATATCATAGTGCAGAGAGTAAACTACAACAATATTTGGCCAGGGATAGGTAGCGAGCACTATTTTCCACAATCTGTGCCCCATGGATCCTATTAGAGTAACATTCTCATGATACTTGAGACTTGAGGGATTTATTATGCTTACTTTAGTAGATAACTCTACATGCAGGCCCTGACTCACAAACTGTAATTTGTAGTTTGTGAAGTAGTACTTAATTACTACAAAATGTAATTCACAGACCTACAAGTGCAAATCTCCACTGCTCCTATCTATTCTATCTCCAAATCTTCACACATGTAAGTTTACTACTTAGGGGCAGATTACAATCTCGGGTCCCGGATCGAGCAAATCTGATTTGAAACCTATGATTGCACCGAATCGTCCCCGTTCCAGATGACCAAGAACGATGCGAAGATCTCGTCCACGCCGACCAATTCGTTTCCGAACCTGATCCTGTCAGTCCGACTAGTTTGAAGCCGAATCTTGCCGCGCAATGGAAGGGGCTTCCGAACGAGTGAGTACGATGCACGATTCGGGCATCAGTGTTGACTCAGTTTTTCTGGTATGAAACGGCTATGGCAATTGGACTTCGGGGGGCCGTGGCAGGACCCCCTACACCCGGGATCCTCTGAATCGGTCACAGGGGGGGTACCCTTGGATCCCCCCGTTCCATGCATGCACAGTGTGGTGGGCACCATCGGGTGCCTGCCACAGGGTGCACGCTTTTCCCCACCCACCCCTTTTTGCAATGGGAGCCTGTGTACGCATGTGGTACAGGGGCTCCCATTGAGTTCAATGAGAGTCCAAGGGAACCGAGTCCGTCACCATACGGGTGCATCAGAATCGATCGCTTAGACTCGCACTGCGCAGTTTGCTAGGGAAGCCCTCCGGATCTGAGTCGTCCGGAGGGCTTTCCTAGCGAGATCATAATCTGCCCCTTAATAGTAAACTTGGGAGGGACTGTCGGAGTGGCTTGAAAAGGATGGATAATTACTGCTAAATAGGAGGGCTTTAGAAGGAGGTAGGATGGGCTAAGGTTGAAGTAAGGGGAGCTTTAACAAAGAACTTATACACACCCACATAAGAGTAATCACATTACTCCCTCATGGGTCCTCCTTGTCCCAGTCCTTACAAAGTGAGGCAGTCCTGCCTGCAACCAGCCCATCAAAATGCCAGAAACCAAAATCCAAAGGTCATATAAACCCATCCCAACCCCCGCCATGCCTGTTTTTTTCTTGCTTCGTGTATCCTGTTTACTGTTTCTGGTTTTCTGCGGGATGTGTTGTGGTGCCGTGAGTTTTTAAAAACAAAACCTACTTTGTTGAAGGTCTTTCATTGTGCTGTTTACTTTGAAGTTTAGTTTTTTATTTCTACGCGGCCGTTCCGGTGCTCCAGTCAGCCGTGCTCCAGCTCCTGGGTCAGGACGCTCCCCGCGCATGTGCTAGGGTGGGGAGCTTTCCATATGTCCTGGCCCGGGTCGTTCCGGCGCTGGGGGTTTCAAGCAGTGTCCGGCCCCCACAGCCATGTTGTGTGTCTATGGCTGTGGGTTGAGACTGCATGGCTGCCCTTTTGCTGGGAGTTGCTGGGCACTTCCTTTTTGTGTGTTTGGAGTCTTCCTGTGTGGTTTACATCATTTTCCTCTGGCCCTGAGTGCTGGGGTTTCCTCTCGGGTGCCTGCATTGGCGGTGTCCGAGCGGCATTTTGTCCAAGACCTCCAAGAGGTTGACGTTTTTATCGGGCTGATTTGCATGTCCAGTCTGCGCTGCTGGTGCCTGCAGATGATGTGGAGGACAAGGACAATTCCCCTAAGGGACGTACGTCCAGGGCAAGCTTCTTTCGGACATGCTGTTCCATATTGGGAGATACTTTATTTTGGCCCTAACTAATTTTCGGATGAGGGGTTTTACTTCTTGTAATGTTCCTCTGTGGTGGATGACCTTCCCTTCCATGCTGTTCTGAGGGATATGCTGTCTAAGGAATGGTTTGAGGTCGATATGCAGGGTATTCCCTGCTTTCTGGGGAAGCGGTATCGCCTGGCGGACTTTGACACCTTGTGTTCTCGGGTTACCAAAGTCGGTTCTCTTTTGTCATCTAAGGCTTCTCATTTTGGGGTGCATGCTGGCACTTCTGTGGCCTATGCCTCACAGATCCTTCTGTAGGATTTGGGAAGTTGTTTGATTGTTTGCAGATTCAGTGGACCCTACTCCTGTGTTGGCTCAGATAGAGGTCTTGGCACAATTCCTCTCGGATGTGACTTTTGGTTCCTTGTGGGCCTTCTTCTCGGCTGCCGGGGCGGCGGTGGCTGGTAGGGGGTCTCTCTGGACCATACTTGGTGCCTTGGCACTGCTCAGACTCCTTGATCCGTTGCCTGCTTTTTGTGGGTCCCGGGCATTTTTGGCTTTCTCCGGAGGCCATTTATGCGGGGGTACTTGTCTTTTTCCATGTTGTAGAGTTTCTGGGTACTCTGTCTTCTTCTTGGCCCTTTCGTGGCTGAGCTCGTAGTCGGGGGCTGCGTTCCATTGCTTCCCGGCCTCTACTGGGCCTGCGGCTGCCCCTGGTTGTTGGTCACTTAGTGTTATGCCCTGGTGGAGTCGCCGTGGCCTGGTGGTTATGGTTGCGGTCTCTTCCTCGAGTGGTTGTGTGTTCCAGTCCTGGTGTTTCACTGGTTGTGGGTTCCTGTCTGCATTGTTGGCACTGTTGCTAATTTGGGTGTTGGAATCCTTTGTTCCTGGTTCATTGGTCCGGTCTGATTTCTGAATGGTGGGGCCTGTCGGTCATCGGTCTTGGTTACCGGATTCCGTTCTGGGGCCGTCCCCCTTTTGGACTGTTTTCGGGTTACCCTGTTGTCCATAGGCCCCATGTTGCAATCTGCCATGTTCTCTGGCGTTGACCTGTTTTTGTCACAGGGCACTGTTGTGCTGGTTCCGGTGGCGGTGCGGGACCTGGGGTTATGTTCCTTTCTGATTCTGGTTCTGGCGCCTGTTGATTCCTTCTGCTCGATTCTGGGTTCCCGGGCTTTGTACTTATTGGTGCGGCTGGGTCATTTTGGATGACCCTTGCAGTCCATCGTTCCCCTCATCCTGGTGGGCAATTTTTGGCTTCCCTGGATTTGGAAGTTGCCTGTTTTCCCATTCCCGTCCATCCAGCGAGTCATCGGTGGATCTGTTCCATTACTGGTTTCTGGTGTTGCCTTTTCGGCCTCTCTACTGCTCCCTGGGTTTTTCCACGTTGTTGGCTTCTGCTGTGGGGGTGTTGCTGAGTCTGTGTTTTCTTGTTTTTCCCTATGTTGCTTTTGTCTGGTTTCTGCTTCCACCCTCCTTGGGGCTCTTCTGGCGGTAGTGGTGTCGATGGCCTTGTTCCAGGTTATGGGGTTCATGTTGTATCTGGCCTTTCTCATCTGGTTCCTGTTCGGGGACTTTGGTTTATCGGAGGCCTATCCGTCGCTTTGCGGGGGCTGTTTTTCTCCTTCCAGCTGGGTTCTCTACCCTGTTGGCTCTTCTGCGGGTCCTGCTGGGTCGCCCTTCTGCCCGACTCGAGGTTGGTTGCAGGTCCGGGGGTTGGTGGCTGCCACCACAATTCCTTGGACTCGCCTTCCGGTCCTTGGTGTTTCTTCTATTGACTCATTGGGTCCCTTACCATGTGGGTTACATGGCTCTGGTTCCTCTCTCCCCTGTTCTGGTTCCCTCTTTGACCTGGTGCCTTTGCTCTTCAGGTCTGGTGTAGGGGGTGCCTTTTCTGCTTCTTTCTCTCCTCTTGTTGTCCTCGGACGCCTGTCCTTGAGGTTGGGGGGCCGCATTGGGGTCCTTGGTGGCCGACAAGTTTGTTTGTTTGCACCTGCTTTCAGGTGGCTTGTTGTTATGTGCGCCTTCATTTGGGGGGGGGGGGGGGGTCCAGGTGCACATCTCTGTGCCTGCTATCTTCTGTGATTTGTGTTTGGGTGAACTCTCGTCTGTTGGCGTTGAGGGCTGTTTGTGTTCAGGGCTGTCTGAGTTTTCCTACGGGCAGCTTGGGCCACTTCCTCCCGTCCTCTGTTTTCTGCCTGTCTGTCTGTTTCCCTATTTCGGGGCCTTTGTCTTCGGTTTGAGTCCCTCTGGTTCGATCTTTTTTGCTTCGCCTCGCAGCGCTCTTCTCCCCCCGTTTTGTTCCGTGGTGGTTGTCCTTGGTTCTTTGGGCTTTCTGTATGCCTTCCCTCCTATTTCTCTCCTCCTGAGGGTGCTGCAGCGGGGAGGGGGGGTGAAGGTGTCTGTGTTGTTGGTTGCTCCTTTTTGGCCTCGCTACCTTTGTTTTCAACTCCTGCTGCTGAGGGGGAGGGGGCAGGTTTGGCCAGCTTCTCTTGACTCCGGCTCTGCTTCTGTGTCCACACCTGTCTTTCCCCTGTGTATGTCGCTTGCATCTGACGGCCTGGCTCTTGGGCGTCTGTCGTTGGCGTCTGTGGTGGCCTGTGGCATTCGGTTGTCTTGTCGGCCTCTGACACTTGAGAAATATGGTACGCGTTGGGGCTCTTTGTCTCCTGGTGCTCTTCTCTTGGTCTGGATCTGTGTTTGGAGATCCGGCTTCTGTTCTTTTCTTTCACCTGGATGGGTTTTTGATGGACCTTTCCCCTTCCACCTTGTCTGCTCGTTGGACTGCGGTTCAGGTTTGTTGGCGTCCCGGGGCCTCTTTGGTGGTAGTTGCTCCTTTTCTGAGTCGGATTCTGTGTAGTTTTCAGCTTCTGCGTCCAGTCTCTCCTGTGGTTGTGCCTTCTTCGGTTTGCCTACTGGTTTGCGGGGTCTGCTGTTGCCCCCTTTTGTACCTTTGTTGGAAGTTGTTGTGGTTGTCCGCAACTGTGGCTTTTTTTTTGACCGCCACCTCCGCTCTTCGGTTGGGTGAGTTGGGTGCTTTGCTTCTGTCATTCCCTTCTTTGTAGTTTCTGCTGGATGGGGTTGTTTTGCGGCTGGGCCCGGCTTTTCTCTAGGCCTGGGCGGTAAATTCCATTCCACTCGTGGGAATTTGCGGAATTTAGGTAATTTCGCATTCCGCAGAGAATTTCCCAAAATTCTGCGTTCCACGGCTTCGCGGAAAATTTTTGCTCATTCGGTTTCTCAAAATGCATGTTCACGAGATATTTCCCCTAAAGCACGCGAACAGGAAAAAAGCATCGCGAACAAGCAATTCCGCGTGTTCGCGGAATTACTGCGTGCTCGCGGAGATTTTTTACCGTTTTGCGGAGCTTTGCGTAGCGCAACTACGCAAATTCCTCCCACCCCTACTTTTCTCCCTGGGTTTCCTCCGTGTTCCATTTGCAGCTGAAGGTGGTTCCTTCCTACATTTGCCTGGGGTTGGGGATTCCTTTGTTCCTTCCTCCTTATATGTGTGCACCTTTTAGTTTTTCATCCTCCATGCCTTGGGTTTTCTTTTTTCTCCTGCCCTGCTAGTCTCCTGTGGGGGTGTGGCTCGGGGTTGGTTGTTTTTTCCTTCCAACTTCACTCGCTCTGTGTGTTTGGCGGTCTGCCTCTCTTGTGGGTCTGCCTCCTCCATCTCTGGTACCGGGTCATTCGACACGTTTTGTGTCCACTTCCTGACCTGAGGTGGCGGGGGTCTCTGTCCTGGAGTTTTTGTAGTGCGGCCTCTTAGCGGTCCCGTCACCAGTTTGTTCAGCATTGATGTCTTGATGTTTTACATGTATCTGATGACAGTTTTGCTGTTGGCGTTCTGAAGGCTGCTGTTCATTGATCAATTGTTTGATTACAGTTTTGTATCTTCTGCATGGATTCCTGGTGTCCTGCATGTTTTCTTCCTGGTTCTCTGCTTGTGAGTTCCTCACTTTGTAAGGACTGGGACGAGGAGGACCCATGAGGGGGTAATGTCTTGTTACTTACCGGTAATCTTCATTACCCTGATTAGGATCCTCCTCATCCCAGTCCTCTTCCCTCCCTTCCTCCTGCTGTGTTTGTGTCTGGGACTTGTTGATAACAGACATGGCGGTGGGTGGGAGGGGTTTATATGACCTTTGACTTTTGGTTTCTGGCTTGTCAGCAGGCAGAGAAACAGACTAATGCTCCGCTTCAAGCAAGCAAGAGCATTTCTCAGCAGAGTGTTTGCTGTGACTTGGAGGGAGTGGTAAAGCTCTTTCCAAGCCACAGAAAATATCTATATCTATCTCAGTGTGGGCACCCCAGGACATAGCAGGAGCTGTCTCCAGAGCGTGGCGGTCGCCAGGGCCATCTGTGGCTCCAGGAGGGGGGCTACATGGCTTCCCAATTTCCTTCAGTAAGGCCTGCTCAGGACATGGCCCCCTCCTATTTTAAATCTGCATTTGGCCTCGGGAGGTGGTGGGCACCTGGAGGGTTCGCAAGGTCCCCCCAATTTCTTATGTATTAGCCCCTGGGTGGTGGCATACCCCAGGGCAGCAGGGGAGGCCATACATGCCCCCTGCATTAATTTGATAAATAGCCACGGGACATGAGACCCCCCTAATCCTTATGAGTGAGCGCAGGGGACATGGCCCACCCAGGGGCTTAGTAATAGAAAAGCTCTGGAGGTTGCGATTCTCATTTTTTCTCTATTATTCGGCAGGAACTGCGGCTCCAGTGTGACTTCCACCAACATTTTGGGCCTCTAAAGACCTTTCAGTAATCCTGCTGTGTGGGACTTACCTTCAGTAAGTCCCACACAGCAGGATTGCTGAGACCTGGTAGGAGACCATACCCCCTTTCTCCACCACTCTGCAAACAAACCTCTTGACGCACTCCTAGTAGGGGGATGTAGTCCCCTTGGCTATTGAGGGTCCTTGGGGCTAACTAGCCCTCCTGTCATCTCCAATAAGACCCACACAGCTAGATTCCAGAGAGGTAGTCATGCCCCTTTTTTCCACGACTCTGCAAATGCACCTACTGGCTCACTGCTGGCTGGGGGAAAAAGTCCACTTTAGTCCTGAGACCCTCAGGAGGCAAGGGGACCTCATACCCCCACCAGCAGTGAACCAGGAGAGTGGTGGTGAAAGGGGGCGTGGCCTCTGACCACCTCTCTCCAGTGCCACTGTGTGGGGCTTACTGGAGGTAACTGGAGGGCTTGTTGGCCACAAAGGACCATCAGCAGCCAAGGGGACTTCACCCCCAACTAGCATCATGCCAGGAGGCGGGTTTGCAGAGTGGTGGAGAAAGGGTGCAGGGCCTCTGTCAAATTGCCATCTTTTTTTCTCTTTCTATTTTAGGAAGAGGGTCTGCATGGGGCGCCTTCCCTGGACTATTTTGGGCACCAGAGACCCCATCTATCGGAGCCTGACCCTTTTCAATTTTGTTTTATAAAAAAAAAGGAAGGGGAGCCCTGCAGCCGCCCTTCTGGGATGGATTCGGCCCTGGGGATCCCATCCCCCGGGGCACGGCCTTTTATTTATTTATATATGTATAATTTAAAGGGAGGGGGTCGAGCAGCCCCCCTATTTTCAGCCCCCATCCCCCGAGGCCTGACCCATTTAAAGAAACATTTTTTTTAAAACAAGGGAGGGGGCTCAATGGCCACGCTCCTCAGCTGATTTCAGCCCGGGACCCCATACCCCGGGGCCCTGCCTGTAGTGTAGGTGCCCTGGTCCCACCCAGGGCACCCACTTTTGAAATGTTGGGAACTGCGGGGGAAGCCTGAAGGCCATGGCGGTCCCTGCTGGCTCCCCCCCTCCTGCAGGAGCCGGCATTGCTTCGAGACACAGTTAAGTCACTATCCAATATATTTAGTGATACACTATAAATTAGTCAAGTAAACAGTCAATCACACTGCTACTAAATCCTCCAACCAGATATTTATATTTATATACCAACAGAAGAGAGGTGCACCACATGAGAAACTTAAGAACACAGAATTCATTTGTGATTATAAAATTTCTTCAGAGATCATTCCATATATTCATTTTATTTTCATTTTTATGATAATTTCAAGAGACATGACATTCAGTTCATATGACTCTACAGAAAGACCAGCCGACGCGTTTCATCCTGAACCAGGACTTCTTCAGGGCTGTTAATCATAAGCAGAGAAGTACATATAAATAACACACATATAAAAATACATATACATATATAAAAAACATATACATATATAAAAACACCAAAAAGACAGAGCAACATTGTGTACTAGGGGAAAGAAGAAATAATTCCCAGTTCTAGAATATATTTACAATTAATAGCAACAGTCTTAATGCAGCCCTTTTCCGTTCTGGGCATTTCTTTCATTTCTCGAGTCAGGTCGCTGCCCATTTAAGAAATTTTTCTTCTCCCCATTTTTTAGTCACTATTTGTGAAAAGCTCTGTGGCTATGTTCATTCTTTTGAAGAAAGATATACATTTCAGTGTAGTTTTAGAAAATTGTGATTATGTTCCTTTTCCCTATTTAAGATATTTATTCTTGCTTCTTTTTAGAATATTGGGACAGTGATAAATGGGAACATCCCAAGTACTTAAGTGTGTATGGTTCCTGTGACTGTGGAACTGTTGCGACGTGAACCCACTGGATCTCAGCTGTGCCATTGATAACCCAGTGTTGGCGTGAATTTGTGAGTCACACGTAGTCTGTCTGATATATATATATTGTTGTGTCAGCGTTCTCCTTTTCCGTTTTGACACCTTAGACTTATTATTGATTTTAGGTGCCCTTTTGATTGTGTTTTTATTATAGAGCTGATTGGATGGAACTCTGCCTTTCAGTATGAAAATTTAAAAGATTGGTGAACACTTACGAAGATACCCCTTTTTTTGATCTCCGTTACAATTCAGTGGTAGGTTAGGTTTCTCCTCTTTTTCCCTCCTCTTTATTTCATTTCTTCTCTTCTATTTCCTCTCTCACCTTACGTCACAACTCTTATGTGTTGTTGGTTTGTTTTCAGTAGTTAATATAAGTCATTCCTTTCTCGTTTGGCCCCTGAAAAATGTATTGGATTCTTATTAAATACAATGTATTGTTTGGAATGTTTTGCTTAAATTCTCAACATAGGAAGACTGTTGCCATTAATTGTAAAAATATTCCAGAACTGGGAACTATTTCTTCTTTCCCCTAGTACACAATGTCGCTCTGTCTTTTTGGTGTTTTTATATATGTATATTTTTTTATATATGTATTTTTATATGTGTGTTATTTATATGTACTTCTCTGCTTATGATTAACAGCCCTGAAGAAGTCCTGGTTCAGGACGAAACGCGTCGGCTGGTCTTTCTGTAGAGTCATATGAACTGAATGTCATGTCTCTTGAAATTATCATAAAAATGAAAATAAAATGAATATAAGGAATGATCTCTGAAGAAATTTTATAATTACAAATGAATTCTGTGTTCTTAAGTTTCACGTGTGGTGCACCTCTCTTCTGTTGGTATATATACTCTGATTCCTAAGGGAATAGGCATTGTAACAGTGGGTGCCACTGAGTGTGCACACGATTCTCCCTTAAATAGAGGGTTAGTACTGGGAGAGTTACATTAGGTTAGGTGCTGGTCAATTGAAGGCTCCACTGTTATTGCTGTTATAAATTTATATTTATATATCCACTCATTCTTCAATGCAAATTGCTATATATATAATACATATTTAAATAACGAACCAAACCACATTCACTGGTTGATGTCATCAGTGATGTCATCAGTGATGTCATTTGAGATGTCATCAGTGATGTCACTGACCATGTCATGAATGATGTAATATATGACATCATCAGCAGTGGATTGCGGGCACGCGAGATGTAGTTAGTACAACTAACTATATCGGAGGAATTTCAATGGTTTTGTTCGAGTGAAATGTCCAGCTAACTATAACACCCCTAAAACCTATTGTTTTTTCAGTGAATTTCTAAGGAAGGTTTTTTAAATGCTAATTCCTAACTATATCAGGCCTGAAACCTATGGTTTTTTCAGCGAATTTCAAAGGTTTTTTAAATGCTAATTCCTAACTATATCAGGCCTGAAACCTATGTTTTTTTCAGCGAATTTCAAAGGTTTTTTAAATGCTAATTCCTAACTATATCAGGCCTGAAACCTATGTTTTTTTCAGTGAATTTCAAAGGTTTTGTAAATGACAATTTTTAATGTATTAATGGTTATACTGATTTTTTGATACTGATTTCCTACATTTTTTAAACTGTTTATTTTTAGATATTTTGTTTTTTTAATTACATTATACATTACAATACAAAATATACTTTCTCAGAATGAATTACTTTAGTTTAAATACTTTGCAAATAGGCAATAGACTTTTAAGTACAGTAGTTACAGTTGTTGCAATGGGCAACACAATGTCAAACACAAAGCAACATTGAGCTCAATGTGAATTTATAGTCAAATGCAATTAGTTACTTTATGGATTACTTTTCTAACCACAGGACTGGATCCTAGATTCAGTCCTTGGACATTTCCTGTAAACAGTTGAGTAAAAGCATTTTGGTTACAGTAGTGATTTTTAAGGATTATTATTGTATTTTAAAAGTTGACAGAACATTTTTCACATAGAATCACCAATGTTATCCTATGGCAGAAAATTCACTTAGCAGGTAAGTGGTGTTATCGTTCCTTTTTCTTACTCAGTGGTGGGTCCTGGATCCAGCACAGGTGAATCTCCTGTAAACAGTTGAAAGAATGTGTTTAAGTCATACAGACGATTTTTTAGGAATATTTTTAGTTTGTGAAAATAGACACAGAAACGTTTCTGCTTAAAAGCACACAATGGATTCCTATGGAAGAAAATACAAGTTACTGTTAAGTACGCTTAAAATTACTTTTCAGGGTCAGTGCTGGGATAAAAGATGCAGCCCTGGGTTCTCTCCTGATAACAGGTGAGTAAATCGGAATTCGTAGTTCTGCTGATTTTAGAGGAATATTTGTACAATGGTGAAGGAAGGGGGCGGGGTCTGAGGTGACCTGTGCAAACACGCCCTGTGGCACGTTTTAAGTTGGGGAATTAATTCCTCTTCAATCCTGAGGTCCCCTGGGGGCCAACTAGCCCACCAGGTACCTCCAGTATGCGCCAGGGAGCTTCGTTGCAGAGAGGTGTTCAGAGGCCACGCCCCTTTTAACAACACTCTGTAACGCAGCTCCGTGGTGCTTACTGGAGGTACCTGGTGGGCTAGTTGGCCCCTAGGGGAACCTCTGGATTGAAGAGGAATGAATTCCCCAACTTAAAACGTGCCACAGGACGTGTTTGCACAGTATCACCTCAGGCCCCGCCCCCTACCTTCACCACTGTGCAAACACACCCCGTGGCGCGTTTTAAGTTTGGGGATTAAGTCCCCTTGAATCCTGAGGTCCCCTGGCGGCCAACTAGGCCACCAGGTACCTCCAGTAAGCGCCACGGAGCGTTGCAGAGAGGTGTAAAAAGTTGCGTGGCCTCATTACACCTCTCTGCAACGCAGCCCCCTGGCGCATACTGGAGGTTCCTGGTGGGCTAGTTGGCCCCCAGGGACCCCCAGTATTCAAGGGGAATTAGTGGTGTAAGGAGGGGGCGTGGCCTCCAGCCTGATCCCGTTTTTTTGTTGTTCTTTTTTGTTTTAGAGAGGGGGCTGTGTAGCCCCCTTCTCTTTCAATTGTTTGGGCCCTGGGGACCCCATCCCCAGGGCCTGCCCCTAATTTTGATTTATTAAAAAAAAAAATCGGGAACGGGCCGCGTGGCCCCACCTCCCGAGGCCACAATTTGCCCCCGGGACCCCATCCCCCGGGGCATGGCCCTTTTGTTTTAAAAAAATATATTTATGGAGGGGGGCTGCGTAGCCCCCCTCCTGCGGCCACTTAAGGCCCCGGGGACCCCATCCCCCGGGGCCAGCCATTGTTATATATTTTTTTATTTTATTTAATGGGGGAGGGGGCCACGTGGCCCCCCTCCCGGGCCAATTCCCCCACGGTCCCAGCCGGCCTCCCGCCTCCTGCGGGAGCCGGCATTGCTTTTCCACATGGGGAGCAGCTAACATGCTGCTCCCCATGTGGAAACGCAATCTGCTTTGCTTCATTAAAGCGAGAACAGGTTTCCCTGCTCTCGCTTCAATGAAGCAAAGCAGTTTACAATGGCAGGGTGGGAGCCGCGAGGCTTCTGCCCTGCCATTGCAAACAGCATTGTCCCGGGGGTGGGCACCCCGGGACACTGCAGGAGGGCCCTGGGGGGTGGCGGTCCCCAGGGCCAATACAAGGCTCCAGGAGGGGGGCCGCGTGGCCCCCCTCCCACATGTACAAGTTGCCCCGGGGGTTGGCGGTCCACGGGGCTGGGGGGGCTTAAGAGTCCCCCCACATCAAATTGTTTTAAGCCCCAGGGGGTGGCGGTCCCCGGGGCTGGGGGGGGAGCCGTGAGCCCCCCCGCATATACAATCTTTGAGCCCCGGGGGGTGGCGGTCCCTGGGGCAGTGTGGGGGGGATTGGGACCCCCACACTTTTTTTTTTAAATATGCCCCCAGGATTTGGCCCCCGGGGGCAAATTAGCATATTCAGTGCAGGAGCCCACACTGAATGTTTTTTTAATTTTTGGCCGAAATTCACGCTGGGTGCGTGAATCTCGCCGATTTAAAAAAAAAGAAAATCTTTATTTGGCCCTGGGGGTCCTTGTGGGACCCCCTGAGCTGGCCTAGGGGGTCAGGGTGTTTCTACCCTGCCCCCTTTTTGCGTTTTTTGCATTTGTTTTTTAGGTTTCTTGTTCCTTGGTTCTACCGAAGCACAAGATAACTGCCAACACATCCTGATCTGGAGTGTTGACACCCAATTAGAATACAGCTCGTGCACGGCAGGGTGCGCGCTGGGTGCGGGGAGGGTGCGCGGATCCTCCGTGGCCATAGATATATATGTACTTTTACTTCTAATTTTCTCAGGAACTACTGAATGGATTTACACCATTTAAGCAAAAGGCACAAGTCTGAACCGAGGACTACCTCTTTGCCAAATTTGGTGTAATTCCGTTCAGCAGTTCGGGCTGTAGCTGCGTCAAAAGGTCCTATGGGAAAATGCATGGGGAAAACACGTTTTGGGACCCCCCTTTTTTCTCGGCCCCCACTTGACGAATCACTGTGACATTTTCAGGATAGGAGCGGACCGGAGCTGGCCAAATGTTTGGAAAATTTCGCGAAGATTTTTCAATCGGCGCCAACGTTATTCCAAATAGAATGTTGCAGATTTCCTATGGAAAATAGGTCCTAACTATATCTACCTACTGGCGATCGCCAGTAGGTAATATATATATATATATATATATATATATATATATATACATGCATACATATACACACACCACTGTGTAGGCATGCGTTTCTATAGGAAAAGCAAGTTTTGCACCACTTGGCGAAACTCCAAGAATTTTTCACATAACTTTCCCTTTTTGGTTTAGCTGGAAGTTTAACTAATCTTCAGGAAACTATCCAAAAAAAGTCTCATTCACCTCAGCTTCTTTATGGGAAATTTCAGGTTGATCCTTCTAGTGGGAGCTGAGAAAAATGAGGGTCCCAAAGGGCATTTCCCATTTTTTTCACAGGAAAATTGAACAGCAATACCGCAATAACAGCTGAATTTAATTGCACCACTTTTGTTGGAAGGCTGGATGTTGGTCCAGACAGCATGCTTTTTGTGTCTTGGTATGAATCCGGTCAGTAGTTTTTGAGATTTTAAGGTTTACAAAATGTGTATATTTCACACAGAGGAGAATCAGCAGAGTCAACAGTTCTCAAGATAAGATCTGATGACCTGCCATCACATCAACATGCTTGTGGCGGCAGCCATCTTAGAAATCAAAACTCAGTTCCTTGTCTGAATAAAAACATTAAAAAAAGATATAAGCGGGTAGGGTAGGGATAGTGAATCTGCTGCAAATTTTTAAAAAGTGCATGTTCCCATCTATTAGAAAAAAAGAAATCCAGTGGCAGACCCGGCCTGGGGCAGATGTATTATCAATTTTAAAGGCGAGAGGGGTTTGTGGATTCCCTCCTTGGTCCTATTCAGGCACTGGGGACCCCATCCCCTGGGGCTGATATTTTTTATAAGGGGACAGGGGTGAGTGGCCTCCCCTTCTTCAGCTGAGATCAGCACCTGAGACCCCATCCACCAGGGATCAATAATTTACAGTGTTTAGGACCTCTTTCCCAGTGTCACTGAAGTTCCTTGCTTGGGAGAGTATAGGCTTATCTTTCTCGCACTCTTCCGGGGCTGGAGTACAGGTTTCAGCACACTGCACAAGCATGTCAAAATGCTGCTCCTGCCCAGGTGTAAACAAAGGAATGATGCTGGCTCCCACCAGCATCCAGTATAGTGCTGACTGGGGAGCTGGCAGGGGCCATGAGGCTGCCCCTGCTGCCTCAATGAAAGATGACTTGTGGGTGCCCTGAGTGGGCACTGTGGCACCTACCTAAGATTTAATAAATGGCCATCTCCTGCTAGGTGAGATGGCTGGGGCCATGGTGACCATGGGGCTCCCCTGTAGCCCCCAATGAAAATTAAAGAACTAAAGATGTGAGATATATTTTCATATTTCTCAACCACAAATTGTATCAATTTAAAATGAGGGAATTGTAAATTATTCAAAGCTCTAAAGATTAAGGTTTTTCCTTTAGAAATTAGCAAAATGAGGGTCTCTCTCTCTTTCTCTCAAAGGGTCAGGTGGCTTACCTCCTGCTCTGAACTACAGGGACACAACAAACCCCAAGGGCCTCACTGCAACTGCCCAGCTGATCTATGCACTGGACCTGCCTAAACTAGCAACTAGACCTGCCGGAGCCCTGCTGGAGTAAGTTCAGATCCCTTAGAGGTGATTCCCTATGTCCTGGTCCCTTGGCTGGCATCAGAGAGGACTCTTCTTTGCCTAACTGAAGGTTCCATGAAATCTGGAGTGAAGCAACTGGCAGCCCCACACAGCTTTGCCACACAACTACAAGCTTCACAGGTACTAACGCCAAGTGACGTAAAGACCAGCAAAACCACACTCCACAGCTAAAAGCTTCTTCAGAACTGACTCCAAGTAACACAAAGCCCCACAAAGCCTCGCCGCACAGCTGAAAGCTTTATCTCAACTGACGTCAAGCGATACAAAGCTCCACAAAGCTGCGCCGCACAGCCTCATCAGAACCAACGTTAGAAGAGGAGAGGAGTTGTCCTAATGGCTAGGGCGCTCGACCTCGGACCTGGGGAACGGGGTTCGAGTCTCGGTAATGACACTGAACATCCTGTGATTCTGGGCAAATCACTTAATCTCCCCGTGCCAAACAAAGAATGAATGGTGTCCTCATGTAGCATAACTGGTGCTATTTAAAGCGCTCTGATACCTAATTGGATTTGGGTCAAGTTCGCGCTATATGGGGGGCGTGGCTTGGCGCCGACGGCAATGGCCGCCTAACTTCGGAGCTCCGCCGGAGCGGAAGCCCATAACCCGTTTTAATCTGCCTAAAATCCGGCCATAAGGGGTGCTGGGGGCAGCTATCGACATTTGAAACACCCCTGTACCAGGCGGCCCGAGAAAGCGTCGTCCACCTGAGAATTGGCAGACTTGGCGGGGTGCGGACGGCAGTCGCCGGGCAGAGGGTCCCGCCCGAAGGGGGCCGGGGCCGTGGAATCGACGCACCGTTCAATCACCGGAGAGGACGGTGAGCAGGACAGATCGCAGAGGTCGCATTCATACAACCCATTAAGATCGGAGGAGCTGCGAGGTCCGGAGTTGCTGGCCGGGACCTGCCGCCATTTCGGAGCTTGAGGAGGGGCGGAGCTCGCGTGAGTGTCTGCCAGAGATCCGGCGGCGCAGATCGGGGAGGCACACGGCGGCCCTTCGTCGGACGCCCGGAGGCCCACCGGGTCCTCTGGGGGACGGTGCCGAGAGTCACGGTGCACCACGCGGCGGCTGCCCGGCGTGGCGTGCAAAGGAACAGACGGGCAGTTCCGCCAAAGCGACGGCTACATATTTGACCCCAGTGCAGGCAGCTATGACGCTCGGTGCCGCCCCCGACCACTGAGATCCGCTAGTGGGGAGTCGGTCCTGACGGCTGGGAGAACGGAGGTGAAAGGGGCAAACAGGTGCCGGGCGAGCCCCGTGCCAGCTGGCGGGCCAGATCTCCAGCATACTACAGGACGTAGGCAGCGGAACGGAACTTTGGGACCCCGTGGTGTTGCCCCAGGTAGGCGCTGGTTCACTGTGCATCACAACAGCCTGGGTGGGCCCTCCATGTGCTGAGTTGGGAACACCGTGGCCTGCATCAGAAGGACCGCGTATTAGCGACGGATCAAAAGCCTAGACGGCACGGGGCGCACCCGGGTGCCAGTCGCTTGGAGGGTGGCCTGCCTGAGAGTCCCGGTGCGAAGGCGTTGGAGCGCCCCGGCGGCCTGTGCGGCCCTCTAGGCGGCAGATACTCGTCAACGAGGCGAATCCGTGAACGGCCCGGCAGAAGAGGAACAGGTGGGGGTCCACCCCTGGGCCAGACGCCTCCGACTGAAGCCGGGTCCGGATGGCGGATGTGTGGTGGAACGCCGCGCTGAACGGCAGGACTACCGAACGCCGGCGGCTGCGTGCGGAAGTGGTGCGGGCTAGCTGGCAGAAGTGGGGTGAACCGCGCCGGAGGGCTCGTACGCAGCCATTGGAGTGACACTCACAGAGGCCGGCCATCTAGGCCTCCTACAAAAAGGAGGCCTAAACACAGCGCCACGGTGCAGTCCAACAAACTGGACAAATACGCGCTCCCGAAGGCCTCCCAGACGTCCGAAGAGGGACACGATCGCCGTCAAGAGGAATCGGAACCTTCATTACAGTCCATCATGGCGGCCATTACGAATTTGGGGACTACCCTCGAAACAAAAATGGATAAGATGTCGATTGAAATGAACCTTATGAGGGCTGATATGCAGAAAACCACTGATCGAGTCAAAGAAACAGAATCCAATGTCACGGAACTTCAGACATCTACCAAACGACTGGAAGAGAGAATAAACGTTTTGACCCACCCAGCTCGAGGACCAAGAAGGGAGGGCCCGACGCAGCAACATTAGAGTGGTGGGGGTCTCGGAGGGACTGGAGGGGCCGAGCGTGGACCTCTTCCTGGAGGACCTCATCTTAAATCACCTAAAACCACAGAGACTCTCTTCTCTCTTCACGGTGGAGCGGGCACACAGAGCGTTGCTCCCGAGGCCGAAACCGGGGGCAGCTCCCAGAATGATCATTGCAAAGATTCTGAACTATAGAGACCGGGATGCTATCCTGCAGGCCGCAAGGCTCAAGGGAGACGTTCAATACGATAATGCTACTATCAGGTTCTTCCCGGACTTCACGCTAAAGGTACAGCAAGAGCGGAGGTCCTTTGAAGGGGTGAAAGCCGCCCTGCGGCAACGCGGGATCAAATACATGATGTTCTTCCCGGCGAAGCTGAAGATTCTTGTGGACGGAAAATCACTCTTCTTCACAAGCCCCCAGGAGGTGCAGGACTGGCTGGACGGGAAGGCGGATCTCCGTAAACGCACCAGCAACGCCGGGAGAGAGACAGCATCGGCAAGTCGAGGAGCATCCTCAAGGGGAGCCGACGGTGTGCAGGGACAACATGCAGAACGCACATGGAGGTCGCGGTCCAGCAGCCCGGCTCGGGAGCCATTGAACCAAAACTCGGACCCGTAACCCAGCAGAGCGCTGCCTTGAAGAAGAACTACAAACCGTAATGTACATTGTTGGGGATGCTTCCGAGGGGACATTGGTGGGTGGGTCCTTGCTTCCCTTGGAGCACGATCCAACCTTTTCCTGTTAAGATACGTTCCCCAAAAGGCAGACACTTGGCCCGATCCAGAGACACATGGTAACGACAGGGACGCTCTGCCTACGGCGGTGCAGGCCGCTCTGGGGGTGCTCAGTAATAACCCATGATCACTCACGTGGCAACAGCTCAGTTCACCACGGGGAAAGGGCTTTAACTACCGGGATTGGCTGCGGTTCGCTCTCCCAAGACACAGTAGTTCACACGTTGGGGCGATAGGCACTCTGCTAGTTGGGGATGTGGGTAGTTTGGAACCTACGTGGCAGGGTAGCAGGGAGGGGGGTGGGGATGATGGGGTTGACACTGTTGGGTTTTCGTATATGTTGGGGTGTGGAACGGGGAGGAGAAGGGGGGCACTGGGGGTTTGTTGGTCAAAAGAATATACAGCATCAGACATACAGTCGGCGTACGAGATTCTTGAGGGGTGCTTTACAATTTGATTTCTCTGACTCACATGCAGTGGGATAAAAGTCTCAAACTTCTAAGCTGGAACGTTAACGGATTGGGGAACAAAATAAAAAGAAGCATTGTAATGCAATACCTTAGAAGACACTCCCCGGACGTTGCATTATTGCAGGAGACACACTTAATGGCAAACAACTGTAGGGCGCTCAGCAGAGGGGGCTACAAAATGGTAGTACATGCGGGGTTCACGTCGGGCTCCAGGGGGACTGGGATCCTCGTGCGCCACTCCTTCCCCTTCGCGGTTCAGCGCACATGGACGGACCCGCAGCAGGGCAATGGGAGGGCAGAATCCTCATATTAGTTGCGGTGTATATCCCGCCGGGTCTGCAACCCGCAAACTTATAAGGACCTGGGGGCCTTTCTATTAGGTTTACCCATGGGTCACCTTGTGATTGGAGGTGACTTTAACTCCGTGGTCTCAGGGGAATGAGATAGGCACCCCCGCGAGAGATTGGAGTGGGGCAACAGTGGCTCCCCCAATTCATTGATGCATTTGGCCTTGTGGACGTCTGGCGGAAATACCACCCCACCGGCAGGGGATATACCTTCTTATCCGGGGCGCATCGCACACTGTCTCGACTCGACTATGTACTCACCACGGTACAATTTGACATGACTACGACGGACATTACGCATCTGCCACGGGGCATCTCGGATCACTCACCCCTATGGGTCCACTTCACAATGGGGGATAGAAGAATCGGAGGCTCAGTGCCGATCAACCCATGGTACCTTAAAGGCCCGGAGATTAGAGCACAGCTGGTAAAAGCAATTGACCAATACTTCATAGATAATGAAGGCACGGTGGACTCACCAGCCACGCTGTGGGAGGCGTTCAAGACAGTCCTGAGGGGACAGGCCCTCTCACTCATAGCGGGTAGACGTAAAGAAAAAGAAAAACAATTGACCGAGATAGAGCACGCGATTAAACAACTTGAGGAGAGAATAGGCCGGGACCCGGATGAGGATAGTTCACACCAATTGCAAATCAGGGCCACAGAATATAAGGACATCGCCACGGAGGCGGCGAAAACTCTTGCACGCGATAGGGATGGGCGCATATACGATCAAGGGGACAAGGCGGGCAAACTTATAGCTTGGCTGGACAGGAAAGAAAGGGAACAGCGGGTGGTGCCTGAACTCATGAGCACTTCGGGGAGGCTCCTGACTGAGCCGGGCGACATAGTGAATGAACTCGCCCTGCACTTTGAACAGGTGTATAGGAGGCAGTCGGACCTCACGGAGGACGACTCTACTGCCTTCCTGACTGACATTCAGTTGCCCACCCTGACGGATCAGGAACGAGACCAAATGGAAGACGATCTTACTACAGAAGAGCTCACCAAAGCGATGGGGGACCTCAAAGGGGGTAAGGCATTGGGGCCCAACGGCCTCCCTATCGAGCTCTACAAGCTTAAACCGGATAGGATAGCGCCATACCTGAAGGCAATGTTTAACGATAGTAAACAACAGGGGATCCTGCCTCGGGACCAGCACATAGCCACTCTTGTGGCAATTCCCAAACCAGGGAAGCTGAAAGCGGAGTGCTCCTCGTAGAGACCCATTTCGCTCCTCAACGCGGAGCCCAAAATACTGGCTAAAGCCTTGTCTAACAGGCTACGTACAGTTATCACCAAGCTAGTGCACCCGGACCAGTCGGGTTTCATACCTCATCGCAACACCCCACTCAACCTCAGGCGACTTCATGGAGTCCTGGGTAAGGGTGGGCGTAGTTCGCGAAGTAGCACTTCGCGAAGCTACGCAAAGTGAAGTTCGCACTACGCGAGCTACGCGTAGCACTTCGCGAACTGCGTAGTAACATGTTCGCACTGTGCAAGATGTTGTTTTCAATGATTGCACAGTGCGGACAAGCAACCGGCACTGTGCAATCATTGAAAATGGCATCTTGCACAGTGCGAGCTGTAGTTTTCTGCTTCTCGAGTAGATTTTTACTCGAGCGGCAGCTTTCTCAACGCGAACTGGTAGTTTCTCATCGCGAGCGGTCGCGAGCATACGCGACCCCTCGCAATGAGAAACCTGACCTCCTCGCGTTGGGAATCTCGCCGGGAGGTTTATATTCCATGCTCGCGATCGCGAACAAGGAAAAAGTCTCGCCGGGATGTCATTTTGCTTGCTCGCGGTCGCCAACTTGATGTTGAGGACCGCGAGCAAGCAAAAAATGACCGCAGCACTACGCAACACTACGCTACGCGTGTTCGCACTGTGCTACGTGCAGTCCGCGTAGTGCGAAGTAGCGCGAACTTCGCAAACTACGCAAGCGTAGCGTAGTGCTTCGCCCAGGCCTAGTCCTGGGGCGCTGCCCTGGAATCCAGGAGGATGCTATGGTGGTGTCTTTGGATGCAACCATGGCGTTCGACACACTCGAGTGGGCATACCTTTTTGCGGTGCTCAAGAAACTAGGGTTCGGACCCAAGTTTCTGGGATGGGTGCGTCTATTGTACTCCGAACCACTTGCTACCGTTTCGGTAAACAACAAGACCTCTGAGGTCTTTCCGCTCTGCAGAGGCACGAGGCAGGGCTGCCCTTTGTCCCCGTTGCTATTCGCCCTATCGCTGGAGCCGCTCGCGGCCTGGATACGTCAAACTGTGACCATCCGCGGCCTCAAGTGGACTGAGGGGTGGGAAGACAGGATATCGTTATATGCAGACGATATACTGCTCTATCTGGCCTCACCTGCCCGTTCCCTCAGAGTGATTCTAGACATTTTCGCCAGTTTCGGAAGAAACTCAGGGTTCCGTATAAACTGGAGCAAATCAGTGATCTACATGCTCCACGGAGCGGCCCCCTCCCTCCCGAGAGACTGCACAATTCAGATTGCGGAAGATGGTTTCCGCTACTTGGGGATATACATAACCACTGACGTTAGGAAGCGATACGACCAAAACCTGATTCCCCCTCTGCAAAGGCTCAGGAGAGACGTGGAGGTCTGGAAGAAATTGCCCATATCCTTACTCGGGAGAGCGGCACTCTTCAAAATGATGGCTCTGCCTAGATTCTTGTATGCTCTTCAGAACTACCCAGATGCGGTGCCGCCAACGTTCTTTAGGGAGGTTGAGTCCTTACAGAGAGACTTGTTGTGGGACGGTAGACCCAGAATTGCGCTAGGCAAGCTCACACTCGGCTGGTACGACGGAGGTATAGCCCTCCCTGACATTAGGAAGTATTATTGAGCAGCACAACTGGCAGCAATAAATCAATGCCAGTATAGCAATGGAGACGACCCGGCATACGGAATGGATAGGTGGTTGTTTCCGGGGGGCGACTTCATGAGATCCTTGTATTCTAGACCAAACAAGTTCCCACTCACAGGGCCCACTAAACACGCGGTACAGGTCTGGCATGTGGCAACTAAAGCCCTGGGATGGGCCAATAAACTTACACTAGCAACCCCGCTGTGGGATACGGAGCGGCTAGGAACACTGGGACGTACAAAAGGGTTTGCAAAATGGGACCTGATCGGCATCTCACACATCAGGGACCTGTGGGGGAGGGAGGGTGTGGTGCCATTTGACACACTGCAACAGACGTATGAAATGGCGGCATCAGAACGCTTTCGTTATATGCAAATCAGACACGCCCTACAGACCTCCATATGCGCCGGTACGACGCTCCCTGAGGCATCCCCACTCGAAGATAGGTTGCTAGACGGGCACCTGCCCGAAAAATGTATATCTCTCACATACAAAAAGATAATCCACCACACCCCGGATCCCCTCGCGGCACTCAGGGAGAAGTGGGTAAGAGACGGTTTGGAGGTGGATGACGAGGAATGGCAGGAGGCACTCGCTTCCCCCAGAGAGGTGGCTATTTCTGCAAAGTTGAAATTAATACAGCTGAAGATTTTGCACAGAGTCTACATATCAGGAACCCAACTGGTTCACATGGGGAGTAGTACAGATGGGCTTTGCAGAGGGGGCTGTGGAATGCAGGGCAGATTCTTACAAGTGCTCTGGGAGTGCCCGGTCATTCATAGGTTCTGGAAGGGTATGTTGAAAGTAATGAGTGTGGTGTGGGGGGTGCCCTTGTTACCTGAAGCAAAGAGATGCCTTTTGAATGTGTGGGAGCCCACAGATTTGCCTATACATGGGAGGTTGTGGGTCGCACTGGGGCAGACAGTGGCCAAGCGCAACATAGCGCAGCTGTGGGGGGCCGCTACACCTCCCACCTTAAAGAAATGGAAAGATGATATGGACTGGTGCATGGTTCGGGAAAAAACTGTATATGTTGCACGGGGCAGCCCCAAAAAATGGTTATTGATTTGGACAAAGTGGAATGTTTACCGGGGGGGAATTTGCGAACCTCCAGTTGTTTCTTCCCCAGAAGACCACTGTTCACTGTGAACCAGGTTGTATGTTAAGTACCACTGCCTGCTATTTTGAACATTATGTACCGACGTATGTTTATACTGATGCCAGTATACCTTGTGAGGTAGCCAATCGGACCTGTATAACATGACCAGTTTCCTCATATGTTGAATAAACAGATTGATAAAAAAAAAAGTTCGCGCTATATAAAACTCTGAAAAAAAAAAAAAAAGAAGACGCAAAGCCTTGCAAAGCTACATTGTGCAGACCTTGCAGCACAGACATGAGGTACAAACCTCAGAAGGCCAAACTTGGTCCTGCGCCAGGCCTACTCTCTATAGCAGTCAGCCTGAACTTGTTACTTTGTCCCGGTCCAACATCACCAGATACTCCCAATTGGCGCTTTGTGCCTTTTAGTACTATTTTCATATAAAGCTTAAAACTCAACATTTCCAGATCTGTTGACTATCATTCTGTTATAATTTCATTTACTAAAATATAGGGCCCAATTCACAAAGCACCTCCACACTCATAGCGTAGACCTCACACACGTGTCAGGGGACCACAATAATGGTGGGACCTCTGCATTGCAGTTTCTCATTGCGGAGCTCCGGCCACAACTGCGGGCCCCCCTTCATAACAGCGGGGCCTCTGCCAGGCGTGTGGATGCCTTTTGTGAATCAGGCCCTAGTCTATTAGACTAACTGTATTTTGGATTTTTCTTGTTTTGTGTTTTCACTTTATTACAGTTTGAGTGCTGTATAGATACTTTACACATTGCCTCTATGTTAAGCGTGACTGCTTTTGTGCCAAGCTACCAGAGGGTTAAGCACAAGTTAATTTTGTGACTTTTATCGTTTACCCTGACAAGGATTGTGGTTGTTGCTTTTGAAGGGTTTTCACTCCCCTCAATTAAAAACCCAATTTCCTGCAAGAACTGAAATTTGTTTTGAAGCTACTGAAGTTGGAGGAGACCGAAGTGAATATTGATCATTGTTCACAGCCCCTTCCTCCTACTTAGTGTACTGTCACCCCTAGCATGGGTTATTTGGAGTGTGCCAATCTGTGTGGGACTTGTAGCAGCTGCCTTATATTAACACCTTTAGTGGGTCAAATTGCTGTAGGAAGGATATACTAAGATGCGTGAGGGAGGGAGTAAAGGATGAGTCTGGAGGGGAATGAGGAAAATTCAAAGGACATTCAGGGCAGCACAGCACATTTAAGTCTCCAGTGGCCCTACATAGAGTAGCATTAATTTTGTGTATTGCAAGCTCTGCATTCCTAGAGTCCATGCTCATGTTACATATAATGTCCTGGGAGCGCTAAGTGTTTAAGTGCCCTTTTTTGTGCCCTTAGTGCACTGCAGTATTACAGAGGGGGCTGCAGACACTTGCGCACCCCCTTCTGTAATAGATATAGCACCTTTGCACATATAGTGCTGGCACAGTCTCAATGGGGCGTGCCCTCATTTGCATAGGCTGTGGCCCCATGGAAATAAGGGAAACACTTTGCCTCTGCATCCGTGCCAAATTATGGACGTGGACACAGAGGTAAGAAGCCTTTCAGGAGGAGTACTAATTGTGATTCACAAAGAGGTGGCGTATAGTCACTCTGCCCCATGAAGGTGCCACTTTGGAGGGGGCAAAGTGGCTCCCATGGATCCCCAAGTTATCTACCTACAAGCAGATGCACTCACTCACTGCACCGGCCAACAGGGGGCTTTCGTCCCCCTTTTGAAGTGCAGACTTGTGAGAAGTTGGCCTGGCATATGCTGTCTCCTAGTTATAGGGGACACCTTGCACCAGTCCAATTCGACTGTTATTGATGATAGGTTTAAGACAACCTTTAAAGAAAGCTATCCTAATGGTAGCTGTGGAGAGCAGCCTTCAGGTTAAGTCTTGAAGGAGTGTTAAGCTTTTTGTTTTACCATAGGTAACCTCTTGAATGACCAAATGAAAGAGTAGCCCACACAGGTATATATATAAAATATATGTATTTATTCTAAACAGAATCCCATAAGTCTCTTTATGAGGCTGAAGCAAAGTTACAATTCAAACAAGCATTGATAGATACAATAAATAGCACTGGAATCATAGGGCCCCAGGGGGAGACCAAACCATATATTAAAAAAGTGGTATAAGAACCACGACAATTCTACAGACAATGCCTAGGGCATTTAGGATCGCTGGCCCCTTAAGAATCCACCCCAGGTTATGAGGAAGGGGACCCACGGGAGGCGCGTGCAGTGGAAATAGCTGCTATTGGGATCTCTATTAAAGCCTATGGAGAATGTCGCGGTTTGATGTAAACAGATTAAAGTCACTTCTAGCAGGAGTACAAAGTTAAAACTTTAGAGTTAAGCTTTTGAGGAGCCCACTACCACGGGAGTACCGAGGTACCATTGTTACCTGCCCCAGGGAAGCCGGGTGCATAGGTCGTTTTCGATGTCGGGTCGCGGGCTGATTTTCAATGGGAAAATGTATAAAACTGCTGCTAGCCAAAAGCGTCGATGATGCCGTGAAGATTGAAGTTGTAGATCTTGCAGAGAATAACCTGAAAGCAGAGGGGACAGAGTCTGGGTCACGGCACAGTGACCAGGGAGCTCAAAGGAAAGAGCCCTTCAATGTCGGGTGCTTCAAGTGGAAAGAGGTGTAGCTTGGATCTGCAGCCACGGACTCCGGGAGGCTTCAAGGAAGGCCAGCTTTGGGAGAGCAACTGTCCCACATTAGATAAGGGTCGCTGCGGTGTTAGTGTCCGGATTGGATCCACTAAGCCTTGGCAACCGCAACTCACGCAAGATGAACAAATCAGCTACTGGTGCAGACCCACGAGGGCTGTGAGAGGTCACCTTTGGAGAGACTGTAGAGCAGGCTTGGAGCAACCAGGGGAACTCTTAAGTGTTGAGATTGTCCTCCGCTCGGGCCGACAAGTCGAGAGACAAGGGACCGCTGAAGGCAGCAAAATGGAGTGTGTAAAAGGGAGCCCATGGGCCACCAGAGGGGGCTAGGGTGCTGATCTTTGGCACAAATGCTGCTTGGTGGTTGGCTCAAAAATGGGTCAAAGCACAACTTCCCCACTGGTCAGAGTTGTGTGCTATGCAAGAGGTGGCTGGTGTCCTGGGGTATTGGGAATCTCGGCACCCACACGGTCCACGGTGCTCAGGCTTGCTGTGCACACTCACTGGCCTCTGTTGATGCTTAGGAAACCCACCTCGAGGTTGCTGGAGGTCGACGAAGTTCATAAGAGCAGCAAACTTCCAACCGGGTCACTTGCAGTGTTTCAGGTGCCTGCCAAGCAGGGGGGTAACTCCTTTACCCCAAGGGAGATTTCTTCAGTCAGCTGGGCAGCAGCTCGTCGAAGGTCAAGTCTGTGAAGTCCAAGATTAATCTGAGGCTCTGGGGCCACGTTATTCACCTTTATCCCCAAGATTAGGGGAGTGTCCAGAGTAGTGTCCACCAATGAGAGGTGAGGCGGGAAAGGGTGGCTACACCCTCTCCCCTTTGTGTGTTTCCCGCCTGGGCGATGGGCAGGATGCCCCTGAACGGGTTCCAGGCGGTGTATGCAGAATGTAGGCGCTGTAGCTGCCTATGTGCAACTCTGAAAGGCAACATATGGTGCACCCACCCTGTTCCAATCCACATATCCTGTCTGGGGAGATGCTAGCACCTCCCTGCCACAGGAGCCCTATTGTCCAGCTGGCGAGGCTGGGATTTTCCCCAGCAACAGCCAGCCAGAGTCGTGTGGGTGGCGGGTAGTAGCCATTTTGTACTACGTGTGCACTTTTAAATTGGTGTCTGAATTCTGCCGCCTTTCCCATATCGCCCCTCTAGCAGGGGGGAATCGTGCCCCCATGCCCATGGCTGGACTGGGGGTAGGATTCCTACATGTTTGACACCAAACACGATATGGTTCTGTGTAGCCATTCTCAAGTTATCACGCTATCGCGATAGACTTATAATGCGGTTAAGAGTATATGGTATGGCTACACTACAAACAACCCAGCAATGATTTTACGAGGGTTGCAGAGAGGCCCTACTCACACCTAGCTCAGCACCCTGCCTTGTAGGATTAGCAAGGCCTGCTATAGGGGTGACCTATGAGAGTATATGTGTTGTAATGGGGTGGGATATAGGGTACCTATATCCCTGTAAGGGGTGCTAGCACCACCTTACCCAGACTACAGTAGTGGTCTGGTGGTGTCAGTTTGTATGGCTGTCCCAGGGTGGCACAATAAGTGCTGCAGCCCTGGTAGGCCTACTGAGGGACCCATGCCCTGGGTACCTAGGGTACCATCTACAAGGGACTGTCAGGGTATCCTCAGGATCCAATTGGGTTTCTACCTAGGGTACTCACATCAGTTTTAAGGAGAAAGCAGATAGGCTGGGGTCCTGGATAGCAGGATCCCAGCCAGACTAGTCAAAAACCACTAAAATACCAGGCAAAAAGTTGGGGGCAACCATTATTGAGATTCCACCTTCCTACATAACCCCCCCCCCCCCAAACGAAAGGAGATAAGGCTAACCTTGTCCAGATAAGCCTTTATTTCCTGAGTGGCCATATAAGGAAGAACCTGCACTAGCATGGTTGCTCCCTGTCTCATGGTCAACTTGGGAAATCCTACCCCAAGGGGTTCTAGAGTTTCTCCAAAGTCTAGGGGAATTACCTGTATTGTTTTTTGGTACAGAGGTGGGCTGGTGGGGTGTCTGAGTCTGGAAGTGAGGCCCTATTTGGGGTGGTCTCAACCTCCTCAGGTCACTGTTCACCATGGAAGCCTTTCTGCCCATGACTGTGTCATATCTGGCCCTAAGGGTCAACCTCTGACTGCCTACAGCTGGGGTTTGGGTCCCTCTGGTTGGAATATTGGAGGGCACTGGAATGTTTGGGGCAACTATGCCCCAGGTTTCCCTGTGCCCAACAAAGTCCATCTGGGGGGTGCCTGTACCTAGGGGTAAGGGGGATCCCTCAGTTTGTAGAGGAATATTAACCTGGCTAGAACTACTCTGCTGGGTGTCCCTAATCTGTGGATGAGGGGATTCCTCTGGGCAGGGGCCCATTAAGGGTCCACTGACCTCCCTGACCTCTGCAGCCCTGGGCTGACTGAGGCAGGGTAGAGAGGGGCAGGATACCTGCTCCAGACTGGGTGCCATCTTGGAAGGATCCCCTGCCATCCGAGCTGTGGTCAGGCCAGGCCTGTCCACTTCTGGGGCAGTTACTTCACAAGGGGCAGGATCAGTTCCATTAGAAACTGGACCCTCACCTTTGGTCTGGTGGGGGGAGGACTGTTCCTCTCCCCCTATGCTCTCTGTTTGGGTGGAGTGATCCATAATTTCAGGCTTCACTCCTTTTACTTTCTCCTGGGGTGGAGGTGAGGCCTTTAAGGTCTCATCCACTCTCTCAGGGATGCCTACCATTTTCAAATGGGCCCTGAGGTCTACCTCAGCCCAGGCTGAGATTTCCAGATCATTCCCCAGTAGACAATCTACAGGCAAGGTTGGGGACACTGCCACTCTCTTTGGGCCAGTGACCCCTACCCAGCTGAGATTTACCACTGCCATGGGATGGTCTGTCCTAATTGCATCTATATTGGTCACCTGGTAGCTAAACCCAGGTAAAAGCTGTTCTAGGGGCACTAGCCTCTTGGTCACCATGGTGACACTAGCCCCTGTGTCATTGTAGGCCACAGCCTTCTGACCATTGATCATGGTCTCTTGTCTGTACCTGCCCAAGATATTGGGAATCATGGTAGAGTTGGCAAACCCCATGCCACCATCACAGACTAGAGTTGCTTGTGTAGGGGACCTGGTTAGGCCAGAGTCCACCTGAGTTCCCCAAGAAAGCCCAACTAAGTTTTTGGGTGCACTCCCACCACCTGGGGGATTACTACTAGTAGTAACAGGAGGTGTTGGAGCTGCAATGGGAGGAACATTTTCTTTATTGCCATTCTTTGGACAGCTGGGGTCAGTTTTCCAGTGTCCAGGTTGCTTACACACATGGCAATATGGTTTCTTGTTAAAAGAGGAAAGATTTTGGGATCCACCCCCAGCACTGGGTTTTTGTGGCCCTTCAGAGGACTTTTCTGTTTTATTATCCCCACCTTTCTCTTTGGGCTTAGTGGAATCTTTCTTCTGTTCACCCCCTTGGTTCTTGGGCCTGATCCTGGTTCTGACCCATTTGTCTGCCTTCTTTCCCAATTCTTGGAGAGATGTCAGATCAGAGTCCACCAGGTGCTGGTGTAAGAGTTGGTTCTGACAATAATTATTAAGAATCTGCTCCCTCATAATGAGATTGTACAATCCTTTGTAATCATTTACTTTACTGCCAGTTAACCAACCTTCCAATGCCTTGGTAGCACAATCCACAAAGTCTACCCAATCTTGATCCTGTGCATTTTGGGTGTCTCTGAACGTAAGTCTGTACTGATCAGTGGTTAAGCCAAACCCATCAATTAAAGCATCTCTCAAGATATAGTAATCATCTGCATCCTCTTCTCTTACAGAGAGGAGCTTGTCTCTTCTTTTGTCTGCAAAGGAGAGCCACAGGATTGCTGCCCACTGCTCTACTGGGACGCTTTGTACTTTCAAGGCCCTCTCAAGAGCAGAGATCTATTTGTGGATGTCATCCCCTGTATGATAGGGGGCACAATCTTGTGGAGGTTCCTATTGTCAGGGACTTTCTCTCTAACTCTAGGGGTTTCATTACTGCCACCAGGGTTCTCTAGACCCCACTTTCTTGAAGCTTTCTGAAGCTCCAGGGATTCCCTGTCCAATGCTAACTGTTCTCTCCTGAGCTGTAGTTTAGCCTGCTCAAACTGGATCAGTCTGCATTTCCTCTCTTGGGAGGATTCTCTTCTCTGAGAAGATGCAGAGGTCCCTTTGGATCTCTCAGAATGGTTGGACCCCTCTGAGGGGGATCTGTTCCTTCTGTTTGGATCCACCATTCCCCCTTTAAGGATGGAGAGAATGCCTCTTGGGCCATCACCACCATGTTGTGAATGGTTTTGTTCATCCAGGTTAAGTTCATCTTCCTCTTCCTGGTCCTCATCAGAGTCCAGCCCAGGGGTGTCCTCTTCTGGGGGATGCCCACCCAACCTGTGTACCCCATCAGACATTAAAGTCTGCTTAAAGTCTGCTATGAGCAGGATTTCCCTGAGACGTTGGGTATTGGCACCTTTGTTTGTCTTAAATTGCCTAGTGGTGCACATCTCCCTCAGCTCAGCAAAGGAGAGATGATCATATTTGTCAACTGGGACCCTTTGGGGTCCTTCCAGAGCCTTATGGGCACCTGAACTTAAAGACATTTCTAGTGTAGTGGTACTAGTGTATCTACCTACACTAGGTGTGGCCTACTGAACCCTTTCTTGTGTTGTAGTCAAGGTGTGCTAAATCCTCTACACACAACTCCTAAGTTCAGTAGAACTTATTATATTCAAAGCTTGAATTTATATGTACCGTTGGTACCAAGTGGCTTTCACTTTAGAAATTCAATTTGTTATCTGGTAAAACAATGGCAAGCTTGAATCCCACCGCTGCCACCAATGAGAGAAGTTGGCCTGGCATACGCTGTCTCCTAGTTATAGGGGACACCTTGCACCAGTCCAATTCGACTCTTATTGATGATAGGTTTAAGACAACCTTTAAAGAAAGCTATCCTAGTGGTAGCTGTGGAGAGCAGCCTTCAGGCTAAGTCTTGAAGGAGTGTTAAGCTTTTTGTTTTACCATAGATAACCTCTTGAATGACCAAATGAAAGAGTAGCCCACACAGCTATATATATAAAATATATGTATTTATTCTAAACAGAATCCCATAAGTCTCTTTATGAGGCTGAAGCAAAGTTACAATTCAAACAAGCATTGATAGATACAATAAATAGCACTGGAATCATAGGGCCCCAGGGGGAGACCAAACCATATATTAAAAAAGTGGTATAAGAACCACGACAATTCTACAGACAATGCCTAGGGCATTTAGGAACGCTGGCCCCTTAAGAATCCACCCCAGGTTATGAGGAAGGGGACCCACGGGAGGCGCGTGCAGTGGAAATAGCTGCTATCGGGATAACTATTAAAGCCTATGGAGAATGTCGCGGTTTGATGTAAACAGATTAAAGTCACTTCTAGCAGGAGTACAAAGTTAAAACTTTAGAGTTAAGCTTTTGAGGAGCCCACTACCACGAGATTACTGAGGTACCACTGTTACCTGCCCCAGGGAAGCCGGGTGCATAGGTCGTTTTCGATGTCGGGTCGCGGGCTGATTTTCAATGGGAAAATGTATAAAACTGCTGCTAGCCAAAAGCATTGATGATGACGTGAAGATTGAAGTTGTAGATCTTGCAGAGAAGAACCTGAAAGCAGAGGGGACAGTGTCTGGGTCACGGCACAGTGACCAGGGAGCTCAAAGGAAAGAGCCCTTCAATGTCGGGTGCTTCAAGTGGAAAGAGGTGTAGCTTGGATCTGCAGCCACGGGCTCCAGGAGGCTTCAAGGAAAGCCAGCTTCAGGAGGGCGACTGTCGCACGCCGGATGAGGGTCGCTGCGGTGTTAGTGTCTGGATTAGATCCATTAAGCCTTGGCAACCGCAACCCATGCAAGATAAACAAATCAGCTACTGGTGCAGACCCACGAGGTCTGTGAGAGGTCTCCTTTGAAGAGACTGTAGAGCAGGCCTGGAGCAAGAAGGAGAACCCTTAAATGTCGAGATTGTTCTCCGCTCGGCCCACACGTCGAGAGACAAGGGACCGCGGAAGGCAGCAAAATGGAGTGCATAAAAGGGAGCCCACGGGCTACCGGAAGGGGCTAGGGTGCTGATCTTTAGCACAAACGCTGCTTGGTGATTGGCTCAAAAATGGGCCAAAGCACAACTTCCCCACTTGTCAGGGTCGTGTGCTATGCAAGAGGTGGCTGGTGTCCTGGGGTATTGGGAATCTCGGCACCCACGCGGTCCACGGTGCTCAGGCTTGCTGTGCACACTCACTAGCCTCCGGGATGCTTAGGAAACCCACCTTGAGGTTGCTGGAAGTCGATGAAGTTCGTAGGAGCAGCGAAGTTCCAACTGGGTCACTTGCAGTGTTTCAGGTGCCTGCCAAGCAGGGGGGTAACTCCTTTACCCCAAGGGAGATTTCTTCAGTCAGCTGGGCAGAAGCTTGTCGAAGGTCAAGTCTGTGAAGTCCAAGATTAATCTGAGGCTCTGGGGCCACGTTATTCACCTTTATCCCCAAGATTAGGAGAGTGTCCAGAGTAGTGTCCACCAATGAGAGGTGAGGCGGTAAAGGGTGGCTACACCCTCTCCCCTTTGTGTGTTTACCACCTGGGCAATGGGCAGGATGCCCCTGAACCGGTTCCAGGCGGTGTATGCAGAATGTAGGCGCTGTAGCTGCCTACGTGCAACTCTGAAAGGCAACATAAGGTGCACCCACCCTGTTCCAATCCACATATCCTGTCTGGGGAGATGCTAGCACCTCCCTGCCACAGGAGCCCTATTGTCCAGCTGGCGAGGCTGGGATTTTCCCCAGCAACAGCCAGCCAGAGTCGTGTGGGTGGCGGGTAGTAGCCATTTTGTACTACGTGTGCACTTTTAAATTGGTGTCTGAATTCTGCCGCTTTTCCCATATCGCCCCTCTAGCAGGGGGGAATCGTGCCCCCATGCCCATGGCTGGACTGGGGGTAGGATTCCTACATGTTTGACAGCAAACACGATATGGTTCTGTGTAGCCATTCTCAAGTTATCACGCTATCGCGATAGACTTATAATGCGGTTAAGAGTATATGGTATGGCTACACTACAAACAACACAGCAATGATTTTACGAGGGTTGCAGAGAGGCCCTACTCAGGTAGGGGTCCCCCCTCACACATAGCTCAGCACGCTGCCTTGTAGGATTAGCAAGGCCTGCTATAGGGGTGACCTATGAGAGTATATGTGTTGGAATGGGGTGGGATATAGGGTACCTATATCCCTGTAAGGGGTGCTAGCACCACCTTACCCAGGCTACAGTAGTGGTCTGGTGGTGTCCGTTTGTATGGCTGTCCCAGGGTGGCACAATAAGTGCTGCAGCCCTGGTAGGCCTACTGAGGGACCCATGCCCTGGGTACCATCTACAAGGGACTGTCAGGGTATTCTCAGCATCCAATTGGGTTTCCACCTATGGTACTCACATCAGTTTTAAGGAGAAAGCAGATAGGCTGGGGTCCTGGATAGCAGGATCCCAGCCAGACTAGTCAAATACCACTCAAATACCAGGCAAAAAGTTGGGGGCAACCATTAGTCAGATTCCACCTTCCTACAAGACTGCTGCCACTTGCTCTTTCAAAGATGGTCCGGCTCCTTCAAGCAGCTACTTCAGCTTTACTAATGGGCTTAACCCTGGTGAACATCTTTTAAATAATGCGCAGATTGCCTAGTAAGATGTATAGTCTTAGGGCCATATTACAAGTTCCCCGCTATCTCCATGGGGAGATAAAGTGGAAAGAATTTATACCACAGGGTAGATTCCCCCAGAATAGAAATAACCTGTAGAATCTAGAATGCTGGGTCCAACTCCTCAGGTTTTCCCTCTTCCAGGGGAAACAATGGGCTTTTTCTCTTTTCCGTAAGCAGGTAGAAGGGAATCAGGGGTCTCAGGAGGTAAGGAATTCTTTTTTCAGCTGGAGTGAGCAGCATGGACAAAAGTTGAGCCCAACCCTAGAGGATAGTGCTGGATCTCAGACAACCTGAATGTTCAAGGGAACTGTTCCACCCTCTGTTTCATACTCACACCATGGAACCATGTCCCTCATTTGCTGTCAGTGTTAGACTGCCTCCAGAGCTTCTGAGGGCAGGCTGCTACAAAGGTAAAAGGCAGCAGAATCCTCTAGTGTTCATCCACTCTACTCCAGTGAGGACTTTTCTTCACTGTCTGGCTATGTAGGCTTTAAATCCAATGTCTCAGTTTACCTTGAGGCCACCTCATGTCCAATTCGGGCAAATGCTGTGGTCTACATCTGCATAGTTCCTCCCATTTCAAAAGCAGTCAAGCCCAAAAAAGTTGTCACTTCCAGATGTGCATTCATACTTCCTTATTTTCAGACCTCAAACTTCCTTCTTCCTTTTTAAAACAACATTTTGCATTTTTAGGTTCAGACCCCCATTGATTCTGGGCAATTGTCTGTACTCCATAAAACAAAAGACTAAACGTCTTGCTGCATTCAGCTGTGTGAAACCAGTAATTAAAACACAATGACTACCTCCAAGGTGATTAACAACATTATGTGGATATTCTATCACAGGCCAACACATTTAACAGCAGATGTTGCTGAGGATGTCAGTCGTTGGTGGGTCCCACATGACTCATATTTTCATTCTGTGTTTATAATCTTTCTCATCCCTAACAGCTTTATGAGACCTCTCTCTGCCAAGGGAATTGCTCAATTTCCAGGTAGATCGACATCTTTTATAGGTCAGTAAAGATGGAGCGCAAACAAACTCACTTGCCTCGTCCTCTTTCTGCTAGAAAAAGTGCTTTTTGAGCCTTAGCTTCTGCTTGCTTTAGTGTAGGTGGAAATGTGGTACTAAATATTGCAAAACCAACTCAGCACTATACTACGTCTGCCTCAAGTTTAGCTCAGGTTTTGCTCTGAAGAAATTAGACTATTTGAATTGAAATAAAACAAGATCTCTCCTTTAGTTTGAAAGGGCCCGGCCCATAAGTTCTAGGCTGTTCTAGAGTCACACTCTGATGCTTTTTTCACAGCATGAAAGTGTAACGGCGAGGGAAGTAATCGAGGATTCGATCAATTAGCTTATACTTTCTTTGGATACATAATCACTCACAGACAATGACTTAAGGTTAGCTAATTTATTATAAAGCCAGAAATAACTGTACATAGAGACACCTCAACACAAGTGTATAGAAATACAGAGGAACCAGCATTAAACGAAATCTACACATCCAGTTCAGATGGTGCAGCATAAGCAGCACTATTAATTCAAGAAGTAGAGTACAGAAAATCAGGAAGCATGAGTCCAAATATCCCTGCATCAAGGGTTGATGAGTAAAAGGCAATAAATATATCCCTACTCTAACACTAAAGTGACAGTCCTAAATAATTATCTTCAGAAGGAAAGTTAAATGTGTCAGTCCGTGAAGTCTTCCCCAGAAGTGTATCCACAATCAATGGGTCAAGTAGCATAAAGCTACCTAAGACAGAGGGGCATATGTAAAAGCCCCTATCGCCACAGGAACATCACTTTTTGTGATATTCCCGTGGCGATAGGGGCCTTGTCTTATGTACAAGGCTGCGTTAAGCCACTTAACGAGGCTAAACACTGCCTTGTACATGAGACACCCTTTCACGCTATGTTTAGCGTGAAAGGGGGGTGCAGTGGGTGTTGTGGTGGGCGTTCCACCGCAACACCCATTGTATTTGACGCTGCCTCATATGTACAAAGGTGGCGTACATAGGAGGCAGCGCCAAAATTAAGAGCAGGAAAATCATGGTCTCAAGTTGGCGAAACGAGGAGAAATGCATTATTTCTCCTCGTTTTTGCTTTTTCCATGTGTGCTGCTTTGTGCAGCACACATGGAAAAGCAAAATGCCATGGTTTGTTTATGTACCGGAAGGTGTCCCCTCCTGTACATAAACAAACCTTTTTTTAAAATGACATTTTGTAACTTTCATGCGTGCTGCCTGACGCAGCACACATGAAAGTTACAAAATGTCTTTTAGGATTGTTAACCAATCCTCCCCTGCACACAGGCACCCCTGCACTCTGGTGCAAGGGTGCCTGCTTTGGTGCTAAATTGTTAAACTCAGCGCCATCGCAGGAGGAAATGCAAGGCTGCACCACATTCTTGTAAATATTGCGTTTCTTAAGAGGCGGGGTGTGTCGTTAAGCCAAGGAGGCTGACGACACGCTCCGCCACTTCATTATACATATCCCCCAGAGCTTGTTCTTAGATTCTTTCTCATCGAAGGCAAGAAAGAAGTGTCACACTATTCCTAATTCCAACATACAATTATTCTCAGGTGGCACTCCCAGAATGCACTTCGGATCACGCCATCCACCCTGGATACAGTCCTGAAGGAAATTTTGCATGATGGAGACGGTGTACCTTCTTCGATACAGTTTGTCCTCGGTTCCCAGGCCTTCTCCTGTTTGAAGCACAACGACCTTCCTTTATTGACTCAAACCATGATTATAACTTCTTCCCTCCTTGCCTGACTAGTAAAACAAAGACATTATTCTGTCTAAATGAGTGCTTCCTCACCTGCAACACAAAGCGTGAGAAAGAACAGATTCGACAACAGACACGAAATTCAAATTGTTAACTCTAAATCGAGAGTTTCAGAGACTAGCATTTCAGACTTACAAATTTCAGTGTACATAAAAGAGACAATATATAAACTTTACGAGTTTACATAACATCAATGCAATTTCAATTAATACATTAACTATGTGTGAAATACGCAATTAGTGAACACATTTACAAAGTAAATAAGTGTCAGTTGCACAACACAAGTTCTTCACGTTAATATTTCCAGCTAGTGACATTCATTTTCTATGTTGATGGTACATGTTACTTGTCAATGGCCTAATACACCACATATTCATGTTAACACATTAAAAAATTCAAACACTACAGGTTAATACAACATGTGATTATATGCGGGTGTGCTCTAAGTGTGAATATGATGCTCCCCTACAATTGAAATGAAATTTCCGCTTCATCAAGTTAATTAAATCAGTTACACTTGACCTAGCTTAACAAACCTTGATACACTACCAAATGTCACAAATAGTTCCTTATGTACTAAAAATGCATTTGCTAAAAGCTGTCACAATTTGCCCTCCGACTTTTACCGAATGCATTGGTATTTTGCGAATTGATCTATGTACTAATAGGTCGGTTCACAAAATATTGAATCCTAGTTGTTTGTAATTCAACCTGTCTCATGAGTATTAATGAGGTCATTTTTAAACTATGACCCACTATGATTTTGATTTTATCACAGGGATGGTGACCTACTAAGGTAAGCAGACCACCTTGTCTGAGATTGCTTTTGGATAAAGCAAGATTTTTTTTTAAAACATCCCATTTTCCTAATCAGAAATGCATTAACAAATGAAATGAAAAGTTCCACAAACTTTTTTCAGGAGTAGGCAGGAGCCCGATGGACCACAACCCACTCCTAAAAAACATTTTTGTCAACATTCATGAATGGGAAAGGAGCCATTTGCGGATGGGTAACCACTTTGTTTCAGGTGTTGCCTACCTACCAATGGTTTTGATTACAATTGCGGTGCAAACCATTGACACATAGATTAAGGAATAGCAGACCGAAAGGTATGGCCATAAAACTCCACTTCCAGTTTGCGATTTGGTATGTGCTCGGAAACCTATTTTGTGATTCAGTAATGAGTTATTGCATTTAAATTTTGGGGTTCGTACATACCCAAAAGCTATCACAAAGGCTCGGATTTTGCGAATCAGAGCCTTTGCATCCGCAAAATAGATTTGTACATAAGGTCCATGATTCCTATATTCCACAGTTAAATGAACAGTCAAAGATACCTATGATCTCAGTATATCCATTCTGTTATTCTATGTAATGCAAATGTTATAAACATTCTGTAACTTATGTAATTGTAAAGTTGTTCACTCTTGTCACTTCTCTATGATGTCCTCTAACATCTGCTCATATAATGTCCTTTCTGTGCAAAACAATGAAACAAATGAAATACAATAAATTAATGGGAATATAAAATTCGCAGACAAATTACAAAATCATTGCAATAGTGGAAAAAACATTATGCAAACAAATTCACACCCTGTTTAATGTTTGTGCAAATGGTATTTGTTCCAGGGTAAAATAGGTAGCAAACTAATTTCCCACTTGATTTGCTATTTATGAAACTAAATTGTAAAAAATTATTTTAGCCACATTTTAATCGTTCAATTTGTTGATGTGTTTGAGCAAAGCCAGTTTGGTTTTATATTACATAAGTAGCAAAAAGCTCAGCTATTTTAAATAGTGGTCATTTTTGCTTTATAATGTCTGTGTTACCACGATTTATAAACATGAGTCATGTTGATTTGCTTCTCAATTTTTTGGGCAGAAAAAAACCCCGGTTGAAAGGGCTGGAGCGACATTTGGACCTAAGCAAACTCTCTTTGTTTAAATTCATGTTGCATATGCAGCAACAGTAAGGCATTTGGATTTGCTAGACATTATTTGCCCTATGTTTATGTCCCCATGCAAAGGTTCTGTTATGTGCTTACTGATGTTTGTTATTTATAGCAAATTGTATCTGTCTAATATTAGCATGATACAGTTTTGTATATGTGAGATTTTAATATTTTGCATAACAATTGTGGGATTAATTTTAGTGACTCAACTTTGAATTGCCCATGTATTTGTTTTTATATGTATATACTTTTGCATCTCACTATGGACAGCTTTCACTGTTTATTACAGGCTTATGGTTTACGCATACATTACGCATACTTGGAGTGGACTTTGGCCAGACCCTAGCTCATAATTGGATAACTTGTTCATTCCAGGAACATTTTATGCCTATCGAGTTTACTTTAGAGAAATTTTATGCATTCAATGCTGATATATGTTACCTACTTGAGGAGCATAGCATCTTTCTTTAAACATGGCGCTGCACTTGGCAAAAAACAAATGTCTTAAAGCAACCATCTACATTGAATGATGACTTGCTTCTACATGCAAGTGTCTTGCATTAGCTGAGAATGTTAGGGCGAATTGTTCAAAAAACATGTAGAAGTTCATTTAGAGCCATGATAATGACTATTATCATAACGAAAAGGTGTTAGAATTTTCATTTAGGACATAGGAAAAAGAACAAAAATCTATGGATTTGGAAAAGTGAATATGCAAACGTTTATGCAAATCATCCAACTCTGTGACCTGGCCTGCTGATAACAAAAGTCTACTTTTGCCATTGTAACTTTCCAATGTCAAGAAAAGACATTCATATGCATCACCTCTTTTAATAATCCTATGGGATCTGGTATTAAAGGGACATTAGGGGGCACCTTTGGAACCTTGACTAATTGTAGAAGGTATCGCTGCCTTGTTACGGGAAGGCTACATGCTTGACTCCAGGGATCTCTAATAGTGACATAGGGTACTGTAGCCTAAAAGAAAGAATTGTTTCTAACTCCAAGGACTTCTAGTGACAGTCAAAGTAATACAGTCTTAATACAGCCATGACATATATCTGACTCCAGGGACATTTAGTGACGACCTAAGATACTGCAGCCTGCTCAGAGAAGATTAATTTCTGACTCCAAGGATCTCTGGAAAGTCCCTGCAGCCTGCTACGGAAATGGAATGAATGTGTGTCTGACTTCAATAATGGGGCAGATTTAATGACACTTTGTGCCTGATTTGCATTACAAAAGTGACACAAATGTGTAAATATTGAGTGGCATTGGAAAGTCGCCAACTTCGCCCTACTAAGAGGAAAGGGAGCAATCAATGGGTGGTGCGTGGGATGTGCCATGCAAGCACCCATGGATTCTGATACAAAGTCCTACTTATAAAAAAGGTACACAGGTCTTTGTGCCAAAAATGAATGCCCCCTTGGTAGCAGACATCAAATTTGGAAACTTTTATTTTTTCATAACGTTCCCAAATTTGTATGTGTACTGCACTGTACAACACACATGTAAAGCGAGGAAAGTATTACACTCTGTCTAAGCATAGTATTTTGTACTAGACGGCTAACTAATTAGTACTAAACCGAGGCTTGACATCACATACACACACTTATAATGGTATTGAAGCAGTATTGTAGTCAATACATCCAACAAGGTATTTCCTTTTAAACTGAATTAACATTTATTCTTCTTATTTGATAAGAGAACTTTTTTTGACACAAATTACATTAAATCATATCACAGAAAAGTCGTAATGTACAATTTACCACAAATGGATCTCAATGTCTCAGATTCCATGTAGTCTTTAAAAAGCATAATTTGTGTTGTTCATACTTCATAAGAAAACAGCGCATGTGCAGCCAACATGAGTTTCGCTGTAAGAATACCGCTTCTTGCACAAAATTTCAAAACATTATTCAAAGTCACATTCAACTTCCTAATAAATGATGGAATTCGATTTTTGAAATAACCATGTATAATGATTACTCTAATGTACACAATTATTGTATGTCATCACAACATAATCAGAACATGTAGGAATTTACTAGTTAAAAGATAGAAAGGAGACTAAGGGCCCGACTCCGATCTCGCTTGGAAGGGATCCGAACGCGATCCGGCCGGAAAAAGTCCGAGCCATACGCGTGATTTCCGAACGACACGTACATCAGTACTAGCGAGCAAGTACGATGCGATAATCGCGTAATCGACGACCGAATCGTATCTGGTCCGAACCGCTCCGTATGTCTCATCCGTAACCAAACCGTGCCGTTCAATGGAGCCGATTTCCGACAGAGCAAGTATGATGCACGATTCGGACTGCTGGATCGAGTCGAAGCCTCCGGCACGTAAGACGTCGGGGTAGCGGACTACGCGGGGGGCAAAGAGAGCCCCCCTTCACCCGTAGCCTTACGAGTCGGTCACATGCATGTATGGTGCAGGTGGCACCAACGCGTCCCCACAACAGGGGGCGCCCTTTACCACAATGTACCTTTTTCATCAATTGCAGCCTATGTACGTGACGTACAACAAGCTCCCATTGTCTTCAATGGGGGGACCGGGCGACCCGAGTCCGTCAGCGCATACTCGCATTGTACTCGGGCGCTCAGAGCCAGAGAGCACAAGTCAGTCGGAAAGCGCTCCGGATCCGAGCTGTACGGAGGGTTTTCGGAGCGGGATTGGAATCAGGCCCTAAGTAGTAAGAAAACCTTATCTCTAAAATTATCTTTAATAGTACTTTTGTTCATCATTAATAACAGTGATTAGATGGTCAACTGTGTCATGACCAGTTAGAATTCTGATGGTATCTAGATATCAATGTTCAACCCACGTAAACATTCTACAATCTATATATAGCTCAAACAACACAAGAGTTCCATAGTCATCATCCTTTCAATTGGATCAAAAAGTATACATTTACTAATTGAAAAATATGTGAAGTCCAAAATACAGGCTCCTGATATGCCTTCTTACCTAGTCATATCCGCATCTAGTCCTTCAACACCATGCTGCTATGACTGTGCTCAAACTTACTCCAAATTCTAATAACCCCTAGTCAGGATTCTAGTTACGCCAAGTATTCAATAATAATCATCCCTGTTTCTAAAACAGCAAGGGACAAACCAATGAGAATATATTTAAAAATATATATTCCACCTCATGAATGCAAATCTCAATTAATGATCAATCTATTTACCTGAATTTCCAAAGAACAAAAGCGCAGCAGAATGGAAGATGAAAAGCTGACTCAGAAAATCAAGCCTCTTAAATAGCAGTGTCCCACATTAATCGCCAGTCCTCACTTCCTTACAATTACCTTATTGGTTATTCAAAATGTAAAACTGATGAATTTGCTTTCGCATTGTCATGTGGCCAATCTTGCTGTGGACTGAGCAGCCAACCAATAAAAACAGGAATACAACCTTGATACAACTAGTAATTTAATATGATGTCACTATTGGGAAAAATATAGTACAATGAAAACATTTTTAACAAGAAATACTAACAATATCTAAAATATCCCTCAAATAGGGCTCACAAAGAGAAAATATCCAATATCAAACAGTAGTCCCGTCCTTTACCATATGAACTCCTTATCAACTAACTCCATGTACATAGATCTGTTTCACAATGTCCATAATAATGTATCAATTGTCTATAAATTCTTTATTGTAACTGAGACCTAAAACAATTAGAATCCAATGACTTCATTTTTGACCAGAAGTGAAAATAAAAGGCATCCAAAATTTAAATACCGACAATATTTGAACATCTTACCTGTGGAGAGGTCAGGTCTCTAACCATGGTCTCATCCCTTGCTGTACAGTCTGCTCATCGAGTCAGTGCATGTTCATAAATTTAGTGCAATTACTTCTACATATCCACTACCTAAACCATCATTCAAAAGATTATACTACAAAATCATTATTATAACAGACCAAAATATAAATACAAATACTGGCAAAATGTGAACCTCACCTATGGAAAAGACCAGTCTCAAACTGTGGATCCTTCTCTTACCGTATCATCTCCTCAATGATCCAGTCTATGTTCACAGATATAGTGCAATAACTTCTACAATCCGAATAACTAAACCACCATTCAAACAGGTATACTGCACATAATCTACATGCCTAGATAGTCCCCAAACCAGAAGTATCAGTGACTTGTCATAATATGAGAAAGGACTGCAATATAGTGAGCGTTCCAAAAGTAGCAACTATAATTGACAAACCACAAAGGGCCTGATTACGATGTTAGTCAGACGCACCATAGCAGGAATGTAACCGCCTGACTATTAGTCGGTGGTTCCAGCCGCAGTATTAGGATGTGACCACAATATGGCCAGTCGGAAACATACATTTTTGTATTGTACCTTGTACGGTGGTGGGAGAAGGGTTGCAGCACAAGGCACAATAGAACCATTGATGTTTTCAAACATACTTGCACTGTGCAAGGATGTTTAGGGGGCACCAAAGATGCCTAGCAGGCCCCATAGCGGAGGACCAGGGGTCTTTGTTAGGGGCCCCCAAAGTCACTTCCAGCCTGCCTTTTCACAGCAGGTGGACCGCCATGAAAGGGCAGACAGTGACATCGTAATGCTGATGGTGGAGCTAAGGCTGCCTCCGCTGTCATTTTGGGATTACTATTCCACTGGTCGTCCTGACGGGCTCGTGGGTTTCTCTGCCACCACCAGTATCATATTATGTCAGTCGGAAGGAAACATGTGATTTCGGGCAGAGAGTCTCCGGCGGGCGGCTTTCCGCCTGACATCATAATAAGAGCCATAATTCTCAATATAGAAGGGTATGAAGCTGTGAAGTCTGTGTTCAAACCATATTTGATAGTCCTCAACATGTTTATCCACTGTGTCTCATTGCATCTGAGTTTATGGGGCCGATCCGGATGGCAGTGAGACTGCCATGACAGCCCGTCAGTGGTGGTCTCTACGCCATCATAGTCAAGTTTCCCGCCCTTAATATTACAATGGCGGGTGGTGTGTTGGCGGTCAGAAAGACAGACCACCACGCATCCGACAGGGTCCTTGAGCATACCAGTGCATTGGAGGCTGCCATAATCCCTACAAGGGTGGCAGTGCCTGCCAGGTACTGCTGTGGGGATTATGATGTCTCTCCCTGCCAGCCGTTTCATGGCTGTTCACCCGCCATGAAAAGGCTAGCGGAAAGGGACATTGGGGGCCTGAAGCAGGCCCTCCTTCCCCTCATGCCCTTGATTTTGGGTGTTGGGGGGGAACCTTTAGTACTCTCCTACATGTCCCTGCACCATGTCCACGTAGTGCAGGGATATATTTTATGTCTCTGTTTTGCACTGTGGCGTGTGCTGTAGCATGCAGCACCCGCCGCAATACAAAACATAAACTTTATGATCGTCTTGGAGGAGGTCGTATTGTAATTACATTGGTGGGACCGCCGACAGCCTATCAGGTGGTCCCACCTACGATAGGATGGTGGTCGGACGAAATTCTGACCACCGTCCTAATCAGCCCCTATATTCTCAATGGTGCACAGACAGAATATCGAGTTTGAAATATCGATGTACAAAATATTGAGTTTGAAATATCATCATACAGGAATATTGAGAGCCAGAATATCATGGTGCAGAATATTGACATTAAGGTAAGAAATATCGTTTTTCAAAATATTGAAGTTAGTAATATCGTTTGTTAAAATATCGCTTTTTAAAATATCAATTTTTATATCAGTGTTATGTATTTTAGTATGTATTTTAAAAGTATGCGATGTAATTTGTTTGTATAAGTATTGACTTTGTTTTTTGATATATGTGTCACATTTTTAGTAGTGATTCATTGTATGTTATTAAAATTTTGCATTTTTTAGTTCTGTAGCGGGTTGTGGATTTATAGGGGAATAGGGTGGGAAGTAATTTAATTATAATAAAGTAATTGTTTTTTATTTATAAGTTTTTTTTTATTTAGATTTTATAGTGGTAATTGTGGGAATTAATGTATTAATAATTATATATTAATTGGTTGTTTAATATGTTAATTGTGTTATTTTTGTAGGAGTGGGTTGTGGGTTTATAAGGCAATCGGGTAGGAAGTATTTTCATTCTAATAAATGTAATAATAATTCTTATATATTGATATTTCTTACACTTAATCTATAGTGTTAATTGTGGGAATTAACTTATTAATAATTGTTTATCAATTGTTTGTTAATTATTATTACATAATTAATTAAATATTTTGTAATTAATGATGTTAATTGTGTCTTCTTTTAGAAATGGGTGGTGAGGTTTATAAGGAAATAGGGCATGAAGTTATTTATTTAAAATTTATTTTTAATTAACTGATAATTAATGGTAATTAATTTATAAAAAATTAATTATGGCAATTGTTTAATTAATTTGAGATGTGAGCTGTAGGGTTTATAGTGGTAAAGGGTGTGAAGTAAATTATTTCCAAATAATTAATAAGTTGGTAATTGAAAAAAAATAAAATTAGTTATGGAAATTGTGTAATGACTTTTATGTGTGTTTTGTGGTGTTTGTTGGGGTAGAGGGTGGAAAGGATTGTATGCTTTATTAATTAATAAATATTGTCTCATTATCATTCATTCTTATGGTTATTGTTTAGGATTTTGGTTTTATAGGGGTAGTGTTTGGTCAGTAAATTAATTTTTATGTTTGAATTTGATTTTTAATTAATCGTATTTTTTTTATTTGATAATTAATTATGTTAATTATGGAGGTACAATTTTGTTTAGAAATTTAGATGTGTGTTTTGAAATGTGTGGTGTTATAGGGTAGAAAATAAAGAATATTTATTTTATGGAACAATTAGGTGCCGATTCCGATCCTGTAAAACCCGGGTACAAATGGTCGTAAGGAGCGTTTTCTCCATCCGACTCGTACGCGGGAAAAACACCTTACAAACTCGCAAGTACAATTCGCACAGAAATACCATTTCCGTACGAGTCGTACAAAAGACCGACCGGCAAAAAAATACATACAAATCTGAATCTGGACAGCGCGTACGCGACGTCCGGACGGAGTCAGGCAGCGTTTTAAGAACCAGCAAGTACGATTCGTGCTTACGTCACTCCGCACGTAGCATTTTTTACGGGAGCCAAAAACTGCCGGGAAATTGAGGACGACGCAAAGAAGGAGCAGCGGTATGCGACGGACAGCGATGGACCCCAACCTACGCGTCATCCCGGCCCTCATGGTCTACGACCTCGTGTTCAGAAACCGACGCAGACGCCGCAGAAGGTCAGAACACCCAGGGGCAAAGGGGGGTGGGGGGGCTGGGGCAGGAAACATTACCCCCACCCAATTACAAATATACATATGTCCTGCACAGAAATGACCTCCAGGCTCTGGTCACTGGGGGGGGCGTGTCCACCAATCCCTACCTACCTCCACAACGGAAGTGGACGTCGACTTGTACCCGTCACCACTACAATGGTGGTACGGCCCGTACCCACGCCCCCAGAGCATGGGTACGGGCCGTACCACGCGTACCCCTACGTCACCAACACAATGGTGGTACGGCCCGTACCCACGCTCTGGGGGGCGTGGGTACGGGCCGTACCACGCGTACCCCTACGTCACCACAACAATGGTGGTACGGCCCGTACCCACGCCCCCCAGAGCATGGGTATGGGCCGTACCACGCGTACCCCTACGTCACCACCACTATGGTGGTACGGCCTGTACCCACGCCCCCAGAGAATGGGTACGGGCCGTACCGCGCGTACCCCTACATCACCGCCGCAATGGTGGTACGGCCCGTACCCACGCCCCCAGAGCGTGGGTACGGGCCGTACCACGCGTACCCCTACGTCACCGCTACAATGGTGGTGCAGCCCGTACCCACGCTCTGGGGGGCGTGGGTACGGGCCGTACCACGCGTACCCCTACGTCACCGCTACAATGGTGGTACGGCCCGTACCCACGCCCCCCAGAGCATGGGTATGGGCCGTACCACGCTTACCCCTACGGCACCGCCACAATGGTGGTACGGCCCGTACCCACGCCCCCAGAGCATGGGTACGGGCCGTACCACCCGTACCCCTACAGCCCCATTACATGATGGATACAAGGCGTACACACACCACGGATGTAGGTGTACGGCTTGGTGCAGCATATCAGCTGTAAATTGGGGGTGGTGTATGCCCAGGACAGCAGTGTACCACAGCAAGGGCGCAAGAGGGTGGGTGGGTGCAGAGGAATACCAGCAATGGACAGGGACATGGAGGTGGGTGCAGAGGAGTACCAGCAGTGGACACAGACATGGGGGCGGATGCAGAGGAATACCAGCAGTGGACAGGGACATGTGAGGGGTGGGTGCCCATCATTCCCAGCAGTGGACAGAGACATGGGGTGGGTGCAGAGGAATACCAGCAGTGGACACAGACATGGGGTGGGTGCAGAGGAATACCAGCAGTGGACAGGGACATGTGAGGGGTGGGTGCCCATCACTCCCAGCAGTGGACAGAGATATGGGGGTGGGTGAATATCAACACCAGCAGTGGACAGAGACATGGGGGTGGGTGCAGAGGAATACCAGCAGTGGACACAGACATGGGGGTGGGTGCAGAGGAATACCAGCAGTGGACAGGGACATGTGAGGGGTGGGTGCCCATCACTCCCAGCAGTGGACAGAGACATGGGGGTGGGTGCAAAGGAATACCAGCAGTGGACACAGACATGGGGGTGGGTGCAGAGGAATACCAGCAGTGTACAGGGACATGTGAGGGGTGGGTGCCCATCACTCCCAGCAGTGGACAGAGACATGGGGGTGGGTGCAGAGGACTCCCAGCAGTGGACAGGGACATGGGGGTGGGTGCATATCAACACCAGCAGTGGACAGAGACATGGGGGTGGGTGCAGAGGAATACCAGCAGTGGACACAGACATGGGGGTGGGTGCAGAGGAATACCAGCAGTGGACAGGGACATGTGAGGGGTGGTGCCCATCACTCCCAGCAGTGAACAGAGACATGGGGGTGGGTGCATATCAACACCAGCAGTGGACAGAGACATGGGGTGGGTGCAGAGGAATACCAGCAGTGGACACAGACATGGGGGTGGGTGCAGAGGAATACCAGCAGTGGACAGGGACATGTGAGGGGTGGGTGCCCATCACTCCCAGCAGTGGACAGAGACATGGGGGTGGGTGCAGAGGAATACCAGCAGTGGACACAGACATGGGGGTGTGTGCATATCAACACCAGCAGTGGACAGAGACATATGTGTGGGTGCAGAGGACTCCCAGCAGTGGACAGAGACATGGGGGTGGGTGCAGAGGACTCCCAGCAGTGGACAGAGACATGGGGGTGGGTGCATATCAACACCAGCAGCGGACAGAGACATGGGGGTGGGTGCAGAGGACTCCCAGCAGTGGACAGAGACATGGGGGTGGGTGCAGAGGACTCCCATCAGTGGACAGAGACATGGGGGTGGGTGCAGAGGACTCCCAGCAGTGGACAGAGAGATGGGGGTGGGTGCACATCAACACCAGCAGTGGACATAGACATGGGGGTGGGTGCAGAGGACTCCCAGCAGTGGACAGAGACATGGGGGGTGGGTGCAGAGGTCTCCCAGCAGTGGACAGAGACATGGGGGTGGGTGCAGAGGTCTCCCAGCAGTGGACAGAGACATGCGGGTGGGTGCAGAGGTCTCCCAGCAGTGGACAGAGACATGGGGGTGGGTGCTGAGGACTCACAGCAGTGGACAGAGAGATGGGGGGGTGTACATCATTATCAGATGACCACAACTCCATGGGTATATGTACAAATCCCTAACTTTGGACAATGATGATAGTGCCATAACAACACATCGCTGACAGCAGTGTCCCACTCCCAGGAGGATGGATGTCTTTCCCCCACTGCATGACACACCACATGTGGGTGTGAGGACAAATTACACATGCATACCCACCCCTGGCAGATGCAGCACAATACACACACTGAGATCATGCCACAAGACTGTATAGTCATGTCACTGCCTACTAAACTAAGAGAGCCAAAGAGAACACACACTGTCATGCACATCCCAGGACTGATAGGAATGTTCAGGTGCTGGGCCAGCCACCAAGATGTTGTCTGTCATGGAAGGAATAGGGTGGAGTTCCCACAGATACAATGCCCACAATTGTGAGTCAGGTGTTCAAATACCCAGCAGAACAAGTACCATATGTGTGCTAGGCTGGGATTACACACATGCATTGTGCTGAAAAGGGACAATTTCTCCATGAAGGCATGGCAAAATACTCTATACACAAGTACAGTGAGTACCAAGGATGGCACAGATGATGCAGCCGGAGACATTGCTGAGCACGCATGGCCAGAGTTGAAGGGATCCATCACCAACAAAGGAAATGTAGACACAGGTCAACACAACAATTGTGCAACTCTCTGCAGGGAAGATGTCAGGTGCCACAGAGGAAGGAACACTCCTTGGGACAATGTCTCCAAATACAAAGAGCATACACGACAAAGACTCTTTGCAGAGACCTTGTGATGGCACGCAGATACCAGGTTCCACCCCATGAGCAGCAGACTACAACATTTCCCTGAAACATAACACATGCCCACAACCCCAACTCCTGTAGCATCAGCATCAACATCAATACCTGAAATGCAAGACTTTTCTAACGAAAATAGAAAATGCTTTATTCAGCATGAAAATAATAATGTGTAAACGAGACTATTCACAAAGGCCAATGGCCAGTCCATATCATCAGTCCTTGGAGGGGCGGACACATGGCCATGCGTCTCCCCTAGCTTGTCTGCACATCAGAAGACTCTGTGTCGTCGACTGGGGGGGGGGGGCATCATGTGGGGAAGGACCAGGCACCGCAGGGACAGGAGGGGGAAGGGTAGGTGTGGTGGGTGCAGGGACGGACGAATCCACCACACGGGGTGGGGCAGCGCCAAAGGTGGAGGTGAGCTCAGCGCTGCACTCTTCTGCCAGTTCTTCAAGCGTCTCCCCTGCACTCAGAGAAACAACAGGCCCCAAGGAGGGGGGGGTCGGAGGGATGGGTTGCAGCGCTACTGGGGGAGGTGGTGGACAGGCTGGGGGACTTAACTCCCCTACCCGTGGAGTGCCTTGACCGTTTCTGGCCAGGTGAACTAGTGGGGCTGAGGCCCAGCCCAGCAAAGTAGGCCTCCTTCTCCGAATCTGGGGCAGGGGAGCCAAGGGGAGTGGCATCAGAGGGACTGGGGAGTGAGTCATGTGGACGAGGACTGTGGCTGCGTGCCTGCCTGTGTGCCCCAAACCCAGTGGGTGTGCCTGCTTCCCCCTAAGTGTGCGTGTCAGGAGGTGTGCGCCTGCCCTTACGTGGTGGTGTGCTGCTTGTGTCTGGTGGGGTGCATGTGTGTGGATGTCTTGGTGTGCTTGGGACAGGCATGGATGTGGGACTTGTGGATGGGGCAGGGGTAGGGGGGGACTCAGCGGTCCAGGTGACTCACTACTGCCGTCAGTGACGAGTCCAGGGACCTCAGCAACATCCGTTGGTCAGACATCGCTGATGACATGCCCTCCATGTACGACACCATCTGGGTCAGCAGTCTGGTGTGGCCATGGAGGACAGTCAGGATCGATGTCTTCCCAACTTGCAACTGCCGCTGAATGTCCACAGACTCGGCAGTGAGGGCAGCAGGGGGGGCAGGGGCAGGGGGTGCGGTGCTTGGCACAAAGGAGACACGGTGTGGCCTAGCACGGACAGAAGGGACCCGAGCAAGTGGGAGGGCGGTGATGGGAATGGAGGGGGCAGGTACGGATGGAGTGCTGCTGCCAGCTGTTGGAGCAGCCTCCGCCCCCTCAGGGAGTTCAGCCTCGGACCCGTCAGCCTCGTAGTCAGTGTTGGTACTGGGCAGGTCCTCCGCCTCACTCCCCTCGCCCTCGGTGCCACTTGAGTCCGCCGACTCCTCAGCAGTGGTGGCACCACTGCTCGATCCCTCCTCCACGTCCGTGCCAGTGTCTCCCTCGGTGTCCTCCGATGATGCTGTGGGCAAGGTGAAGAGACAGGAAAAAATCAGTCACCTGTATACATCTGACACATAGGTCCAAACAAAATAGGCAACGGTGCATATCAGGAAAGGCATCATGAGTAACATCTAGAATACTCCCCACATATGTAAGCCCTGCACTCCCCAGTTGGTTGACCCACCATGCCACTTGGAACAATGCAAATTAGGAAACAACAGCAAATAACTTGAAATCATAAGATCATGAGAAGCTAGTGTCTGGGATCAGTTGAGCACAGCAAGACTATGAAGGCATGCCACCTCTTGTTCACTGTGAACCAAACAGTATTGTCGCACCCAAGGCCAAATACCACATGCCAATGCAGAAGGTGTCCCCACACTCAGAGACCTGTGAGTACTTTTGAAACCCCAAAGAAATACATTGTGACTCCTGGAGAATCACAACCCTTTACACAATGGACATGTCTAGAATGTGTGAATGTGGCACTCTGTGAACACAACACACATGTGTCTGTATAGCAGAAGTCACACAAGGAGGTGCACACCAAACTACATGTACACAGTCATTGTCTGAGCTGCCAGACTCATTCAAATCAGCCACAGTTAGGCAGAAATGGCGTATCAGTAAGTACATATACATGGCACCACGGTGGTCTGGATGACTTGAAACTCGTAAGTTGGTATTAGCAAGAACCAAGGACTAACCCAAATGCTACCACACTGTGGGAACATGTATATGTATGAACTCCAAACAAGTTTTGTTAAAACTGTGCCTTACTTTAAAATGTGCCAGCGTGTCTCTGGAAAGTGTAAAGGTGGTGTCTTGTGCACTTCCTTGGGAGACATCTGTCATGCAGGCACATCATTGTCCTTCACAACAAAACAACAAGGTCAAGCATATGAAACATTGAGACATGTTGAGAGGTGTAGTGAGTGCCAATGGACATTTTCTCTGAGTAACAACTTGAATAATTTCATTTGTCACATGGCTATCCGTCACCTGATCACACAGTTGGCTACACATATGACCTACTGACTGTCATCTGGAGTGGCACACATGTCCACACCCAGGACAATGCATAAGTTAATGGGCCTGCAATTGTTTAGCAAAAAAGCCTAGCTGTACTGTGGGTTTCCCCTCATGGCAAGCCAGAATGTACCTACAGATGTCAGCACACAAAGTCACAACTGTGTAGCATCTGAACCACACACAGGTGCCAAAAATGTACAAGCAGGAAACATGATTGTCAAAAACTGACACAGGCTACGATGCACGAACATTAAGCACTGGCCAACATCACGGGGGCACTGCATGATGACTTTCTGTACTGCGAATCATCACACACAAGTCAGAACTGGCAATGAAACATCAGGGTTGAACATGTACACCCCTCCTGCACACACCCACCCATACCTGAGTCAATGTGACTGATACCGATCAAGAAGTGACACCTCTTATTCAGGGTTACAATAACTGTGCTTGAAAACTAGCTTCATTAACACGACATCACCTTGTAGGGCTGCCAAAACATATTGGTCACAAACAAACATCAACAGATTGTTGTGAATAGCCACACAGGCACTGCCCAGTGTGAGTATGCACAAGCAAACTGGTGTATCCCTGTCCAGTGGACAAATGTACCACACATGTGAAAAATACTACCTAGGCCAGGGAACAATGCCACAGAGGCAGAGCCATGCTGAACCACAGTGAATGTGCACAGTGTTGGATGACACACATGAGTAGGAGGGCAGGCTGTGTCAGGGGACTGTAGTGGGCACACTGCTCCATGGTCCTGGAATGAGCTGACTGTAACAGGAGCAACCGTCCCGGCACTATGCATATATCCCACTCATGCACATCATGTCTGAGGCCACAACATTGGTAATGCATGCTGCAAGTCTGTTCATTTGAAACCTCACACTCCTATGTTGAGAATCAGCATCAGTGCCAACAATTATGCACCCCCAAATGACTGAACAGGACAGGGCACAGGCAGACCACCCCCACACATGATGCTGAAAGCAGTGTGCACCTTGATTAACTGGCAGCCTAGATGACCATATGCAATAGTGATAACACACAGACCAGGAAACACATGTCAAGGAGGGGAAGGGAGGAAGAACAGCACAGGTTGACTTGGGGGAACAGGATATGCACTGCACATATATACCCTGGCAGTGTATCCAGGCGACTGAGCAGCTACAAAAGCTGGCGACACACAACAAACACACATATACCTACCCCCTTCCTGCTGCTGTAACTCCTGTATCCACCTATCCAGGTCAGGGAAGACCACCGCCAGGACACGCTTCATCTGGTGGGTCAGGCGCCGGCGCCCGCCATGCTTGCGAGGAGCCTCCTCCTTCAGCATGACCCGGGCGATCCTCCGGGTCCAGCACCGGATGTCCTGCCATCTCTTCCTCACTTGTGGCAGGTGCCGACTGCGACCCTTCACCGATTGCACGGCCTTGACGGCATATTTCCAGATCTTCCCCTTGTGGTAGGCGGTTACCTGTGTGGATGACAAAGTGGGACAACATCACTACACCTGCACCATGTCACAGAGACACACATTTGAACATCTTTGATTTGTTGAACAGGACATAGTATGCTGGCAAGTAATAGCACCTTAGTCATACGGACTTTTTCCACTGGGGACGCACCAATGCACTACATGGCATAGTAAGTAAGTACACAGGTGGCATGAGGGGTGCGAAACAATCCCTGATCATGGCACACACTGTGCATCCCAAGCAACACAAGGCTGATGGCCAGCACCGCAAAGCAGTCACATGCCCCAGGCCACTGACGAAACTGCAGCAGAGTACACAGACACACACAGGCACAGATCAATCACCTGCCATTATCAACAGCAGATACAAAGCTCACTCTGCACATGTGCCACTTGCCACGGGGGTGTCACAGGTGTGGGGCTAGCTCAGCAAGTCAGACACACAGCACGGCTTCCTTCTCACATCAGATGGGACGAGCAGTTGCCTCCTCCATGCAGCTGTGGTGCAACACTCCACATAGACACTCACCCACATGACAAGGAACATTCACACACATCAATGTCCAGGGGGCGTACACATCATTTGGACACTCTCACCACAGCTCCACTCAACTCACAAACATCTGTGGGTGCAGTCACCTGTCACACCGGGGTGACCACTGAATCACCGCAGGACAATAGAACAAGAATGCCCAAGAGGATTAGCCAGGCTGAATGTGCCATGCACTATGCAGTGAATGTCACAGTAAGCACAATGCAAGTGAGGAGTGCACACATGAACTACATCAAGCCCTGCATGAGAGACATAAGCCATCCGCCCCCCCCCAGGACCCACTGTAAACAACATTGCATGTCTGTCACACCTGGACACAATGCCAGAAGTGGCAGACACAAAAAAGGTGCACAGGCAAAGGTAGTGGAGTCAGCACTCACCTGCTCCCCTGGTCGACCATACAGAATGGGCTACTGTGGGAGGATCACATCCAGCAGGGCCTCGTTCTCCTCCTGGGTGAAAGGCTGGGCCCTCTCCACAGTCCTTGACATGGTGCCAGAGGGAGACAATATAGCAGCAGTGGTATCGACTGACATGTTGTGCAGGCAAGTGCCCTCTCATGGGTTCTGCCTGCCTTATATCTGCATTGCTGGCCTATTTCATTTACAGGAGTACAGAGTGATTGGTCAGACTCATTTGCATCCTACGTTTCCTCCAATCCCTTTAAAAACATACACCAGTGACAGCCTTAGCATCTTTCGAATTTGCAGCATCATGTCAAGTCAACAACCACTTTGCAACAATGTATAATGTGACCAACTGCTTTTTCCATTTCCAGACCACATGATGTAAAGTTTTTAACTTGAAACTCGGTATCCATGACAACCAGCATGCATTTAGGCCCTAATACTTATCCCTCATGTGTCCTCATTGTAATTCTTAAATCCCCACACAGGTATGGCGCTTTTCACACGTACCACTAGGGCACCATCACTACAGTGATACGGGCCGTACTCACGCGTGTACGTGCCGTACACACGTGAGTACGTACCGTATCACTAGGGCCTACGGTACCCCAACTATAGTGATAGGCACGTACTCACGCGTGTACGGGCCGTACACGCGTGAGTACGTGCCGTATCACTAGGGCCTACGGTACCCCAACTATAGTGATAGGCACGTACTCACGCGTGTATGGGCCGTACACGCGTGAGTACGTGCCGTATCACTAGGGCCAACGGTACCCCAACTATAGTGATAGGCACATACTCACGCGTGTAGGGGCCGTACACGCGTGAGTACGTGCCGTATCACTAGGGCCTACGGTACCCCAACTATAGTGATAGGCACGTACTCACGCGTGTATGGGCCGTACACGCGTGAGTATGTGCCGTATTACTAGGGCCTACGGTACCCCAACTATAGTGATAGGCACGTACTCACGCGTGTACGGCCGGTACACGCGTGAGTACGTGCCGTACAGGCGTGAGTACGTGCAGTATCACTAGGGCCTACAGTACCCCAACTATAATGATAGGCACATACACACGCGTGTACGGGCCGTACACGCGTGAGTACGTGCCGTATCACTAGGGTCTACGGTACCCCAACTATAGTGATAGGCACGTACTCACACGTGTACGGCCCGTACATGCGTGAGTACGTGCCGTATCACTAGGGCCTACGGTAACACAACTATAGTGATAGGCACGTACTCACGCGTGTATGGCCCGTACACGCGTGAGTACGTGCCATACATGCATGAGTACGTGCAGTATCACTAGAGCCTACGGTACCCCAACTATAGTGATAGGCACGTACTCACGCGTGTACGACCCGTACATGCATGAGTACGTGCCGTACACGCGTGAGTACATGCAGTATCACTAGGGCCTACGGTACCCCAACTATAGTGATAGGCACGTACTCACACGTGTACGGGCCGTACACGCGTGAGTACGTACCGTACACGCGTGAGTACGTGCAGTATCACTAGGGCCTACGGTACCCCAACTATAGTGATAGGCACGTACTCACGCGTGTACGGGCCGTACACACTTGAGTACGTGCCGTATCACTAGGGCCTACGGTACCCCAACTATAGTGATAGGCACATACTCACGTGTGTACGGCCCGTACACGTGTGAGTACGTGCCATACATGCGTGAGTACGTGCAGTATCACTTGGGCCTACGGTACCTCAACTATAGTGATAGGCACGTACTCACGCGTGTACGGGCCGTACACGCATGAGTACGTGCCGTATCACTCGGACCTACAGTAACACAACTATAGTGATAGGCACGTACTCACGCGTGTACGGCACGTACTCACGCGTGAGTACGGCCCGTACACACGCCCTCAGAGCATGTGTACTGCGTTTCACAGCTTACATTGGTGATAGGAGGCGCACACGAAAGGAATGGAGGTGTCAGACTCGCACAAGGCTGTACATCAAGTCATTGTCAGTGCAGTCCTTCATGTGCAGGGCCTAGGTGTGTCAGGCAGTGATGTGGCACATGTCTCCTCATGTTGTGGCACAATAGATGTGTGATGAGCTGTTTACACGTCATGTGTGATGGAGCACTACGTGGCATACTTCCCCTTCACACTTTGCACATGTGTGCATGTAGGACACACATGCATCACTGGTATGGCTAGTCACCAACACCCGCAACTGTCCCCTGATTCCAGGTACATGGATAATTACACCGGACATGTGACTACCAACGTGCCATGATGTGACTATGTCATGTGTGTGTCATGTGTTCCCATGAGCTTGCCGTTGGTGTTCCGTCAACTCCATCTGCTGTTGCAGCATCCAACATGTGTCTGTGTGCATATGTACATGACACACATATACGCACACCATGCCACATGTGGACTCACACGTTACATGCGTCATGATGGTTCGAAGATGACTTCCTGACATGAGGCAATATCTGCGTTGTCTCAATGTCTGTGTCATCAGTTTTTGACATATACCCCTTCATGGAAATGTGCGTTATCTGTCCTTTTTGAGATGACATGTGACCTGTGCGTCTAGACTCCCGCCAGCTGTCTGTATGAGATAACATCCTTCAAATGCTGATATGTGGATGTCTGTCACTCATGTAATGTGTCTGGCTGGTCACTTACACTGGCCCACAGCTATTTTAATAGCATGTCACGTCAACATTGCCATGCAACTATTGTGGCTGGCTCTTCGTAGGAGTATCACCTGGCTGGCCTACGTGTCCTGGATGTATTGCACAGACCAGACTCTGTATTAAGCAGATGTGTATTAGCTGTTGAACATGTGCTCACCTCAGTGACATTGGTGTGGTAATGTACTCACTCTTCGTTATTCCTTCCAAATCTCTGCAGGGCACCGCCTCTCCCCAGACGAATGCCAGACCTGGATGCCATACGTGAACATGACTGCATACGCAGATACCGCTTCTCGCAAGAGTTGATAGAGAACTTGACCCGCCGGCTTGAACCACACCTCCAACCACAACACAGGTATCCTACAGCTCTGACCCCCAAGATGAAGGTGATGGCAGCCCTACATTTTTTTGCCACCGGCATGTTTCAATTGACCATAGCTGATGTTGGTGGCATGTCCCAGACAATGTTCAGCCGTGTCCTGCATGATGTTTTAGAAGCCATGTTGGTGCACCTGGATGAATTCATCCATTTTCCCACTCGTGAGCAGTTGACACGTGTCAAGGGTGAGTTCTATGCCCTGGGAGGGATGCCTCACGTAATTGGGGCCATTGATGGGACACATGTGGCTTTGGTACCACCACAGGCACAGGGGGTAGCCTTTCGGAACCGCAAACATTATCACTCTATCAATGCCCTTGTGGTGTGTCTTGCTAACATGCTGATTTCCCATGTCTGTGCCCGTTTTCCAGGGTCCGCACACGATGCCAACATCATGAGGCGTAGCAGGGTGCCAGAAATGATGCTGCAGCTGCTCGCGGAACGAGCATGTCTTGTTGGTGGGTATACTCTGTTAGTCCTGTTTTTAGCGCTATCTTTGTATCTTACGGCATCTCCTGACCCACTTCTTCACATGATGTTTCCATGTATGGCTATCCCAACATGCCATGACTGATGACGCCTCTCCGCAACCCCAGAACAGCCGCAGAACACCGGTACAACGACACCCATGGGCAGACGAGGCGCGTGATTGAGAGGACGTTTGGACTCCTGAAGAGAAGATTCCGGTGCCTCCACAAGACCGGCGGCGCACTCCCATATGCCCCGGTGAAGGTCTGCAAAATCTTCATTGTGTGCTGCATGCTGCACAACATGGCAGTGGAGAAGGCTGTGCCACTCATCCTTGATCCCGATGAGCAGGATCATCCACCCGTGGAGGATGAAGGGCTTGGGCACGGGGCAAGTGAGGATGAGGATGAGGATGAGGACATCCGGAGTCAGCTTATCCGCAACTTCTTCTCATAATGGTGAGTCCCTGAGTCTGAGGGTGCACGCTTTGAGCCTTGTGTGGCATGTGTTGCAATGTGTGTGTCCAGCTGACTGTGTGCTAAGTGACTTGGAGGTGTGTTCTGATGTGTTATTCAAGTGATGATGTCATTCCACACATTTCAGCTGGTACACTAATTTTTTTAAGAGCATGGTGACAACATCATTCCTGTAGAGTACATGTACATGTCTGTGGATTACTAGCTCTTCGCTGACTTGTTGTGTGTCTGTCCTCCCCAGGTTCTTGCGGCTGTCCTCTGCTCATGTCATCATTGCCCTCCTGCTATTCCTCATGAGTATTGCAACGTGTGCTGGATCAGAGTTACATGCACAGACATGGTGAAAAGACATTTTGGGTAAGGAGCGCAGCAAGGCATTTTGTGGGTGGTACGTGTTTGTGATATGTGGGGACTGCTCCTGTGCATGTTGTTACCATGCATACATGTCGACTCACCATGGGGCACATTACGTGTTGCATGGCTCCCATGAATTGATAGTCACCCTTCCTGACAGTCATCTGTAATGGTTTGTGGATTCTGATGAAGGCATCAATGTGTGTATTACGTCCCTCAGGAACATACAGGATGCTTATGGTGGACATAGTGTGGGACATCCCCATATGAGGCTCAATGGGGGATTGCAGACTCTCCGTGTGCAGCAAGGGGTGTTAGGCTCAACCCCTTCACTTGTGTGCCAGCTCAGTAGGATTTACCACATCTGTGTGTTGAAGGGGGTGTCCAGTGTAGGTCACACATGGTCAGCCAAATGACCTGTGAGTCTGTTCCACTTGATGCATTTCCCTTAGTGTGAGGCTGAGTAATAAAGGTGTTTGTCACACTCCAAGGTGCCTCATCTCTGTCAATGCAGGTCTCTTGCCACTTTGCATGCGGCATATCTGGCATAGTTGTGGAAGATTATGCATAGGAGTCCATGTGTAGTTTAGCAACATGCATGCAGTTGCTCATGGATTAGGCTCCCTATTGGGCATAAAGTACATGGTCGTGCATGTTTTTTGGCATGTTGGTCCACACAATGGGCCATCAACAGCTGCTGAGGGTGTGTCTCCTGTGCGCAGGACGGCCTTCAGTTTCCTGATCCGGTGTCATGCTTCTTTGGTGATTGTGCATGCATTGTCTCTGGGTGTGCCATGTGACACTGGACAATCCTTACTTTACACACGCGCCTGTTGCAGTTGTCCTTCTGACATCCTAGTCTTTGTGTGCAAATTCTGGCATTTTGCAAGGAGATGCCGCCTGCTGCTGCGGCCCCTGCAGCAAGGGCCCACAGAGTATCCAGATTTGGCAACACACACGCCTCCAAGATGCTCCTCACTTCCTCCCTCCACCCATTCATTTTGCTGTCCTCAGCTTGTCTATGCCACTGTTGCCGCCACGCGGTGCCAAAGGCTGGACCATCAGCACATGCAAGGTGCACATTGCACCACCATCCTGTCCTTGCATAACCCACATCACACTACAGTCTGATGTAGCAGCCACACTCCGAGCTATGTCCTTCTGCACATCTAACGCCTGCTGTCAGAGATACCCTGGGCACACAGACGACACCTTTGCATGCTGAGTGTGCAACTCCAACTGCCTACACTGCGCTGCCCCGCCTCCCAGGCCCTGTCACACCAACCAGGTCACGTCCCTAATACTTCCCACCGGCTCTGTAGCCCAGCAAGGGCATGGGAGTGGGACTCAAGGCTTCAGCATGTAGAATGGTGTCATCGTCTGGGACATGGCACAGGTATCATCTCTCAGCATGTCAATCTACAGAGTGTCCAGGACCCCCCTCTCCACCATCACATGTGCACAGCACCTCATCATCAGCTGGTATGCCATTGACAGCCAGGTGCTTCTCACCCTCAACAAAGACACAGACATTGGCAGTTCCATCATTCAAGTATGCATGAGATCCATTGATGAATGGCTGAACACGAGCCACCTGAGGCTGGACTTGTACAGGACTGAGGTGATCATCTGAGGATTGTCCCCTTCCAGCTGGGTCAAGGGCTTGTGTCCCACCCGCAAGAGCCCTGCACAAGCACCCAGTGGCCACGCACACAAGATGGTGTGCATCATGTTTGGCTCGCTCACATTTGCCATGCTAGTCCACAGCATCTGTACCTCATGCTGCAACGCCCTCTGCATTATGCACATGATCCACAGATAGATCCACTCCAAGAAAAGACAGACCATCCCCCAGGTCCATGACAACATCCGTGTCAAATACTGCCCTGCCCTCTACGGAGCAAGTACATCCAAACTCCCAGGAAACTTGTCCACATCCAGGGTGCATCTGCACACCTCAGCTTCAACACCCTGCGCCCCAGCCACCTCACCATCCACCATAGATAGCTGCAATGGATCACTGTCTGCTGCAGGATGACCTCCACACTCCCCACCCACACTCAGGAGGCAGTCCACAACCCCGACCCCAAACCAACCTTGTACGTCTGTCATCCTAGATCCCGTTGGGCCATCTCCGTGCATCCAACCTTGCCCTGGCCACCGTTCTTCACATCCACCGTACTCCAGCATACAGGACATTGTTCTCCCACCTGGCCACACATACCTGGGACTCCCTCCCCGGGAACCTCCACATGAGCCATGACCTCTACGCCTTGATGATAATCTCCCAAATAGGTCTGTCCGCACAGTTTAGCAAGCCCCCCCTCAGCAGCCAGAAGCCATCACAGGTGAGTGTTGTGCTCCATGCCTACATTGAATGATACCTTGTGACCCATGTGTGTCCTGTACCAGACTCTGATCCCAGGGTATGGATGGCTGGAGTTGGTTCAACACTCAGGCATAGTTTGACATTTCCACACACATATATTGTTGAATAATGCAAAATGACAGGAACGTCTCATGACCAAAGTAATATATTTATTTGCGGTGGGGTACGTGTTTTAGTAGATGAAATTAGGTGCTCTACCGGGGGAATAGAATCCAAAGTTCACAGGGGGAGATGGTATCCTTGGCATTGGAAGTCATCAGAGTCCAGGGCACAGTGTTGGTCATCATTGGTCAGACTGTGACCAGCAAGTCCATGTGGCAGAGAATGTCATTGGATAAGGTGCTGCTGTTGCGCCAGAGGGCCAGGTGCCAGGCCAGGTGACCTGGGAGATGTGGATGGTCCGCTGACTCTCACGGTCTTTTCCGAGGACGACCCACCTTCCTCCGGGGACACTCAGATGCAGGCCTTGACGATGTTTGGGACGCTCCGTCAGACGAATCCTCCTCCTCCTCCTCCTCCTCCTCCTCCTCCTCCTCCTCCTCCTCCTCCTCCCTCCCTGTGTCTGGTGCTGGTCTACGCCTGTTGGCACAGGGAGGGTTGCCCATGATTGGCTCATGTCCCTGTGCACCGCCAGGAGCTCAGCCAGTCTTGCCTCCATCCGTCATTGGTGTTGTTGATGACTGGCATGATGCTCGACCTGCAGGTTCTTTATCTCATCGAGGGTCCCCTGCATCTCTGAGAGTCTTGACACGACCTGGTTGATGCCTCTGGTGTCACGCTGGTAAGTGTCCAGGATGTTGCGTATGTGTGACATACCGGTGTCCTGAGCTGGCTGGTCAGGTTCGCGCCTCCGCCTGCCTCCACTCCCACCACCCCTGCCCACTTGAGCCTGGCCTGCCCTTGTGGGCACATCGGGTCTACGGGACCCCTGAAGGATGGCATTTGCAGGGTTGCCTGCCTCCTCCTGGGTGCCCGGAGAACCTTGTCCCTCCTTGTCAGACTGGCTCTGTTGTTCAGTGCGAGGAGGGCTCCTGGGTATGTCCTGGGATGTGGCAGGAATGGGGGGGGTGGTTGGCACAGATGTACCTGACGCAGGTGCTGCAGGGGCTTGGGCACCAGAGGGTCCAGGTTGGTTGGGGTCATCCACGGAGTGGTGAGAGTCGTCGCTGCCGGTGGGATCATCTTCACGCGGAGCCGGGGACTGCGATTCTTTCCCCCCAGTGTTGGGGGAGATCGACGACGTTGCCCTGTGTGTGAGAGAGAGACAATGTTAATGGTGTTTCATGCGACATCTATGTTTCATACATATTCAAGTTGACACAGTTCCTCCAGGTAGTTGGATGTGCCTAGCATTCCTCTCAATGTCCACTTAGGGATGGGGATGTTGCGGGGGACAGATTGGGATGTTCTCCTGAGTGTTTGACCTGTAGATTGTTGGCTATGATGCTTATTTGGCTATGGATTGGTCTTGTTGTGTCACATGTCCATTGTGGGAGTGTGTAAATCCGTTGCCTGCCCCGGGGGTGTGTGCTTCTGTTAGGGGGGGGTGTGACCTGGCCTGCTGTTGTGTGTAGTGTGAGTTGTCATTGGGTCTCCCAGGTGATGTGTCTGTCCCCTCATGGTGCATGCTGGCATGACAGTGAGTGTGAGTTCCTGTGCTAGATACCTGTGCTTGTGGAGTTGGTGTTTGAGTGAACAGTGGTCCCAGGAGGGCCTTGTGCTGCATACAGCAGGGCCAAGTGTCAGCTACCTTGTCAGTACTTGGCCAGTCCCTGTGCATTGTGCATGGGTATGTACCAATGCCATGTGGGCTGAGGGCATTGGTGTCTGCGTCTCATTTTCACAATGTGTTGTGTAGGGCCCACCCTTCCAGCCTCCCGGACATCCAGTCTTGTGTTTGTGGTTGTTGTAGCCTTGGACATGGCCTTGCCTTGATTTGTGAAGGGTGCATGGAGATGTTAGTGGCATGAGCGTGGTTTTTGAGTGTGGTTGTGTGCGGAGAGTGCTTGGGGGAAGTTGCGTGCATTTGATGTATATGTGGTGTGGACCCCATTGCCCCCATGTTACATAACTTGTTTGTGTACTCACCAGGCTCTGCGACTCCTTCGACTCCGTGTACTCCCACCGGCGGTAGCAGGGCCATCACCTTCTCCTTCCAGGGATGGTAGTGTACGGGTCTGCGGGGCGGCCCACTTCCAGTGATGTTACTCTGTGCATATTCTTCGTTCATTTTCCTCTTGACCGCCCTGCGCAGATCGTACCACCTGGCTTGGCATTCATGCCTGGTCCTTCGGATGGGCGCAACAGCATTCACCTTATCGACAATCCTCTGCCACATGGCAGATTTTTCAGCTATGCTGCTCTGTCTGACCAATGTTCCAAACAGCTGTGGCTCGACTCTGATGACTTCGTTGACAAGGAGGTCCAGCTCCGCCGTTGTGAACTTTGGATTCTTGTCTGTGGGCATGGTGTGGGGTGTGGGTGTGGGTGTGGATGGTTGTGGGTGTGTGGGTGTGAATGTGACGGTGTGTGTGTGAATGTGAAGAGGGGGATGTTTGTGAAGGAGGTTGTGTGAAGGTGTGTGAGTGAAGGTGTAGTGAAGGTATCAGTAATGTAGAGTTGTTTCTCTGTGGGGTCTGGAAGCAGTGGGTCTGTTGCAAAGGCTCATGGGTTGTGTGTGTGGGCCCTTTTTATTGGTCCATTTTTGGGTGTGGCTGTGTTTGAATTTTGGTGGGTGCGTTATAAGAGGTGGTTGTGATTTGGGGCCTCTGTTTGCCTGTTTGGATGTGCCAGGTCAGTCATTGAGATGTATTTTGTCATGTAGACGTGTTTTGTGGTGTTGTGCGAGTCAAATTGACCCTCCTTGTGCTGTTTGACAGTGTCCTGGTTCTGTAAGAGTATTTTTCGCGTAGGTACGGTCCGTACATACGCGATGCTGGGTGAGGGTGCTGGGGTACAGTGTTGGAGTGCGGCACGTACATGTGGTGGGGGTATGGTGCGTACAAGTGCGGGCCTGGGGTACGGCACGTACATGCGAAGGTACGGCGCATACATGCAGGGGTAAGGCGCGTACATAGGGGGGTACGGCGAGTACAGGTGCGGGCCTGGGGTACGGCGCGTACATGCGGAGGTACGGCGCGTACATGCGGGGGTAAGGCGCGCACATGGGGGGGTACAGCGCGTACAGGTGCAGGCCTGGGGTACGGCATGTACATGCAGAGGTACGGCGCATACATGCGGGGGTAAGGCGCGTACATAGGGGGGGGTGTGGCGCGTACAGGTGCGGGCCTGGGGTATGGCACATACATGCGGATGTACGGCGCGTTCATGCAGGGGTAAGGCGCGTACATGGGGGGGTACGGCGCGTACAGGTGTGGGCCTGGGGAACGGCGCGTACATGCGGAGGTACGGTGCGTACATGCGGGGGTACGGCGCGTACATGGGGGAAGGCGCGTACATGGGGGTATGGCGCGTACATGGGGGTACGGTGCGTACAGGTGCGGGGCTGGGGTACAGTGGGGACAGGGGGGGTAAGGCGTGTACATGGGGGTACGGCGCGTACATGGGGGGTACGGCGCGTACAGTTGCGGGGCTGGGGTACAGTGCGGACAGGGTGGTGTACGGTGCTGACATATTGGGGTAGGGGGGCTGTACGGCTCGTACACGGGCATCAGTTTACCCGTGTACATGTGTGCTACTGCGTTGGCTCCGTACGGGCAATTTTACGTGCGATTGTGTATTCGGACGGACGGTCGGAATCGTACTTGCATGCTCGGACTTGTGTTTTACGATTTGCACGTAAAAATGCCCGGCTCACTCTCGTACACTTTTCCCGACGATATTCGTACGTAAAAACTTTCCGACGCCCTCTCGTACACTTTTCCCGACGCTATTCATATTTTTCACGTACAAATCGTACTTGGCCGTTTGTACGGTACTTGTACGACTCGTACGTAAAAAAATACGGATACGGGTCGTACGCAAATTATTTTTAACGGATCGGAATCGGCACCTTAATGTTTTTGATTATAATCAATTTAGAATATATATAGTTATTTGTTTGTAATTTGTTTAAATGTTTATAAAAAATGTTTGTTCGTAATTTTTAGATTTTTTTCAACATCATAACATGTTTCCATTTTTTGTTATTTTAAATATTTTTATATATTTATTATTTTTGTGTTTTTAACAATTTTGGTATTGTAGTTGATGTTTTGTTTATTTTTTTATTGACTTTATTGAGAATATTAATTTTAACCCTCTGCTATTCAACATTTTCCCTACTGTTGCTCTCACTGGAGTGGTAAAAGTAATTTTTACCCCCGGCTATCCAACACTATCCCTACTGTTGCACTCACTGGAGTGGGAATAGTCATTTTTACCCATCTGGTATCCAACACTTTCCCTACTGTTGAATTCACTGGAGTGGGAATAGTAATTTTAACTCCTACGCTATCCAACACTTTCCCTACTGTTGCACTCACTGGAGCAGGAATAGTAATTTTTACCCCTATGCTATCCAACACTTTCCCTACTGTTACACTCACCGGAGTGACAATAGTTATTTTTACCCCTCCGCTTTCCAACACTTTCCCTATTGTTGCACTCACTGGAGTGGGAATAGTCATTTTTACCCCTCCGCTATGCAACACTTTCCCCACTGTTATACTCACTGGAGTGGGAATAGTAATTTTTACGGATGCCTTATCCAACACTTTCCCTACTGTTACATTCACTGGAGTGGGAATGGTAATTTTTCACCTCCGCTATCCAACACTTTCCCTACTGTTGCACTTACTGGAGTGGGAATAGTAATGTGTTACCCCTACACTATCCAACACTTTCACTACTGTTGCACTCACTGGAGTGGGAATAGTAATTTTGTCACCTCCGCTATCCAACACTTTCCCTACTGTTGCACTCACTGGAGTGGGAATAGTAATTTTTACACCTCCGCTATCCAACACTTTCCCTACTGTTGCACTCGCTGGAGTATGAATAGTCATTTTTACCCCTCCGCTATGCAACACTTTCCCCACTGTTGCACTCACTGGAGTGGGAATAGTATTTTTACACCTCCGCTATCCAACACTTTCTCTACTGTTGCACTCACTTGAGTATAATAGTAATTTTTATCCCTACACTATCCAACACTTTTCTTAGTGTTGCACTCAATGGAGTGCAAAATGTAAGTTTAATTTTATTTTAGTAATATTTTAATTTATAATATAATTTTTCTTATTAGATTTTGTGGTATAGGTATATGTATAGTTATATATATTTAGGTGCCGATTCCGATCCGTTAAAAAAATTTACCGTCCGACTAGTATTCGTATATTTTTACGTACGAATCGTACAAGTACCGTACAAACTGCGAAGTACGATTCGTACGTGAAAAATACATACGAATTGCGTCGGGAAAATGGTCCGAGAAGGAGCCGTAAATTTTTACGTCCGAATTGCGTTGGGAAAAGTGTCCGATAGGGAGCCGGACATTTTTACGTGCAAATCGTAAAACAGAAGTCCGAGCACGCAAGTACGATCCGTACCGCCCGTCCGAATACACAACCGCATGTAAAAGGCCCCGTACAGAGCGAACGCTGTAGCCTACATGTTCACGGGTAAACTTGTGCCCGAATACGAGTTGTACAGCCCCCCTCACCCCGCACATGTCAGCACCATACCTCTGTATGTCAGCACCGTACCCCCTCCGCACCGTACCCCAACACCATAGCACAGCCCCGCACCTGTACGCACCGTACCCCAACACCACAGCCCAGCCCGTACCTGTACGCACCGTACCCCAAAATCGTAGCCCAGCCACGAACCTGTACGCACCGTACCCCAACACCGTAGCACAGCTCCGCAGCTGTACACACCGTACCCCAACACTGTAGCACAGCCCGCACCTGTACGCGCCGCACCCCAACACCGTAGCACAGCCCGCACCTGTACGCGCCGCACCCCAACACCTTAGCACAGCCCCGCACCTGTACGCACCGTACCCCAACACCGTAGCACAGCCCGCACCTGTACGCGCCACACCCCAACACCGTAGCACAGCCCCGCACCTGTATGCACCGTAGCACAGCCCGAACCTGTACGCGCCGCACCCCAACACCGTAGCACAGCCCGTACCAGTACGCGCCGCACCCCAAAATCGTAGCCCAGCCACAAACCTGTACGCACCGTACCCCAACACTGTAGCACAGCCCCGCAGCTGTACGCACCGTACCCCAACACTGTAGCACAGCCCGCACCTGTACGCGCCGCACCCCAACACCGTAGCACAGCCCGCACCTGTACGCGCCGCACCGCACCCCAACACCTTAGCACAGCCCCGCACCTGTACGCACCGTACCCCAACACCGTAGCACAGCCCGCACCTGTACGCGCCACACCCCAACACCATAGCACAGCCCCGCACCTGTACGCACCGTAGCACAGCCCGAACCTGTACGCGCCGCACCCCAACACCGTAGCACAGCCCGTACCAGTACGCGCCGCACCCCAACACCGTAGCACAGCCCGCACCTGTACATGCCGCACCCCAACACCGTAGCACAGCCTCGCACCTGTACGCACTGTACCCCAACACCGTACCCCAGCACCCTCTACCCAGCATCGCATATGTATGGACCGTACCTACGCGAAAAAGACTCGTACAGAACCAGGACACAGTAAAACAGCACAAGGAGGGTCAATTCGACTCGCACAACACCACAAAACACGTCAACATGACTAAATACATCTCTATGACTGACCTGCCACATCCAAACAGCCAAACAGAGGACCAAATCACAACCACCTCTTATAACACACCCACCACAAATTCAAACACAGCCACACCCAAAAATTGGACCAATAAAAAGGGCCCACACACACAACCCATGAGCCATTGCAACAGACCCACTGCTCACAGACACCACAGACAAACAACTGCACCTTACTCACACCTAAACTACACCTTCACTTACACACCTTCACACAACCTCCTTCACAAACACCCCATCTTCACCTTCACACACACACCCTCACATTCACACCCACACACCCACACACCCACAACCATCCACAACCATCCACAACCACACCCCACACCATGCCCACTGACAAGAATCCAAAGTTTACTACGGCGGAGCTGGAGCTCCTTGTCAACGAAGTCATCAGAGTCGAGCCACAGCTGTTTGGAACAATGGTCAGGCAGACCAGCATAGCCCAAAAAAACAGCCTGTGGCAGAGGATCGTCGATAAGGTGAATGCTGTTGCGCCCATCCGAAGGACCAGGCATGAATGCCAAGCCAGGTGGTACGATCTGCGCAGGGCAGTCAAGAGGAAAATGAACGAGGAATACGCCCAGAGTAACATCACTGGAGGCGGGCTGCCCCGCAGACCCGTACATTACCATCCCTGGGAGGAGAAGGTGATGGCCATGTTTCCGCCGGTGGGAGTACACGGAGTCGAAGGAGTCGCAGAGCCTGGTGAGTACACAAACAACTCACGTAACATGGGGGGAATGGCATCCACACCCCAACTACAACAAATGCACTCACCTACCCCCAAGCCCTCACCGCACACAACCACACCCTAAAAACCACGCTCATGCCACTAACGTCTCCATGCCCCATTCACAAATAAAGGCAATGCCATGTCCCAGGCCACACCAACCGCAAACCCAAGACTGGATGTCTGGGATGCAGGGAGGGTGGGGCTAACACAACACATTGTGCAACTCAGAACCAGACACCAATGCCCACAGCTCATATGGCCTAGGTACATACCCATGCACCATGCCCAATGCACAGGGACTGGCAAAGTAATGACAAAGTAGCTGACACTTGGCCCAGCTGTAGGCAGCACAAGGCCCTCCTGTGACCATTGTACACTCAAACAACAACTCCACTAGCTCACATACCCAGCACAGGAACTCACACACACTGTCATGCCAGCATGCACCATGAGGGGACAGACACATCACCTGGGAGACCCAATGACAAATCACACTACACACAACAGCAGGCCTGGTCACCCCCCCCCCCTCACACAAGCACACACCCCCGGGGCAGGCAACGGATTTACCCACTCTCACAATGGACATGTGACACAACAAGACCAATCCATAGCCAAATAAGCATCCCAGCAAAAAATCTACTGGCAAACACTCAGGAGCACATACCAATCTGTCACCCGCAACATACCCGTCCCCAAGTGTACATTGAGAGGAATGCTAGGCACATCCAACCACCTGGAGGAACGGTGACTACTTGAATATGTATGAAACATGGATGTGGCATGAAACAGCATTAACATTGTCTCTCTCTCACACACAGGGCAACATCATCGACCTCCCCCCAAAAATGGGGGGAACAATCACAGTCCCAGGCTCAGCGTGAAGGTGACCCCACCGGCAGCGACGACTCTCACCACTCCGTGGATGACCCCGACCGACCTGGCCCCTCTGGTGCCCAAGCCCCTGCAGCACCTGCGTCAGGTACATCTGTGCCAACCACCACCCCCATTCCTGCCACATCCCAGGAGACACCCAGGAGCCCTGCTCGCACCGAACAACACAGCCAGTCTGACCAGGAGGGACAAGGTTCTCCGGGCACCCAGGAGGAGGCAGACGACCACGCTAATGCCATCCCTCAGGGGTCCCGTAGACCCGATGTGCCCACAACGGCAGGCCCGGCTCGTGTGGGCAGGGGTGGTGGGAGTGGAGGCAGGCGGAGGCGACAACCTGACCAGCCAGCTGAGGGAACCGGTATAGCACACATGCACCACATCCTGGACACATACCGGCGTGACACCAGGGGCATCAGCCAGGTAGTGGCGACCCTCAACGAGATGAAGAACCCGCAGGCCGAGCAACATGCCAGTCAACAACAACACCAAGGACGGATGGAGTCAAGAGTGGCTGAGCTCCTGGCGGTGCAAACGGACATGAGCCGCTCACTCCGTCGGATTGCCGACAACATGGGCAATCCTCCCTATGACACCAGGCGAAGACCAGCACCAGCCACAGGTAGGGAGGAGGATTCCTCCGACGGAGCATCACAGACATCGTCAAGGCCTGCATCTGAGGGTCCCCGGAGGAAGGTGGGTCATCCATGGAAAAGACTATGAGAGTCAGCGGACCATCCACATCTCCCAGGTCACCTGGCCTGGCACCTGGCCCTCTGGCGCAACAGCACCACCTCACCCAATGACATTCTCTGCCAGATGGACTTGCTGGTCACAGTCTGACCAATGATGACCAACACTGTGGTCTGGACTCTGATGACTCCAACTGACAAGGATGCCATCTCCCCCTGTGAACTTTGGATTCTATGCACCCGGTAGAGCACCTTACTTCATCCACCAAAAGACTTACCCCACCAAAAATAAATACTTAAGTTTGTCATGAGATGTTGCTGTCATTTGTCATTATTCACCAACGTATGTGTGTGTAAATGTCAAACTATGCCTGAGTGTTGAACTAACTCCACACATCCATACCCTGGGAACGGAGTCTGGTACAGGACACACATGGGTCACAATGTATCATTCACTGCAGACATGGAGCACAATACTCACCTGTGATGGCCTCAAGCTGCTGAGGGGGTGCTTGGGACACTGTGAGGACACACCTATTTGGAAGAGTAACATTAAGGCGTAGAGGTCATGCCTCATTTGGAGGTTCCCGGGTAGGGAGTCCCAGGTATTTGTTCCCAGGTGTGAGAACTATGTCCTGCATGCAGGAGTACGGTGGATCAGAAGAATGGTGGCCAGGTCAAGGTTGGATGCACGGAGATGGCACTACGGGGTCTCGGATGACAGTGGTACAAGGTTGGTTTTGGGTCAGGGTTGTGGCCTGCCTCCTGAGTGTGGGTGAGGAGTCTGAAGGTCATCCTGCAGCACACAGTGATCCATTGCAGCTATCTCTGCTGGACGGTGATGTGGCTGGGGCGCGGGATGTTGACGCTGAGGTGTGCAGATGCAGCCTGGATGTGGACAAGTGTCCCTGGATTTCGGATGTGGCTGCTCCGTAGAGGACAGGGCAGTATTTGACATGGATGTTGTCATGGACCTGGGGGATGGTCCGTCTTACCTTGGAGTGGATCTATCTGGGATCATGTGCATAATGCTGAGGGTGTTGCAGTGTGAGGTACATATGCTGGTGATTACCATGGCAAATTAGAGAAAGCAATCCATGATGCACAACATCTTGTGTGCGTGGACACTGGGTGCCTGTGCGGGGCTTCTGTGGGTGGGACACAAGCAGTTGAGCCAGCTGTAAGGGGACAATCCTCAGATGTTGACCTCAGTCCTGTACAAGTCCAGCCTCAGGTGGCTGCTGTTCTGCCATTCATCTATGGATCCCATGCAATCTTGAATATTGGAACTGGAAATGTCTGCGTCCTTGGTGAGGGTGAGGAGTGCCTGGCTGTCAATGGCATACGAGTTGATGATGAGGGCGTGTGCAAATGTGATGGTGGATAGGGGTGTCCTGGACACATTGTAGATTGACACGCTGAAAGATGATACCTGTGCCATGTGCCTCACGACGAAAGCATACTACATGCAGAAGCCTTGAGTCCCGCTCCCATGGCCTTGCAGGGGTACAGATCCGGTGGGGAGTAGGAGGGACATGACCTGTGGGTGTGACAGGTCCTGGAAGGCGTGGCAGCGCTGTGTAGGCAGTCGGAGTTGCAAACTCATCATGCAAAGGTGTTGTGTGTGCACTCAGTGCATGCCTGAGAGCAGGCGGGAGATGTGTGGATGGACCTTGCTTGAAGGGTGGCTGCAACATCACACTGTAGTGTGATGTGGGTCATGCAAGGACCTGAGGGTCGTGCAATGTGCATGTTGCATGTGCAGACGGTCCAGCCTTTGGTACCGCGTGGCTGCAACTGTGGCACAGACAAGCCGAAGACAGCCAAATTAATGTGTTGAGGGAGGAAGGGAGGAGAACCTTTGATGTGTGTGTGTTGCAAAATCTGGAAACTACGTGTGCCCTTGCTGCAGTGGCTGCAACAGCAGGCGGCATGTCCTGGGAATTATGCCACAATATCCACACAAAGACTAGGATGTCAGAAAGGACTACTGCAACAGGTGTATGTCAAGGAAGGAGTTACCGGTTTTCAATGGCACACACAGAGACAAAGGATGCACAATCACCAAAGATGACTGACAGCGGATCATGAAACTGAAGGCCGAGCTGCGCACAGGAAACACACCCCAGAAGGTGTTGACGGCCCGTGGGGGGGACTAACATGCCAAAACACATACACAGCCATGGACATCATACACAATAGAGAATCAAATACATGAAGAACAGCATGCAGGTTGCTAATCTACACATAGACTCATGCACAATCCTTGACAACCATGCCAGAGATGCCGCATGCACAGTGGCAAGAGACCTGCATTGACAGAGATGAGGCACCTTGGAGGCTGAGGAACACCTTTATTACTCATGCTCACACCTATGCAAAAGCATCAACATTAACAGACTCACAGGTCAATTGGATTATCATGTGGGACCTACACCGGACACCCCCTTTGCACCACAGATGCTGTAAATCCATTGTACTGGCACACAAGTGAAGGGGTTGAGCCAAACAGCCCCTGCTGCACACGGAGAGGCTGCAATTCCCCATTGAGCATCATATGGGGATGTCGCACAATATTTCCACCCGTAGCCTCCCGTATGTTTCAGAGGGAAGTTGTACACACATTGATGCCTTCATCACAAACCACAATCCCATAACAGATGACTGTCACGAAGTGTGACTATCAATTCATGTGAGTCATGCCACATGTCATGTGCCCCATGGTGAGTCGACATGTATGCATAGTAACATAACCTGCACAGGAGCAGTGCCCACACATTACAAACAACTACCACACCCAAAAAGCCTAGCTGCAATCCTTACCCAAAGGAGAATTTTCACCATGTCCGTGCATGTAACGCTGATTCAGCACACGTTGCATTACTCATGAGGAATAGCAGGAGCACAACGATGCCACGAGCAGACAGCATGCGCAAATACCTGGGGATGAGAGACACACAAGAAGTCAGGAAAAACATAGTCATCCGCATGCATGGTCATGTACTCTACATGAATAAGGTTGACATCATGCCAGTTGTCAATTGAGTGTGTCAGCTAAAATGTGTGGAATGACATCAGCACTCGAGTGACACATCAGCACACACCTCAAAGTCACTTAGCATACAGTCAGCTGGACACACACATTGCAACACATGCCACACAAGGCTCAAAGCCTGCACACTCAGACCCAGGGACTCACCATTATGAGAAGTTGCATATGAGCTGACTCCGGATGTCCTCCTCCTCCTCCTCCTCCTCACTTGCCTCGTGACCAATGCCGTCATCCTCCACGGGTGGACGTTCCTGCTCATCGGGATCCAGGATGAGTGGCACAGCTTTCTCCACTGCCATGTTGTGCAGCATGCAGCACACGAGGAGGATTTTGCAGACCTTAACCGGTGCATATGGGAGGGACCCGCCGGTCTTGTGGAGGCACCGGAATCGGCTCTTCAGGAGGCCAAACGTCCTCTCAATCACTCGCCTGGTCTGCCCATGGGCGTTGTTGTAACGGTGATCTGCAGCTGTTCTCGGATTGCGGAGAGGCGTCACCAGCCATGGCCTGTTGGGATAGCCAGAGTCCCCTACATGGAAACATCTTGTAAAGAAATGGGTCAGGAGATGCCGTCACATACTAAGATAATGCTGAATACTGGACAAACAGAGTCTACTCACCAACAAGACATGCTCGTTCGTTGTGCAGCTGCAGCATCATTTCTGGCACCCTGCTACGCCTCATGATGTAGGCATCGTGTGATGACCCTGGAAAACTTGCACAGACATGGGAAATCACCATGTTAGCAAGACACACCACAAGGGCATTAATGGAGTGGTAATGTTTACGGTTACGGAAGGCTACCTCCTGTGCCTGTGGTGGTACCAAAGCCACATGTGTCCCATCAATGGACCCAATTACATTGGGCATCCCTCCCAGGGCATAGAACTCACCCTTGATACCTGTCAACTGCTCACGAGTTGGAAAGTGGATTAATTCATCCAGGTGCTCCAACATGGCTTCTAAAACATCATGCAGGACACAGCTGAACATGGTCTGAGACATGCCACCCACATCAGCTATGGTCAATTGAAACGTACCGGTGGCAAAGAAATGTAGGTCTGACATCACCTTCATCTTGGGGGTCAGCGCAGTCAGATAACTGTGTCGCAGTTGGAGGTGTGGTGTCTGCCTGTTTGTCAGGTCCACAATTAACCGTTGGGGGAATCGGTAGCGGCGTATGCAGTCACGTTCCCTCATGGCAGCGAAGTCTGGCATTGATCGGGGGAGAGGCTGTGCCCTGCAGAAAATTGGAAGGAATAACGAAGATTGAGTACATTACTACACCAATGTCAATGAACTGAGCACATGTTCAACAGCTAATACACATATGCCACATACAGAGTCTGGTCTGTGCAATACATCCTGCACACGTATGCGAGCCAGGTGATACTCCTACCAAGAGCCAGCTACAAACATGGATTGTCAAGGTCTACATGACATGCCATGAAAGTAGCTGTGGGTCAGTGTGGGTGAACAGCCAGACACATTACAGGAGTGACAAACATCCACATATGTGTATTTGAAGGATGTCATCTCATACAGACAGCTGCCAGCAAGCTAGACGCACAGGTCACATGTCATGGAAAAAGGACAGACCACACACCTTGCCATGAAGGGGTACATGTCAAATATGATCACACAGACATTGAGACTACGCAGATATGTCCTAAGCTCGCAAGTCCCTGTTAGATGCATACAGACACACGTCACGTGTTATTCCACATGTGTCCTGGTGTGCGTAATAGTGTGACATGGGCATCTATACACAGACACATGTTGGATGCAGCTACAGCAGATTCCGTTGACGGATCACCAACAGCAAGATCATGGGAACACATGACATAGTCACATCGTAGCATGCTGGTAGTGAGATGTCAGGTGTCATCATCCGTGTACCTGGCATCAGGGGACATTTGCGGGTGTTGGGGACTGTGCCATGCCAGTGATGCAGTGCTTGACAAGTTTGAACTACATGCACACATGTAAAAGGTGTGAAGGGGAAGTGCGCCACATGGTGCCCCATCACACATGACATGTGTACACAGGTCATCACACAACTATTGGGTTAAAACATGAGGAGACATGTGCCAGCTCACTGCCTGACACACCTAGGCCCTACACATGATGCACTGCACTGACAATGACTTGATGTCCATCCTTGTGCGAGTCATACACCTCCATTCCTTTCCTGTGCACCTCCTATCACCAGTGTAAGCTGTGAAACTCACCGTACACACACTCCGAGGGCGTGTGTACGGTCGTATCACAATATGGGGTTTGGGTAGGAGTACACGTGTATGCAAGGCCCGTGGCACTATGGCGTACGCCTACGGCAACACTACCCCAGTGCTACGGGCTGTAACCGCGTGTGTAGGGCCCGTAGCACTATGGTAGTGTTGCAGTAGGCGTACGCCATAGAGATAGGGCTCGTACCCGCGTATGTATGGCCCGTATCTCTATGGCGTACGCCTACGGCAACACTACCCCAGTGCTACGGGCCGTACCCGCGTGTGTAGTGCCCGTAGCACTATGGTAGTGTTGCCGTAGGCTTACGCCATAGAGATAGGGCTCGTACCCGCGTATGTACGGCCCGTATCTCTATGGCGTACGCCTACGGCAACACTACCCCAGTGCTACTGGCGGTCCCCATGTTTGTAGGGCCCGTAGCACTATGGTAGTGTTGCCGTAGGCGTACGCCATAGAGATAGGGCTCGTACCCACGTATGTACGGCCCGTATCTCTATGGCGTACGCCTACGGCAACACTACCCCAGTGCTACGGGCCGTACCCGTGTGTGTAGGGCCTGTAGCCCTATGGTAGTGTTGCCGTAGGCGTACGCCATAGAGATACGGGCCGTACATACGCGGGTACGAGCCCTATCTCTATGGCGTACGCCTACGGCAACACTACCAAAGTGATACAGGCCCTACACACACGGGTACGGACCGTATCACTGGAGTAGTGGTGCCCTAGGGGTACGTGTGGAACGCACCGTACCTGTGTGTGGATAGTGAAATTACATAGGGGACACATGAGGGACAAGTATAAGGGCCTAAATGCATGCTGGTTGTCATGGAGACCGAGTTTCCAGTTCAAAATTTTGCATCAGATGGCCAGCAAAAGTCGGTTGGAGACAATATACTATGTTGCAAAGTGGTTGTTGACTTGACATCATGCTCAAATTTTGAACCATGCAAAGGCCCTCACTGGGGTAGGTTTAAAAGGATTGGAGGAAACGTAGGATGCAAATGAGATTGACCAATCACTCTGTACTCCTGTAAATGAAACAGCCCAGCAAGGGAGATATAAGGCAGCCAAGACCCATGAGAGAGCACTTGCCTGCACAACCTTTCATTCTACATGTTAGAAATGGGATTTCTGGTTGGCTAAGGCTCGCGCCAAAGTCAGGCAGAAACCACCACTCTAGTCAGGGCAAGGAAGTTACACGCCAAAGACAACCCCTGCTCACCCCCTTGGTAGCTTGGCACGAGCAGTCAGGCTTATCTCTGAGGCAATGTGTAAAGCATTTGCGCGCGCACCCAGCAACAACACCCAAGGCCCACCACAAAGGAAACTCCACACAAGGTATTATATAAAAATAGCCTTTGTATTATACCGAAACACATTAGATAATATTCACACAATTTACACTGTGCCAGCTGGCACTGGGCAGAATTTTACAAGGGATTATAAGTACAGGGGTCAGGGCCACATGGACCACTGTCAGGAATTAGCACTTTGTAGAAATTAGCACTTAGAACATAGGAATAATACTTTAGAACATAGCACATACCATCACTGTAGCACTAAATAGAAAATGTAGTACACAACCAGTAACTACTGGTAACAGGTAAGTACCACCTACGCAACGCTAACCACCTTAGGAAAATGTCACGCAGGGAACTAGGACCTCACTAGCACCACCTGTACTAGGAGAAAACCAACAACCACCTAAGTATCACAATACCTGTAGGGGTAAACGCACATTACACATGATGCATCACATTCAGAGGTGTAAAAACAAGGCACATTACGCATAAAAACACATTCAGAGGTGCAGGGTTAGGGACAATAGCGCAAAACTCACGTTTGCCACCACCTGTGGCAGTCCCTAGGCCAACTGGCCTGGTAGGGGCTAGGACGCCCTGTGTCCCAAAGTCAGGGCAGGACTGCGCCAGCTGCGCAAGCCAAAGTGCAACGTAGCACTGGGTGTCCTAAACGTTGCAGCTGCCCACTAAGTGCTGGGCAGCTGGAGAAATACTGGGGCACCCCTATGCCTTTTAAAACAAATCTGGCATGCCTTGGAGCCTCCCTGGGCTCTATCAAAACAATGCTGCGTAGGTTGGAGCCTCTCAGGGGCTCAGGAGCACTGCCCCTTTAAGTACAGTGGCCCGCTACGGCGGCGTCACTGCCAACACTGGCCCCCTCGTTGGAGCGCCTCGCGCTCTAAACATTCATGCCCCCGACCGTTGGAGTCCCTCTGGACTCTGGGGAATTAAGAGTAATGCCCCCGACATTGGAGAGCAGAGCGAGGCTCTCAATCACAACGTGCCCGCGTTGGAGGTGGGGGCCGCTTGAAGGATCAGCCGGTCTGGGACCGGCACCCACGGTACTCGTGCGGAGTCCCCCAGCCCTTCCCTACTCACCGGGCTGTTCTCTGGGGACTCCGCTCCTCTGCCGGCAGCACTTCTCGGTCGCCGGAGCGCGGGGTGGGCTCCCGGCTGCTCCCTTCCTCAGTGCGACTGTTGGAGCCGGCCCCGTGGCGTGGTCCTGTTCCCCCTCGCTCAGCCGCACGAGGTCCCATGCACCTCGGGGCTCCTCCATCTTGGATTACACGTCACTCCACGTGACCACCTCCGTGACCCTGCTCTACCCGGCCTCGGTCCCAGCGAGGCCCGACATCGAGGCGCCCACCCCTGGCCCGGGGGATACCGCGTGAGCCCTTCCCACTCCCGGCGGAGGGCAGTATCGATGGGACCCCCAACCGTCCTTCCACACCTAGGTGCGACCGCCCCACAACTCTCTGGGGCCTGGCGCCTCTCCTGCTGGGCGTCTGGCCGCGCCCTCCCCGGCCTCTCCACCCTCCTGGGCGCAAGGGTCCGGACATCAAAGGGCTCAAGACCTATATCTGGGGCGACCCGACAACAAGATGACAGTTGTATCCTGGAGTCAAGAGCCCTGCTGATCGGATCGCGGCTGACCCTACGGAGAAAAACTCTTCCTGAAACTACCTGCTGAGCCCTGCTGACGACGTCGCGGCTCCATCGTGCTTACAAGACTTTCACGAACCTTTGGGGCCCTGCTGACGCCGTCGCGGCCCGACCTTGTTGCAACAGACCATCAGAGCCCAGCTGACCTCGTCGCGGCTCGACCGAAGCGGACCTACCACCGGAGCCCTGCTGACTGTGTCGCGGCTCGACCCAAGCGGAACTACCACCCGAGCCCTGCTGACGCCGTCGCGGCTCTCCACGTCCGAGCCGCTCTGAGACCAGCCTCCAAGGTCTGGCGCAGAGCCCTCCCGTACCTGGTTGGTACTAAGACTGTCCCGCTACCCTATTCCTTCCAAGACATTGAGACTCTTACTGGATCTCTCGATCCCACTGTACATATTGAACGTGCTCCTTTTTTTATATAAAGAACCAAGATAAGCAACTGATACGGAGTCCTGTGTGGTGGTGTTACTGGGCCTAGTACGATTATAGGAGAAGGACCTCTCCTAGGAGGCTTCTCAGCGGCGCTCGGCTATAACTTGGCGGTAGGAAGGTGCCCGGAGTAGTCCCTCTGACTCCCCGGTGGTCCTCCCTCCAACATTTGGAGGCCAGCGAGGGGATCCGAGCCAGACGCAATCGTACAAGCAAGTAACGCACCCACTACCTAACCAGCCGGAAAAAGAAAAAGGGAACCATGGACGGCCAAGAAGCAACCGTGGCCGCAACCTTCCAGCTGAAAAGCTGGAAGAATACACCCACAAAGAACTAAAACAATTCTGCAAAGACAAAGGGATCCCAACCACAGGATTGGGCACCAAGGAAGAAATGCAGAAAGCCCTGAAAGCCTGGGCCGAAGCCGAGGCCACTCCACCCCGCACCGAAGGGACCTCGGCCCGGGACGAAAACCTGCCGACCACAACCCCGACAGATGGGGGGCGAGGCATCCCCGAAGCCAGCCTATCCCACGAAGAAATACGAGAACGGGAGAGGGTCCGGGCACACGAAATGGACCTCGCACGACTCCGGCTGGACGGCGAGCTCCAGCTGGCGGAGAAGAAAATAGCCCTGGAGCAACTACGGCTGCAAGAGGTAATCGAGGAAAAGAAACGGCATCGGGAACTCGAAGAGAGACGGCTAACCCTCGAGCACGAGAGGAGCCTTAAAAAACTCGAACTGAAATCCAAAACGGGGGAGACCAGCACCCCCGGGGCCCGGGACGCTCTGCCACTGACCGAGCCAAAGGTTCATATCCCCAAGGATGTCGTCAAAGAGTACTACAAGAACAACGACATCCAGCAGTGGTTCCGAGCCTACGAGGTAGCCATGACCTCCCATCGGGTACCCCGGAAGGATTGGGGTGCCGGCCTATGGGGGAGGTTCCTCAGCGAGGGCCGTGATACCCTGCTGCAACTCCCCGACGCAGTTATGAGCTCCTACGATCACATGAAGGAAGCCCTACTCACCCGCTACGGACTATCAGCCGAGATGTACCGGCAGCGCTTCCGGGACTGCAAGAAGCTCCCCGGTACCACCTGGGTCGAGTACGTGGACTTCTTCAGCCGGGCTTTTGAAGGGTGGATAAAAGAGAGCAAGGTCACCTCGTACAATGAACTGTTCGACCTCATTGCCTGGGAGCACCTCGCCAACAACTGCTTTGTAGAACTAAGGCAACACCTCCTGGACAGTAAGTTGACCAAGCCCCGGAAGCTCGCCGCCGAAGCAGACCGATGGGTCAACACAAGGGTCCCCCGGAACCCCGTGGGGGACTACCAACGGAGTACCACGGGACCCCCTCGCCAGCGGGGCGGAGGAGGGGGGTCCCACCGCAGTCGAGAATTCCCGGCCGGACCGCCCAGAAGCCCGCCACGAGGCCAAGCCGCCAACCACACGTCCCCGACCCTGGGCCGAAGGGGGACCCCCATCGCCCGACCAGGACCCCGACCACCAGTGACCTGCTTCGGCTGCCAGCAGACCGGCCACTATGCGAGCGACCCGGCCTGCCCCGTGAACCGACGAAATGGGACCGCTGGGCCCCCTCCCCGACAAATAGCCGCCGCTGCCCTGGGGGAAGGAGAAGAAGAGGAGGAAAACCGCGAGGACGGGTCCCCCGAGTGGGAACCAGCGGCCATGTCGCTCGTCTGCCTGGGCTCCCGAGAAATGGTGCCCCGAGCGGCCATCCCAAGCAACACCCAGAAGTACCAGCAGTGGGTCACCATCAACGGACGACGGGCCGAAGCCCTCCGGGACACTGGGGCTAGCGTGACCGCTGTCCGCTGCCACCTAGTGACCCCCGAACAAATCCTGCCACATGTCCTATGCCCTGTCCGGACCGTGGACAACACCGAAAGCATGTGCCGGATGGCCAGGATCCCCTTCGAGTGGGGAGGAGTGTCCGGCACCCTAAAAGTGACTGTCCGCGACGACGCCCCCGTGGACTGCCTCCTGGGGAATGACCTAGAGAGCTCCCCCTGGGCCCAGGCGGAGCGCCGAGAGCATCTGGGGATGCTAGGGCTGCCTGAGTGGGCCTGCGCCACCACCCGGTCCATGACCGCCCAACCCGCCGCTGCCGCGGCCACCGACAAGCCTACGGGCCCAGAACTATCACCCTCCTCCGGCACGGAGGAACCCGACGATGAGGCCGGGCCGTCCGAACTGTCTCCCGACGAGGCCGCCTCCCTCAGCGAGATCCCCGAGCTGGCTCAGTGGCGCCACGATGGGGGCCCCACCCGCAAACAATTCCAGCAGGAACAGAAGGCCTGCCCGTCCCTTGAGGGGGCCCGACAGCAAGCGGCCGCCCAGGCCTCGGGGGACCCCACGGGAACCCACTGGGTCTATTGGGACAATGACTTACTATACAGCGAGCAGAAAGTCGCCGAGCTGGGAGCCGGCCGGGTGTTGGTGGTTCCCCTCCGGTTCCGGGAGTTCCTCCTGAACCTGGCGCATGACGTGCCCCTCGCCGGACACCTCGGGCGGGACAAGACTTACAGCCGTCTAGTGACCCATTTCTATTGGCCCCGAATGCGGAGAGACGTGGACCACCACTGCCGGTCCTGCCAGACCTGCCAGGCTAGCGGGAAAACTGGGGGTCGAGTTAAAGCCCCCCTCCAACCATTTCCAGCCGTCCACACCCCGTTCGAACGAGTGGGGATCGACATCGTGGGGCCCCTCGACCCCCGAACCGCCCTAGGACACCGCTTCATCCTGGTACTGGTCGACCACGCCACCCGATACCCGGAGGCCATCCCACTCCGCACTGTGACAGCTCCAGTGGTGGGCCGGGCCCTGATGGGCATCTTCTCCAGGGTAGGGTTCCCCCGAGAAGTGGTGAGCGACAGGGGTACGAACTTTATTTCAAAGTACATGAAATCCCTCTGGCAACAATGTGGGGTCACCTACAGATTCACTACCCCTTACCACCCCCAGGGGAACGGACTGGTCGAGCGGTTCAACAGGACCCTAAAAGGGATGATCCAGGGTCTGGAAGAGCCCCTGCGGAGGAGGTGGGATGTCCTGCTGCCCTGCCTCCTGTTCGCCTATCGAGAGGTACCGCAGAAATCCCTGGGCTTCAGCCCCTTCGAACTATTGTATGGGCACCCCGTCCGAGGGCCCCTCAGCCTGGTCAAGGAGGGCTGGGAGGCGAACGTCCCAGATGCCCCCCCCCCCCGACGTCTACCGGTACCTCCTGACCCTGCGGAACCAGACACGGAAGTTCCGGGCCCTGGCAGAAGCCAACCTCGAAGCCAGCCAAGAGGACATGAAGCGCTGGTATGACGCAACCGCCTCGACCATCGAGTTCGAGCCAGGCCAGCAAGTCTGGGTCATGTCACCCGTGGACCCCTGCGCCCTGCAGGACAAGTGGACCGGGCCCTTCAAGGTGGTTGAGAGGAAGAGCCCCGTCACCTACCTAGTCGACATGGAGTCCCCGAGGAACCCCCTCCGGGTCCTGCACGCCAACCGGCTCAAGCCCCACTTTGCCCGAACTGAACTAAGCCTGCTGCTGGCTACTGATGATGGGGGCGAAAGCGACTCCGAGCCCCTGCCCGACCACCTGGGGTCCTCGGGCCAAGACGGTTCCTTAGAGGGAGTCCACCTCTCCGACACGCTGACCCCAGATCAGCGCCATGACTTCCGGAGGCTGCTGCAACCCTTCGCTGCCCTCTTCTCTCTGACGCCCGGGGTGACCCCCTGGTGCGTACACGACGTGGATACCGGGGACAGCCCCCCTGTGCGACATCGCGCCTACCGAGTACCTGACCGAGTCCGGGCCTGCATACAGACCGAGGTCGCCAAGATGCTCGCCCTCGGAGTCATTGAGCCCTCCGACAGCCCGTGGGCCAGCCCGGTGGTCTTGGTGCCGAAGGCCGCCGCCCCCGGTACTTCTCCGGAACTCCGATTTTGTGTAGACTACCGGGGCCTGAACGCAGTCACCAAGACCGACGCCCACCCCCTGCCCCGGGTAGACGAGCTGATCGATCGCTTAGGGGCCGCCCGCTACCTAAGCACCTTTGATCTCACCGCTGGGTACTGGCAGATCAAGCTCACTCCCGGCGCCCAGGAACGATCCGCATTTTCCACCCCCGATGGGCACTACCACTTTCGGGTAATGCCCTTCGGTATGAAGAACGCCCCAGCGACCTTTCAGAGGCTCGTGAACAAGGTCCTGGCCGGACTAGAAGCCTTCAGTGCGGCCTACCTCGACTACATTGCAGTCTTCAGCGACCATTGGGCCGCGCACTTGGGACACCTCGGCAAAGTCCTGGCCGCTCTCCAAAGGGCCGGGCTCACAATTAAGGCCAGCAAGTGCCAGATCGGTCAAGGATCTGTGACCTATCTGGGCCACCAGGTGGGGAGTGGCCAGGTAGCGCCCCTCCAGTTGAAGGTCGATGCCATCCAGGCGTGGGAGCCCCCCGCAACCCAGACCGCTGTCCGGGCCTTCTTAGGCCTCACAGGCTACTACCGGCGATTCATTAAGGATTACGGCAGCATTGTGGGCCCCCTTACGGAGCTCACTTCCAAGAAACAGCCCAAGGTGGTGCACTGGACGCCCCGCTGCCAGACCGCTTTTGAAGCCCTCAAGGCGGCCATGTGTGTTGCCCCGGTGCTACAGGCCCTTGACTACAGCAAGGAATTTGTGGTGCAGACCGACGCATCCGAGTACGGGGTCTGAGCGGTCCTCTCCCAGATGGACGCCGAGGGCCTCGACCGACCTGTGGCCTTTATCAGCCGCCGACTGCTGCCACGAGAACAGAGGTGGAGCACCATCGAGCGGGAGGCCTTCGCTGTGGTATGGGCTCTCAAGAAGCTCCGGCCCTACCTTTTCGGCACCCACTTCAGGGTCCAGACTGACCACCGGCCCTTGCGGTGGCTCATGCAAATGCGGGGCGAGAACCCCAAGCTGTTGCGATGGTCCATCTCGCTGCAAGGGATGGACTTCACCGTGGAACACCGGCCCGGCAACAACCACGCCAATGCTGACGGCCTGTCCCGATTCTTCCGCCTCGGCGAGGAGAACCCCCAAGGAGATGGGTGACTCTCCCTGCCTTCAGCTGGGGGGGACGCGTGTTGGAGCCGGCCTCGTGGCGTGGTCCTGTTCCCCCTCGCTCAGCCGCACGAGGTCCCATGCACCTCGGGGCTTCTCCATCTTGGATTACACGTCACTCCACGTGACCACCTCCGTGACCCTGCTCTACCCGGCCTCGGTCCCAGCGAGGCCCGACATCGAGGCGCCCACCCCTGGCCCGGGGGATACCACGTGAGCCCTTCCCACTCCCGGCGGAGGGCAGTATCGATGGGACCCCCAACCGTCCTTCCACACCTAGGTACGACCGCCCCACAGCTCTCTGGGGCCTGGCGCCTCTCCTGCTGGGCGTCTGGCCGCGCCCTCCCCGGCCTCTCCGCCCTCCTGGGCGCAAGGGTCCGGACATCAAAGGGCTCAAGACCTATTTCTGGGGCGACCCGACAACAAGATGACAGTTGTATCCTGGAGTCAAGAGCCCTGCTGATCGGATCGCGGCTGACCCTACGAAGAAAGACTCTTCCTAAAACTACCTGCTGAGCCCTGCTGACGACGTCGCGGCTCCATCGTGCTTACAAGACTTTCACGAACCTTTTGGGCCCTGCTGACGCCGTCGCGGCCCGACCTTGTTGCAACAGACCATCAGAGCCCAGCTGACCTCGTCGCGGCTCGACCCAAGCGGAACTACCACCCGAGCCCTGCTGACGCCGTCGCGGCTCTCCACGTCCGAGCCGCTCTGAGACCAGCCTCCAAGGTCTGGCGCAGAGCCCTCCCGTACCTGGTTGGTACTAAGACTGTCCCGCTACCCTATTCCTTCCAAGACATTGAGACTCTTACTGGATCTCTCGATCCCACTGTACATATTGAACGTGCTCCTTTTTTTATATAAAGAACCAAGATAAGCAACTGATACGGAGTCCTGTGTGGTGGTGTTACTGGGCCTAGTACGATTATAGGAGAAGGACCTCTCCTAGGAGGCTTCTCAGCGGCGCTCGGCTATAACTTGGCGGTAGGAAGGTGCCCGGAGTAGTCCCTCCGACTCCCCGGTGGTCCTCCCTCCAACAGCGACGTTCTTCCTGGAGGCCCCGATCACGTGAGCCACACTCCCTCCCGCTGGACCAATCCCAGCACGGCAGGGGGATGACGCGGCCGGGACTCCGGGCTGCGGCGGTGAATTCGATACCGGCTTTCTCCGAAGCGCGGGGTGGGCTCCCGCCTTCGGATTTGAAGTATTAAGGGCCGGAAACAAGCGGCAAGGTCCCTGGCGGGGTGGGCACCCCCTAGGGATATAGATTTTCCAATAAAGCGGGGTAGGCTCCCGCTCGAGCTCCACAATGCGGGGTGGGCACCCGCTTGATTGGCAAAATAGCAGGGAATCCCTACGTCGGGGTTCCCTCGCTAATAATTGCAGCTCCGCGCTGCTGGCCACAAATAAAGCGCTCCCAGCGCTATAAGTGAAAGAACAGCGCTTCCAGGCGCTTTAGCAAGTCCAGCCACCAAAAAGTCCTGGCAAAGTTCTCCTGGGTTATGCAGCAAGGCAGGGGGCAAGGCTGGGCCCAGAGCCAGCTCACTGGGCCTCCAGGCAGGGAGGTAGTCCAAGTGGCGGTCCTCTGGCCCAGCAACAGCAGCAGCCCCCTCAGGCAGGATCCTGGAAGAGAACAACCTCAGTGGGGACACAGCCCCATTTTTATACACCTTTCCCCTTTGTTCTTGGTACAGAGTGAGGGGGAAAACCAGTCGCAGCTGGTTGGGGAGCACCCTTGATGTGCTCAGCCCCTCACTCTATTCACTGGCAGGGCTAGGGTCATCAGTCGCACCACAGGGGGCGGAGCCAGCATTGTGTGGGGAAAGCCCTACCCTATTCAGGTCCAAGGTGCACTCCTCCCCAGCCATCAGCATGCTAATCTCACACTCACCACTGGGGCAGACCCACCCAGACTCCTGGAGCCAGGCTCACCAGCCAGCTCCAGCCAATCACACGCCAGACACCTTTTACACTAATATGCCAACTCCTAGAAGTGGCACTTCCGCACATGACATAATCACGCATCATACATCATTGCGAAGCATTCGATCACACGAGTCCGCACATACCAAACTCGAGCCTGCACACCCCACGCATCAGGAACTACCAGGGACACATACATTCCCCATGCATTCCTATGGGAGGGTAGGCCTATTTCACCACATGCACTCAGAGTGCGCACGCACTTTACTCTGGAACACAGGGAAAGTGCGCAGAACCCAAAAATCATTACTACCAAGTCACCAATAAAAGCAAAAAAAGTTCAGGGGGGAACCTGCCAGAAGGGCCAAGTCCAACACAACCCCCTTCCAGCCAAAACGCAGGGCAGACCAATCACCACCGTGATGGACTTCCCTGCTTGGGGCGATAGAACACGGACGCGGGCCCGCAACTGCAGGGACACTCTCCGGTTCTACGCCACGGTGAACCCATGGAATTCCTTCTAAAACCACTGTCTGGACCAACTGGGCTACCCCGCTTGTACTCCCCAAGCTGTCTGCGGCGAAGACCAGGCCCTAGGCCACCGAGGTGCCACCGGTCCTTGCCTAACCACAGAGTGGGGGGTAGTAACCCCTGGCACATAGCGGCCACTCTCCACTCTTCCTGTCTGCAAGACAGGACTAGACTGCCACTGGTTCTCCAGCCTAGGGTCTCCACCCTCAGGCGGACCAGGAGTCTCAGGGAAGGCTCTCCTCCCCCTACCTCTTCTCCTAGGGTTCCTCCTCCTCTGGCGAGGGGTACACCTAGTACGCCATTCCAACCCAGGGTTTAACCCCTCAGGTTGCACCGGGGTCAGAGGTGGGCTCTCCCACACTCTGCACCCCCTTCCAGTGCCCTGCTCCCTACCAACTGGGGCGGTACCTCTGGAACAAGAACCGGTCGGGATGCTGGTTACAGACGTCCCACCCTTCAGGTCAGGCTGATCCCGAACCTGGCCTTCCAACCTCCGGCCTAGAACCTTTGGTGGAATAATTGCCAGGCACTCCAGGACTTCTGGGGACTTACACTCCATCCCCCTTAGGCTAACAAACGACACATACGTCAAGTGACTGTCTGTCTGGCGCAGATCTCCCGTCCCCTGTCCACCTGACAGGGCGCAGAGATCCCCCAGAACAGAAGTGGTGTCACCATGGTCACTACACGGGATCCTAGCCCAACTGGGAAGTCCCTGACCCACTGGCTCTTCCACTGGGGAACTCATCCCCCAATCACTCTTCACGCTGGACTCCTGTACCCTCCCTACTGGAGCGGTACTGCCAGACTCTAGAACCACTGGAGCCCTGTTTACAGGCGCTCCACGTCCTCTACTCCCTAGGTGATCTTCCTCAAATGGACTAACAGGACAGCCTAGGTCCCCAACTTGGTGTTCCCTCATGAAACCATCCAAGTCCTGAGGCAGGGTTTCGTGCGTCTGGGGACCCTCGGTCATCCACTTACTCCCGCTCCACTGAGCCAGGCCGTAAGCCCCTACACCCTCCTCGCTATCCTGGGACCTAGCTGGGCTACACTGAGCCTCTTCCACCACGCTGGGCTGGAAGATACCTGAACCACTACTTTTGGATTCACTCCCTAATGACTCTAGAGAACCTCTGGTACTTTCCCAGCGCTCTGCTTCGTCCGCAAGCTCAAATGGACAAAAAGAGTTATACCTCAACAGGTGTTGGCGCAACCCCGGCACACAACAAGTGAGCAGGTGTTCTTTGAGAACCAGACTACACAGCTTATCAAAATTAGACTCTGTGGTAACTCTTATCCAATCAAGCAGGGCATCCTCACATTCATCCACAAACTCCTCCCAAGACTGGTGAGACAGTTTCCTACTGCCCCTGAATTTCAACCTATACTCCTCCTCTTGGGAAACAGATACCATACTGGGAGAATTGGGACTGGGATGTCCTACACTGAAATCTACATCGCTACTACCACTGCACTCAACCCTCCCTGGGGAGCCCAGAAAACTAAGACTGCGCGCAGGGGATAGTCTACCCTCCAGAGCTACTTTGCCTCTGGTGGAGGCCCTCTCAGCCTCCTCTACCCTCTCCCGCGCCAAGACCCACTCAGTCTCTCGCTGTTGCTTCTTGGCCTCCAGCTGCGCCATAGCCTGGGCATGCTCTAACCTGAGCTTCTCTAACGTCAGCTGGTGCTCCCTTTCTTTCCTCCTATCTTCCCACTCCTCTGGGGACAGGGAAAGGGATGAGGCGCTGCCTCCTACGCTGGACCCAGCAACAGGCTCCATTCTGGCGGACGTTCTGGTGAAAGATTACACAGGGAACCTAGCGGTCTGAGCTTAACACAGGAGTACACAATTCACAAAGGATTCAGCAAGCTCTCTATCCCAGAGAACTCACACTCACTTGCCTAGTGCCACACACCATTCATCCACACACAACCCTCCCCTCGGACTGGTAAGGCAGTTTCTACCACCCCCGATTCCTCAACCTGACCACAAGTGACACAGGTACCAACTCTGGGCGCAGGGCGGGGAACAAATGTACTGGACACTATTATGCTGCCACCACTGGATCCCACCTTCTGGTGAATCCAGAAAACACAATGCACTTAGCGGGATGATCTACCCTCCCGAGCTAGGGACTCCTAACTCACAGTGCACAAGAAACACATTTCCAAAGAAATGACATTTAAAAGCAACCTTAGAACAATAATCCCTATACCATGTGATTATCTAAATGCAGAGTTTTGTAGTGCAGCCAGTTGCTGCTGCGGTAGAGCGCAAACTCAAGTCCAAATCCCACCGCTGCCACCAATGTTAGAAATGGGATTTCTGGTTGGCTAAGGCTCGCGCCAAAGTCAGGCAGAAACCACCACTCTAGTCAGGGCAAGGAAGTTACACGCCAAAGATAACCCCTGCTCACCCCCTTGGTAGCTTGGCACGAGCAGTCAGGCTTATCTCTGAGGCAATGTGTACAGCGTTTGCGCGCGCACCCAGCAACAACACCCAAGGCCCACCACAAAGGAAACTCCACACAAGGTATTATATAAAAATAGCCTTTGTATTATACCAAAACACATTTGATAATATTCACACTGTGCCAGCTGGCACGGGGCAGAATTTTACAAGGGATTATATGTACAGGGGACAGGGCCACATGGACCACTGTCAGGAATTAGCACTTTGTAGAAATTAGCACTTAGAACATAGGAATAATACTTTAGAACATAGCACATACCATCACTGTAGCACTAAATAGAAAATGAGTACACAACCAGTAACTACTGGTAACAGGTAAGTACCACCTACGCAACCCTAACCACCTTAGGAAAATGTCACGCAGGGAACTAGGACCTCACTAGCACCACCTGTACTAGGAGAAAACCAACAACCAAATAAGTATCACAATACCTGTAGGGGTAAACGCACATTACACATGATGCATCACATTCAGAGGTGTAAACACAAGGCACATGACGCATAAAAACACATTCAGAGGTGCAGGGTTAGGGACAATAGCGCAAAACTCACGTTCGCCACCACCTGTGGCAGTCCCTAGGCCAACTGGCCTGGTAGGGGCTAGGACGCCCTGTGTCCCAAAGTCAGGGCAGGACTGCGCCAGCTGCGCAAGCCAAAGTGCAACGTAGCACTGGGTGTCCTAAACGTTGCAGCTGCCCACTAAGTGCTGGGCAGCTGGAGAAATACTGGGGCACCCCTATGCCTTTTAAAACAAATCTGGCATGCCTTGGAGCCTCCCTGGGCTCTATCAAAACAATGCTGCTTAGGTTGGAGCCTCTCAGGGGCTCAGGAGCACTGCCCCCTTAATTACAGTGACCCGCTACGGCGGCGTCACTGCCAACACTGGCCCCCTCGTTGGAGCGCCTCGTGCTCTAAACATTCATGCCCCCGACCGTTGGAGTCCCTCTGGACTCTGGGGAATTAAGAGTAATGCCCCCGATGTTGGAGAGCTGAGCGAGGCTCTCAATCACAACGTGCCCGCGTTGGAGGCGGGGGCCGCTTGAAGGATCAGCCGGTCTGGGACCGGCACCCACGGTACTCGTGCGGAGTCCCCCAGCCCTTCCCTACTCACCAGGCTGTTCTCTGGGGACTCCGCTCCTCTGCCGGCAGCACTTCTCGTTCGCCGGAGCGCGGGGTGGGCTCCCGGCTGCTCCCTTCCTCAGCGCGACGTTCTTCCTGGAGGCCCCGATCACGTGGGCCACACTCCCTCCCACTGGACCAATCCCAGCGCGGCAGGGGGAGGACGCGGCCGGGACTCCGGGCTGCGGCGGTGAATTCGATACCGGCTTTCTCCGAAGCGCGCGGTGGGCTCCCGCCTTCGGATTTGAAGTATTAAGGGCCGGAAACAAGCGGCAAGGTCCCTGGCGGGGTGGGCACCCGCTAGGGAAATAGATTTTCCAATAAAGCGGGGTAGGCTCCCGCTCGAGCTCCACAATGCGGGGTGGGCACCCGCTTGATCGGCAAAATAGCAGGGAATCCCTACGTCTGGGTTCCCTCGCTAATAATTGCAGCTCCGCGCTGCTGGCCACAAATAAAGCACTCCCAGCGCTATAAGTGAAAGAACAGCGCTTCCAGGCGCTTTAGCAAGTCCAGCCACCAAACAGTCCTGGCAAAGTTCTCCTGGGTTACGCAGCAAGGCAGGGGGGCAAGGCTGGGCCCAGAGCCAGCTCACTGGGCCTCCAGGCAGGGAGGTAGTCCAAGTGGCGGTCCTCTGGCCCAGCAACAGCAGCAGCCCCCTCAGGCAGGATCCTGGAAGAGAACAACCTCAGTGGGGACACAGCCCCATTTTTATACACCTTTCCCCTTTGTTCTTGGTACAGAGTGAGGGGGAAAACCAGTCGCAGCTGGTTGGGGAGCACCCTTGATGTGCTCAGCCCCTCACTCTATTCACTGGCAGGGCTAGGGTCATCAGTCGCACCACAGGGGGCGGAGCCAGCATTGTGTGGGGAAAGCCCTGCCCTATTCAGGTCCAAGGTGCACTCCTCCCCAGCCATCAGCATGCTAATCTCACACTCACCACTGGGGCAGACCCACCCAGACTCCTGGAGCCAGGCTCACCAGCCAGCTCCAGCCAATCACACGCCAGACACCTTTTACACTAATATGCCAACTCCTAGAAGTGGCACTTCCGCACATGACATAATCACGCATCATACATCATTGCGAAGCATTCGATCACACGAGTCCGCACATACCAAACTCGAGCCTGCACACCCCACGCATCAGGAACTACCAGGGACACATACATTCTCCATGCATTCCTATGGGAGGGCAGGCCTATTTCACCACATGCACTCAGAGTGTGCACACACTTTACTCTGGGACACAGGGAAAGTGCGCAGAATCCAAAAATCATTACCACCAAGTCACCAATAAAAGCAAAAAAAGTTCAGGGGGGAACCTGCCAGAAGGGCCAAGTCCAACACCACACCACTGCTGCTGCTCGTGATTCCTCTGGCACCATGTCCAGGTCTGTGGAGAGGGCCCAGCCTTTCACCTAAGAGGTGAATGAGGCGTTGCTGGACGTCATCCTCCCACAGTATCCCTGCCTATATGGGAGACCAGGGGAGCAGGTGAGTGCTGGCTCCACTAGCTGTGACTGTGTCCCTTTTTTGTCTGTCACTTCTGGCATTGTGTCCAGGTGTGACAGACATGCAATGTTGTTCATGGTGGGTCCGGGGGGGGGGAATGCCTTATGTCTCCCATGCAGAGCCTGTTGTGGTTCATATCTGCACTACTCACTTGCATTGTGCTTACTGTGACAATCACTGCATGGTGCATGCAACATTCAGCCTGGCTAATCTCCTTGGGAATGTTGTTTCCATAGTCCTGGTGTGATTCTGTGGTCCCCCCAGTGTGACAGGTGACTGTACCCACAGATGTGTGTGAGTTGAGTGTACCTGTGGTGATAGTGTCCAAATGATGTGTACGGCCCCTGGACATTGGTGTGTGTGTAAGTTCCCTGTCATGTGGGTGAGTGTCTATGTGGAGTTTTGCACCCCAGCTGCATGGAGGATGCATATGCCCTACCCATCTGATGTGAGCAGGGAGCCGTGCTGTGTGTCTGACGTGCTGAGCTAGGCCCACACCTGTGACTCCCCCCAGTCAAGTGGCACATGTGCAGAGTGATGATTGTACCCGCAGTTGCCAATGGCAGGTGATTGTCCTGTGCCTGTGTGTGTCTGTGTACTCCGCTGAGGTTGTGTCAGTGGCCTGGGGCATGTGACTGCTTTGAGGTGCTGTCCATTATCCTGGTGTTGCTTGTGATGCACAGTGTGAGCCACGATCATTGATTCTGTTACCCCTCATGCCACTTTAATTGCGACGTAGTGCATTTGGCCTTCCCCAGAGGATAATGTCCCTATGACAAAGGTGCAATGAGTTTGCTGCATACTATGCCCTGTTCAAACAAGCCCAATTGTTCTAATGTGTGTCTCTGTGACATGGAGCAGGTGTATTGATGTTGTCTCACTTTGTCATCCTCACAGGTAGCCACCTACGCCAAGGGGGAGATTTGGAAGTGGGCCGTCAGGGCCGTGTGGTCGGTGGAGGGTCGCAGTCGGCGCCTGGCCCAGGTGAGGAAACGCTGGCAGGATATCCGGCGCTGGACCAGGAGGATCGCCCGGGTCCTGCTGGGGGACTCACCAGAGGGCAAGAACCGCGGGCGCCGGCGCCTGACCCACCAAATGAAGCGTGTCCTGGTGGTGGTCTTCCCTGACATGGATAGGCGGCTACAGGAGAAGCAGCAGCAGGAAGGGGGTAGGTACATGTGTGTTTGTTGTGTCACCAGCTTTTGGAAGTGCTCAGTCGCCTGGATACACTGCCAGGGTTTATATGTGCAGTGCATATCCTGTTCCCCAAAGTCAAACGGTCCTGTTCTTCCTCCCTTCCCCTCCTTGACATGTGTTCCCTGGTCTGTGTGTAGTCACTCTTGCACAAGGTAATCTAGGCTGGCAGTTAATCCAAGTGCCCAATGCTTGCAGCATCATGTGTGGGGGTGGTCTGTGACATGTGTTGGGACCTTGCCTGTGCCCTGTCCAGTTCAGACATTTGGGGGTCAACGATTGTTGGCACTAATGCAGAGTCTCAACATAGGAGTGTGAGGCTTAAAATGAACTGCCTTGCAGCATGCATGACCGATGTTGTGGCCTCAGACATGATGTGCATGAGGGGGAGATATGCATAGTGCGGGGACGGTTGCTCCTGTTGCAGTCAGATCTATCCAGGACCATGGAGCAGTGTGGCCAATACAGTCCCCTGAGACACCTTTTCCTAGGAATCATGTGTGTCATCCAACACTGTGGACATTCTCAGTGTCTTCAGCATAGGTTGGCCTCTGTGGCATTGTACCCTGGCCTCATTTGTATTTACGTAAAGTGTGCTACAGGTGTACACTGTACAGGGTGACCCTATGTGGCTTGTGCATCCTCACACTGGCCAGTGCCTGTGTGTCTGTGTACGACTATCTGATGATGGTTGTTTGTCAATAATATGTGTGGTCAGCCCCACGAGGGGTAGTTAGAGTGCAATTAGGCTTTAATGGAGCCCATAAATGTGATCCCTGATTAAGAGGTGTAAGTCCTTCCTCTGTCTCAATCACATTGTCTCAGGTAGGGGGGGGGTTTGTGCGGGCAAGGCCTACATGTCCAAAGCTTATGTTATGTCTCCTTGCCAGGTCTGGCCTGTGTGTGATGATAGTCGGAACAGACACTCAACAAGTATTGACCCAGTCATGTTGTGCAGGGTTTAATGTTTGTGCTTTGCAGCATGTGTCAAAAGTTAAAAGACATGGTTCCTGCTCATCCATTTTTGGCAACGGGGTGTGGTCCAGATGCTGTGCTCGACTGTCCACAGACACTAGCTTCTCTGTATAATTCGATATCAAGTTGTTTGCTGTTGTGTCATGCTCTCCATTGTTTCAAAGTGGCATGGTGGCTCAACCAACTGTGTAGTGCATGGCCTACATATGTGCGTAGTATTGTAGATGTTACTCATGATGCTTTTCATGCTATGCACTGTGACCTATGTAGTTTGGACTCATGTGTCATATGTATACAGGTGTCTGATTATTTCCTGTCTCTTCACCTTGCCCACAGCATCGTCGGGGGACACCGAGGGAGACACCGGCACGGACGTGGAGGAGGGATCCAGCATTGGTGCCACCAGTGCTGGGGAGTCTGGTGCAGCAAGTGGCACGGAGGGCGAGGGGAGTCAGGCGGAGGACCTGTCCAGTCCCAACACCGACTATGACGCTGACGGGTCCGAGGCTGAGCTCCCAGATGGGGCGGAGGCTGCTCCCACAGCTGAAAGCAGCAGTACATCTCTCGCCGCCCCCTCAATTCCCATCACCGCCCTCCCACTTGCTCGGGTCCCTTCTGTCCGTGCTAGGCGACCACATGTCTCCTTCGTGCCAGGCACCGCACCCCCTGCCCCTGTCTCCCCTGCTGCCGTCAATGCCGAGTCTGTGGACATCCGGCGGCAGTTGCAGGTTGGTCAGACGTCGCTGCTTAATGTCCTATATGGCCACACCAGACTGCTGACACAGATGGTGTCGTACATGGAGGGCATGTCAGCAGCGATGTCTGACCAACGGATGTTGCTGAGGTCCATGGACTCGTCACTGACGGCAGCAGTGGGTCTCCTGCAGCGCTCCGTCCCCCCCACCCCTGCACCATCCACACTTCCCACTCCCATGCCTGTCCCAAGCACACCCAGACATCTCCATGCACGCACCCCACCAGACACAGGCAGCACACCAACAGGGAAGGCCAAGCGCACACCTCCAGTCACGCACACACAGGGGGAAGTAGGCACACCCACTGGGTTGGGGGGGCAAACGGCAGCCACGCAGCCACAGTGGGAGTCCGCAGTCCTCACGACCCACTTCCTCCAAAACCACTCCCCTTAGCTCCCCTGCCCAACAGTCGGACAAAGAGTCCTTCATGGCCAGTCTGTCCCTCAGCCCCAGTGTGACACCACCCCGCAAGCGGTCGAGGAAGTCCCCAGGCAGGGGAGTTGAGTCCCCCCCTGTCCACACCCTCCCCCAGTAGCGCTGCAACCCATCTCTCCGACACCCCCCCTCCTTGGGGCCTGTGGTTCCTTCGGGTGCAGGGGAGACGCTGGCAGACCTTGCAACCGTGTGCAGCGCCATCCTAACCACCACCTTTGGCGCTGCGCCACCCCCTGTGGTGGAGTCGTCCGTCCCTGCACCCACAACACCTACCATTGCCCCTCCTGTCCCTGCGGTGCCTGGTCCTTCCCCCCCACATGATGCCCCCCCCCTGTGGATGGAAAGGAACTGTGAACTGTGCAGGCAAGCTAGGGGAGACGCGTCCCAATGTGTCCCCCCCCCCAGAATTCGCATATGGACTGGCCTATGGGCCTTGTATATAGTGTACATTTCAAATCCAATCTTTTTTTATACTGAATAAAGCATTTTGTTTTTCATTTGCACACAAATGCTTTTCTGGTATTGTTGTTGGTGCTGCTGCTCCCTGAGTTGGGGTGGTGATAATGTGTTAGGTGTCTGGGAAATGTTGTAGTGTGCTGCTCATGGGGAGGACCCTGGTATCTGCGTGCCATCAAAAGGTCTCTGCAAATAATCTTTGGTCATGTAAGCTCTTACTGTAGGTGACATTGTCCCAAGGAGTGTTCCTTCCTCTGTGGCACCTGACTTCTTCCCTGCAGGGTGTTTCCCAATTGTTGTGCTGACCTGTGTCTACAGTTCCTTGCTGTGTGAGGGATCCCTTCACCTTTGCCCATGCCTGCTCAGCAATGTCTACGCCTGCATCGTCTGTGCCATCCTTGGTAGTCACTGTACTTGTGTATGGAGTATGTTGCCATGGCTTCATGTGGACATGGTCCATTTTCCGCACTATGCATGTGTGTACTCCCAGCCTAGCACACATGTGTTACTTGTTCTGCAGGGTATTTGGGCACCTGACTGACAATTGTGGGCATTGTATCTGTGGGTACTCCACCCTTTTCCTTCCATGGGAGGCAACAACTTGTTGGCTGCCCCAGCACCTGTACATTCCTATCAGTCCTGGAATGTGGGTGACAGTGTGTGTTCCCTTAGGCTCTCTTAGTTTAGTGGGGTTTCACATGAGGATACAGTCTTGTTGCATGATCTCAGTGTGTGTATTGTGCTGCCACCTCCAGGGGTGGGTATGCATGTGTAATTTGTCATCACACCCACATGTGGTGTGTCATGCAGTAGGGGAAGGACATCCATCCTCATGGGAGTGGGACACTGCTGTCAGTGATGTGTTGTCATGGCACTATCAACATAGTCGCACATTGTGGATGCCTTCATGCACCCATGGAGTTTTGCTAATGGGAGGATGATGTACACACCCCCATGTCTCTGTCCACTGCTGGGAGGCCTCTGCACCCACCCCTCATACGTTTGGGCACTGCTGGGGGTCCTCTGCACCCACCCCTCATATGTCTGGGCACTGCTGGGAGTCCTCTGCACCCACCCCTCATATGTCTGGGCACTGCTGGGAGTCCTCTGCACCCACCCCTCATATGTCCGGGCACTGCTGTGAGTGATAGGCACCTACCCCTCATATGTCTGGGCACTGCTGGGAGTGATAGGCACCCACCCCTCATATGTCTGGGCACTGCTGGGGGTCCTCTGCACCCACCCCTTATATGTCTGGGCACTGCTGGGAGTCCTCTGCACCCACCCCTCATATGTCTGGGCACTGCTGGGAGTCCTCTGCACCCATCCCTCATATGTCTGGGCACTGCTGGGAGTGATAGGCACCCACCCCTCATATGTCTGAGCACTGCTGGGAGTGATAGGCACCCACCCCTCATATGTCTGGGCACTGCTGGGGGTCCTCTGCACCCACCCTCATATGTCTGGGCATTGCTGGGAGTCCTCTGCACCCACCCCTCATATGTCTGGGCACTGCTGGGAGTGATAGGCACCCACCCCTCAAATGTCTGGGCACTGCTGGGAGTGATAGGCACCCACCCCTCATATGTCTGGGCACTGCTGGGGGTCCTCTGCACCCACCCCTCATATGTCTGGGCACTGCTGGGAGTGATAGGCACCCACCCCTCATATGTCTGGACACTGCTGGGGGTCCTCTGCACCCACCCCTCATATGTCTGGGCACTGCTGGGAGTGATAGGCACCCACCCCTCATATGTCTGGGCACTGCTGGCAGTCCTCTGCACCCACCCCTCATATGTCTGGGCACTGCTGGGAGTGATAGGCACCCACCCCTCATATGTCTGGGCACTGCTGGGGGTCCTCTACAGCCACCCCTCATATGTCTGGGCACTGCTGGGAGTCCTCTGCACCCACCCCTCATATGTCTGGGCACTGCTGGGAGTGATAGGCACACCCCCTATGTCTCTGTCCACTGATGTGGATCGTAGCACGACACCCACCCACCCTCCCACACGCTCTGAAGCCCTGGGTACGGGCCGTACCACCATTGTTGGGGTGCCGTAGGGGTACGGCCCGTACCCAGGCCTACAGAGCGTGGGTACGGGTCGTACCACGCCTACCCCTACATCACCCCAACAATGGCGGTACGGCCCGTACCCAGGCCTGAAGAGTTTGGGTAGGGGCCGTACCACCATTGTTGGGGTGACGTAGGGGTACGCGTGGTGCGACCCGTACCCATGCTCTTCAGGCCTGGGTACGGGCCGTACCACCATTGTTGGTGTGACGTAGGGGTACACATGGTGCGACCCGTACCCACGCTCTTCAGGCCTGGGTACGGGCCGTACCACCATTGTTGGTGTGATGTAGGGGTACGCGTGGTGCGACCCGTACCCACGCTCTTCAGGCCTGGGTACGGGCCGTACCACCATTGTTGGGGTGCTGTAGGGGTACGGCCCGTACCCAGGCCTGAAGAGCGTGGGTACGGGCCATACCACCATTGTTGGGGTGACGTAGGGGTACGCGTGGTGCGACCCGTACCCACGCTCTTCAGGCCTGGGTACGGGCCGTACCACCATTGTTGGTGTGACGTAGGGGTACGCGTGGTGCGACCCGTACCCACGCTCTTCAGGCCTGGGTACGGGCCGTACCACCATTGTTGGTGTGAAGTAGGGGTACGCGTGGTGCGACCCGTACCCACGCTCTTCAGGCCTGGGTACGGGCCGTACCACCATTGTTGGGGTGCTGTAGGGGTACGGCCCGTACTCAGGCCTGAAGAGCGTGGGTACGGGCTATACCACCATTGTTGGGGTGACGTAGGGGTACGCGTGGTGCGACCCGTACCCACGCTCTTCAGGCCTGGGTACGGGCCGTACCACCATTGTTGGTGTGACGTAGGGGTACGTGTGGTGCAACCCGTACCCACGCTCTTCAGGCCTGGGTATGGGCCATACCACCATTGTTGGTGTGACGTAGGAGTACGCGTGGTGCGACCCGTACCCACGCTCTTCAGGCCTGGGTACGGGCCGTACCACCATTGTTGGGGTGACGTAGGGGTAGGCGTGGTGCGACCAGTACCCACGCTCTTCAGGCCTGGGTACGGGCCGTACCACCATTGTTGGGGTGACGTAGGGGTAGGCGTGGTAAGACCCGTACCCACGCTGTTCAGGCCTGGGTACGGGCCGTACCCCCAATGTTGGGGTGACGTAGGGGTAGGCGTGGTACGACCCGTACCCACGCTCTTCAGGCGTGGGTACGGTGCATACCACAATTGTTGTGGTGACGGGACGCGTCCATGTCCACTTCCGTTGTGGTGGGACGCAGGCCTTGGTGGACACGCCCCCCGAGTGACCAGTCCCTGGAGGTACGGTATGTACAGGGCATGTATACATTTTGCCTTGGGTGGGGGTTATGTTTCCTGCCCCCCACCTTTGCCCCTGGGTGTTGTTCTGACCTTCTGCGGCGTCTGCGTCGGTTCCTGTGCACCAGGTCGTAGGCTATGAGGGCCGGGAGGACACGTAGGATGGGGTCCATGGCTGTCCGTCGCGTACAGGTGCTCCTTCCTCGCGTCGTCCTCAATTTCCCGGCAGTTTTTGGCTCCCGTAAAAAATGCTACGTGCGGAGTGACGTAGGCACGAATCGTACTTGCTGGTTCATAAAACGGTGCCTGACTCCGTCCGGGCGTCACGTACGCGGTGTCCCGGATCGGAATTGTGGGTATATTTTAGCCGGTCGGTGTTTTGTACGAATCGTACGGAAATGGTATTTCTGTACGAATCGTACTTGCGGGTTTGTAAGGTGGTTTTCCCAGGTACGAGTCGGACGGAGAAAACGCTCCGTACGACGGTTCGTACCCGGGTTTTAAAGGATCGGAATCGGCACCTTATTTGTTAATTTATATATATTTGTAACATTTTAAAATAAATTAAAGCTATTAGTTTATTAATTGTTTTAAAGTAAATATACATTTATATATTACATTTTATATATGTACATTTACATTTTTAATTAAATGTATTTATTATATTTGTAACATTACATCTACATATTTTTTTAATTAATTTTATTTGTTGATTTATTAAACATTATTGTTTATATAGAAAACAAAATTGATATTTTGTACATCAATGTTTTTTACATCTATATATTTTTTCGATATTTTTGCTTTTTACATTTTAAAGATAGGATGTCGAAATTGTGGATGTCGATATTTGTCTGTCGATATTTGTGTATGGGGATATTTTTGTGGTCGATATTATGTCAGTGATCCGTTCTCGATCTCCTCTATAATAATTCCAAACATGGTCAATATCAAACAACACAATCTGACTAATTTTCATGGAACTGTGTTGTTCAGAAAAATGTTTGTAGATTAGAGATCTCAGGTCTTTATTTCTAAAGTAATTTAAATGTTCTTTCCATCTTTCCTTTAAATGCCCAATTGTAGATCCTACATACCTCAAAGAATAAACACATTCTAATATATATGCAAAAAATCGGATTGCAGTTGATAAATTCCTTAGTATTAAAAGTCTTAAGGGCCAATTACGATTAGTCCGCCCGCCACCCTAGCGGTGCTGGGACCGGCCACCAGTGGTGCGGCAGTCCCGCACCTGCAATTAGGATGCCACCGTGGCGGTGGCATCCTCCATTCCCAGTATTGTGGCTGGCGGTGCTCACGGCACAGCCCACTACAATGCTGGGAATGCACTGTGTGCATTGTCATGCACAAGGTGACAGGCACCGCGAGGTGCCTGCCACCATGTCCATTACAAGGTACCCCCCATGTGCACCCTCTACCCCCCCAATACACTGGGGGCCTGCAACGGGCCCCCGACAGCAAACCCCGCATGCCTTTCCGTGGCGGCATCGTCGCCAAGGAAAGGCACGTCTCCGCCTGCATCCTAATATGGATGGCGGTGTCATGCAGACACCGCCACCATATTGAGCACCTTTTCCGCCTGGTCGACTGGTTGACCGGCGGAAAACTGGCAGATGGTCTTTCCATCTGCCGGGGTCCCTCCCCACCGTACTAATATGGCGGAGGAAAATGGGTGGCGGGCAGGGAAGGATGTAGGGTGGATCGCCACCACCATGGACCCCTCTGTGTGGTCATCGGTAGAAAAATCTGAAACTTTTTCTTTCACAAATTTATAACACCCAACAGTTACATTTAAAACACCCTCAAAGTTTCTTGCCCATCCAAGTTACCGACTTCTTTTGTACATATTTGTATGTGTCACTCGAAGTCAATAACTTCTTGACAGTGTCCGCCTTTTTATATGTAATCAAGCAGTGGCGGCTCCCCCGTGGGGGCGTTGCCCCACTGCTTTCTTGCAGTACGAGAAGGCAGAAACATAAATGGTAATAACTACCATTTTATGTTTCTGCCTTCTCGCACGGCGAGAAGCAGAAGTACCTGGTTAGGGGTGGGCGGTCCTGGTCGAGGTCGGGGGGAGTGGCTTGCCCACTGTTGTGCATACTGACTGTTTGGGTGGCCCTGGGGCCGACCAAGTAGTCAGTATGCACAACAGTGGGCAAGCCACTGCCCCCCGCCCTCGACCAGGGCCGCCCACTCTCCCTTTTTCTTTATGTAGGCTGCATGCAGCAGCCTACATAGAGAAAATGGCCCAGGTGGGGCGCGCTCTGCTGCGCCTCACCAACACAACTCTGCCATTGCAGCATTGTGATTGACAGAGGGGAGGGAGGGAGGCTTCCTTTGCTGGCTGATGACGTCGCCTGCAGGAATTTGAAAAGGCAGGACTGTGGGAGTCTGACCCATCCAGAACCTGAGGTGGCAGCGGCGCAGGACGGTAAGTTAAGTTTTATTTAACTTATTTTTTTAATTAAACAAACCCCTCCCGCCTCCCCCCATCCCCGCTGAGGACCCCATTTCCACCCCCTCTCCCCAAACCCGTCCGTCATGCCGGCCGCGACTGCATCAGACTGAGCTGTTTATTTCTTTTTAATTTAAAATGTATAAAAATTTACATTTTAGTTCAAAGTGAGATTGCTAAGCATTTGCCAATTTTATAATGTAACCCACATTCCATTGTCTGAAATTTCACTTCCTGTGGTTTCCCAATACAATTAATATGACCTTTATTCACAAAATAAGAAATTGTATACGGAGCGCGAGGCCTATCATTTGAGCGGCAGAGATTAGCATTAAGAAGTGACGAGCTGTGAAAGGTCGGAGGGAGAGGCCTGAAAGGTCAGGGGGCATTACTAGAATCAGCGTGTGTGTCGTGCGTGATGTCCAAGCTGTCACCTCGCCTGTTATTGTGTTGGGAAGAGGGTGGGGGTGGCGGCTGGCATAGGCTTTTAAAAGTGAACACGATACAGTACACACAATCAACTCTAGATACAAAAGTCATACTTGCCAAAATGTTGTGACCAAATTGAGGCAGTAGTTTGCAAGATTCAACATTACAAAGTACCACAATTATGTCACCAGAAGTTACGTCATATAGAGGCCTTGCCCCTGTGATGTCTTCACAGGAAATAAAATCACGTCACCTAGGAGGTAGATACTGCAGAATACAGTGGCTGGTACCAGATGCATTAAACAGCAGCAGTTAGCGGGGCATAGGTCCTTCAAAAACAGACTAGTGAGTTTTCACACTTCTGACGCCTGCATGATATCTGGGCAAGACTGGCATCTTATTTAATCTGACATTTCCCTGGTGGGCATGAGTCACTTGTACTTGAGAACAACAGCGCTCTGCGGGTTTTCTCTGGCGTGGGTTGCTTCTGTGAGTCATTAGTATACATGTGTTGTAAAAGCTTGCCCTACCCCGCCCAACTGCTAGCAGCACCTGTGCCAGCACCCTGAGTGTGACGAAGCCGAATAGGGTTCAAAAAACAAATCCCTCTCTAAAGTTCTTAAGGAATCAATTGTTCCAAAACCCTGCACAGCAAACAGTTATATTTCCCATAAAAGCCTTCTTACTTATTGCATTGCTTGAAAATGTCTCCCTGGGTCATAGCGTCTGTCCGTTCAACTGTTGGAATGCCGCTGCCCGCGTCCCAAGCAGTGGGACATCAGCAGGGCAGCACTCTAGTGGCCGCCCGTCGGAGCCTTCCCCCTTGCTGCCTCGCGCGCGAGGCTACGCCCACTAGGGTTATGACCCCCAATAGTGTGGAGCTGGAGGCGGGCCGTTGGGGGCGGGGGGGAGCGCGGCTTGCCCCCTCTACTTAGGAGGCCCCCTCGCCCAGTTCCTCCTCTGTTCCCTGCGCGCCGCTCCAGCCTGGACACGCGTTATCCCGTCGGTCTGCAGCACCGCCGCCGCCATAGTCGCTGGGGTCGTCGTCGCGGTCGTCGTCAGCATCACTGGGTGCCGTTTTGTGCTGCTCTTGGGGGCCCGGGATTTCTTCCTTACGGTGAGTCCTCATTTTGCCCCTTCCGCCCCTCCTTCACCTCGTGTGCGGCAGCCAACCGGCCATTGCCTGGGTGACTTGCATGGAGGGGAGGGGGCGAGGATCCCGTGTAGGGACCCCCCACGTCGGGTACATGTGTCGCGGTCTTGTGGGGACGCATACGGCACAGTTGAGGTCAGAGGCTTTGTAACGCGTTTTTCAGAATATGTACAATTTCCTGCGGTGGGGGCCCGGCACGAACCCTGTGTGCTGCTCGGCTCCGAAGGACACCATGTACAGAGGGCACTTCGTGCAGCGCCTGGAGTACGATGCCATGGTGAGCAGCGCCTTCAGTGTATTAAGCGAATCACCTGCGGTCAATTGGCAAGTACATTTTGAAATAGCTGTGCACCGGAAAAACCTTAAAATCGAGGATGGGCCTGCTCGCTCTGACGTGTTCTGTTGAGTGTCAGCTCTTGCTGCATCTGTACACAAGTGCAGCTGTTTGAAGTGGCACAGCTGCGACTCTGACGTGGTGTAGGGCTGAGGTGAGGGCGCTCAACTTTATTTCGAGATGGATGTTTTGCGTTGCTTAAATTAATTTAGTCGGACTTAAGTAACTTTTGTTACTGTGCTGTTAAAAATTTAGGGGAATAAAAGAAGTACATTTTCTGCTATTCTCAATAGTCTGATTTCTTCTCTGCTACTCAGGAGTTAATTTCGCGATGTCTTCACCCCCATTTCACTGTGTCAACGGTGGTACATATATAATATCCCCAACAAAGCCGTTCGTGTTCTCCATCTCCACACAACCCATGAATAACTGTCCAGAGTGTTTTTTCCGTTGTTTACCGTTAAGTCGTGTAGCGTTTCTCAAGTTACCAGGCAGGACATTTCAGACATACACGAATGTCGTAACATCCTTTGCTTAAATGATGCGTTTGTTTCCTTGTTAATGAGATATACATCTTTACAGATTGGCCACTTAAATATGAGTTATCCATCATAGTTAAAGTTAACAAGCGACTATTTGCCATAAGCAGTTGGGCTCTCAAATTCTGGGCTTTTAATGTAATCTACTGAATAAGCCATAAGGGGGCATTGCAGGAATGGAAGGCCAAGTGAGTTTGTAAGCACCCAGAAACTAACGTTTATGGGGATATATATATATATATATATACATAGCGGCGGGGTGATGCGCTTGGTGTGGTTGCGTGGCAGAGAGGGCCATGTGCGGTGGGCCATCGCGCCGAGTGCGTGCTTCTTGGGGGCGCCGGGTTTGGAGCGATATCTGGGAGAAAAACCTGCAGTAGAGGGGGTCCTTGTGTTTAGTGTGTGGCGACATTTTGGGTAGTCCTCAAACGGGCTCGGATGTAGAGCCTGCTCGGTGCATAAAAGGGCCGTCCACCATATGGGTTTTAAGTGCGGTTGCGGTGGGGTTTTCTGGTTACATTGCAACAGTTTAACGGCAGCCGCAGCGTTGCAGGGTAGTGGTCTTCTTGCGATCGATGCTCTAGTGGTTAAGGTTTCGTTATTGTCGTCGGTGCACTCTGGGGTCCGCGGCCGGTTTCAGGCACGGCCTGCTGGTGTGGCTTATGAGGGGGTGGCGGTAGCGGAGCGAGAGAGTTATTGGGTGGCATTGTGGTGCCCCTCCTCCCTAACATTCTCACGGGTTCCCCGCGGCTCGTCGCCGGACAGTGGTGGCTCAAGATTTCCGAGCGGCGCTAATGTGCAGTCCAACACGACTCTTGGAAAGGATGGCCGAGTGTGCGTTGGCACCGGGGCTCCTGCTCCGGCCCGCGCAGGCCTGAGGTTGCGGGTGCTGGTCTGCAGACCCGTGGGGGATCTGTTGTGGCGGTGAGCGTCGCGGGGCTCGGGACAGTTCTAACAATGTGTCACGCGTAGTCTAAGTATTTGCCGGTAGCGTGCGCCGTGTGGCTCCCCCGTTCACGGTTGGCGTTCCTATAGTCCGGATGTTAAGTAGCGCTTGTTTCAGAATTTGGCAGCAGTGACCAATATTTCCTGACTTCTACAGTATAGGAGGCACAGGACATTTCTAACAATGTGTCACGCGTAGTCTAAGTATTTACCGGTAGCGTGTGCCGTGTGGCTCCCCCTCTCCCGTTCTCGCTGGCGTTCCTATAGTCCAGATGTTAAGTTGCCGGAATTTATTTCTATTATGTATAGCAACCTATATGATTCTAGTTTATGATTTAGGCCCCAGTTATGCGTCTTAACACGATAGCTTTCTATTTGCTTTCTCTCCTCGACTTCAATGCAGGTTTAATGGCCAACAACAGTCCCATTTGTTTCGTACATTTCAATGGATGTTTCTTTCTTGAACCTTCTGCGTGCCCCTTAGATGTGTGCCATCTTCCTACTCCTGGACTGAACTTTCTTTAGGAGAGTCCTTCCATTGGACTGTTACCCTTGCACTGCGGTCCCCCTCTACAGAGAAGTTTTCTTTCACATCCGGTGTTCCGTGCATAGGCATAATGGCCACCGGAGGGCATTGCATTTCCTTGTAAAAGCCTAGGCCAAGAGACCAGAAACACCTTCCCGTTTAGCAGTCAACAGGTGGGCAGAAAGACAACTTGCAGCAAAAGCCTAACACCCCGACCCCGTACATAAGTTATTGAGCAACAGGGGAGTTTACTGCTAGGGGGGTTCCCTTCTTCACAGCCATTGCCCCCGCCGTTTTCTGAGAGAAAACATATTTTAGTATGTCATGCACTGGATTGATTAGTCCGACTGAGGGTGATGGTGCTTGCACAAAATAAATCCATGCTTAATTATTTCCTGCAGGTCATCTGCCAACTAAAACGTGTTAAAAGTGTCGACTTGTGCCCATGTTTTTCCTCAAATGAATACTATATGATCGTACTCAAAGACTGCACTCATCCTGTGAGAGACAATATCTGCCTGTAAACCAAAAAATTACTTTTGTGTGAAAGTATCATTTCTATTCAATTCAAATACATTTCATTGATTTAGACCTCTTCTGAGATCAACAATTTGAGAGGTCTTTTGACTTCGGTGTAGTTAGTTCAGAGTGTTAAGAGGCCTGCTGCAAAGAACGTGTGCCAAGTAGATAGCAGAGTGCAGTGCGTATGATGCAAATGGGCCAGCAGGTTACTGTGTTCAAAAGAGGCATCCTTTTGTGACTTGCAATGTAGATCTTAAAGCCCTAATAGTCAACAGCGAATTCAGTGCATCGGAGAGTGTGGTTATGAAGACTTGGTCACGGTAGAGGGGGACAGTGAGAGAATCTGGGGTGGAGGCGGCAACGAACATTGTTACACAGGGCGCTTTCGCCAGGTCGGCATCACCGCTCACCGCGTGAGTCCTACAACACTTGAGTCATTCCACCCACAACAAGCACAATGCGCAGCGGAGTGTGTTGATGCTGTTATGTTGTAACTATGTGGGGCGAATGATTGTTGGGGGCAATTATATTCCTCCTCGCCTATGAGTGTAAGTGCAAATGCGGCGATATGTCAAGCTCTCCTAGGCCTTCGGGCCCATGGCGCACTGGTTTCCTGTGCATTGTTTACTTATCCGCAGATTGGGGATCAGCCAATAATTGGGCTTGTTGGAGGTAGTGCCCCCCCTTTTTGTAGTAAATATAGGGACGCAATGGCTGCGATGAATATGTAATGTACCTGGGCTCATGCGTAGCGTTTCAATGCCTTGGCATCTACATACACGTTACATTTGTAGAATAGATAGGTAATTCACAATGTGCGTTAGATTAATGCTAGTGAGGGCGGAGCGATCAGGTTGTCCACGGGGCTGAATGCCATAGTCAGTGCCTGAGCAAGCTGGGTAGCCCTGCAGATAAGTTTTTTCCCCAGAGGCCACCATCACTATTCACACTATTGTCCCCAAGCTTTCCTTTGGTTCCTGGCTTCATGTTGAAAATGCATGGCTTTATATTTCTAATGTACTCTTTTGCGGCCCACTCGCCATTTGACTAGGGAAGTAGGCCCAGGCTGATTGTGATTAAGTTATTCACATGTGGTCAAAGATTGGTAAAGGTTGGATTTGAAATACACGGTTGTTGGATAGGCACCAGGGCCAGATGACATTCCAGTGCATTGTGTCCTGGGAACCAAGGATAGGGTCCAATTTTGTAAGCACTGGGAGCGGTAAATATTTGGTGTCACTCATGAGATGCGCTGTGTTGGGGTGAATGATATCTGAGAGTTTTACTCCTGCGAAAAGGACATTGCCAAATAGGCAAGCCAATGGCACATCAAGGGGTCATGGTGCAAAATCTAGAAAGTCAATTTGTTAGGTAATCCACCAATACTGCTCTAACTTATACATTCAACGATGTTAATGTGTTGACGTGAAATGTTCACCTTGGCCACGTCACGACCCACAAGAATAAAACTACATGTGGCTTCCCCAGGGATCCTCTACAGGGACACTCTTTGGTGGAACAAGGTTTAGCGCACCAGGTCACTTATATTGGAACTCCCCACCTCCAGAGATTAGGTCCCGCACAGACCTCATGACTTCCCGCAAAGTCTTTAAAACATGGCTAGTTAGACAGGTACATGAGTAACATACCACCCTAACCGGTTTCAGAGTAGCGCCAGGGAACCAATTTGGTACGGTGCCCATCAAATTTGGTATAACATAACAAATGTTGGATTGGTTTTCATAATCTTTTAGGAGCAGAACATAATGTGTTTGTTGCACAAACTGAGAGATTCGAAAACAGAGCTGTGTAACCACACAGGATGTTTCACAAGGTGACAGCAAGCCGTACTGTTGGAATAAACAAATAACGAAAAAAGAATTTACATTATTTTGAAATTAATTGAATGGAAGTCAACAAGTTTAACGATATGTTGGACGGATAGTTATGGTTAAAGGTGAGATAAGGTTACATCGTTTAACAAAAGCAATTCTAAATTGCAGTGCAAGTTGTAGCAGTCGATAACATCAAATAACAACATTATATAACGATCAGTACACAAACGGTAAAATTTTCAGCGCCTCTTAAAAGACTTTGCACATATGTTCCCGATTGTTGTGGTTAGCATTAGGTTTTGAATTGGGGAAGGAGGTGCCGAGCCAATTCACGTATTAAAACTGATTGATTGCTACAAATATTGGTTCAAATTATGCGAAAAAAAAAAAAAAAAAAGTTGAGACAACCAAGTTAAGTTTCAGTGCAAGGCCACATTTGATGGGGCAACTCCAGGCGGAAAGCATTAAGCCAGACAGCCCTGGGAATTAGGCAGGCGTACGATTAGCTAAGATTCTGTTCAAACTGAGGGAGAGCATATCGACCACAAAATAATTGTGGAACCAGAAAAAGCTTTACAAAGCAATGCTGTAGATTTCCGGCAGAATGCAGTATGGATAGGCTTCAGGGTTAAGGCCATGACCTTTCTGGAAGGGGCATTCTTCTTCGACCTGTGTCGAACTGGGAAAGGAAGTAAGGAGGGCTGCATAACTCTTTATTCTACCTGCGTTGGGGTTGTCAGTGTCGTGAACTACTAAATCTCACTGAACTGGAGGTGTGGCCGGGTTTCTACACGAGCAGAAGTTTGGGAGTGCAAGCCTCCACCTAGGGGGTGGCTGGCTGAATCTGATGAACTACTTCAAACGGTTCACAGCACTGCACGTGGGAGAGTGTCAATGACCTGTGCATACTTCAACCAGACTCCCGTGAATGGCATGCCCTCAGCTACATGGTAATGATTGAGAGAGCAGAGAGCGACCATACCTCTTGAATTTTGCACTTAAACTTTCTAGTAATGGAAAGGGCTTAACACCTTCTGAAATGAGCATGACCAGAGATGTGCTGCTCTCCACAGACATTTGACAGGTTAATGGGCAAGGCTAGCGGAAAAGCCAGATGTATTGTCGTCATTTAAGGCGGACGTGACCCAGGTATTGGCAAGATAGAGACACTGCCAACTATGAAGATATGAACGAAATCATCACTGTGGCTCACAACATATTATCTGATAAAATGAGAAGTTTCATTTTCAAGCCACGATGTCGGTGCAATGAATTACCTATAGCACAGCAACACCGGTATAACAAGGACTGTAGGCAAACCTATTAACTCCTTTCAGCAGCAATAAAGTCCAAAAGCTAGCTTCTATTCAACAAGCAAGGAATTGGTTACGCTGTCCCAGTGGAGAGTAAGAAAAGATTGGGATAACAGCGGGACTAGTATAAGACTCGATCGTCAAATTTAATGTAACTTAATTTGCAAGTAGAAAGGCTATAACGAGGAGATGTTGCTAAGATATGGGTCAGTTTGTAGTAAACAGTAGGATAATAAGATGTGAAAGGAAGAAAATTGAGATACCTGTGATGTCAGCTTGTGTTTATATACGTAGGTAAAGTGGTTAACTCACACGTTACCTTCACCCTGCTTATTGTGCTGTAGCTGTTGGGAACACAATTCCAAGCCAGGAAGGCACCTAATTTGGCCAATTGAAAGCGCCTATTTCACCAATGCCTTGTTACCCATGCCATATTTTCCTGCCTGAGAAACAGATTTAGGTGTTGCTCTTCTCGCTCAGCCTCTCCTTGGAGCCAGGGAGGTGGGAAACGTTCACAAATTTAGTCCTCGAGCTGAGAGATGTATTCTTCGGCAGCTCAGTCAGTCACATTGGCTTTATCCGGAGTCATGATAAAAGCCGTCCATTTAGCAGTTACGTTAAAATGTTTTGTCCTGCTGAGAAATCATGCACCCCTCGCAGCAGCAGCAATTCAGGAACCATGACGCTATCTATACATCACCTTTGTAGACAAGGTGGAAAGTAAAACCTTCTTCGTGCTAGGATGTGAAGGGAATCGATGGACTGACGAATTCAGCTATGGTTCAGTTCTGGCTCCACATGTAGGTGCTAGATCTTCCCAAAATTACGTTAGGAAGATCTGCAGTGGCATCGCTAAGAAAGTTAGGAACACCAGTAACGTCTAAGCTGAACGGCAGTGGGGCCCAAAGACATCCTTTGGTAGTCTGCCCTGGGCTCCGGAGTAATGTTGCAAATTAATGCCGTCATTTACTGGTTGCAGAAAAGGACCCATAATTTAGCCCACTAAAAGCTGGCTCGCAGGGTGGGCACCTATAACAGCGAAGGGAGAAAGGGGGGCTCTGGCAGCGACGGTAGCCTCCCCAGAGCTGTGGCGGAGTTACAGGGCGATCTGGATGCAGACGGGTACAGTAAGGGTACCTCTGCGACAGGCGGTACAGTAAGGGTACCCCTGTCCGGCACAGTAAGGGTGCCCGAGCCAAGGTCCAGGAGCCGAAGGGGGTTCTGGGAAGACCGCGACGGCGCCCCGTTAGTCCTTCGGGTGGTTGGGGGGCCTGACCAACCGGGGGTGTGCCACAACACGCTCCGCCCCTGTCGGAAGGGGCGGGAGTAGGAGACAGATCACGTGACCCAGTGGATGATCTGTAAATAATTATGTGCCACACTGCCGGGCATCGACCCACCGTGTGTGCTGGCTCACCAGGCGGGCGGAGCAGCAAGGGGCTGCCTGCCCTGGATCGCCCGTAAGATAACCCAATTTTATTATCATACTGTGTTGTATGAAATAAACCTGCAGCAGTTCTTCACCCACAAATAAAGTGTCAGTGTAATCATTGGGTGACGTCTGTGTATGCGTGTTGACTGAAGCGGATGACGGTGTGGTCACTATGCCGCTGCCCGCGTCCCAAGCAGTGGGACATCAGCAGGGCAGCACTCTAGTGGCCGCCCGTCGGAGCCTTCCCCCTTGCTGCCTCGCGCGCGAGGCTACGCCCACTAGGGTTATGACCCCCAATAGTGTGGAGCTGGAGGCGGGCCGTTGGGGGCGGGGGGGCGCGGCTTGCCCCCTCTACTTAGGAGGCCCCCTCGCCCAGTTCCTCCTCTGTTCCCTGCGCGCCGCTCCAGCCTGGACACGCGTTATCCCACCCTTTCCACTTACCCCACGTGTCAGGCACAGCGCGTTATTGGAATGTTTTAATGTTTTCTTTTTGCGTTGCAGGCGGAGTTACAGGGCGATCTGGATGCAGACGGGTACAGTAAGGGTACCTCTGCGACAGGCGGTACAGTAAGGGTACCCCTGTCTGGCACAGTAAGGGTGCCCGAGCCAAGGTCCAGGAGCCAAAGGGGGTTCTGGGAAGACCGCGACGGCGCCCCGTTAGTCCTTCGGGCGGTTGGGGGGCCTGACCAACCGGGGGTGTGCCACAACACGCTCTGCTCCTGTCGGAAGGGGCGGGAGTAGGAGACAGATCACGTGACCCAGTGGATGATCTGTAAATAATTATGTGCCACACTGCCGGGCATCGACCCACCGTGTGTGCTGGCTCACCAGACGGGCGGAGCAGCAAGGGGCTGCCTGCCCTGGATCGCCCGTAAGATAACCCAATTTTATTATCATACTGTGTTGTATGAAATAAACCTGCAGCAGTTCTTCACCCACAAATAAAGTGTCAGTGTAATCATTGGGTGACGTCTGTGTATGCGTGTTGACTGAAGCGGATGACGGTGTGGTCACTAAGCACGAGTTCCGTAAGTAACAGCTGGCGTCGCTGTGCCAGGGAATTTTTTTTTTACTGAAGTTTACGACTGCCTTCGCCGAACCACCTACAGCGGAGGTACCCATTGGCTGGTCATTGCATGCGTACTAACTACACCTGTCGTGTAGGGGCTCGAATCTAGGCGCTATAATTGATTATGGGTAAATATACAGAAGTATGGAGTAAGAGCGTGTACCGGTGCTGACTCTGTCAGAGCGAATATGATACATTGTAATTTGAGAATTAATTCAAGGTGATTGTTGGTGGGCGGGGGGAGCTATTGTTGGAGGGGGTCCACTTTGGATCCCATGCACGGTCTAGGGGGTGGTTATGCCTGTGTCCAGTCGGGTTTGTGCATTGCCTGGAAGTGCCAGGGCATTTTATTTGGTTGTCAGCGCAGGGTGTCTGGGAAAGGCCTTTGCAGGGGATGAAACAGCCCACACAAGAAGTCTGGAGGCGCCAGGATATGGTATCTGGAGTTGTTGGGGCAGGGAGTCTGGACTATTAATGCAGGGTGTCTGGGGAAGGCCTGTGCAGAGGATGGGGCAGCCCGTGCAGGGTGTCTGGGCTGTTAATGCAAGGCAGCTGGACTCTGGCGCAAGACTTTCTCTGAGGGATGTAACGGTAAACGACAGTTGATGTGCATCCAGGGGGCCGTGGGCGACTTTCAGGTGAAGCTTGGGGTACCCTGACCCGGCTTTGGGCTCGCACGCTGCGCTCCCTCGCCACAGTACAGTACGACAATTATTTTACGCCTCACCACTTTCACATGTCACCAGCCGCCACTGTAATCAAGGGATTCCTAGTGACATAACCTGACAATTTGTGAATTATTTTAGAATGGCCCAATGTTTTTGGAAGATGTTAAAAATGTGTTGATTCTCTGCACAGATCCTAGTTACAAATCTTACCAGATTTGTTTGTTTCAATTTGCATTTGGCTTCATCCTTAAGTAATGCCATTCGTTCGATGTATAATCTTCGCCTTATTAACTGCCATATTGAGCACTTTTTATGGATATCCACATTCAATGACTATAGATACTGCTTCCTTTTCCTGTGCCATATGTTCAATGTCCTCACTGCAATTACGTTGATGTCCTAATAAATCCCCATCACGCACACACCTTTGTGTTGGGTGTAAGGGTCTGTGCGTTGGTGCAAGGAAGGGATAGATTTTTGGAGTGACTTCTTCTAAAACATATAGGAAGCCAATAAAAACTAATGATATTGACTAAAATCATAACAACCCCAGCATCAGAATATGCATATAGGACACAGACAATGAGAGAAAAGCTATAGATTCTCCAAAAATAATGAAAATGTATGTTAAAGCCACATCCTCTCTAGTATCTAGCCTGCTTAAAGCATAAGCACAATAAACTCGTTGTCATTGTTTTTTTCCACATTCAAGTGCATGGGCTCTATTTGTAGTTCTTGGGCATACAAATATGGACACAGCAATAGTGGACACCTATGTACCCTTTAGGCTGTTCTTGTGCATGCGAAAGTACACCTTTCCTATTAAAAGCGCCCAGATTCTTTTTCGGAGCGTGCTGACCGAGCATGCACAAAGAGACTTCATCAAGTGCTCATGAGTGACTTGAAAGTTTCTCTTGGTGCACGACGTCACTCACTCTCAAAAGTGCATTTTCAACATGCTGCTGGCTTGGGACAGCTGATGAGGTGTTTTATGTAAATAATTTAGATACACGAGGCTGGGAACTGTGCACTGGGTAATGGCCCTTGTACTAGAGCTCAGCTGTGGGAACGAATGCCGGTGGACAACGTTGAGCAGTTCTGTGTGATTGGTGCCCTGGGGGTGACTGCTAAAGGTAATTGGACATTTAGCAGTCCCTTTGGGCATCAAAGCACATTTTGCATGACACTGACCTCTCAGGTTTCAAACATGGTGTAATGGCTGAGGCCAGAGGTTTATGTGGCGTGGGTCCAATGGAAACAGTAATGGGTTCACATCAAATACTACATTCATGCCCTAAATGTTGTAAATGAAAACAATTTGTCTAACAGTAATACAGGTCAGCAATGCAGTCCCTCTTACATTACACTTTTTGACATCGTGCGGTATGGTATATCCAATCCTGATTCCGAGGAGTATTTTATTTTCCAAGATGTGTTCAAGTAATTTATTATTTCATACAGCATATGAATCTTGTATAGCTAATCATGCAAGCTGAGTTGTCTTCAAGTGTTTGGGTGAGTTCAGAGTGTGAATGGGGTTTATGATGGGGCAAGGATGAGAGCTCCGAAATTGCATCTAAAAGCAGTGTGAGTTTCTCTAAGTGCCTCTCAGTTATCAAAAAAGGTGTTCTGAAAACATGCTCATGCAATATATGGTGAAGGTTTCATTTGTGCCATTTGGAACAAGGAGACATGTAGCTGTAGAGATATTGACAGTGATGTATTAGAGGTGGGAGGGTCAACAAATTAACAGGGCAGTCCCAGAAAAGGGTCTGGCTATTCTCTAAGAGCCTGTGCACAAGCTAAGTCCTGATAATGTGTGGTGTGTAAATTATGCAACACACATCATGCAACAATATTAGATGGTCTTGTCAAAATTCCAAAAAGCATATGACTTTAACTTATGGAAGTGTTTCACTTTAATACATCAAAATAGTTCACTATGTTGAGAAGTATTCAGTACAATTGACAGTTTTTAAATGTGAATTTAGAAATATGAATGCCTCTTGCTATGACAAGAATGCCATTAGTGAACTAAGAGGCAGTCAGTTGTCATGTGCACCATATATATTATTTTTATAGATGGAGAAACATTAGAGTTACCTCCATTAGAGCAAATGTTAAGTATGTTTTGTACAGCACACATCTGAAACTTATATATTTCAAGATGCTCTCATGTGCAATAATGAAAAAAAAGAGGTACATGTAAATAAAATATTTGTCTAAGATCACACAATTTGGTCAAGCAGGGAAGCTAATATTTATCCCAGGTCTTTTGGTTTCACACTGTGCAATTCTGGCACTAGATGTGTATCTTATTCTCTCTCCTGCTTTACATCAAGGGTTAATATTCATCTTCAATTCTTGGTTAGAGTGTGGGTGGCAGGCAGAATCCACATGAAAGCTTAGCTTGTTTTCGTCAATAGGCCATGTGAGCATGTGAGGTTTCCTAAAATGAACAGGTTTATTAGTTGAATGAGTTCTGTGGCAATTTTCAACACTCATATTCTGTTGGCAGTTTTTTAGGCAAGCTAGAGAGCAGATGTAATCAAAGAGAAAATGTACTTCCATTTCATCAGGGGCAAGAAATGTAATTAATCATAATACTGTTTAGATATGCTCTAGTCTAATAAATATATTTATTCCCAATCTCATAGCCATCATTATTCAGGGGCTCATTAAGAGGTCCATTAGGATGGCGGGCGAAAAAGCACCCCGACCGCCATGGAAGCAGAAAACAACTGCCCGCCGGCACCGTGGGAAAACCGGGGGCCAAATTAGGATCAACCGCCCCAAAAATCCGACCGAGGCGGAACGAGGCCAAGAAAAACTGCCCGTAGCGGGCGGAGATGGCCAAAATCCGTCCACGTCTGTCGGAATCGCGGTGGAAAAACACCAACCCGCCGCAAGTATAGCGGAGACACGGCACCGGAAATTAGGATAACCCCGCCGGTCCCGCGGTTCGTACTGCTGTCTCTGACTGCCGCGGTCGCACAATGAGATGAATGGAAGAGCCAGCGGAAGAGCTGAAGCACAGCCACCTTGGCGGACGATCCACAAAAAATATGGCGAATGAAGCCAAAACCCCACAAGAAGGCCACAAAGTGCACACAGAAAACTAGCCATGCCCCCCAAATACACAAAACACACCCCAATGACACAACCACATGGCTAAACGAAAAATACAAATCCCAGGACAACACACCTGTCAGCAACACCCCAATTGGACACACCCACATAGCTGAGTATAAAACTAGCCCGTTCCCTGACCACAATCCCTTGCAATACTCCAGGAGAGAAGGGACACATCCCCAGCTGACAGGAGAGGCAAAGGACACATCACTAGCCACACCACACACAGCACCACCACCACCTCCACACCAGCACAACTACCCCCCCTGCACAACACACACCATACACAGCACAACCCCAACCACCACTCACACCCCTGCACCCACAACCACTTTGCACACCACACACCATGGCCACACAGAAAATGTCCAAATTCACTGAGAGTGAGTTGAAGGTCATGGTAGATGAGATAGTCAGAGTGGAACCACAGCTGTTTGGTACCCTGGTCCAACAGACACCATTAGCCACAAGGACACAAATGTGGGCAAGGATAGTTCAAAGGGTCAATGCAGTAGGGACCACTCCAAGATCAAGAAAGGAGATCATGAAGCGTTGGCATGATCTGAAGAGGGTGGTCAAGGAGAGGAGGAGCAAGAACCGTGAGCTGGCTCAGAGGACTGGCGGTGGCCCTACCATTCCACCAAAACCATTCACACAATGGGAGGAGAAGGTGCTTGCCATACTGCATCCAGAGAGTCTCACAGGAGTAGCCGGGGGAGTGGAGGCTGGTAAGTACAAACAAATGACTACCGCCACTCTGCTATGTACCTGCTTGCACAACTACAAAGCTACGCCACCTTGGACACATACCATCCATCGGCACCACACACTCACAAAAACATGGCTCACAGATCCAACATTCACCTACTCCCATCCACCCAAACGTAGCTACCAAAATAACCATGGGGGCATGTGTATAGGCAGACAGCACTACAACTCCCACCAGGGCCCCTGTCCCACAGCATCAGCAAGATGGATCCCTCCCCCTACCCCACCCAGAAGCATGTGTCAGCCATTACACAACCCACATCAAACTCACAGGTAGGTAGCCATCTACCCTGGGAGGGTGTATGGGGGTGTGGTGCCTACACCACTACTCCCACCATGCCCCCTGTCCCACAGCCTACAAAGATGGAACCCTCCCCCCACCCCACCCAGAAGCATGTGTCAGCCATTACACACCCCACATCAAACTCACAGGTAGGTAGCCATCTTCCCTGGGAGGGTGACTGGGGGAGGGGGGCCTGCACCACTACTCACAACATCCCCTCTGTCCCACACCTGAGCAGGATGGAGTACTCCCCCACCCAGAAGCAGTTGGAAGCCATTACATCACCCTCATCAAACTTACAGTTAGGTAACCATCTTCACAGTGAGGGTGTTTGTGTCTGAAAGGCCTGCACTACATCTCCCAACAACCCCTCTGTCCCACACCTGAGCGGTAAGGAGCACTCCCCCACCCAGGAGCAGTTGGAAGCCATTGCAGTACACCAAACAAACTTACAGGTAAATAGCCAGTACGTGCACCCACCTATTAAATGGTGCCATTTGACAACACCAGCCCACTCATTGCACAAAGAGGCATACCTACCCCATTGGCAAGCAAGGTGTGCACACAGGTAAGCTAAGGAAACTGTCACAGGTACCAATGCACAAGTAGAAGAAAGTCAGGGCACAATCATGCACAGCACCTAGTTACATGTGCATCGCCATTGGGCAAGTGCAACAAGGACCATCAGAAAAATATGAAAGCATGTGTGGTGGCACAAATCAAGATATGCACATGACAGGACAAAGGGATGCAGGAGATTACAATGGCCAGTCCATGGCCAGATGTGACGTCTGCCAGGTGAGACAAATCAACAATGAGTTCTCAATCAAACACATGTTGTGCCAGGCCCCAGATGGCAACAAGTCCCTGTAAACCTTAATTGTGCACGGGTCGCATGGTATGCCTTGACAGCTCACACCATGGACAAGTAATGCCTGTACCACTGCATCATGTCAGGAAGCACAGTAGTGCACATAACCAACAATGTGATGATATGTCAATTGTGCAGTGTACAAAAACTGAATGACACACAGCTAACACAGAGCTTGCCGGGTGCACTGCAATGACCATTTCACATCTCACCCACAGGTGACCAAGAACTCACTGCAGAGGACAACACCAGCAACCTGCAGAGCCAGTCTCCACCCCCGGTACATGGACTCTTGGATGTTGACTCCCAGGATTCCATGGACGATGAGCTCGAGGCCGGCCCATCTGGTGTGCCAGTGAGAAACAGGTCCCAGGACCCCATCGTCTCCCCACCACATCGGCGCCAACATCAACCTCACAGCAGACCCCTGCTGTCACAGCCTGTACGGCCACCGCCACCACCACCACCACCAGTGCTGCCTGCAACACCCTCCCTGTCCCAGAGTATGACCAGCACACACCACCGACGGAGGAGGGCAGGGAGAGGATGCGAGGGCCCACACGAGTGAGGCACCATTTTTATCGGGAGACTTGGGGGAACGTTGGGTGGTAGGAAATTTGTGTGAGCCCGGAGATGCCACAACTTTCCCACACAAAAATGTGTGAAAAAGTGATTTTTACAGCTATAATTGAGGTTTGCAGGGGATTCTGGGTAAGGAAACTTTGGGGGATCCACACAAGCCATACCTCCCTGGAAGCCCCCGGGTGTCTAGTTTTCAGAAATGTGTGGGTTTGGTAGGTTTCCCTAGGTGGCTACCGAGCATGGGGCAAAAAATCCAGGTGACCCCCCTTGCAAAACCAGGTGGTTTTGAGATAGACAATTTTGATGTTGCCTCACTACGTTTTGGGCCCTTGCCTGTCACGGGTACTTGGGCCTCCCACACGAGTGAGGCACCATTTTTATCGGGAGACCTGGGGGAACGCTGGGTGTTAAGAAATTTGTGTGAGCCTGGTGATGCCACAACTTTCCCATACAAAAATGCGTGAAAAAGTGATTTTTTTCAGCTAAAAGTGAGGTTTGCAGGGGATTCTGGGTAAGGAAACGTTGGGGGATCCACACAAGCCATACCTCCCTGGAAGCCTCTGAGTGTCTAGTTTTCAGAAATGTGTGGTTTTGGTAGGTTTCCCTAGGTGGCTGGCGAGCATGGGGCCAAAAACCCAGGTGAGCCCCCTTGCAAAACCAGGTGGTTTTGAGATAGGCAATTTTGATGTCGCCTCACTAAGTTTTGGGCCCTTGCCTGTCACGGGTACTTGGGCCTCCCACACGAGTGAGGCACCATTTTTATCGGGAGACATAGGGGAACGCTGGGTGGTAGGAAATTTGTGTGAGCCTGGTGATGCCACAACTTTCCCACACAAAAATGTGTGAAAAAATGTTTTTTTCAGCTATAATTGAGGTTTGCAGGGGATTCTGGGTAAGGAAACTTTGGGGGATCCACACAAGCCATACCTCCCTGGAAGCCCCCGGGTGTCTAGTTATCAGAAATGTGTGGGTTTGGTAGGTTTCCCTAGGTGTCGGCAGAGCTATGGTTAAAAAACTACAGCTAGGCACAAAAAAGGGTCGTTTTTCACTGCCAAAACTGGGGTGTGTCCACGTTGCGTTTTGCGCCGTTTCCTGTCGCGGGTACTAGTACGACCCACACAAACGAGGCACCATTTTTCTTGGAAGACTTTGGGGAACGCGGGGTGGGTGGAAATTTGTGGTTTCGCGCAGATTCCAGAACTTTCCACCACAGAAATGTGGGGAAAATATGTTTTTTAGACAATTATTTAGGTTTGCAAGGGATTCTGGGTAACAGAACCTTGTGGGAGGCAGTCAAGTCAGCCCATCCTACATTCCCCTGGGTGTCTAGTTTGAAAAAATGTATAGGTTTGCTAGGCTTCCTGAGGTGCCGGCAGAGCTATGGTTCAAAAACTAAAGTTAGGCACTTTGGCAAAAAAGGGTCATTTTTCACTGCGAAACTGAGGTGTGCCCACGTTGCGTTTTGCACCGTTTCCTGTCACGGGCCTTAGGCCGACCCACACAAGTGAGGTACCATTTTTCTCGGAAGACGTTGGGAACACGGGGTGGGTGGAAATTTGTGGATCCACGCAGATTCCAGAACTCTCCATCACAGAAATGTAGGGAAAATCAGTTTTTTTTTACAATGTTTTGGGTTTGCAAGGGATTCTGGGTAACAGAACATGGTGGGAGCAAGTCAAGTCACCCCATTCTGGATTCCCCTGGGTGTCTAGTTTTCAAAAATGAATAGGTTTGCTAGGTTTCCCTTGGTGCCGGCAGAGCTATGGTTAAAAAATTACAGCTAGGCACTTTGCCAAAAAAGGGTAGTTTTTCACTCCGAAATTGAGGTGTGTCCACGTTGCCTTTTGCGCCGTTTCCTGTCACGGGCACAAGGCCGACCCACACAAGTGAGATACCATTTTTCTCGGAAGACGTTGGGGAACGCGGGGTGGGTGGAAATTTGTGGATCCATGCAGATTCCAGAACTTTCCACCACAGAAATATGGGGAAAATGTGTTTTTTGGACAATTTTTTAGGTTTGCAAGGGATTCTGGGTAACAGAACCTTGTGGGAGGCAGTCAGGTCACCCCATCCTACGTTGCCCTTGGTGTCTAGTTTTCAAAAAATGTATAGGTTTGCTATGCTTCCTGAGGTGCCGGCAGAGCTATGGTTCAAAAACTAAAGTTAGGCACTTTGGCAAAAAAGGGTCATTTTTCACTGCGAAACTGAGGTGTGGCCACGTTGCGTTTTGCGCCGTTTCCTGTCACAGGCACTAGGCCGACCCACACAAGTGAGGTACCATTTTTCTTGGAAGGCTTTGGGGAACGCAGGGTGGGTGGAAATTTGTTGATCCACGCAGATCCCAGACCTTTCCACCACAGAAATGTGGGGAAAATGTGTTTTGTTTGCCAATTTTTTAGGTTTGCAAGGGATTCTGGGTAACAGAACCCGGTGGCAGGCAGTCAAATCACCCCATCCTGGAGTCCCCTGGGTGTCTAGTTTTCAAAAATGTATAGGTTTGCTAGGTTTCCCTAGGTGCCGGCAGAGCTATGGTTCAAAAACTACAGCTAGGCACTTTGCCAATAAAGGGTAATTTTTCATCGTGAAAATGTGTTGTGTTCACGTTGGGTTTTGAGCCATTTCTTGTCATGGGCACTATGCCTACCCACACAAGTGAGGTCCCATTTTTATAGGGAGACTTAGTGTAATTCAGATTTGTAAAGCCACTGTTATTACCTACTGACTTTCAATGCATTTCTGCCTTCCAAATGAAAGACATTGTGTAAAAAAGAAGTCATTTTGAAAAATGACCTATAATTCTCATACTAGTATGAGTATTCCCAATTTCGAAAATGTGCAAATATCTACTGTTTCTAAACTCTAAAGTATGTTCCCATTTCAGAAATACATAGGTGTCTTTCATATCGATTTTTCCATGTATACATTTTCCCACAATAATTGCTATATACCCGGTACATAATAAAAAGCCATTACAAATTGCTGCTCAGTTTTTGACTCTGGGTTTGTGGGATTCTTGGTGAACCTACAAGTTCTATATATCTCCACAACCAGGAAGGTCCAGCGGATGTAACGGTATATTGCTTTCAAAGAGCTGTCATAATTATAAGAAGTTACAAGTGAAAACATTGACACAAAAGGCTGTTTTTTTCAACTAATTTTCAATTTTTCCTATATTTAACTGTTAGTTTCTATAAAGAAACCTTGATGGATCTACACAAATGACCCCTTGCTGAATTCAGAATTTTGTCTACTTTTTTAAAATGTATAGCTTTCCAGGATCCATTATTGCTTTCATACCCATTTCTACCATTACCTGGAAGGAGGTTGAAAGCACAAAAAATAGCAAATATAGGCTATGTCCCAGAAAAATGCCAAAACTGTGTATAAAATGTTGGTTTTCTGACAAATGTCTGTCATTACCTAAAAGCTGGAAATGTTTTGATTTCAGCCCCACAAACCCTTTTTTGATACCATTTGCAGGGAAAAAACCCGGACGCTTTCAATTGCAGCCCTTTTTTCCCATTTTTCCCCCCAAAAACCAAATTTAGCAGTATTTTGTCTAATTTCTGGGACCCCTCCATAGGAATCCACAAACCCTGGGTATCTTTGAAATTCCCATGATGTTGGAAGAAAAGGATGCAAATTTGGCATGGATACCTGATGTGGTCAAAAAATTACAGGGGCCTAAGCGCGCACTACGCCAAATAGCCAAAAAAGGGCTTAGCACAGGTGGGGAAAAGGCCTTGCAGCGAAGGGGTTAAAACCCTGCGTCACCAGGAGCTTGCCCATACCCACGCAGGCTGCCACAAAGAAAATTTAAAACGAATTAAATGGTCAGATAACGTGGCTCCCATCTTTTTTTTTTTTTTTTTTTTTTTTTTAAATCTGTTTATTAGGTAAAATAGAATACGTTCACAATCATCAGTGAGCAGTATACAGAAGAATAAAACAATAGAACAACAATACAGTTCCGGACAGAGTAAAGAATTACAATGTGCATTTTGGAGACACGGCGTGTGCCCTACTGTGGACCCGCCCCACGAACAGCAGCACAGCACTACCCCTTGAAAGAGACGTGACACAATCGCACTCACTCATTATCAGCCAACATTTTCTCAGCAAGGAAGTTTCTGAGCGGCCCCCAAATATCCTTCGGTTGGGAGGAGGCGGGTAGCTCCTCTGCATACAGTTCCAAGTTTTCCCTGCAGTATACCATGTCTGACAACCACTTGTTTAACGTTGGTTTGGCCACTCCGTTCCATGTAAACAGAATGCGCCGTTTAGCCAGCAGAAGGGCAACCCTCACAAATCTGCCCACCACACCCTTCAGCTGAGGTACATGAGCCAACAGACACACCGCTGGCACACATGGAAGCAATGCCCCCGTCATTTTATGAATATGGGTCAGCACCGCCCCCCAAAATTCAAATACTGGCCCACAGCCCCACGCTATGTGTAGAAAGTCCGCCTCGTCTTGGCCACACCGTCTACACCGAGCCGATTCTCTCAATCCCATTCTGTGCAGTCGGGCCGGGGTGTAGTAGACTTGGTGCAAGAATTTAAAGTGGATAATGCGCAGGTTGCCATTGGGGGTGAGGCGACCCGTCAACTGGCAAATCCGCTCCCAATCCGCAGCTTCGAGTGGGGGATCTAGAATAGCATTCCATTTGGCAAGACTAGCATCAGGGCCGTTAACCGTCTCCTCCTGCACAGCTTTGTACAATTTAGTAAGTAGTTTCTTTTTAGACGGAGCTACCAGCAGCAGCTGCAGTGCCTTGAGTGTGGGGGGCTCTGCAGGGAAACAGGGGTAGTGAGCCTTCATGGCCTGTTTAAGACGGTGACATGTGTACACAAATATTTGGCGTGGGGTTTTGTATGTAGGCCAGATCATTCTGCTCTAGATAATGTCCCTGCGGGTACAAGTCTTGCATATGAGTGATACCAGCTTCCTTGAGCGACACTAGAGGGCCTGCCTCTCGTGTAACCGACAGAGCGGCGTGGTGTGCCAGTGGCAGGGCCGGCGCATACAGCGGCAGCCTCTGTGTCCTGCGGCCTATTGCCTGCCAGGCAGCAATCATCATGTCCAGCGTGTTGATTTCAGCGCGTGGCGTATGTCGGGCAGTGTGCGTGAGCATACCTCGAAGCGGGGTGGGATGGGCGTCCCCATCTTCCACCGCCACATGTGGAATAAAGTTATGTGGTCCGTACCAGTAGTATGCATATTGCGCCTGTGCGCACAGATAATACACGTAGAAGTCTGGCGCCGCGAATCCCCCTCTTTCGTACGATAGGGTCAGTGTTTTCCAGCTAATTCTAGGGTGCCGTCCCCCCCAAATTAAGCGCAGGAGTTGGGCACGCAGCAGCGTGAAAAATTGCTGAGTTAATTTTATCGGTATATTGCAATATAGGTATAGAAAGCGCGGCAGAACGACCATCTTGATCACAGCGATGCGGTCTGCCAGGGACAAGGGGAGACGCAGCCAACCGTCCACCTGCTGCACCAGCGCGTCATAAGCCCTACCGTAATTTTCCCTGATCACTACCTCGGGATCGCGATGAACCCACACTCCAAGATATTTTACTGGGTCGGACGTCCAGATCAGAGGGTATTCCAGGTGAGGCCGGGACGTAACCGTCGTGAGTGGAATCACGACCGACTTGTCCCAGTTTATCGTGAGCCCTGAGTACAGGCCAAATTTAATGTATTCTCAGAGGACCGGGGATAAATGCGTTTGTGGGTGTCTGACGAACAAGACCATATCATCCGCATATAGCGATATCCCAACCGGTCGGTGGTTAAAGTTGAGGGCGGACTCTCTGTGACGTTGTCGAATCTTACAAGCCAGCGGCTCAAGAACGAGAGCGAATAGTAAAGGGGACAGCGGGCACCCCTGTCTCGTACCCCGTGCAATGCGGAACGGCCCGGACGTGTGGTTGCCCACGCGCACCACCGCCGATATGTCCGTATAGAGAAGCCGAATCCACTGCAGCATGACTTCTGGGAAGCCCATCTTACGCAGTATGTAAAACATATATTGCCATTCGACGGAGTCAAAGGCTTTAGCCGCGTCCAGCATGACAGCAGCCGCTGGCAGCTCAGGATTAAGGATATGGAACATTGAGAAAATAGTCCGCAGATTGTGAGAGGTGGATCGTTCCGGTATGAACCCAGATTGATCTGGGAGCACCAGTCGGGTCATAAGCGGCTGTAGTTTTGTGGCCAGAATTTTAGCCAATATTTTCGCGTCCAGATTAATCAGCGATAGGGGACGATATGAGTCGCAGCTGGAGGGCGATTTATCCTTTTTAAGGAGGGTGATAATCATGGCCTGGCGCAGAGTTGGAGGCAGCACGCCAGTCTCGTGCGCCTCAGCATACAGTTCTAGTAGATGCGGGGCAAGCAGGTCGGTATACGTCTTGTAGAATTCGGCCGACAGGCCGTCAGGCCCGGGAGCCTTTTTATTGGGAAGAGAATGAATAGCGTCTCGGACATCCTGCTCATCTATCGGGAGTGATAGATATTCCCGGTGGGAATCACAGAGCCACGCACACGCTATGTCCGACAGGTAGTCCGCCAGGGCCGACCCTGCCACCTCCCCCTGCGTCGTGTAAAGTGACTGATAACAATCCTTAAATTGGTCTACAATGGCCTGCGGTGTGAAGTGTTCTATGCCTGCAGCATCCACAATTTTATCTATGTGTTGATGATGCACCCGAAATTGTAATTTAGCGGCCAGATGCTTGCCAGGTCGCCCACCCTCTCCGTACGCTCTGGCCGCGTGTCGCTTCCCCCTGTATTTGACCTCCGTGTCCGCCCATTTGTCATATTCCACCAGCAGCTCATGGATACGCGCCAGCGTGGCAGCAGACGGCGTCTCGGCATAGGTCCTCTCCAACCCAACGAGGGCAGTCTCAATTTTAGCAAGCTGCCCCCGTATGTCCTTCAGAATGCCAGCGGTGGTGCCAATGCACACCCCCCGGATCGTCACTTTGAACGCCTCCCAGAGAGACGCCTGACTAGCCACGGAGCCCGTGTTTTCAGCAAAATAATTGACAATGGCCTCCCTGATAGTGTCTAGGTAGAGCGGGTCCCGCAGTGCCTCCGCGCGAAAGCGCCATGTGAAAGGGCGATGGGGGCACGCTGGAATCCGCAGATGCAGATATACAGGGTTGTTATCGGACAGCGTGCGTGGTAAGTTGCGGACGTCGAGCACCCATCTGTTAGTTTCCTCTCCCAATAACCAGTAATCCAGTCGGGACCAACTATTGTGTGCCGGCGTGATGTGCGTGCCTAGACAAGTCCGTTCATTCCTCAACCGCCAGACATCCACCAGTCCCCACTCCCCCATGGCCTCACGAACGCATTGAGCAACTCTAAGTGTGCGAGCCCCCGCCGGGTTTGATTTATCAACCTGTGGATTGAGATGTGTGTTAAGGTCTCCCCCCCAGAGTATCGCAGCATCCGGCCAGGAGCGCACCGCAGCGAGCATCTGCGCAAAGGGAGAGGGGTCGTCCACCACGGGGCCATACATATTGATAATCGTAACGTAGGTCATGCCGAGTTTGCCCTGTACCGCCGCCCAGCGCCCCTCTGAGTCAGTGAACGTGGCTCCCATCTTGATGAAAAAATGCAGTGGTATTTGGACCACACATTTCATCAGCAACAAAAAAACTAAAGCTTAGCAGAAATCGAGCCCTTCGGCGATCAAGGAAGAGCCCAGACAACAAAATCAAATTTTTCCAACTATAAACAAGTCCAAGCAGCCCTCAAGTCTGCTGTACGCAGGGAAAAACAAGAGGTCTCTGATAAATTTTGGCTGAAGCTCTTCTACGAAAGTAAGAAATCAAATTCAAAGCAATTCTGGTCCCTAGTAAACAGGGGTCAGCGAGGCGGAAGTGGCTACGGCAGCGCAAATATTATTGCTGATGAATGGGCCCACTTTCTATAATCCCATTTCGAGATTGCCAACAACAAAGATAACTGCCTCAACCTCCCAAGAATAAACAATGCAAAGTTATTATTACCGGAGGCTACGAATTCAACATTGCTGTGCCCCAGCTCCTTATCCACTAGTACATTCGAGGAGCCCACAAACGTGGCCAGAGGGAACAACAACGATTCATCTCCCGCGACAATAGTGACACCTGAAGAACTAATATATAAGATCCAACGCTCAATAAAGAGAGCTAGAGCAGATAGTGCACCCGGACCAAACGGTCTCCCACAGGCAATGTTTAAATCATTAGCCAAATTTTGGTCAGACCATCTGGCTCCCCAGTTTTTTCATTGTCGGTTAAACAATGAAGTTCCAGAGTCCTGGAGAGGTGCTATCTAACCCTGGGCGTAGTTCGCGAAGTAGCGCTACGCGTAGCTACGCAAAGTGCACATCGCACTACGCGAGCTACGCGTAGCTCTTCGCGAACTGCATAGTACCCTGTTCACACTGTGCAAGATGCCGTTTTCAATGATTTCACAATGCGGACAAGCATCCGGCACTGTGCAATCATTGAAAACGGCATCTTGCACAGTGCGAGCTGTAGTTTTCTGCCGCTCGAGTAGATTTTTACTCGAGCAGCAGCTTTCTCAACGCGAACTGGTAGTTTCTCATCTCGAGCGATCGCGAGCATACGCGACCACTCGCAATGAGAAACCTGACCTCCCTGCGTTGAGAATCTCGCCAGGAGGTTTATTTTCCAAGCTCGTGATCGCCAACTTGATGTTGCTGATCGCGAACAAGGAAAAAGTCTCACCGGGATGTCATTTTGCTTTCTCGCGGTCGCCAACTTGACGTTGAGGACCACGAGCAAGCAAAAAATGACCGCTGCACTACGCAATGCTACGCTACGCGTGTTTGCAGTGTGCTACGTGCAATTCGCGTAGTGCGAAGTAGCACAAACTTCGCAAACTACGCGAGCGTAGCGTAGTGCTTTGCCCAGGCTTAGTGCTATCATCCATCCTATTTATAAAAGCGGGAAGAGATACGACCCCAGCAACTATCAAATGATAGCACTCCTTGATGTAGAGTCCAAATATTATGCCAGTACCCTATTGGAAGACCTGTTGACCTGGGCTAACGAAACAAAGAGCCTCCCTTTCAATCAGACGGGCTTTGTGGCCAATTCTGGAACAATAACCGATCTATTAACATTATCCGTTTTAATAGAGAAAGCAACAGTTCAACAAACCCAATTGCACTGCTGCTTTGTGAATTTTAAAGCGGCCTTCGACTGTGTGCCCCGGGGCCTACTGTGGCAAAAACTAAAGGGCTGGGGCGTTCCCCAATCTATGCTACTTGCAATAGTTCAGCTCCACTCCGAAACATGGATAAGAATCAAGCTGGGAGAAGGTTCTCATGTTTCTAGGAAGATCGAGACCAGCAGCGGAGTAAAACAAGGCTGCGTTCTGGCTCCACTCCTTTTTAATCTGTTCATATCGGATCTTTTGCCAATTTTTGCCATCTCCCCCAATTAGACGGACTATGTATCAGTAACCTCCTATATGCCGACAATCTGGTGCTGCTCAGTCACACGAATGTGGGCTTACCGAGGCTACTTGATGAACTGCTCCCCTACAATAAAAACAACCTCCTAGAGCTGAACTTATCAAAAACAAAAGCAATTACCTTTGGGAAGCAAAAGAAAATGCGTTGAGTGTGGCATTTTAATAACGTAAAAATCGATCCAACATCTCACTACAAATATTTGGGAATATTCCTTGACAACAGAAGCTCATTTGTCAAGCAAAAAGAAGTACTGAGGACCAAAGCCCTGGCATTAGAGGCCGCTGCTATAAAACTGTCCAAAAAACTACTTGGTGCCAGTTTAACCCCAATGTTGAAAGTGATGAAGGCAAAGATAGCTAACTCATTGACGTATGGCCACGAGATCATGAAAGGAACCACAAACACTCTTCTAAATAAACTGACAATCAAAATTTTTAAACGTGCATTCCACCAGCCAAAATCAGCATCGCCAGCACAAGTCCGCCTCCAACTTGGTCTATCTGACCATCACGGCGTTGAGGCTGGAGCATTTATAAGGTTTTGTAACAGACTGCGTCACGCCCGGGAGGGTTCCTTGGAGGCCAGACTCTGGCAAGAAATCCAGAAACGTCATGCCAGTCACAAACATCGGCTCCACCTGGACCACAGTTGACAACTACTCGGTATTAGGAATTCTGGGGAACAAACCCCTCCCAGCTAGAATTAAAAGCAGTTATCAAGAAGAGTGTTAGGTTGTGGTCCTTTCACTCGGAGAGGGCAATATTGTCAAGAAGGAAACACGCTTGGGCAGTGATTACCAACTTTAAACCAGGAGTTGTACCCCTTCATTTATCAAGCACGTTCGCACTTTATTTGAAACGAAAGTTCCTGGCCCTGAGGTTGGGTGAATGGCCTTTTCTAAAGAATCTCCCAGAATGGCGCCGCCAAGACAATCATACCCAATGTAGGCTGTGCGGCTATCACACCGAAGGAATTGAACATATAGTTGCTTATGCCCCGCAATGCTTACTTTTAGATGCTTTTTACTGCGAGAAGAATGGATAAGGCTCAGAATTCGATAATGCCGTCAAGCCATAATAGCAGCTTTTAACCCAGACAACACGAAGTTGAATATCGGGTTAACAAAATTTGTCATCAAGACGTCAAATCTGTTGGAAGCCATCGGTGCCGCTACCACGCCCCACTACAGCAGCGTGAAACTCCATCATTGGACGCAGTAACAGTTTGTTGACCATTGACAAACTGTTGACCAGAACTCGGCCCTCGAGTCGAACAGGGCCGAGTTAAGTTTTGCAGAGTTTTAAGGAAAATGTTAATTGTAACTTTAATAACTTTAATTAATGTTTCTTTTAAGAATATGTTGCTAGCGTTTTTATATTGTAAGGGTTTTAATTAACCAACAATAAAGTTCTTATTACATTCCAAAGTACTAGAGGGAGAAGGTACATATTCCGGTGATCAAGTGAATTTTGCGATTATTGTGAGGGCATGAGGCGTCAGGGTTAGCAGGCAAAACTAACTGGTCCATCCAAACAATTGCAGCAGTATCAAGGAGTAATATTTGTACCTTGGTACTGCAATCGGGAATCAGGGTCACAGAAGGTGTTGATTCATTAAGATAATTTGGGTTCAGGCAGAATCGGATGAGTGAGGTAGGCACCAAGTTGGAGGGGGTTCGGGGATCGGCAGGGTAAAGAGAATAGATTTGCCACGTATATAAATGGCGAAAAGATGATTTAGGAGGATAAAAGTTCAGAAGATGCTTGTCGGTCTCGCAGTTGCGAGGGTCAATCTTTAGCCCCCATATAGGACCAGTCATTTATATGTGCACTAGGTGAGGGCATACCAAATTGGCTAAAATCCCTACCTTTGAGGACGTTCCAATTTGGCTGCTTATTTGGTCTCTGAAGAGATCTCACTCTTGCAGTCCTGTTTTTGTTTCTAGGATCAGTTGTTGTAGGTCTTCTTTCCCTTTCTGTTGTTTGTGGGGCTTAAGCAGGGTTCTGCCATTTTGCATTATTGTAGGTTCCTAAGAGTTGGGGAAATGGCTGATATCCAAGGATCAATGGTTGTCCTCTTTCACTTTCTGTTGTTTTTGTGTTTTACTCGGGGAACAGACATTTTGAACTGAATCTGTACTCGGTGTCAATAGAGCTGCATCCGGGGCAAAAAACACAAATCTGCTCATCTGCCCTGGGCGTCAACACCCACTCCTGCTGATTAGCTCAGTAGCTCACGGCAACTTCAAAGGGACCACAGCAACCATCCTCTAGCTGCGCTCAAGTGGTCTTGCTCGTGATAACTGCAGCTCAACATAGAGCATGACCCCAAGGAATCACAGGTGTGCTGGGAGGAACATCCTCTGACCCTCCATTAAACTCCGGCCTAGGTGCCGATCCACACCGGCCAGATCAGATTCTATGTCAGGACAGGAGGCTCCGATTATGCTTTCTCATTTTGTTTATTAGAAATGCCCAGCAGCCAATCAGAAGAACCGTTGTAAAACGAAAAACTACAGTACCCATGAGCACCAGGGTACCACGTGACCAACCATAGAGTCTCACATATAAAAGATAATGTAGGTGAAAGTACATCCTCTTTCTTTGCTGCTCCGCAGCCAGTTAAGTGCTTTTTATTTACCTCTATAGCTACTTTGTTGCATTGATACTTTGTTGCGATGACGCTTTGACGCGTTTGCTTGTCCTTGGACTGCTTTGTTGCTAACTTGCGTTGCTACTTTGTTGCGCGCTGTCAAGCGCTTATTTGTGTCTCTCGCTCGGTATTTTACATCGCGTGGTGCAGAGTCTGGGAACGTGGTCTCACCTCCCGAGGTCCGGACGCTCGTCGGAGCGTCTGTGTGCATTTTACGGTGGAGTGGGAGTACTGGGGCTGAGGGACTCGCGCTAGCGCGCGAGCACCTCTTTTGCATTTATCTCGAGGCGGCCGTTACCGCGCATGCGCGGCGGCCATTTTGTTTGTTTATTTTTCGTGTTTCCACACGGAGCTTTGCCTGAATCGGTTGTTTTATACACCGCTGCCCACAGCCTCGGATTTTCTTCAGCCCCATCGACGCCCTTTGCTTATTCAAGGCTTTGGGCTGTATAATAACGCATAGGCACTGCCTAGAGTGATATCACAGCAAGCCCTCCCTCCACAATTTATTTATTTATATCTTTTGGTCAGGTTTTTTCTACCTTTCCTTCTGGCTTGCTGTGGGGTTCTTCACTCCCCCTGAATTGTGTCTTTGGCATATCTACATTGATATTGGAGTATCATTTTGTGGGCATTACTATCACAATACTGTGAAACAAAATGGAAGATTATTTTGATGATGATGATTACTCCTTTGAGGATGACGACTCTAGTTTCCTAGAGCAGGATTTGGTGGAGGCTCTGGACCAAGGGGTTCAACACTCCGTTAATAAAGCCCTTGTCCACGCTATCAATCCTCTGAAACGTCATTTGACGAACTACGCCAAACAACAGGGTTGGTTGCCTTCTTCACGTTTATCAAAATCTCCAGCTAATCCTCATAGGTCGGATTTTGAAAGACTGGCTAAATCTTTAGCCTCAGAAAAGGCTTCCTCCTTGCCATCGGTGGGCGCTTCTGCCTCTACTGGACTTCTGACTGACACTGAAGGTCCTCCTTCCTCTTCTTCGGACCAGGATGTTCCGCCACCACGCAAGAAGTCTCGTAAGGAGCATTATGTCGATGCTCCTACTCATCCTCAAGTCCTTACCTTTGAACCTTCTGAACTTTATCATCCCCATTCATCTTCCTTGCTACTTTCTCCTGCGGTAGCGGCCTATGTTCAGGCGCACATTTGACAGCCCTTTGAGAAGGATGTTAGGGCTCACCTCCGCTCCGAGTGCCCTCGCCCGGATCTCACTGATCACCTGGCGGACACTCCTGAGATTGATCCCACAATGCTTTCATACCTTAAAAAATTCGCGAAGGATCCGAAGAAGGGTCTTGACAGATCCTGGCGCTCCTGTCAGGATAAAATGCTGGATTTATTAGGCCCACTCACCAAGATTCTTGATCTTGGATTTCACGCCAAGGAATCTTCCTCCCTTGTGGATCCTGATGACCTAATAGAATGGGCTCAGAGGGCTATTTGCCAGTTAGGCAACGCTAATTGTGCGATTTCGAGCGAGCGTCGTCGCTCTATTCTTCTGAAAATCGATCCAAAGTTGGCGGAACTCTCTACTTCAGAATCTGGTCCAGTGGCTCAGGGTCTTTTATTCGGCCAACCTTTTCTTAAGGAATTGACTACGTTTGTTGCGACCGTCAGCGGTCTTGATAAGGCTCATGCTTCCATCAAACGTGCACTTCGTCCGGTTTTTGCCAGGGCCGGACGACATAGGGGACGCTCGTTCGGCCGTGGCTCTCATAATCCCTCCCAGAGGGGTTATCAGTCCCAGAGAGGCAGTGGTCAGGAGTCTGGATACAACTCCCGCTCCAATTTCTATCCTTCCCGCAAAGGGAGAGGTCAATTTCGGAAAGGCCGTTCCGGTGGAAACCAAGGTGCCTACCCCGACTCTAACACCTCAGGTGAGTTTGATTCCTTTTTCCGAGGTGGTTCTGGGGGGCAGAATATGATTTTTTCACCACAACTGGCGTCTAATCTCCAACGATGCTTGGGTTCTGCAAACTTTTCAGGGTTTCAAAATAGAGTTTTATCAGTCCCAACATCAATCCCTCCCTCCAAATCCCCTAATTTTTTCTCTTCAGGACCAAGGGTTTATCTCGGCGGAGATCGAATCCCTTCTCAAAAAAGGGGCAATCATTCTAACTATTCCCCACCCACAGGGGTTCATCAGCACTATTTTTCTGGTTCAGAAAAAAGGGGGCGGAAATCGTCTGGTCCTCAATTTGAAGGATTTCAACAGAAGTGTCGTTTACAGACACTTCAAAATGGAGGGGATCCATCTATTGCGCGATCTTCTTCGCGAAGGGGACTGGATGGTTCGGCTCGACCTCAAGGATGCGTATCTTTCGATTCCCATTTTCGAGCCTCATCGCCGCTTTCTTCAATTCAGTTGGCAGGGGACTTGGTACGAATACAAGGTTCTTCCATTCGGCCTCTCGTCAGCACCTTGGTGCTTCACAAAACTTCTGAGGCCCGTTGTAGAATGTCTGCGTGCTCGGGGTGTCCGCTTAATAATATATCTAGACGACATTCTTATCATGGCGGACAGTCCCCTCACAGTCTTAACGCACCTGGAGTGGTCTATCGACCTTTTACAATCTCTGGGTTTTCTCATCAATCCTCAGAAATCTATCTTGAACCCTACTCAGGTGATAGAGTTTCTGGGTTTCCAGGTGAATTCCCTTTCCTGTCAACTTCTACTACCAAACCAAAAGATTTGGTACATCAAGAGGGAATTGAGGTCGGTTCTTTCCAGACAGACTGTGTCGTAGAGATCGTTAGCACGTGTTGTCGGTCTATTGGCGTCCTCCATTCAGGCGATCTTCCCGGGCCCTCTGCACTACAGGGCACTTCAAAGGTTAAAGATTCGTCATCTCCAAAAAAGTCTTCGCTATTCCGATCTGATTCCTCTTTCCGAGGATGCGAAGAGCGAGATGCAATGGTGGTTAGACCACATGGAGGCCTGGAATGGGCGAGCCCTGTTCGGCTCCTCTCCGGATCTGGTGATAGAATCCGATGCCAGTCTATGGGGTTGGGGATCCCGGTGCGGTCCCGTCTCAACAGGGGGTCGATGGTCCTCCCAGGAACTGTCCCTTCACATAAACTGCCTGGAACTCCTGGCGGGTTCCTTTGCGATCCGGTGTTTTTCTCCTCTTCAGTCCAATTGTTGCATTCTTCTCCGCATGGACAATGTTTCAGCGGTCCGGTATGTCAACAAGTTAGGGGGAACGAGATCCAAGATTTTGGCGAAGATCGCCAAGGATTTTTGGCACTTCTGTCTTACACAGAAGATCACAGTTATTGCCGAATATCTTCCCGGCTGTCACAATCAGATTGCGGACTGGAACTCTCGCCATCTTCGCGACTTCAGCGATTGGCGCCTTCATCCCTGCATTTTTCGCATTCTCCGTCGGACTTGGGGTCAATGTCACCTATATCTGTTCGCTTCTCGCCTAAACACTCAGCTCCCTCTGTTTTTCAGCTGGAGGCCGGATCCGAAAGCCCTAGCCACGGATGCGTTCCTTCAGACATGGCCGTCGACTCTGTGTTACGCCTTTCCCCCGTTCATGATGATTCCCAGGGTTCTGGCCTACTCAAAACGCTTTCAAACAGAGTTAATTCTCATTGCTCCGCTGTGGAGAGCTCAAGCGTGGTTCCCGGTTCTTTTGGAGATGTGCTGTGCGGTCCCGTTCCTTCTTCCCCAGAAGTGGAATCTGTTGTTGGATCCCCTCGGCAGTCCGCATCCCCTTGTTCTATCCGGCAATCTCCTTCTGTTGGCGTGGCGAATTTCGGGGATCGCTGGTCGCTCCCAGGCCTTTCATGCGACGCTTCCAAATTCATCAGTGACGCCTGGTCTCCCAGTACTCACAAACGATATAGAGCCTCATGGAAACGATGGTGTGACTGGTGTGTTCAGCGGGAAGTTGATCCCGCTTCAGCGGATGTGGCTATGATTATTAATTTTCTAGCCTCTCTCGCTTCCTCTGGTTTGGCTTATCGCACGGTCAACAATTTCCGCTCCGCCATCTCCGCGGCTCATGTTCCTATCAATGGTAAACCTGCGGGTGAGCATCCCTTGATTTCCAAATTACTTAAGGGCATTCGTTTGTCGAATCCTCCGTGTCCTAAATATGTCTCGCTTTGGGATGTCTCCATTGTTTTGAGATTTTTGGAGGCTTGGCCTTCTAATTCCTTGCTTTCCCGCAAGCAACTCTCTGCCAAACTGACTATGCTGTTATGTCTTGTTTCTTGCAAACGAGTTTCTGATGTACGTGCGTTAGACTTGGCAGGTCGCAGTTTTACACCCGAGGGTGTCACTTTTCTTATTTCTAAACGCACCAAAACGGCTACTTCTTCGGTTACCTATCCTTCCTTTCCTCATCATCCCAACCTTTGCGTTGTTCAATGTGTCAAGGATTATGAGGTATGTACTGCCCCTTTACGTTCAGACACACAGGGTCAACTACTTATTGCTTTGCAGAAACCTTTCCGTCTTGTTACTCCTGCTACTTTAGCTCGCTGGGTTAGATGGCTCTTGTCTGAGGCTGGAATTGATGTTTCCATTTTTGGTGCTCATTCGGCTCGTGGGGCTATGGCCTCTTAAGCGTTCTCGATGGGTGTTTTATTATTGGACATCATGAAAACCGCAGATTGGTCTTCTGACTCTGTGTTCAAAACTTTTTATTACAAACCTATTGAGCATATTGCTTCTGTAGTGGTGGATCAGCTTTGAACAAGCATAATCGGAGCCTCCTGTCCTGACATAGAATTAAAAATTTGCAAACATTCGTGACAAGAATTTTCAATTCTATTAAGGACAAGGAGGCGAGGATTATCCCACCCAAGGTCATGATTTGTTCTCATGTTTTCAATGTTATATTTGCATTTAATTTATGCTGATGCATTGGTTTTTCTCTCTTTTTTTACCCCCCCCTTTGTTGACTTCACTCTCTTTATGGGATGAATATTACGGCTGTACATTTCTTTTCAGGTTCTGACCCGAAATAGCGGCCCTTCTGTTCCTCCTGCTTACTCTGCTTGGATGGTCTTCTGCCTCCTGTGTTCTGCGATTGCTGTGTTTTCTATCGTCAGGGTGATCACCGGCTGTTGCTGATGGACTCTTTTACCTGGCATTCATCGTTTTTTCATTGGACTTCCTGTTTCCTGTGAACTGTTCCTCACCAAAGAAAGAGGACGTACTTTCACCTACATTATCTTTTATATGTGAGACTCTATGGTTGGTCACGTGGTACCCTGGTGCTCATGGGTACTGTAGTTTTTCGTTTTACAACGGTTCTTCTGATTGGCTGCTGGGCATTTCTAATAAAGAAATGAGAAAGCATAATCCTCGCCTCCTTGTCCTTAATAGAATTGAAAATTCTTGTCACGAATGTTTGCAAATTTTTAATCCTCTGTTAACATCTCCCATGAAAAAAACCCGGCCCGTCACTCCCCTCCCACTGTGCCTCTCAGCTCACACCCGTCTCTGCGTCTTACCCCACTGAAAAGAGAGGTTTACTTGAGCACGGTGGTCCGACGTGCTGTCTGGAGCCTCTCCTGATCCTGCTTCGCACCCGACCCTGCTCCAGATCCGGCACCTCGCCTCCCAACGGGAGCTCCCAGGTGGCAGTTTCTCCTCTGCAACCACAGCGGACTCCTCTTCCTTGGCAGTCAAGTTTTCCAACGCGATCTCCTGCAATAGCGTTGTCTCTTTTGGCCAATTTGGGATTAATGAAAAATATTGCCATCCCTAGCCTCAGCACTCCATCTCAGAGCACCCGTCCTGTCTTCCATCTTGGTGAACATGTTGGTTCAGGGCTGGCTTTTGGGCGGTGCGTGCAGTGCCACCGCACCGGGTGCCAAGATCAGGGGGTCGCCATACCTGTGTCTTAAATCGGCGCCAGCAGTGGCAGTTACATCGTCCAAAATCCTACACTGTTAAACGGTTGTCCCTCTTTCTTTTCTATAATGTTAATCTTCATAGAAATGGAAGAGAGAAAACCGAGTTTAACAAATCAGGAGGAACGTTTTTGCCCGCTCATGCGTTGCTGTAAGTCTTTTGATTAGCTGACCTGTACTACATCGCGGGGCGGGCCCTGGACACCGGCGGCTAACATTACTGGCATGCGCTCTCCACGGAATTTTTGGCACAGAGAGCCCAGGCCCAGCTCCGCTCTCTGCAGCATAAAGGTAGGTCAGCACGGTTTGGTCGAATAAAGGTAGGGAATAAACACATTTGTGAGTTGCAATCGTCCAGTTACTGTCGTTTCTCAGCTGTAACGATTGATATTAATCAACGCGACGAAAGTGTCCGTATTTCATGAAATCATGTCCGATGCACAGTCAGCAGTCAACACTCGTTGTTCACTTCCTCACTGCTGCTTTACATTGCCAAGTTCCATAATGTTTCCATTCTCTGCATCATTTTACAGAGGGTACTTATCTTTGAGCAGGGGCTGTGCGAGTTCAAGGCTGGAGGGACTAACTTCTACAATACAGCGACTTTTGTTTGCTTCCTTAAAACTGAGAGACTTTGGCTTCTGTCCTGTGCAACAAATGAAATATCCAAGTGGCAAGGACGCCTTCCTTGCTCTATGAGCCTTAACACAGAAAAAGGATGTTAAAGGCGCTAGCAAGTGAGGTGGGGCAGGCAGAATAACTGGCTGCTTAGAGAGATGCTGACAATCTGGATTGCAATTCGAGCCTGCTGGCATGCAGGAATTTGGGATGGGTGGGGAGATTACATATTACATGATTCAGTAAGCATTATGCAGTACATAGTACAATATGCTGTACGCCTGCTAAATAAAAAATACAGAATTATACTAATAAGCTAGGAATGAATCATGACATGAACAAAGTTTGAGGTGTACCGAGTTTTTACCTGTTTTATTTTTGATTGCTGATATGTGTATAATTTTGATGATAATTCTTGTTCATATGATTTATACACACAATGCATATAATACACTCTTATGTATTCTAAAATACCACTATTTGTGTGATTACCGATTCCAGGATTCAGGGTGGGGCTCTGCAATATCAGTTACATGTACCTTTAACTCCTAATATCCTTCCTTCACATATGCATAACACAGTAGGAGAGGTGAGGGACACCTATCTGTATCTCTCTCTTCTGAAAAGGTCACAATTCATTTTTAGGGTTCAGGAAAAATCGTGGGTGTAACCTCAAAAGTTTTGGGGTATACGACAGAATGGGTTCTGACTTCTCAATATGGCTTAGCCCAGATCGGCCATGTCACATCCCAGCATACCTTTGGGGAGGGCTAATGGAATTATGCAATTGTGCGGCCGAGGCATTTTCCGCATAATTATGGGTTTGCTGCATTTGCCACATAATCCTTCATCTGCTGCATTATCTGCTGATTTCAACAACAAAAAATGTGTCTTGCTCAAACGGTTCAAAAGTTACTAAAAACACAGTGACACCCGTTCCTGCGCAGTGAAAGGGCCTTGGCAAAGGTTGGCAGTTCACCTTTCTGTTGCTTGTTGCTATATTTCTCTAACTGGATGGAATCAAGCCGCCTCAAGCTAAACACCGATAAAACAGAGATCGTCATCTTCGGCTCCAACCCCTCAGCATGGAACGACTCCTGGTGGCCCAACTCCCTAGGCACCGCACCCTCACCCACCACACACGCTCGCAACCTGGGCTTCATCTTGGACTCCACTCTCAGCATGACTCAGCAGGTCAACGCAATCTCCTCCTCCTGCTACAACATTCTCCGCATGCTCCGCAAGATCTTCAAGTAGATCCCAGTCGAGACCAGGAAAACCGTCACCCACGCCCTGGTCAGCAGCAGATTGGATTACGGCAATGCCCTATATGCAGGAACAACGGCCAAGCTACAAACCAAGCTACAACGTATCCAGACCGCATCCGCCCGCCTCATCCTTGATGTCCCATGCCGCAACCACATCTCCCCCCACCTCAGAGACCTACACTGGCTACCCGTACCGAAAAGGATCACCTTCAAGCTCCTGACCCACACACACAAGGCTCTCTAATACACCGGTCCAGCCTACCTCAATGACAGACTTTCCTTCCACGCTCCCACACGCCATCTCCGCTCCGCCAACCATGCTCTCGCCACCATCCCCCGCATCCGCCGCACCACCGCCGGAGGAAGATCCTTCTCTCACCTTGCCGCCAAAACCTGGAACTCTATACCACTCCAGCTACGCCAGACCCAGGACCTCATAACTTTCAGGAAACGCCTCAAAACATGGCTTTTCGACCAGTAGCATCCCCTCTCCCCAGCGCCTTGAGACCCTAACGGGTGAGTAGTGCGCTTTATAAGTATATTGATTGATTGATTGATATTTGGAGGTTAAATTAGTACTAATGAGCTGCAACCTATGCCAAGACAGTGTTAAGTGTAAAACTAGAAAGTAATGAAGTTATATGATCACAAAATATACACCACGTTACGCCGCACAATTTGCCTTTTCTTTCCACATAATTTAGTCAACCCAGACACTTAAAGTGACTTTCCCCTGTCGCATAATTCCTGTGGCCCTGCCCTTGGGTCAAGTGAGCAGCGGTAGAGGAGAAAGCACACCTGACCCATCAGCAACCCGCACTGTATGCAGAGAAGAGAGCATACCGTCTCTCCTCTTCACTGTCCCCTCCTCACTGTCCTGGTCTGTCCTTATGCAAACCTATTAAGTCCTCAGACAGACAACCCTTGAAGTGCCTGGGTGGACCAGCCATACCTTACTGCCGGGAACCCAAGAAGACCTGTAACTCCAGCCATGGAGCCTGAGAACCACAAGTCCAGGCAATGCTTAACAGGCTAGCTACACCCCTCATAGATGCAATGGTGCATCCAGAAGACAGGGGGAAACCGACACTCGACAGCCTCGTGAAATGGTGCTTGACTGCACTTTTTGCTGGAGGGTAGTGGGTGTCACTCAGACTCATAGTAGTCGGTGCTGTGACCTGGTGTCATAATATCTGTTCCCCATCTAATCCCTATTTAATTTACATGATATTTGAGCATACATTTTATATACTCTAAAATGTATCCTGTATATATTTAATATGTGGTTGAGAAACCATACACCTCAACACAAAAAAAAATGTTTGCTTGGTTGCGGGGGGGGGGGGGGCACCAACAAAGATTGTCGCACAGGGCGCCACATTCTCTAAAGCCGGCCCTGTGTTGGTTTCGTTTGTTGGGCAGCAGAAAGTTTGAGGCCCTGCTGGCTGCCGTGCCGTGGCGGTAGTTACTGGAAGTGGCAATTGCTTTGGGAGATCAGTTCAGGAAATGGCGCCTTAGCCTGTTTTTCCTATTAAAGAAGACCCCCTTTGTTAGTGTTAACTTAATGCCTGTTGGTGGCTGCTTTACAATCACTGGAGGCTACTCCAGCAGAGGCCTTGCCTCTCCCTCTGGTACACCTGCGCTGTCGTGACTCGTGCAACAGAGTCAGATTGTCTGTCATTTTCTTTCCGTCCTCTGTACTTTTCTCTCTCCCACTTACACCCTCTCACTTTCTCACTTCTTCTTGCCTCCTCTTCTGATATACATTGCTCTCTCTTCTACCCACCCCCTTCCTCTCCGCCTACATCTTCACCGCCTCTCCACTCTCTGCCTATTCTGCTTTCCAGGCATGACCGCATTACCCATCAGACCATAACAGTTCCAGGCACTGGCACTGATGTGCTAATGACAGGCTGTATCCAGAGGCTGGGCGTCTGCTATCATACCTGCCGAGCACACCGCTGGAGGTGATTGTGAAAGCTCGTGCATCCGAGGGCAGTGACGTGACAGGCTGTTTCCGGAAGCATGGGGCTGCTTTCATACCTGCTGAGCATACCCCTGGGGGTGATTGTGAAAACTTTTGCATCCGAGGGCCAGCGACAGGCTGCATCCCGAGGCTGGGAGTCTGCAGAGCTCTTCCCAATCCCCACAGGAAAAACCAGAGAGGCAATTGAAAGAACTACAAGCATGTTCAAGCAGCACCACACCAGGTACTTGCTATTATCACAAATATCGCGATAATCCCTCAACCCCCTAAAAAAGCACATTAGAGGGTTTGCTTTTGTCCTTATTCTTCTGTTGGTTAGAGAACCTGTGGCTAGACAAGGCATTGGGACGGTCTAGTTCACTGACTGCACACAGGCCTGTGGCTGTACAGGTGCAGTGGCAGGCATGGGCAGAAGGAAGATTCTCGAGTCGACCAGCCCTCAGGCACTGCACGTGAAGGTTGAACCGGTGAGTGGCATCGGCAGAGAGAGATCACAGGAGCCGGCTTCTTAGCAAAGGGTGCGTCGGTGTCCATGGTGCTTTGTAATAGTACTGAGATTGCGGACCGGTGGTGGCTTCACCCTGCGGTGGAGGACATGGGAACCGTCTCATCCCACTGAGAGCTGCTGAGACGTGCTCTACACCGTCAAACAGAGCACTTCTACTGAACACTGTTGACCCTCTCTGGTTACAAGTATACCAGCCCTTGTGAGACAAGCTGCTACCGTCCCAATAAAAGTATAGCAGCCTGATGAGACATGCTGGTAGTGGTACTACAACCAATAAAGCTATAGTCACGCTGAAGACAAAGGCTGGTATTGTGTCCTATTCAAAGTACATCAACTTGATGAGAACGGCTGGTTGGTACAGACCCTATTAATTCATAGTTTGCCACAAATGCTGGTACTGTCCCATACAATCCATCAGTTCTGTTGAGATTTATTGGTACTGTCCCGTGAAAATACTGCAGGCTGATGAGAAGTGTCTGCACTGTCCTAGTGAAAGTGTAGCCGTACTGGAGTCAAATACTGGTACGGTATGGTCCCATTCAAAGTATATCAGCCCTGATGAGAAGTGATGATACTTTGCTCTTAAAATATAACAGGCTGGTGAGAAGTAATGATACTGTCCTAATCAGTGCTTTAAGTGGAACAAAATAAGTGCCGGTACTCACCTTACTGAGCTGTGGCCTGAAGAGGGGGCCAGGGGCAGGTCTACGGGCAGGGTGAAGAGACACACATTTAATGAACCTTCTTTCTCAGCCCTCCCCTTCATCTTGTTTTATAATACATGATTTCTGTTCTCTACGCCTTATAACTTTTCCCTTCTGCTCCTTTTTCTCCAAAGTCTATATTATTCATGTTCCTTTTTGGTCTTTTACCCCTCTAATATTTTTCTACACTAATTCCTCCACCTGTGTTTTTTTCCCTTTTCTCTCATGCCACTTTTTCTTTCCCTTTCAATCACTCCCATCTCTTTTCCATTTCTCTGCTGTTTTGGCCTTCTTTCTTCTCTTTTCCCTTGTTTGCACACGCTCTATTTTCTTTATCTGTCGTTCTTGTCTCCCGTTTCCCGTTTCTCATTCTTTTCTTCCTGTAGATAGCTTTCTCCATTTCTGTGTCTCTCTATCCTTCTTTTCAATAACCCCAACATTCGCCCCCTCCTTCTTTTCCTTCCTGCCTCGCAGCCCTCAAATGTTGCCCTGTCTTAAGTACCTTTCCTCTCCCAAGAAAGTAGGGGCATTTACATACATTAAGGGACAAGAACCATCAGGCCCTTTGAAAAGGCAATGCGGGTGGGAAATGGCCCCTACACAAGACTTTACAGACTGGAATAGAAAATAGGCCCGGGCACCAAAATAAAGGTAGTCCCCATCACTGAAATAGGTAGCTAAGAAAATGCCCCACCTTTTCAAATTGGGTCAGGTTTTCAACTTGTAAAGACAAGCAGTGTAGTGTAGGTGTTTTGCAAGGTATAGTGGACTGCATGCATTGGTGCTTGCTGCAGGTATTGTTTAATAACAGAGAATTCAACAGTAGGAGCTGGGTCACCAGACTCTAAAGCAGGCCCACAAAAAGCCGAAAAGATTGTCCACACACTGACCTGAAATACTAGCTCTTCTGGCACTGCCTGATTACCTTACACTGTATAGACATGCTACTGCCCTGGGCTGTGATAATGAGAGAGAGGATACTGAGCCCCATGCATGTCAATTTTATTTCCAATTCTGGTGGGGTACTGACAACTCCACTCTCCTGTCAGTGTAGTTAGAATTCCACAACAAGAGCCTGACACACAGACGTCTCCTTGGATGCACAGCTCTTCGTCCCTTAATTGTAAATCTTCAGGCGTGTTTCCTTGTCTTCACAAGCAGCACCCCTGATGAGGCGGCAAGAGGTGCACAAACAGTGCCCTGACACCAGCAGATAGACCGGCTGCTCTTGCACCTTAATGTGCGTGCTTCTTGCACTCCGCTCACATGCTTTTGTGCGCATTGCAGGACTGTCAGGCAGGCACGTGGCTGGTCCGGAATGGTAAAGGAAGGAATAGTTGAACAAAGATAAGCAGCGGATGCACAGGCCTGGGCCAACAATCCCAGAAGGGGGCTCCTCTCTCCCTCACCTGCAGCTTGCATTAACAGCCTCCAGTCACCCACTTGGACCGGCTGCCACATCGTTGACAAAAATACGGCATTCGCTAAGAGGAGGGTTATGTGGTAACTTTGGAAATGGAGGTGGACTGCATGGTGGAGGTACTACAGGTACTGGGCCAACTTCACCTTCACTCGGTCCAGAATGTCTCCACACACTTGTTTGGGATGCACTGCTAAGTGCAAGTCAGCTTACTAAATACACAAAGAAAGAGGTGCCGACTCAAGTTTGCAGCTTCAATATGAGCAACATGGCTGAGTGATTAGAGAGGTAGTAGGCTATGTGATGCTAGTAGAAAAAGCACTACACATACCCTGCTGGGTCTATAAGGGACAGGTGTGTAGGGCATTTTCTTGAGCAGACTTGCTTTCCGTATCACTATTGGCTTCAGGTAATGCAGTTCGCACTTTGGGCACCACTAATGACAGGTGGGCAGAGTGGGGTACCGGTGGCGTCAGCAGAGGGGCTGCACTGGCCTCGGCTCTTTCAGAGCATCTCACACATACATGTTCCAGGCTGTCAACCGCATCAGTGGCAGCTGGGTACAGTAGCACAGCTATGAATATTCCAATTCCAACCTGCTGCTCCTATGAGTACCGGTACTCTGCTCATCAGAGGAAAAGTTCTAGTACTCAAATGGAGAAAGTTATCAAGTGCCGGTGCTGAGTACCATTGAGTACCGGGCAATTTAAAGCACTGGTTCTAATAAAAGAATAGCTGTGCTGATGGGAAGTGATGATACTGTTGCATTCAATTTATAGGAGCCCTGATCAAATAAAAAGAGTTGGTACTGTCCTATTAAAATTAACACATGAGACTCCTGGCAATGCCTCATTAAAGTATAATCATCTGATGAGAAGTGCTGGTACTGTCCCATTACAATATAGCAGCCTGTTGAAAAGTGCATTACTGCCACGTTAAAAGTATAGCAGGGCTGATGAGAAGTGCTGGCACTGGCACATTAGAATATAGCAGCCTGTGAAGAACTGCTGGCAGTGCCCCTTCTAAATATAACAACGCTGGTGAGAAGGGCTGACATTTATCCATTACAAGTACAGCAGTACTTATTTGAAGTGCGAGTGCCATTCACTTAAAACTAAAGCATCACTGCTGAGAAGTGCTACCGCTATACCATTACAAGCATAGCCGCCGAAATTTGAAATGCTTATACTGTCCCATTCAAAGTGCATCAGCCGTATTGAAGTGCTGGTGATGTCATTTAAAAGTATAGCTGCTCAGATAGGCAGGGCTGGTCCCATACAAGTATTGCATCTCTTCCCTGAAGTGCTAATAACATCCCATTAGAAGTACAGCATTCAGGCTGAGAAGTGCTTATTCTATCTAATAAAACCACAGCACACCAGATGCAAAGTGCCAGTGCTATCTGAAGTACAGCAACTCTAGCGCCGAGAAGTGCAAAAACAGCACCAATAAAAGTACTTCCGAAGGGCAATCACTCTCCAAATAATCGGACAGCGTCCCCGTTAAAAGTGGTGGTAAAGTTCCCAATAAACTACCTACTGAGAAGTAAAGATACTGAAAGATACTGTGCCATTAAAAATTCAGCAGCCCGGTATTGGAATTCTAGTCCTGACTCATTAACAGTGCTGAGAAGCGTGGACATTGTACTATTAAATATGCACCAGCATTGCTGAGAAGTAGCAACCAGTACTGTATTAAAAGTCTATCAGCCCTACTGAAGTTCCTGTACTGTCATAATAAAGGTACAGAAGCCCTGCTGGCACTACTGCTTCCTGTAAAGGGCCACTTCTGGAAAGCAGACAGTGCTCACCAATTAGAGCCCATTTTGGAGTTTCTAGGGCTCTTATACATAGGGTGAAGTGCCCGCAGAGGAGGGAGTGTCACAGCGAAACTGTTCACTGGGGTAGGATCATTTGTATGGGAGTCCCTTCCCAGTCTCCAAGGACAATCCTTGTGCATAGCCATGATCAGAAGGCAGGTGGTAGGGATGGAACTGTCACACTGCCCTCTTGAGTCCTGATTCTAGCCCCATGTAGTGTGCACAGTGGAACTGTTGGCTCTGGACGCTCGGAGCTGGATTCTAGGCGCTCGACTTCTGGTGCACGGTCATCGTAACTTGACTCTCACAGTTGAGCTCCTCGTAGGCAACTCTTGGCACATAACTCTTTGCACTCTGAGAGTTTGATTCGTCCTGCCTGACTCTCAGGCCCTCTATTCTTGGTGATCTACTTTCGGGACATGGCTTTTGGCGCTTGACTCTTGGCGCTCGACTTTCGGCTCCCAACTGGTAGAACTTTACTCGTGTCACACGCCTCTTGCTGCACCGCCTAGCGCTCTCTTGTCTTGGTACTTGACTGCTGGAGCTGTTCTCTCTGGATGTGGTCCTTGGTGCTCGACCAATTAGCACACTGCCATTGGTGCCTGACTATCAGCTTGACCTTTACGTTGTGGTCACCCTGGGGGCTTATAGCTGATCACGCGGATGAGTGGCCCCTTGAGCGATCTGCCTGAGCTGTCCTCGTCTACTGACTTCCTGGCTACCACATCCCAGTGACGTAAAGACCCTTGTCTGCAAGGCAGCGCTTTATGGGTGCACAGGAAGTCTCCAAAGGACCGCCCGCTGTCACGCCACCTGGACACCAACTGCAGATTCCTGGAAACATACTGGAAGGTTTGGGGTCATTGTACTGGTCCGCACACCATACCCCATCGCATTGTCCACCGTACTCCAGTGGCTGCTCTTGGATAAGTGTGGTAAGGGGAACAGATGCAAGATAGAGGAGAAATGGGGAACTTGGTAAGGTGAGGAGGAGCGAGAAAGTGGGTGGTGGTATTGGTAAACAGAGGGAGAGCGTTTGGTGGGAGAAGGCCAAGGGACAGTGGAAGGTCCGACCAGTGTGTAGGGAGAATGGTAGAACAAAATAAGGCCAAGGCTCCAGGAGTCTGGGGAAAGGAACATAAGGATACAGAACAGAGTGAGACCAAATTCAAACTAGAGTTCGATGCGCACTCCAATGACACACTATGAGTGGTGCAATCTCTGGTGCAGCAGCGCTGGAAACAATACCACTACTTAAATGTGCTGAATACTGAAATTGTGAGTCCCACGAAGGAGTCTGACTCTTAGAAGTAGAAAATACACCCTGTGCACTGCAGAATGGACATTTCTTGTTGGCATCAACCCTCCCAGTGTATTTGACGGGCTCTAGCTATGGGTTGGCAGTAGCTGCATGCCTGGGGTTCTGAGAATGCATACTTCTGGCAGTTGTGACTGGCGTTGTAGTGCCACACTATCCAGGCTATATGTAACCTGTCGATGGATTTCTCTGCGCTCCCGTGCAACATCATGCTAAATCCTCATAAATGCTTATAACTTACTACCTGCCAGGATCTGTTAAGTTGCTTCACATACATTTCTTCATGTAAACAGATAAACACTAGACTTTACGGGATTTGGGAAACAAGACAAGTTGAATATTATATATACATTTGTACTTGTAGTCACTATACAAGTTAATGTTTAAATTAAAATACACGATGAAAGCTTTGTGTTTGAAATACATGATGAAAGATTTGCATGCCTCACCATCTATAGCTTTTAATATCTCATAAGTGTGCGCCGGCAAGCAGGGCCTGGCTCAAAGACTGAGAATGCCAGGCACAGGAAACACAATTTGTGCACCTGCAGAATTCTTTCTAAAACTGTCTATTTTTTTAATGCATAATTGTTTTAGGCTAATAACTTCAAGTCTGGCGCTTATGTTTTTGAGCTTAGCAGATATGCACATTATGTAATTAGCATCATATGGAAGAGAAAAAGGAGGGAAAATGTGTAATATCTACAGCTGGAGTTATTTTTGTCACACAGATGGCTTGATTCTATTTTTAGTTGCAAGGACATGTGTGAGTAATGTCCTAAAAGGCTTTAATCGGCACTTGACATTTGAAGTGTTGAACCACAAAAGTTGAGTGATTTCAAATTATAGCATGGAAGGAGGCAGAGTATCATTTAAACCCCTGGAGGGCTTTTCCATTGACTTAACTTTTAGGGACACATTTTCTTTAGGATTCTTTCCAGTGAATTGAATTCATTGTCTTCCCCATGCACTTTATGAGACACTTCACTGATATCAAACCTGACACCTGCAGCCAAATAAATCATCTGAATGTATGTAACACTATTAACACATGTATGTTGACTCTAATAGACTGCCTGGGTGCAAGAGTCCCAGCATGCAAAACAGCTTGAGTTAAAGACCTAGTCCAGACTGCAGGTTCACTGTGGCATCCAGCTGTAGCACAAACCATTGGGTAATACAGACATTTGCCATGGGTGCCACTGCCAGCCATAAGATGAGTAGATGACGACAACACAGCATTTCTTTTTTGGAGCCCCCCGACCAGTAACCAACTGCTTAGCCCACACTCCTGGAGAAACACAGTTCAAAATTCAGGAGGTGCCACTTTTATTTTTGAATGGAAGGAGCCATGAGCAAGCTTCCCTTACAGAGGCTTAGCAACTTATTGTGATAGTTTGTAGAATAATTTGCTTTGACAACTGACCTAATGTGTTGTTTTGACAACCAAAAGTGGGGAGTAAAGCAGTGGGGAGTAAATAAACAGAAGGGAAGGAGGTAGACAATGCAGTGGTTTGTGACAGATTAAGAGCAAGGCCAAAGGTCATACCAGCCGCATGGCTGGAAACAGTGTGTAGTGGACATATGAGGGTTTGAAGGTACTTGTGTGCTTCAGTTCCCAGTGCAGAACATTATCGGGGCCTGGCCTGACTCAGGAGTGAGGTTTACAGCTGTCATCACACACACTTGCAGTTAATCGTTCCCAACCTAGAAACACTAACCCTTACAGAGTATGTATACCAATGAAGTAGAACGTCACTCAGACCTGCCAACTCAGAAAATGTCTTCACCATGTGACAGGGCTGGATCTTGGAGATGGGTCTGTCTATGGCGCTGCTGTTTGAAATCATGATTTCTAGCTGCATTCTTCCCTACTTCATATTAACTACTTGCTGGCTATCATTTGTATCTAGGACAGATACTGTAAGCCTCATGGCAGTGAAAGGGCAGGGCCCATTTGTACTGGATCTTTCTAGAAATGCCAACTGATTAATCTTTTAAGCAGCATGAAAGTGTGAAGGGGAGAAAATCAATTGAGTCAACAAACCAATTCAAGGTAACTCACCTCGATACTTATTAACTCACAGACAACTGGAACAGGTTAGTTAGATTTATTACAATGCCGGAAACAGTTGGACATAGACGCATCTCAGTACAAGGGAATAAAGGTACTGAGGAAAAAATAAAAAATAAAATTATTGTAGGCACCCCTTCCCATAATTCCCTCTGTTCACATACTCTTATGATGGTCACACAGCCTAGGATGGACTTTTCCACAGGTTCCTCTTCAGCAACATTTATTTTGCGCTTGGTTCCCATGCCTTTTTCTGTGCGAAACCGACTCATGAGTCTTGTATTCTGGCACCTTACGGCATACAATTTACCCTCTCCTTTTCTTGCCTAGCTGCTAAAACAAAGACATTACTATTCCTACGAGAAAGCTTCTCTACCTGCAATGAAATCGTGAGAAAACACAAATCCATAGTGCACATTAAATTTAATGTTAATTCAGAAAGAGAACTACCAAGGACTTGTATTTCAGGCCAACAACTTGAGCTAACATAAGAACATATTTCAAGCATTCATGTTGCATAAATTCAGTTTAGCAAAACTACATTATAATTCTGCTAATGTGGATTATCAAGCTAAAATGAAGCATTAGTATTAAACCACAACTAAAACATTATGGATATAACACGGGTTTCTTCACATGAGTAGTTCCAGCTGTCATATCTATTGCCTATGTTATTTTGTTCATTGTCTAGATAATTGCTAAAACATGGCATGTAAATGCATTAACATGGTTTACATTTCTAACACACATGTTTGCATGAAACATGATTACATGTGGGTGCTCTCTACATGTGATTATGATGCATCCCTATTAATGAATAAACCCCAAAGCGAAAATTCAGCTCGTTCAGCAGTGTAAAGTAAGACATACGCCTTTTCAAAAACAAGCTCTGTTGATGGGCAGGAGCAGCCAGCAAGGAAGCATTTGTAAAGCAACAGTCATTGTGTGTGAAAAAGCAAACAGTGATCAATGTCCCAGCCTAAAATGTCACCATTTCATCGGGGTGAGGCAGATGTTGCCAGCGTGATCGTCTGATAAATGCTTGTAAGTCAAGCCATCATAGTTAAAATGGATTTCTATAACATAATATGCATCTGATATAGGAATGGGGCAACTGTTTAATTTGCACCTTGCAGTATTTCAATAACATGTCTGGAAAGCGCTTTCTGGCATACTTCGGAGACTTTGATGATACGCCATTAGCATTTAGGACCACTCTGCATTGCCTGGTTCATGGAATTTCCATGATGCACTACTCACTACTGTTTATTGTGTGCATTATTAACTTATATCTCATTTTTACTTATGCACTATCTGGTGTCAAAATGTATACCTAATTTGTACATTTGGACATCGATTGACCCAGTAACTGGCAGAAAGGCCAGCCAGCATCACTACAAGACTCAAAGCACTGCCCTACTCCATCACACCACTTGAATCACTAGCTCATTTTCTGTTATACAAAAGGAATACAGTTGACCAGCTACTCATCACACTATTTTGCAGGCTGAAAGAAAAGAGAAAATGCAGATCAAAAGTTTAGGACCTGATAATCCTGAAATCAAGCTTGAACAGTCTCAAAAGATCATGGAAAAGATTACACTAGAAAATTCACTTCTACAGGTTATACAAATAAAATGTGGCTTACTGCTAGCACTACTAAAAATTTGCTGTTCTGCTTTCCCTGATTACTGTTCGGTGGTGAAGTACCATGGACAAAAAGAGGAGTTATGGATTTAAAGCATCTCTCTGAAAAAATAAAGAAGCATGAGGCATGTAAATCTCATCTAGATAGCTCAATAAAGCTTGCCATGTTTGGAAGAATAAATATTGCATTACAGCTGGATGACAGCTATTGCATTGGAATAAGAAACTGGAACCTAGAAGTTGATAAAAACAGGTTCATTTTATCTAAATTGATTGACTGTGTGCTTTTTTGTGGTGCTTTTGAATTGGCATTGCGTAATCACGATGAGCAGGAAGGCTCTTCAAATAAAGAACTCTTTAGAGGCCTAGTTGATTTTGTTGCCAGCTTAGACAGTGCAACAGACACTCACTTAAAATCAGCAACAGCTTCAAAAGGCACTTCCAAAACCACCCAAAACAAACTCCTGGACTGTATGTTGGAAGTAACAAGAGACGTCATAATACAGCAGCTGTGAAGCTCTTAATTTGTGGCTATTTATATGGATGATACTACTGGTGTATCCACACAGACTCAGTCCGGACTAGTTTTCCTCTATGTTGATGCCAGCAATAAAGTTGTTGAGAGATTCTATTGTTTTAATCAACTAAAAGATTCATCTGCTCATACAATTGCAACAACTTTGCTTCAGGAACTTAAAAATGTTTTTCCAGAGACCAGTGACAAAAAAAGTCATTGTTCAAAGCTATGATGGAAGTGGTGTGAATAGTGGCTCTGGGGGAGTACAGAAAAAAGTTGGAGATGTTTATCCCAATGCACATTATATTCATTGCTATGCTCGTCAACTTAATTTGATTATGGAGCAAGCAGTATCAAGGATCTCAAAAGTAAAAACTTTTTTTGCTATTCTGGGTGGCTTTCCTGCTTTTTTCTCACGATCTCCAAAAAGAATTGAAGTTCTCCAGGACATAGTTTCTAGAAGACTCCCAAAAGGGGCTACAACTCGCTGGAATTTCCACATACGCACTGTCAATATGATCATTGAGTACAGCGAAGACTTGAAAAAATGCTTTAGGGCCATCGAAAATAGCGGACATTTTGAATCAGTTGCTGTCCGCGAAGCCCATTGATTCATCAGAACATTGAAAGACAGGGAGTTTATTTTCTTCCTTCTTTTATTTCATGACATAATGCGCCATGTGGACATTTTATATAACCAACTACAAAAGCGGGACATAGATGCCTTATATGTACAAAGAGCAACAACAGATTTTGTCAGCCACATCACCCTTGTAAGGGAATCTGTTGACAATCTAGATGCTAGACTGCCAGTGGAATCTAAGTTTTCAAGCCACAGAACTGATTTAAAGGTCTTAGTCCAAGTTGCCAAAGAAGTTTGTGATACTATCATTGTCCACGCCAAAGAACGCTTTGAATTTACAAAACATCTTGTCAATGCTACTTTACTCCAAAGTCACCACTTTGACAGACATGACGGATCATTTCCAAATCGAATACTCAACAAAACTATAAAGGCATATCCCATGCCCAACAAAGAACAATTGAACTGTGAACTATCGATCATATATGGGAGGCATGAATTTCGAAGAGCTACTGGTGCCATTCCTTTACTGGGTTTATTTGTTGAAAACAATCTACAAGAACCATTTTCAGAGACTATGAATCTGTTGACGATTTTGATCACCACACCCATGACCATAGCAGAGTCAAAGTTTTTTTTTTCAACTCTAAAGAGAATAAAAAGGATCGTAAGGAACACTATGATAGAGGCTCGTCTGAATGCATTAACCATGTTGTCTATAGAAAAGGAACTTATCAGTGACATTCCAGACTTTAATAAGCGTACTAAAGAGAGGTTTGTCACTCTTAAAGTGAACATGATTGACACCCAATAACCATTTTGGGGGGGTTTGACTTATACAGCTAAATCACAATGACACATTTTCAGCATTTTCCTAGTGCTTTAAAAATCACAATCAGTTGCGGTTATAAGCTTTTTGTATTCATCAAAATGATTTGAGCACTTTTCATTTTTCCGTCTTTTGAGTTTGCATAGTTATTTTTCTGTGTGTGTGGTCTTTATTTGCCGATGCTGCTTAAAAGTAAAACAAATTTAAATTGCTGTTACTCATTTAATATTATTGTTGAAATATAAAGAGTGGAAACCACGGTTTTTCACTTTAACATATTTGTGTTTATATAACAATAGTTTCTTACCATGTTATCCACTGGGTGTGTTTTTATTTGTTAATGCCAAATTAAAGTTTACATTTTATACTTTACTTTTCTTTTGTACATTACGGGCCTCATTTATGAAGTCCCTTACGCTGCCGGAATGTCACTTTGTGTGACGTTCTGTGGGGCAGGAGCCTGCTCCATATTTACAAGGCAGCACTAAGCCTTTTCTTTGGCTTAATGCGGCCTCGTTAATATGGTCCCCTTTAACGCAGTTTTCCGCTTACAATGGGTGTTGCTGGGGGTGTTCCCAGCAACATCCATGGCTTTTTGACACTGCCCCAGATTTACAAGAAATCGGTAATCTGAGGCAGCGCCAAAAACTTACGCCTCCCCAGGGGAGGCGTAAGGGAGGCACAGGCACAATGCGGAGAAATATCTTTATTTCTCCCCGTTTTTCCTTTTTCTATGTGTGTTGCCTTCTGCAGCACACCGAGAAAAAGGAAAAAGCCTCTAGTGATTGCCTGCAATGCAGGCACCCTGCACGATGGGGCAACGGTGCCTGCATTGGCGCAAGGCAGCTCATTGTGTGCCGGTGCAGGGGAAAGGGACAGGAATGCACGTTATCTGATAGATACGGTGCATTCATGCCCTTTTCACCAATTAGGTTCCACACCTACCGGCTTGTGGTTGTGAAGCATGACACTATTAGAGTGTGTGAGGGTTATTTAAAGAAAAATAAGTCTTTCCTTTCCGCCTTTAGAAACGCGGTGTGGTAGTGATGGCTAGAATTCCCCAGCACACTACATCTGGAAATGAAGGTGGGATACCTGTAAGTTGTAAGCAGTTCAGCTGTCACCAAGCTGTTCTCCATTTAAGCGCATGCACGCCTCAGCCCCACTTTACAACCTCATGATTGAAGTCTCCCCAAAAATGAAGAGAAAGGAAGTGTAAATATCAACACATCAATCTGTGTATGTTTGCACTCACCCTATCAGCATACCTTGCTGTTGCAACACTCCAGCACAACTCGTTATATTTAAAGGCATGAGCGAAGGCCTTATAGTCATAAGAAAGAATGTGATTTTTGTCTTGACCGACAGTACGTACTAGCAAAATAGTGCAAGCTATAGATTCAGGCTACCATCTTATTTACTGGTTACACATCCGTTCACTAAAATATTGCTGTATAACTAAGCTTCCACATCTGCCAGAATCCAATGTGTTTCATGCAAATGCAATGTCTTTTACGTTTATAGTGGACTTTAGGGGTGTAGATATCAATGGTGCAGCAGGTGCAGGGACACCTGTTCCAAGAGGCCAAGGGTGCCCACTCAAGCACGATAATTACATTATTTTACTACCTAACCAGTGGTGAGGAAGGCCCGTTTTCCTTGCTTTCACTAGAGCGTATAGGACCTTGCTAATGCCACTGACGTACATAGTATTAGACTATAAGGGATCCATATGCTAGGAAACCTTGTCCATTTAAGAGAAATTACAAGATGGCACTGTCCTGTTTGAAATGGCTGAGAAATGAAACACGTATCACTGCCGTATTTAGAAGCCACTCACCACGCTAAACATTTTGTTGTCAAATTCCAGACTGCCTGTCTACAATTTGTGTCAAAATTATCAAGGAATTGCCTGATCTTGGGATTTACTGCACAGTATGTTATGTACTAGTCAAGTCGCCTTCTTTTACATGGGAGAGAGAATTAATTTACATTGACAATCTCGTCAGTCACAGCCATTGTCATGCTGTCTACTACTCTTCAGGAAAGAGCTAAAGACATTTTTGTTTAAAGGTTATCTGCCTATTATGTACTGTATGTGCATCTTTGACTGCAAATTGTAAAGTAATTGTTGCTTCTATTGTATTTATTAGTTGTAGTTGCATCATGCAAGGTGACACAAGACAATGAAAGGACTTAAGAGAGATTTACTAGGCTACACAAGGCCAACTTGCATGCTATGCATGGCTTAGTAAATCTGGAAGAACGCAAGGCAGCGCAAATCTCTGCCTAGTGTTACTCTGCATTGGGAAGGCGTTCAATGGGTGAAGCATGGGCGTTTTCATGCCTCACCTCATGGATTCTGGTACATTCCCAGATTTATAAAGACTTTTACATATGGGAATGTGCCAAATGGTTTGCCTTCCAAACAGGCGTAGCGACGAGAAATATCTTTTTTACTCCTCGTTATTTCACCCTACACATCGAAAGAGGAAAATGCCTCTAAGGGTTGTTTTTGTGCAGGAAGGTGGTCTTTCCTGTACAAAAACAATCCTGCTTGTTTCCCAGGCATCCTTGCACCATGGATTTTGTTTAAATCTTTTGTTGGTTCATAGGACAGTGTTTTAGGCCAGTCCAGGCTATCTTGTGGTGCGGTTCTTGTCTTACTGCCCCACAAGAGTGCTGCATTATGCATCTGATGCTTTGCTGGTAGTGCCTCACATTAAGTGTATGAGGAAGGGAGGCAAAGCGTTTTCATTCTTAGCATCCAAAGCCTGAAATCAGCTCCTGCAGGATCTTCGGATGCATCCCTTGGAGGCTGTCTTCCGCAGGAAACTGAAAACTTGGCTCTTCTCTTCCACCGTCTAGGTTTTTTGAAGTTTGTGCTTACCTGTGCTCCAGTGCTTGGACACTCTTTGAGTAGCCGTTCGCTTAACAAAACAACTTCATTCATGGCACAAGGGTGCCTTCATTGGTGCAAAAGACACACAAATGAAGGACGGAATTTGGAAAAAATCAAACATTCACCCCGAGTCAAGAGATCTGGGCTAAATCCATCTTTCTTTTGCTCACCATGCTACCTCAGTTTAGACCCAGCCATATGCAAATCAGTCTTGGCCCTGCTCCTCATGGAAACAGTTCAGCCCAAACCGCCAAGCCAGGTCCTCCCTGGACCAGAAACAAACATACTCGGACCGTTTCGGGGTATCACCCCTCATCAGTCAGGCTAGCTTGAATCCTGTGGCACAGTGAGCCTGGGACCCACGTCTGGACATACCTGGCATACTTAGGGCGAGAAAGCAAAAGACACACAAATGATGGATGGAATGTGGAACAAATCAAACATCAGCACAGGTAAAGAGCAGGAATGCATAATGTGCTGTGCTACTTGACTGTATGATAATTCTACCCCATGATGTATACAGAGGTGGTTTCTTTCTGTCGATGCCTGAGTCTAGTCTGGAAGTGGCTGAGTGGCCAGTGGCTCAATCTGAATGGAGGGAAGATGAACATTCTCTTCATAGGAATGCTATCCTATCCTCACTGGAGAAGTACTGCCTTTCAGAGATATGCAAAATCTAGCATGCTGTTTGTGATTTCAACCAAAGTTTCATCTCCCATTGCTGTAAGATACTGTTTCAGTTATAGGTTCTCATGCTCTTCTCACCGCCTTTTCCTAGACCAGACCTGCGCATCATTCAATGAGGAGTCACAATGTTAAGATTGACCTGAAAGTAATATTGACTTCACAATATCACATTGGCCCTTAATATTAAGGCAAGTAGATATATACTTAGGATAGCAAATCCATACTTTCTTCTGAATGCTTACCCTGACGGATCCAGTCGAAGTCAATATTATGGAACTGGTACTTATGCAGGCCGATCTTTATGCTGGGGCGTAGCTTGGTCAGTCAGATTGGGGGCAGGTGTAAACTTCAGATTGCCCAACAATCACGCTGGCATATCTTGTTAAAATACATTATGAGAAAGCAGGACACGTCAGAAGATTAAGAGGCAGTGGAAAGAGAGACCAGTAAGTATTGTTAGGGGTACTTAAACAATAGTTTTCAAACCAACCGAGTTGTAAGGCAGAGACGAGAGAGAGTGTGTGTGTTTTTGTTTGCATGTGCTTGTAAAAATCCAGGGTGAAATCCGACAGACACCACACCATACTCGACTGAAAGGATCTGTAACCAGCTATTTAATACAGAAATTTTGTTTTTAAGGAGGTTTAATACCCCCCAAGCCACGCCCCTGTCTTTATGTTCTCCAACTTATGGCACACAACTCATCACACTGTTTTATGTATGGCACCTTATGTACTGAAATGTTCCTATCATAACAAAAGCTTTTTCTGTAATGTGTTATCTACTACTTGGAGCTATGTCAGCCTCTATTAAAATGCATATGACAACGCATTCACTTCTGTATGCAAAATGCATGTTTTTGCATGAAATGCGGGTGATTGCAATCAATAAATAATTGCCCCTCATGGTAATGAAACAGCTGCGTCCTTGGACCCTCCATGGCTGGCTCCCAGTGCCTGAGTCAGCAACCTGTAATTGAACAATGATAGGAGGCAATAAAATCGTTGATTCAGAAAGCATGATCCTGTGTTATTTCCTTTGTAAACCACTTTGTGCAGATTGTAATCGCTAAATAAATAGGAGATATAATTATAATGCTCCCCCGATGTCCTATGCATTGCCCAGGCAGTGTGGAACAGTGCAGCATAATCATTGATAAATGGTGAAATTGTGAGCGCGCGCAAAACTGACAGAGCGTTAAAGACCAGCAAGGTTATGAGACATAAAGGGAGCGATGTCAGTTCGTATTCATTTCTGCCAGTGGTGTCAACCATCTGGATTTGAGCTGTGCGACATCAAAAACTGACTACTCCTCGCTGTTCCTCAGACTAAAAATAGAACCAAGGGCATAACAACAACATGGACAGGAGCGACAACGAAAACTGACACCGCGCATTGCGGCTCTGCAGACAACCCCAGGCAAAGGTGATCACTCGTCATAACTAGCAAAACACAAGCTACTGTATGTTCCACTTTGTACACAACGTAACAATGAATTGCAACTATATATCAGCTCGGAACCGCTTACATTTGGGAGGGAGGGGTGGAGGGGGGGAAGCAGGCCACTGACAAGATTATTGTGTGTAAAAGGCCGCTTTATTGGAAACAGGTGCACATTACAAATTAAAATCCTTGGCCGAAACGCCTTCCAAAACTAGGCCTCACTAAATATATAACATGCCTAGCCCCGCCCACCGCCCCCTCCCCTAAATACCTTCGAGCCCGCCCCCGCCCTTACATTACAACATTACAACAATATAAAACATTATAAAACATTACACTCCTGTATAACCCCCCAACAATCTCTAAATCCAAACCTTCTGTTAACCAAAACTCCCCTGCCTGCCCCTTTACAGCTAACGGCCCCCAAACTGTGTAACAGAACTAAACTTACCAAACTAACCTTTTCCTGTCGATAACCCAACTCAACCACAATAACTCCACCAACCTCCGGTAAAACTGACCAGAATTCACCATAACCCCCGCACAGCACCTGCTCCAAGCAACAAAGTACAAACATAGCAAAAACCCCTTGCACACCTGTCCCCAAAAAACGCCTGAAAAATAGCAAGAAAAGGGAAAAAACTGAAAAACGTACACTAAAAAACCCAGCCCCCCAACGAAAAAAGGGGGGGGGCCAAAACAACGTGTTTTTTGAGGGGGGGTAAGGGTGGGAACAAAAAACACGCCACTAGCCTAGCTCCCGGCCACCAGGTCACCAAACCTAAAATGGTGGCTGGGAGCGGGCGCCCAAGGTATTTATACCTGCGCAACATTTAGTTACATTTGGGCTATAATTGGGCTGCATTTGGGCTACATTTATCCTACTGGCAAGCCCAAATTCAAAAAAGGCCGCGCAGGGCCAGCAAACCCCTCCCTCCACACACCCCCTCCCAAACTGCCCGTGGGTGGGGACTCCCTACGGTCGCCTTCCCCCCCCAAGCCCCCCTTGGGAGGGAGGGGTGGAGGGGGGGAAGCAGGCCACTGACAAGATTATTGTGTGTAAAAGGCCGCTTTATTGGAAACAGGTGCACATTACAAATTAAAATCCTTGGCCGAAACGCCTTCCAAAACTAGGCCTCACTAAATATATAACATGCCTAGCCCCGCCCCCCGCCCCCTCCCCTAAATACCTTCGAGCCCGCCCCCGCCCATACATTACAACATTACAACAATATAAAACATTATAAAACATTACACTCCTGTATAACCCCCCAACAATCTCTAAATCCAAACCTTCTGTTAACCAAAACTCCCCTGCCTGCCCCTTTACAGCTATCGGCCCCCAAACTGTGTAACAGAACTAAACTTACCAAACTAACCTTTCCCTGTCGATAACCCAACTCAACCACAATAACTCCACCAACCTCCGGTAAAACTGACCAGAATTCACCATAACCCCCGCCACCCAGAAAGAGGGGGGCGGTGCAACTACCCTCCCCTCTTTCTGCCCCCCAACAAAAAAGGCTTTAAACACCACGAGCCTGATTCTGCCCACTCAAGCACCGAGACAAGACCTCCCTGAGCTCCAACAAGTAAAGATCCATGCCCAACCTCGACAAATGGACCCCATCTCCCCGAAAAAACTCTACCGCCTCAAAGCGGATATCTTTGTGGGTAACTCTCCCAAAGCCCAAATCCCGACAAAACCTGGAGATCTCCAAATTCACCTTCCTCCGTGACCTATCAATCGCCCTGGGCTTCAAAGCCCCTCTCCACACCCTCCGCGGGACCAATTCTGTCCAGAGGACATGACAACCCGCCCAATGCTCCTTCAACAATGCCAAGTCCCTTTTCATGGCTCGCAACAATACCACCCCTTTCACACTACACAGATCATTCTCCCCCAAGTGAATTAAAAGAATATCCGGGCATTGTCCCTTCACCATGGCTTTATTCAAACAGGGGATCAGCTCCCTCTAAAGCATACCCCCTTTCCCCTTCCATACCAAGCGAAAAAGGCTGCTATTGAAACCCAAACTCCCCCCAAAATAACTTTTGCACGCCTGAACGTGCGCCCACTTGACGAAGGAATGTCCCACAATCCACACTGTCAATTCCCTCGTGTGTGGCCCGGCCACCGAACCTGAAAGGAAAAACAAATATGAGACTCAAACCAAAGCAGTGGACGCAGGCGCCGAAGGGGAATTTTCCCTTACATATTTGTGAAAGCAGGAAGATGACCAACGCCCCAAGCGCATTATATCGCCTTGTGACCAACCCCGGTTATGCGCCTCAGTCGCCGCCCCAATCCTGAAAGAGTGTGTCCCAAACTGAGCTCCATCCAATCCCAACTGCTGTAACCCTTTACGCAGGACCATACGCAGCTGATAGTCAGAGACGCGCGCCCCATCTATGTGTTGAAAAACTAACTCGCCCCCATCCCCCCCTGAGAGCGTTTTCCATTGCCTCGCCAAACGCAGCGGACATGTGCAACTAGGGGATCCTGCTTCTAACCAAACCCCTTTACCAACCCCCTTCTGATCTGTTTTGGAACTGGACAACCAAACGTGTACACCTGTGTCCGATAAGAAAACATCCTGCCAACAAATACCCCGCTTCACCTTGGTCCCCAGAAGCTCCGAAACCCGGAAAGCTCCAAAAAACATGAAAACCATAAGGGTAGAAAACAATGCAACTTCAAAATCATCTGTGCAAACTGCAGGCAACACAGCCAGCAAACGAGCCAGCGTCTGCCAGGAAATCGGCAAACGGGACACCCCAGTACCACCCCGTTCTCTCGCCCAACCCTCAAGCATCCTGCGTCCTATTTCCCCAGCAGACGGGGCATAACCCCAAAAAAGCTTACCCATGAAGGCAACCCCTGCCAGTTTCCCCGCAATAGTGACTCGTGACAGACCATTCTCAATGAGGTCAAGGATAAAGTGAACCACATCCTCTGAACTGCGCCCCGGCTCTTCCCTCCTACAAGCTCCTGAAGACAAAAATTCCTTCCATGCCAATGTATATGCCGTACGCGTGGAAACCGACAAGGAACCTACCACCAGTTGAAACACCCTGCGTTGCCGACCGACCAGAGGTGCTCCGGCATCGAGGTCGGTGTCCTGTCCGCCTCTTTGGCCAGCCCATGGAATCTCCCCCACTGCGAACGAGACAAAGCATCCGCAATGTCATTGTCCACGCCCGGCACGTGCAAAGCCCTGAATGAAATGTCATAGCGCAAACAGCCCAGCACAAACACCCTCAGCAATTTCAAAATCTGCTCATCCCTGGCCGATTGTCTATTGACTATTTGCACCACCGCCATGTTGTCCACACGGAAAAGCACCCTCTTATGTTCCAGCTCCTTGCCCCAAATGGTCAAAGCCACCAAAAGTGAAAAAAGTTCCAAAAAGGCAATGCTCCGCCCACCATTCTTCCACTCCTGTGGCCACTGCTCTGCACACCAATGCCCCTGCCAGTAAATGCCAAAACCCTCACTGCCCGCTGCATCTGAGAACAGCTGCACATCCCACTGTACATCCTCGTCCCTGGCCAAAGGCACCCCGTTAAATGAGTGCAAGAAAAAGGACCACATCCGCAGATCCTCCTTCACCCCTGCCGACAAGCGCACATGATGATGAGGCAGGTGCCGGCCTGCTAAAGCCCGGCCCAGGCGCCGACAGAAAGTCCGCCCCGCCCGAACCACCCTACAAGCAAAGTTCAGATGGCCTAGCAACACCTGTATTTCCTTCACCGTCACCTTCGGTCGTGCCAACATCTCGTCCAGCAAAACCAACATTTTGGATTTCTTATCTGCGGGCAACCGAGCCTGCATCGCAACTGAGTCAAGTTCAATGCCCAGAAATGAAATGACAGTATCCGGCCCCATTGTTTTCTCCGGAGCCAAAGGCACCCCCAACTCCTCCATAAGCTCCTGAAACGACTCCAGCGCACGCCGGCACTCCAAAGAGCCCGGAGAGCCCACAAAAAAGAAATCATCCAAATAATGTGTGACCCAGCTGTGCCCAGTGCGGTGCGTGAAAAACCACTGCAAAAAAGTGCTGAAAAGCTCAAAAAGAGCACATGACACCGAGCAACCCATAGGTAGCGCCTTATCCACATACCATTCACCCTCAAATTGTATGCCCAACAAAGACCAGTCGTCCGGATGAACCGGAAGCAGCCGGAAAGCCGACTTAATATCACACTTTGCCATCCCTGCTGCTGCGCCCGCGGCCACAACCAGTGACATGGCGACGTCAACTGAGGAGTATGAAACCGAAGCAGCGTCTTCATCGATAAAATCATTGACTGACGACCCTTCAGGCCATGACAAATGCTGAATCAGCCGAAACTGCCCCTCCTCTTTCTTGGGCACCACACCAATAGGGGAAATGATCAAATTAGGAACTGGCCACTCTCCAAACGGGCCTGCCATCCTCCCCTCATGCACTTCTTTACGCAATTTTTCCTTCACCACCAGCTTGTGCTCTGATGCGGATTTCAAATTATCCGCCCACCGTCTCTGCCGGGGCCCGTGGTACCCCAAATGAAAACCCCACCTGAAACCATCCAAAAGAATCTGTTTTGCCACCAAGTCCTCATAGCCATCCAAGGCATCCTGTAGCCGAGCCCATTTAATTGGTGTAGGAGCCCTTTGGCCCAGAACCCTGTGCGCCCCTACCCCCTCGTCCGCCCTGCGACTGCTGCGCACTGCCAGACATCCCTGCACCTGCTTGCTGCCCTCCTGATGGCCTAACTCCCCAGCCGTTGACGAGAGGGTGCCGCTTGCCGCACTTAGAACACTCGTGTCTGTATTTACAATACTCCCGAGTGCACAGGCCCTTGTTGAAATCCCAACAAGCCCCGACCCCAGTCTGTGATGCGGCTGAGCCTCCCACCCCACCCCGGGTGGGCTTTCCGTGAAAGGGCCGGTAAACTAGCGGCAGACCACTAGCCGTAAAAATCGTCTTACCCCCTGGCGCGGCCCCCATGGTATGTTGCCACAGGTCATTATCCAACTCACCCCATTTAGCTTCAGAATCCCAAGCCATACGGGCCCGAAATTCCTCGTCATACTGAGCCCAAGCATAACCAGTACCCGTGATTTGAGCCTTTCGAATAACGTCCATATACTTAAATATGGCTACGCAGCGCTCGGGAAACTTTTCGCAGTAAACACTAGCATAAATTAAGAACGCCGCCGTCCAATTCTCGATCGTCAGCGGCACCTTAGGGCGCTTGGCCAACTCGTATTCCTCCTCTTTAGAACCCTCCTTAGACCTCACCTCCCTGTGTAACAGCTTCAGAAGCTCTACATATTCACCCTTCCAAATACGCTCTTTTGTTGCCAGCATTAAATGCGCACCCAGAGGCTTAGTCACCCCCATATATGGGAGCTTCTTGATCTTTAATTCCTTGCTCTGCGGCTTCTCCTTACCATCGCCTGCCTCCGCCTTAGACCCACTCTCCACCTTGGCCCCCGACAATGCTCCCTCCGTCCCCGTGCCAACCCCCGTGTCCTTCACATACTTGCCTCTATATAATCTCCCCTCCGACAGACCCCCACCCCCATCCTCCCCAGACCCCACAGACACCATAATAGGTTTGGCCTGTGTTTTTGCGCTCTCACCTGGCTCTAAAGAGGGTGTGCTGACCGACTCCGACCGCCTCACCGCCCGTGCAGAAGAATCCCTTGGAGGATGCGCCCTCGCTGACGGGCCGTGCTCTCCTGTAGGTTTCACCACCAAGGACTGTGCAATGGGTGCCACACCCGGAACCTGTAACAGACTATGAGAAACATGAGAAGTTCCCCCTCCCCTCGTAGCCCCGAATCTCCCCTTCCTCGGGGCTGTCTTCATCATAATCAAGCAGTATTGGCTCGTCCACCAGCAAATCCTCTTGAGCAAAATCCACCACACGGGCCTTACCGGACCCTGACTGAGCACTACCGGCCTCCGCGGCCCTAAAACCACCCTGCGGGGGAGCCGACTGTACACGCCGGTCCTCCCCTCTACTTCGCTTAACATGACAATCCATCCTGTCAGAAAATTCCATCCATCTTGACCGGCGTGACGTTGGGGCCAGCGAGGCCGCGCCGGACCTTCGTGAGCTGGCCCCGCCGGTACGGAATGTGCCGCGCAAGGCCTCATCCTCCCTTCTCCTCGGCGATAATGGGCCGCACCTCGCCCTACCGAGTCCGCTGCTCTGCTACTTGACCTACCCTGTAAAGAAAAAGTTTGGACTGGTGTGCCAGGAGCAATAAAACTACCAGCTACCCGTGACCCAACACCACTCGAAAAACCCGCGCCTGAAAGACCACTTCCCGAGAAACCCGCTCGCCCCATTCCCACAAGCTGCGACGACACCATCTCCTCTTCGTCCCCGCTCCATTCCAGCATCGCGTGACCCAAGACAGACGCCGCAACTTCGCCATATCCTCCCCCAATAGATAGCGACTTACCCGGCCTAGCACTGACACGACCGCTCGCCCCATACACCGCCCTTGTCCTGCCACCGCCCACCGTGACCTGCCCCCGGGAACCTGACCACCCCACTGCTCCCTCCCCACCAAGGCCCCGGACACCTTCTGCCCAGGAGGGAAAAATGTCCAGGCCCTCGCTCTCCAAACCCCCCCCAGTAGCCTCCCCGCCCCCCACAAACCAACCTTCTTCCCCAACCCCCCCCTCCCCAGCCCCCCCAACAAGCCCCTCATCTAAGGCATGCCAGCCCACCCCTCCCTGGGCCTGTAGCTGCTCTGAACTCCCCCGCTCCAAAAACCCCTGCTCCCCCTGCCTCCTCAATTCCTGCGCCGGACACCACCCCTCCACCTGCACCCATTCTCCTTCCCCTAACGAACTCGCCCCCGCCGAAAAAACCGCGCCCCCCATAGATGAAACCGGCAAAAACAATAAGGGGCTGCCAGGCGCTGCTTCGCCATGCCCCCTGCACCGCTCGTCCGCCGCCCCTGACTCCGTATACCTCCCCATGCTCCTCGTCTCTGGCACTGAGCCACGTGACAGCTCCGGTCCCATTTCTAACCCCCCCGCACTCCCCGCGACAAACGAGCAATCTCCAATACTGAACCCGGCGGAACCGGCCGCAAGTTCCGACCCCCGCGCCCAACCTGCTCCCTGCTCCCCAACCGCCGGCCCGCCCACACTCAGCAATGCCCCCTCCTCCCGCGCGCTACTCAAAACCACCTCCGGCACTGAAGACGAACGACGCTTCATGCCGCGCCCACCCCCGCGCTTACCCACCACCGCAGGAGATGACAAGGGGCGCGCCGCTGACGCCAACAAACCCACCCCAGGCCCCGCCGCAGACACCACACCTGCCTCCCCCGACACCGATACCCGACCCGACTGGCCATAACGAGCGGGGACCGCCCTTCTCACACGCGGGCGTCCCCGCTCACTCACCGGAACCTGCCTGGAACGCTTCGGAGACGTACACGCAGCTACTGCAGCCACCACACCGGCCGAGGCCTGCCGCGGGGGACGCGACGGCCCCGCGACCTCCCCGATAACCAGGTCCATCCTGCCTGCCTCCGACAAAAGCCTGAGAGCCTCAAGCACTCGATAGTCCTGTGAAGACATCACGCCCAAAAGCCTTCGCTACATTTATCCTACTGGCAAGCCCAAATTCAAAAAAGGCCGCGCAGGGCCAGCAAACCCCTCCCTCCACACACCCCCTCCCAAACTGCCCGGGGGTGGGGGCTCCCTACGGTCGCATTCCCCCGCAAAGCCCCCCTTGGACAAGATAAACATTGGCGGCTGTTATAGCAAAGAGCTATTTTCATTTTTATTAAGCATCGAGTTTTAATATTGGACGAACAAAGAATACACAGAAATTGAGGAGAATAATTAAATAAACATGTTGTATGACTTGGGTATCTTAGCTGAAGGATTCGAGAATATCTGGATAGGGTCGTACTGGGGTGGAACATTGTCTCAGGGCCCAAATTAAAAGTGTCCCCCATTAACGAATCACCTAGCTAAAAAAAGTGTCCCACATTTGCAAATCAGAGCAGTTTGATACTTGTACACTCGGGCTGCATATGTGTTTTGCAAGGTTTGGTAGAATGTATGCAGTGGTGCTTGAAGACTGTAATGTTTGCGGTAATATCAGAGAAATAAACAATAAAAACTGGTCCACAAAAATATACAAGCATCCAGCCGCGGTCCGTGCAGGTAACGGAGGTGAGGTGGTGGGGCTTGGTAAGGGGGGATTTCGAGGGACGATGCAGAGGGAACATTAATTATTTATTTAATTTTCCCTCTGCATCGTCCCTTGAAATCTCCCCTTACCCGGCCCCACCGCCCCACCGATGTTACCTGCATGGACCGCGCCTACAAGCATTCCACAAAAATAAAAAAACATCTCACACACTGACTTGTCAAGCCAGAACCTTCAGGCACAGCAGTATTTCCCTATAGACCAGTCTGACCCATTTGCCTGAACTAAAAGAAAATGAGTGCTAATTTCTATCAGGAGATCACGAAAGACAGGGACACACACGAAAGCAAGCAACATGCTAAATGCACCAATGACACCTGCCAACTGCACTTCACTGTCACTACACTAAGGGGCATATCAACAACAACCGGCGATAATTATCGCTAAGCGCACTTAGTGCTAGGATAATTATCGCCGGCTAGCATGGATTTTTATCGTTGAGATAGCGTGCTATTAGCAACTCTTATCTCAAAAGCGATAAAAATCCTAGCGCTAACTGCCTAACGTGAGATTATTGCTGGAAACCCAGCGATAATCTCACGAAATGTGGCGTTAGCTTGTTGATAGGTCCTCACAAACTTAGCCATGATATCCACCCTCCATAGGATATCATGGCTAAGTCAGTCCTGAAGCAGGCGTAAGGAAGGTAGCGATCACAGTCATGTTAGGCCAGGAACGCCCCCTTTGCATCTCATTAGAGATGCAAAGCTGGGTGTTAAGATTTCGTTCGCTAAAGCAAGGTTTCACGTGTTAGCGTGACCTTGCTAATTAGGCGATAACGGCCGCAAAAGCAGCGATAATTTTCTATTGCCTCGTTGCTGATATGCCCCCATAACTTTAAAGTGCTTTGCATCCTCTGGGGAAAAAAATAACTATAATTAACTGCATTTTAGGAACACTAACCAATTGAATCGCTAAATGTTATTCTGTTGTCATTCCTTATCGAGAAGAAGCGCCATTTGGAAAGGAAGAGAGATGACCTCCGTAGCCCTCGGCCTAGGCTGTCTAGCACCATGAGACTCCCTACAGAGTGATAGTTCCTCTACAAAAAAAACAGAATAATCAAATAAATATATTATCTCACTGTACTGCGTCCTAGCAGCAGTAACTAAAAATACTATATTACATGCTAGGACCACTAGACTACTGAGTTACTTCCTATGGAATTTCACCCTTTAATTCTACACTTCTGTCCTGGATCTTAAGCCTGCCACTCGGTTTACTACCAAAATATCCTATTTAAAATTTGGTTCTGAAGGACTGGGCAATTCTAAGGCCCAGCGGTGCCAGGGGACAACACCTGAAACCTTCGTGGGTTACCTGTTCCGGCGTACAAAACACAGAGACACGGGACACTTCCTGCGGCGTCAAAGATCAGTATTTATTTACTGCAGGGATACAGAAATCGCAAGAAGTACACAACGTGTAGGTTCTGAGAGACTGCTTCAAATTGCAAAAGTGGATCGCTCCTTTTATACACATTTTCGTCATTGAACAACATGGCGAACAAAAGGTTACAGCTCAGTTCCCACAGTAACCTTCAAAAAGGGTCGCATTCATGTTTTCAGAAACCCGGAACATAATTACAGCAGCATTGCCGGTTCCCAACTGAGAAAACACGTTATCCCCACATTAAGCACATTCCATTCTGACTGTAAACGAATTAGGAGAAGGGACAGAAACAGATGCAAAGGAAAAACAAGGATGGACAACAGATTGGAAAAGAATGTAGGGAGCAATATCGGAAGCATGATTGCAGGATCAAAGGATCCGTGCCTAATGCATGCACGACTGAAACAATAGACTAGCACGGCAAGAAGAGCCTCGAGCGGAGCCATCTGCCCTTGCAGTGTCATCCCCCTCATCATAAAGACAACCTCAAAGGAACACGTGTCCTCCGCAAAGGTTTGGGAATCCCAGGGTCACGAAGCGGACAGTGTCCGTTCGCTGGGTACCCGAGAAGTCACGGGGCAACCATGCATATGCACGTTCATAACATACGAAATAGGTACCCTTGGCAGTCAGGAAAACAGGGGAAGAGAGCATCGGTAGAACATACGTATCAGTACAAGCACTCTTCCCAAGCTGGGCTCTCGGATTTCGACCAAGACCTTTCAGGCAGAAATTACCGAGGTGGGGTACGATCCATATTGGAGACGAGCTCTTAAGCTGTCTATCACCCACTGACATACTATACTCAGCCTCACTCAGATCTTTATATGCTTGCACCTCTTCATCTGGAATAAGCGATGCATCAAAAATATCTCTATCTAAATCAGCAATCGCTATCGCCAACGGCTTGTGGTACGGACCAGGACCAAAGTTTGCAGAACGTGGCTCTCGACTGGGGTAGGAATCTAGTGCACTACGGAACATAGTTTGGAAGCTCGAGCTGACCCCTGGGAGGTGTAAGGAAGAACCAAATACGGAATACACCTATCCATGGTATGTGGCATTAACCCACACACCCAACAGTTGGTAGTATTCATCACCAACTGATGCTGATGTAGGAGTTGAACAAAGGAGTTATTCATGAATTCCGCACGTCTAACCTGTTCATGTTGGGGCAGAGGATGAAAGGAATGAGGAGAAACGGTGGTAATAGAACTTAGTTTAGGAGAAAAAGTAGGTGAAATGGAAGGCAATAACGACTGTATTCCAAAATACACTCCACCCACCAATAGCATAGAAACAGTCAGAAACAACAAGAATACCTGGAACAGAAAACATTTTGTTCGTACAATCTTATGCAATTTTGATCTTTGCGCCGACATCCTTTCTACTTCCAACAGCTCAGAGAAAGCCATCCTCTAAAAACCGTCCGTAACGTTCTTGACGCACTTCGTTCTGAGTAGCGATTATCAATTCCCAGGAGTTCCCAGGAATCGACAAAAAGTAACCGACCTAGTATCAGGAACCTGCTAAACAGAAGGAAGTACCCGTACGGCCCTACGGTCAACCCGGATGATAGGTTTTCCTAAACAAACATAAAAAAATCTCTTAGCTGTAAAAAGTACACATGAAAAGGAACTCAAAAATCAGTAAAGGATGCAATTGTTCTTAATGTTCGTGGCAACAGTAAAGGACAATATTAGTTAAAAAAAAAAAATGTTATTAGTCTTTGTCATGTGAACGAAGAAAATATCGGCTTCTTCCAGGTCGAGTCTGCTCTTCAAATAATTGTTCAAATTGTGAAACAGTGTTCAATCGGTCAGATGACAATTCAGACCTTGAGTTCTCCAAAACTGACGACTCAACAGATGTGTTTGGCTGCAATGTATTATTTCCTACAGGTTGAGCATCACTAAACGGCACGAAACATAGAGGGGTCTCGGTTTCCGTTGCCGCAATACCAGTTCTCACCCAATTATCTGCTGGTGAAGGGATCGGAACCTTTTTGGTATGGGTGGCATGCACCCAGTTCTTTCTGCCTTCCAACCGAACTGCAGTCCTTGTAGCCAGCAATACTTGGAAGGGACCCACAAATCTCGGCTCCAAGTTGCATTTTCTGCCAAAATTGCGTGTGACAACCCAGTCACCCGGTTGGAGCCGATGTCCAGGACCCTCTGTCTGTGCCGGCAAAGCTTCAAAGACCCGTTGATGAATTAACCTCAGTTTAGCAGTCAGATCATGAAGAGAATCAATTAACATTGGATACACAAGACTATCAAAGGCCTTAGGCCTCGGGACTCCCCAAATGTTTGCAGGGCGGCCGAACACAATCTCATATGGGCTAAGCCCTACTCGAGAGTGCACAGTCGCCCTGGTCGATAAGAGAGCCAGAGGCAAGGCATCAGGCCATGACAGACCAGTCGTAGCTTGTATCTTCGCAAGTTTCAGTTTCAGAGTACCATTGTACCCTTCAACCAAACCCGCTGCCTGGGGATGATTGGCGCAATGGTATTTTTGTCGAAATCCAAGGCCCTTACACACACTCTGCATCACGCTTCCCACAAACTCACTTCCGTTATCTGACCACACAATCCGTGGCATTCCATACCGAGGAAAGTATTCCTTCAGTAGGACTTTCGCTGTGGACAGGGCAGTATTATCCTTAAGAGGATAGGCCTCGATCCATCTGGAGAACGCACAAACCACGACTAAAACGTACTTCAAATTATTGCATCTCTCCATATGGATGAAGTCCAGTTGGATAACCTCAAAGGGACATGTAGGAGGAGCAAAATGGCCGGGTGGAGTGGGAGTGCCCTTGCCAGGATTATGCATCAAACACACCATACAATTCTTAACCACCCTCTCAGCACATTCAGCAATACCATCATTCTTCCATACAGGGGACAACAACTTACATATACCTTTCGCGCTAATATGTGACAAACCGTGAGCCATAGTCACAACGGCTAGCACATATGCATCCGGTAACATCCACCTCTGACATTCCGACAAGTCAACCCAACATCCATGCGTGTCTAACTTTCCCGTGCTTTCTTTCCACTTGGTTTTTTCAGTTTCAGTGGCCTCATTCTGAATTGCTTTCACGCTCTCAACAGTGTCTTCACACATACCAGTCTCCGTCGGCCACCTCACTGAACTCGTAACATACATTCGGGTCGCAAGATTCTTAGCCGTTTCCTTAGCAACCTCATCCGCAAATGCATTACCACGACCAACATCATCCGTAACCTTTCGATGCGCACTACATTTACTGATTGCCACCTGTTTAGGCAATGTAAGTGCGTCCAAAAGATCGTTCACGAGCTGTCCGTGTTGGATCTTTGTACCATGCGATGTCATAAATCCTCTTTCTCTCCATAATCGACCAAAGCTATGTGCAACGCCAAACGCATATTGACTATCAGTAAACACATTCACTCGCTTTCCCTTAGACAAAACACACGCTCTCGTCAACGCAATCAGCTCTGCCGCTTGCGCTGAATTCTGACTCAATCTCGCAGTTTCCACAACCGTACTCAACGTCACTACAGCATACGCAGTCGTCACATCACCATTCGGCAACTTAAAACATGAACCATCAACATACAAAGTGCCATCGGGGTCTATCAATGGAGTGTTTTTCAGGTCAACATGACCCTTCGTTTCTTCCTCAGTTCGTAAATAGCAATCATGTGGTGGTACATCATTTGATTCCATATTAGTCGGCAACAATGTCGCCGGATTCAGTACATTACAACGCTTGATCTGTATATGACTTGCCAAAAGTGTCAACTCATAACCGGACAACCTTGCACTCGTCAGATGTTGAGTTTTTGTACGATTCAGGAGAGTGTCAACTGCATGCAGAACCATCACTGTGAGCATATTATCCATGACCAGACCTGCGGATTGTCGAATAGACACCGCAGCTGCCGCTGTCGCTCTCAAGCAACTCGGCAACGCTCTAGCTACCGGGTCTAAGGTCGAGGAAAAATATGCACATGGACGCTGCTTACCACCAAATTGTTGCGTCAAAACACTCAACGCACAACCTTCTCTCTCGTGAACGTATAGTGTAAACAGTTTACTGTAATCAGGAGTACCTAACTCAGGAGCCGAACACAACGCATCACGCAGTTCAGAAAAACTTTTCTGACATTCTTCCGTCCATGGCAAAGGAGTCGAAACATCCTTGCACGTGAGAGCTATCAATGGCTTCGCTAACAGTGAAAAGTTCGGAATCCACTGTCTACAGTATGACGTGATACCTAGAAAGGCACGCACATCTCTCTGAGTTGTTGGCACAGTCATTCGAGCGATCGCTGCAATTCTTTCTGGGGTCAACCTTCTTCGCTCCTTTGACAATAAGTGACCTAGATAGGTTACTTCTTGACAACAATATTGTAGCTTAGAAGGTGACACTTTGTGATGTAAGTCACATAAATGCTGTAACAGTGATACTGTAGCAGTTTTGCAAATCTGTTCAGTGTCAGCAGCTACCAACAGATCATCAACGTACTGAATCAAGGCCGCACCAGCCGGTAACACAAACGCATCAAGTTGACTCTTAAGAGCTTGGCTGTAGATCGATGGACTCTCACAGTAGCCCTGAGGTGCGCGTTTAAACCTGAAGCTGCGACCACCTAATGATAAACCAAATAGATCTCTGCTTTCCTCAGCAATCGGAATGCTAAAGAAAGCATTCTTCAGATCAATTACCGAGAACCATGATGCAGAAGCTGAAATCAGAGTCAGCAAAGCTGTAATGTCAGGCACCACGGGAAACTGTGGAATTACAATTTTATTTACCTCTCTTAAATCAATAACAAAACGATACACAGGAGGCTTGGATGGATCAGTTCGTTTCAAAATAGGTAACACAGGACTATTACACACGTTACCCCGCGTTTCTTCAATAACATCTTTATCGATCAAATCGTAAATGATCGGTAATAGTGCTCGTTCTCCATCAAGAGAGATACGATACTGGGGAATGCGTGGTAATTGCACATTTGATTTCAATTGAACAACATAAGGTGGTATCTCCAGCAGGCCCACATCATTGGGACCTGTTGCCCACAGAGACTCAGGAAGAGAACTCAATTCCGGTGGGAGCTTATCAGTTGACAAATACATAGGAGAGATCACTCTCTGACCCAACGTAAGCTCCACTCCCGCAGGAGAACAGTACAAAGTCGCATATAATCGTTTCAACAAATCCAGGCCCAAAAGATTCTCACCACAACCAGTAGTCAAAATCAAAGGAGCTTCCAACTCACGAGACCCAATTGTAAGGGGCAAAGGGCTAGAAACTGGATTGCTAACGGGGGCGCCAGAGAATCCAACGGAAACATTCGTTAAGCCAGACAAAGGCGCGCCAGGGAGTTTCGAATGCATGATGGAACTTTTCGCTGCACCAGTGTCCAACAGAAAAGGCGCAACTACGCCCAATGTGGCAACTGCGACGTAAGGCCCTCTCTGATCAACCGGAACTGATACTACTCCCTCTCTTTGTCTATAGCTGTCCTAGTAATTACCTTCAACATCAACATCATGCTCGACATAATAGTCGTCCACATGATACTGTGCAGATTTACCAGACGATGAATCGCGCCGATCAAAACAATTTTGCGAGTCTGATGAAGTGGCAAAACGCTCATTCTGATTCTGAGTAACACCGCGACCTCTACCACGTGATGCTTGTTGAGGACCACTACGACCTCCTCGAGCCGAAACACCATTGTTTCTGTCACGCAAAACTGGACAATTAAACTTCAGATGGCCCTCACCCCTACAATATGCACATTGATTATACCCCAGCATAGATCGTGGTGTAGAGGAGTCAGTACGCGACTGCGACCTAGAAGACTGTGATTGTAATCGATTTTGCTGTTGCGAGTCATTTTGATTCAAGCGTGGAGGATACGCTTGCTGCAATAAGACCTTAGTTTTAAGATCCTTCGCTTTCTTATCTGCACGTTCGCTTTCTTCTTTCTCTCTATTTTCGTAGTATTGGGCCGTGGCTAATATTTGAGCAGTGGTAGAAACGGCCCACGAACTTTCAGAATTCTTCAATTTGTTGCTTAGTTCAGGCAACAAATTCGATACAAATTTATCAACAAACAGTCGCTGACCTCCCTCAGTGCTCATATCCTGACCACTGTGATCGATGAATGCCTCCTCAAATCTTGTAAAGAAATCGGAGACACTCTCGCCCTTCTTTTGTCTGCACGCAGACAGTTTATCCCAGTTAACTCTTATTGCTGGCATAAGCGTCTTCATAAGTGTAATTATCCTCTGGGGCAGATTCTCAATGATCTGTTCAGGTTTAGACCCACCAACTTGTCGTCCGTCAGCCGCCGCAAGAGCAGCCCAATCACCGCCTAACTCAGCTGCGTGATTCTCTTGACGGATTTTCGCCCAAATCGGTAAAGGTACTACATTACCGAACAACATGTCGATATCGGCAAGGTTCATAACAGTAGCATCCACTAATTGTGATAACTCCTTATAATAACCTGCCGGATTTTTGCGGGGGTCAGGCAAAGTTTGCTTCACCTGTAAAACTTCCGATCGCTTCCATGGGAGGTGTATCCAAACTCTCTGAAAGTGTGGTAGAATAGCAGGATTAGCAGCAGGATCACCTGGCATCCACACTGGGGGAACTTCCCGCATAGGATACTGACCAGGTTGTGCCATCCACTCCTCAGTTTCGTCCTTAAACAATACTCGAGGTTGTACTGTAGATCGAAAAGATAACAGACGCTCTAAAGCACGTCGGACATTACCACCCACAATCATACCATTCGAAAACTGATTCTGAAGTTCAGTCATCTCGGGCGGTACATTGTCTACCTCATCATTATCCCACTCTTCTCTCAAGGATTTACACATTTCCTCGAACACGAATCTTTGTGTGGGCTCATTAAACTGAGAAAACGTATCGAAAACCATACGCAAAGTGTACTTAGCAGGATGCCTAATCCATTTACGCGCCATTTGCACTAACGTCTCACATTCTCTACCACCAGGAATTTGACTGCGCCTCTGAGAGACATCAGAAAGATCGGACCCAAGTATTGGTCCAAAAAGTGGAGAATAGAGATTAGCAACAGCATTAGGTATACGACTACGAACAGAAGGGGAAGAAGAAAGAAGTACAGGAGCAACAACATTAGGAGTAAACGTAGAAACAGTAGCAGTAGTCGAGATAGCAGGAGTAGTAGTAACAATAGGCTGATGAGGTACAGGCAAAGAAGCAGTAGGAAGAAGAGCGGGTAAAGGAGTAGGGACAATTTGGGGCACAAGGGGATTCGGAAGAACAGGAGGAACGACAGGCTGACCAGCAGCCGCCAGAACAACAGGTTGAGGAACAGGAGGAATCACAGGAACCACAGTATCCTGTGCATAGGGAGGTGGTGATTTCAATAGATAAGACAATAATGGCTCCTCTACCGCTTCTTCTCCCTTCCTATCAGAACTAGACGGTAGAACCGGATAACATTTATCCACCGCCATATGATGCAGTCTAGCAAAAACTTCCTGTTCCTTCTCGTCTTTGTCTCGCTGATACTGTTCTGCATTTCGCATTACCCTAATAATACCTTCTCTCTTATTTTTCTTAATTTGTTTGATTTCTTTCTGCTTGGCCTCTTTACGCCATAACCGAAAGGAATCAAACATGGCCGGCCTAGCCTTCTTTTTAAACAATTTAGCTTCAAGATGATCTAATATTGCAGTTTCGAAACTACCATGTGGTGGCCAACTAAGAACACCATCTTTTTTAGTGTAACTAATCCAATATTCATTACATACAATAGGGCCTAATCCGTGGCGACTACAGAGCTCATAAATTGGAGTTCCAACTGGAGGTATAGGACATGAATCCTCCAGCCGGGAGTCCGTGCTGCAACACTTAAGGAAACCAAACAAAATACTACGGCCAGGCATCGTGCACACTAACCGAGCTTACAAACTTCAAGGGCTATCAAATTACGATGTCCTCGCAAAAAAATGCAAGACCCTCAGTTTTTGGCAATTGCAATTGTCAAATAAAACCCAACAACTAAGAACCAACAACTAAGAACCACAAATGCAATGGAACCATGCAAACAACCAAGTTTAACCAAGTTACAAAAATACAAAGTAACCGTCCCAAAAAGGAACTACAAAACCATGGACTCTGGGAGCGACCCACAAATACTTAACTGAAAAAGCAATGGCGTCACCAGGAAGGCCCGTCTATCGTCTCGCCGTACAAAGGACTACGCCAGGCGCCAAAACAGGTCGACAGTCAGGGCATCAGTCCGTCGCAGCCGTCAGGAGGCGGGAATCTTCGCGGGAAAAGTCTTCGGGCCACTTATTTCGACAACTGGATCGATGAAGCGGGGTGCACCTTCCCTCGGAGATTTCACACAAAGTTCCTCACGATCGTCGGGCTTTGGACCGGTACCGCTGATGTCGCCCCACGTTGGGCGCCAACTGAAGGACTGGGCAATTCTAAGGCCCAGCGGTGCCAGGGGACAACACCTGAAACCTTCGTGGGTTACCTGTTCCGGTGTACAAAACACAGAGACACGGGACACTTCCTGCGGCGTCAAAGATCAGTATTTATTTACTGCAGGGATACAGAAATTGCAAGAAGTACACAACGTGTAGGTTCTGAGAGACTGCTTCAAATTGCAAAAGTGGATCGCTCCTTTTATACACATTTTCGTCATTGAACAACATGGCGAACAAAAGGTTACAGCTCAGTTCCCACAGTAAACTTCAAAAAGGGTCGCATTCATGTTTTCAGAAACCCGGAACATAATTACAGCAGCATTGCCGGTTCCCAACTGAGAAAACACGTTATCCCCACATTAGGCACATTCCATTCTGACTGTAAACGAATTAGGAGAAGGGACAGAAACAGATGCAAAGGAAAAACAAGGATGGACAACAGATTGGAAAAGAATGTAGGGAGCAATATCGGAAGCATGATTGCAGGATCAAAGGATCCGTGCCTAATGCATGCAAGACTGAAACAATAGACTAGCACGGCAAGAAGAGCCTCGAGCGGAGCCATCTGCCCTTACAGTGTCATCCCCCTCATCATAAAGACAACCTCAAAGGAACACGTGTCCTACGCAAAGGTTTGGGAATCCCAGGGTCACGAAGCGGACAGTGTCCGTTCGCTGGCTACTTGAGGGCAAGAGACAAAATGGATGCCGTATCTAAAATGGAACCCGAGGGTTTCAGATGGACATACCCACGAATGAGACGAACCATACATAGTAGCGTAGCGAAAACGCGTACACCCACTAAACTCGCCATTTGCGGTTCGTAGATACCAAACTCGTCCATATTCGAACAAACCCAAAATGTCATTACGATTCTCACGGAACCTCAGTTCTACAAAATTATCATACGCAGAATATCAAATACCAAAATATTGAGAAGGAAAGTATTTATTGAAAAGTATGAATTTTGTATTCTTCAATCCATATATTTGTATTTTAAGCATAAAAATATATATCTTCAGGTAAGACAATCTAGAGACAAAAATAGTAACTCAATTTTTTCCTATATATTATTACTTTTATTATATTTTTGTAGAATATATTCTGAACAAAATACTTTTGTAGGACTATATATTTGGACTATTCTGTAATATAATCCTTCCACATTGCACCACTTAATGGACATTAAACTGTAGCAGTGCTTACTTGGACCATTAGACCACCACACTGCACTGCATTCTAGAGAACCAATGCAATAACGATGCCATGCATTTGTGTGACACCAAGCCACCACATCTCACTACATGACATCCTAGCAGCACTAATCCACCCCAATCCACTATATATCTGGGATGCACATTCTGAGGAACATTAACCCACCGCATTAAACTGCATCTTTATAACCGTCACACACCATGCTTCACTGCAACCTGCATGTAATAACAATTCACGCCATACTGTATACTAAGGACAATACCAACATGTCATGTACTGTGTCCAAGGGACTCTTACCTAGAAAATAGACCTTACCTATGCACACTCCACTGCTCATTAGATAACGCAGCATTCTGCATTCCGTGGGGACTACAATAACTAACATACTACACTGCAACTGACAAAATTAATTTCTAGGTAATAATGCACCGAACTGCATTGCATTCAAGTGACATTAACATAACACTGTACACTATGTTCAACAGCACAAAAACACTCATTTACATCATAGCAACCCAATGCCACAACACTGCATCCTTTTTATGCTTAGGCCCCTCGCTCCAGAGCATGTTAAGAGCATATACTTTCACACCTGTACTTGATCTTAGGGAAAGAGACACCTGTAAATGGGCTGAATGACATTACCATGTTGCTAGGCATGCCTTTACAACACAGTCTTTACTATGCATGGTAAATATATTTAAGGTAAGTAAAACCCATACATGAAGATATTACAGAGTGGTCACTCTGTACTTATAATTAGGATTCCCAGAGATAGGAATTCCTCAGGATTTTGATTGATAATAAGTTTGTCAACGTTTGAGGAATCTCCACAAAACTTTGTACACCTATTCTTTTATCTACATTGGGTGATAATTCAACGTTTTGTTGTGATTAACTAGAGGGGTGCAAAGAAAAAACAGTAGTCCCAAAACAAATTTTTATGCAATTTCCATAGACCTTTTAGACAGATGTAGTTGAGAAATGGCTGAACAGATTTGCATGAAATTTGGCAGTCATATGGATTATCATGTGGAAAGGATCCTTTTTGCTATATGATCTGAATTTGTTATGTTGGTTGGTTTTAAGTAATAGGAGACCAAAACATAGTGATATATTAGGTTGTGGTATACCACAGTATCTTTGCGGCATACTACGGTACATGGTGATGACAAAAAACATTATTATTGTATAATCAAAGCCCATGCAAAATGAACAGTCAGCCATGTTACTTAGACAACACTTTGTCTTTGTACTGCATTTTAATGTGAAATATAGCTTACTACTCTTTTAGTAACGCATAGGAAGAAATGGGGCAGTTTAGCTAAGTCTGTAGAGTTAGGGAAAAGTAATTTTATTGATTTATATATTATTTTACAATATTTACGATGTACAGCAGTACTTTTGCAAAAATTATTTATAATGTACCACGGTGCCTATCAAAATCTAAAAAGATACATATATATGACTAAATAAAATTAGACATAATATAGGATGGCTCTTAAAGGAGCCTTCCTTTTTTTCTAAATAAACATATTTATCCGTTTGTCAAGCCAAGTTTTTAGGTTTTAACTGAAAACATGTTTAGGATAGGTTGAAATATGATCAGTACAATTGAGTGCTGCGTTGCCATATGATATATTTAAATGAAAATTCGAAAATATCTTATGATCGCAAATGAATGCTGACACTGCCTTGTTCACATGTCTTTGAATCTTTTTAAATTTAGTAGCATTTACAATAGACCACTTCCACTTTTGTCTCTGACAAATAATTGAGAACACAAAATGTGTGTGCAAAAACATAGACATTAATGTGGAAACTTTCTCCTTCATCTTAATTTCCAGTCTCACTCCAGTTAAGTGTCCTAGATCATCTGCGTCGTACCCCAGGGATCCTCCCTCAGCCCCACACTGTTCAACATTTACATGGCCCCGCTCACACACGTCGCCCGACAGCACGACCTCAACATAATCTCCTATGCCAACGACACTCAACTGATCCTCTCCCTCACCAAAGACCCCATCACCGCCAAAGCCAACCTCCACAAAGGAATGAAGGCCGTCGCCGACTGGATGAAGATCAGCCGTCTGAAGCTGAACTCGGAAAAGACGCAGGTCCTCATCCTCGGCTCCAACCCTTCAGCCTGGGACGACTCCTCGTGGCCGACGTCACTGGGGGCAGCTCCGACACCCACCGACCACGCACACAACCTGGGAATCATCCGCGACTCAATGCTCTCAATGACCAAGCAAGTCAACGTCGTCTCCTCCTCCTGCTTCAACACCCTCCGCATGCTCCGCAAGATGGATCCTGACAGATACAAGAAAGAGAGTCACCCAGGCCCTCATCAGCAGCAGACTCGACTACGGAAACACCCTCTACGTGGGAGCCCTGACCAAGCTCATCAAACGACTACAACGCATCCAAAACGCCTAAGCACGACTAATCCTCGACGTACCATGACACGGCCACATCACCCCCCACTTGAGAAACCTGCACTGGCTCCCCGTCAACAAGAGGATATCCTTCAAGCTCCTCATCCACGCACACAAAGCACTCCACAAGACCGGCCCAGCCTACCTCAACAGATGGCTCTACTTCTACATGCCCAACCGCCAGCTATGCTCCGCCGACCTCTCACTCGCCACCGTCCTGCGCATCCGAAGAACAACCACCGGTGGGAGATCCTTCTCCCACCTCACCACCAAGACATGGAACACCCTCCCACTGAGCCTACGACAGACCCAAGACCTGCTGACCTTTAGGAGGATACTCAAGACCTGGCTGTTCGATCAGTAGTGGCCCCCCCGGCGCCTTGAGACCCTCGCGGGAATGTAGTGCGCTTTACAAATGATTGATTGATTGATTGATTGACACCGCAATGGATAACTATAAAGTGGGGTGGTCAAAATTAGTAAGAGAGGAATGTAGAGGGTGTAACTGATTTCATTTCAAACTTCTTTCACCAGTCCATGTTAGCTCACCTACTTTCAAACCAAAATAATTTTCAACACTTACTTTCTTAGCATGGTGTCTGGCCCACAAAAGGAAACTGAGCCCAACCACCCACACCTATCCATCTTGCACATAAAATCACATAAAAGAATGAGGGACACAAAGGCAGGCAACACATATATATAGTTAGTTGATTGACTGTTAGGAAACAACATCATACCAACTACTGAATTTTGAATAGAGGACAATTATGAATTTGAATACAATTGAGGCTACTAATGTAGTACAATACTACCAAAAACCAACACAAGGTAAAAATAAAATGATCTAGTCTTCAGCAATGACATTTAGCAAGCTTTAGAAAGGTATTTGCAACACACTGTTCTAGTCACATGGCAATTAAAACAAATAGAAAACTAGATAAGAAATCAAATAAGGAGTAAAGCATTATGACATTGGTTAATAACACAAAGTGGGCTACAAACACAACACAACACAACACTGCTAAAGACCACCAACAACCATAGAGACTCGGCTGACTGTTGAAAAGCAATAGAGCTCTATTTCTTCTTCAAAGGCATAACAGATTACATTGAAAATGATACCCCATCATCTCCATCTATATTTCTACATAAAACAGGCTCTTTTACATAGGGAATATTCTAACAAAAATAATACAAGAAAATAATTCAAATAAACAAACTCTTTAATTTGGACAATTATTACTGTAACCATTACTTCTTTATGTCTTTTCACAAAGTGATTTGCCCACATTGAACAGAATGACTAAAACCAATACTTGGAGAAGCAAAAACGGAAATTGTTATACAGAGAGAGAAGAAACAAATAATTGAGCAGAGAGAAGGAAGACCCTAAATGAAAACAATAGTGCTGGTAAATACTTTAAAAAAATGTTTCTTCACACCCTAGCCTTAGTACTAAAAAGGTTAATACAACCAATTGAGAAATACAGCATCATTAACAGATAGCTATCCAACAAGAAAATGCTGTCTATTAAAAAAAATATGCACTTTCACAAAAAAGAGACAACTCTAGAGTATAACTGTAAAACATTCAAAACACGTGTCCTGACAAATCTTCTTCAAACACCTCCTTTCATAAGGAAAAATGAAGAGAAATTCAGACAGAAATAATACATTCAACATATTGTTGCAAAAGCATTTCATGTCAACAGAAAACTCTTAATTTTCACAAATAATCGAGTGAGATCTTTGGCTGTTTAATTCTAACTTTAAAACACATATACTACAGAAGAAACAACTAACACAACTAAACTTTTGCAGCCTTTTTCAGAGAACTCGGAGACATACGTTAAGCACTGAATCATACTTTCATGAAGAGAGTAACCATCAACAAAATATTTGTCTGATTTCAGGCACACATGAAGGCCGGCGTTATAAAGTTGTATGTGGAAATGTAGGGGGGTAAGAAAAGTCAAACAAAAAACAATGTCTAGTGAAGATTTGCAGGAAAAATGCAGAACCTCTTATGTGAATGGAAATGCACTTCAATTGTAATATAAGAGACACTTTCATTCTGTAGCTAAGAACATTTTTAATGACATATTAAATGTCATCACAACTTGAAAAAAATCACACTTCTCCAAAGTGTAGATGTCTGCCCATTTTGAACAATTACGAAACATCAAGGACATTCTTTAGGCCGTTTGAGAAATCACATGTGTGACACAACATTCCATCATATCAAAATGCTCTCCATACATCGTTCAATGTTAAGAAAAGTTGTGCAGACATTATACTTCGCTAAAATACCATCATTGCAATTAGAAGAAATAAACTATGCTCTACTTCACTCTAATCCAGCAAAAGTCAACAATATTAAGAACTATATTCAATCTAAATACTTTGAATCACTGTCTAAGAACAATGATCGACCAGATGTTGCCTTTAGTAAGAATCAATCAGAAAGACAACACTGACATTCATTGACCTATCACAAAGGTTCCAAGATACCAACACAATAATTAAAAAAAATATTTGCAAAATAAACATTATATGATTAGAATTTTTTTTTAACGTACAACTTCAATTAAAAAAACAAAGGTTTTAGTTTAATTATAGGTAGAAAACTTTCTATGCAAAACAAACTTATACTACACAAACATTAGAACTTCAAAAGTTTATAGTCATAACTTAAAGTTATAATTTACGCCCCCCCAAAACTTGCTATAAATTACACACCTCATGAGATACACTAAATTATCTATAACTAGGGCCTTTCCGATGCACTGCTTATGCCCTATCATATTACATTACTGAAAGCATGTTAAATCATTGCATTGAAAAAAACACTCATTACATTTCACATGAAATATTTATGAGTAGACTGAGCATGGTAGAATGTTGAGCTGTAGTGCAGAATGCTCCTAAATGATGTTTTTAACCGCAGGAGTCCTGTGGCACTAGATATACATTCATTTTGAACTTTAATTTCTCTGAAACTGCTGAACAGACTGATGCAAAATAACAAAATGGACACTTTCTGGGGGTCATTACGATCACGGTGAGACCGCCACTGACAGGCTGTCGGTGGCGGTCTCACCGCCATCGTAAGGCCATTTTCTGCCGGCCATATAATGATGGCAGGCGGTTCGGTGGCAGTCGAAAACTCTGACCGCCATGCATCCGAAGGGCTTCTTGAGTCCGCCAGCGCTGCGGAGGCCTTCCTATCCCTGAAATGGTGGTGATGCCTACAAGGCACTGCCGTAGGGATTAGGATGGTCCTTCCCCGCCAGCCTTTCCATGGCAGTTTACCCACCATGGAAGGGCTGGCGGGGATGGACATTGGGGGTCCATAGCGGGCCCCACTTCACCTTGGGCCCTTTTCTACGTATTGCTATGACCTCCCATATTACATCACTGATGACATGTTAAATTATGTAACTTATAACATAACAGATGACATCTCAAATTACATCATTAATGACATTACTGATGACAAAACTGATAACAATATAGTTATATACAGGATAGAATTACTGAGTGTACACACGTGTGGGCCCATAGTGTGGAAATTGTGTAAGCCCCCGAGGTAAGTGTGATTGAGTGTGTTGAAAGTTATATAGTGCACTGATTACAAATCACTGACTTTGCGGTGCAAGTATTGCCCCATATAACAATGGATTGGGATGCAGATCTAAGTAATTACTAGTGGCTTAGATTAATTCAAGCATTCCATTCATCACCTTTTCCATACTTTAGTATGCTGCCATATGTTGCCCTAAGTTGGAGGATATGCCCAGACATGGGTCCTGTACACACTGTGTCAATGGAACCAAGTTATACCCAGCTGATGAGTCCATAACATGGGTGAAACCGGTCCTGGGTTGCTTGTGTTACAGTTCAAGGAAGACCTTGCTTGGCAGTTTGGGCAGGACGGCTCCCATTGGAGCAAGGTCAAGACTGATTTGCATAAAGCTGGGCCAAACTGAGGTGGGATGGTGATAAAAATAACAATTTGACTGGGATGCAGCCCGCGTAATTACCAGTGGGTGAGATTATTAAGTTTTCCATCCATCACTTTTGGTATACTTTGATATATGAATGGAAGGCATATTTACAAGGGGGTCCAAGAAAAAATCATTTAATAATAACTGGTTTTATGACTCAGCATAAAACTAGGAAAACTATTAGCATTTTTGTTTTTCTCTTGGTGTGTCAAGTTTTTAACTGATCAATCAAAGAGGAGTACATGTTAAGGGGGTTTATAGGACCATTCAAAGGGTATTAACGTTGGTGTCTTATCCCAGATCTCCTTCAAATTCTACAGACATTTATCATGTTCAGCTTACTCTTGAGCTATTGAGTACAAATCCGCCAAGGATGTGACCAGTTAGTTGGGAGTGAAGGGATAAAAAAATCATTCTGGAATTTGTTATTGAATTTGCATGATATTTGATGAGCTGTTAACAAATTGAGCCCCTTACAGGAATGGAATCTGAAATTTCAGGGAGATCTAATGGGAAATGTTTAACAGGAAGTCATAAATTAATTTATTTGCTAATATCTTCGATGCCATATCATTGTCTGATATGAAATCTGGCAAGACCTTAGCATGTTTATCTTACAGTTTCACATTTTATGCAGATAAACAAGAGGGTGCATAAGTGTTTGCCAACCCCTGATGCTCACAGCCTTCAAACATGTATAGCATGGGTGTCCCCATGACACTGGGGGACTGCAGGCCTTGGGATTGGGTCCCCGGGGCTGTGCTAGGACTCAGGGAGGAGGAGCCATGACCTTTGCCCCCCAAAAAATGAATTAAGTCTCAGGTAAGGCTCCCTGTTTTCCGTTTTTACTGATTTTTACAGATAAATACAGACAGAAAACATTCATTTTCTTGTCTGTATTTATTTTTAAATTTGGATAAAAACGGAAATTGGGCTGCTTTGTCAGTAATTCCAAATACTGTCTGCCATGACTGCCAGGTCAATAGATGTGTGGATTCATAAATAAGGGGGTTAAAAAAAGGGATTTTAGTAAAGAGGCTTTAAAAGCAGTAGATATGCACAAGGTTGATGCTGAAAATTGCATATTTTCATATAAGTGCACTGATTTATCTACTGCTGGTGTTCGCAGCACTGAAACCTGGCAGGCATTCAAGCGTGACTGCCTATTTAACGGTTAAATAAATGTGGAAATATACTAATTTCAGCTTCATTTTTCCACAAAACCCAAAATAAATATGGATAAATACATATAAAATTATCAACAAATAAATATGGATAAATACTGACGGAAATGGCAAAAAAATAAATACCATAAAACTGGGAGCCCTAGTCTCAGGTAATGGTGTCCCTTGGGCCTTCAAAAGGCCCGGGAAGAAGGGCCGGATGCCTCTCCCCACATGAAATACATCAACCTCAGTGATATGGGGTCCCAGAGCTTTCGAAAAGCTCAGGGAGAAGGGCTGTACACCCCCTTCATATCAAAATGTGTTAGGCCCACCATTCTTTTGACATTTTAGTGTGGATTGTTTAAAAAAACATTTTGCCCCACCAGGTCTAGGGGTCAGGGTATTCCTACCTTTATCCCTATATTTGTTTCTAATAATTTTTCCAGGACAGGGGACTGACTCTACAGGTTGCTGACAGAAGACATTGGCCAATAACTGTTAGAAAAAATGTCAACCCACACAGAAGGAGCAGTGCCACCCACTAGATACAATTTTTACATCTGCTGGTACTTTATATACAGATGACCACAGCCCACCTAGCCAGAGCTACAATGTCACCATTTTTGTTGTATATTTCGATGATATGATGAATTCAGTTAATGAAGTTAAAGAAGTTAAGATCATACCTAAATGGAAACTCGTCCTTCCTGCCCTCCTGAACACATAACTAACTACATTTAACATTACTTTTCATTTCGAATGAAAATGAAGGTAGATTTATATCCGGATGAAGCATTAGATTGTTGACATACCTCCTTCAAAATATTTTAGATAAGAGGATTCCTTTAGTCAAAATTAAATCTCACCAGCCCTGGTATAATCATAAGTTGGGGGAGCTAATTTTACCATCAAACGAGCAATAGCGAGGTCATGATTCGAAACTTACAGTTGAATTTTATTGAACTTTATCAAGGGAGGATAAAAGCAGAAAAAACCACTGCATTATTTTGAGCAACTGTTAAAAGCACCAAACTTAAGGGCATATTATCAAGGGACGGCGATAAATATCGCCGGCTATCTCTGGAATTTATCGTCCGGTTAGCGCGTTATCAACAACGCGCATCGCCGAGGCGATTAAAATTCCAGAGATAGTGGGGATATCGTCGTTTTCCATGGTGGAAAATGCCGATATCCTCGATGATAGGGCCTGGGGTCTTAGCCACACAATCCACCCCCCATGTTAGGGATGCCTTAGTCAGGAATTTGACAGTCGTTAAATTCCTGTATTAAGGCATACTTAACGTGATTTTAAATATCGCTAACCCTCGTTGTCAATACGACGAAGCTGGGTTAGCAATATTTTCCCAAGGGAGTCTTGAAAGGCACGCCTCATTTGCATCTCATTAGCGATGCGATGGGAGGCGTGCTGACAAGGGGCGCTATTGCCAGTAAACTGTCGCTAACAGCTGTTAGCGACAGCTTGCTGATAGGGCAATAAAAATATCGCCGCTTTAGCAGCAAAAAATGCTGCTAAAGAGGCGATATTGCCCTTGATGATATGCCCCGAAGTAAAATTTATTTTTAGAGCTGTTGTCGAAATTCAAGCACCAGTTGCCGATAAGACTTCATTTGAATTACGTGAAAACAGCGGCGGCCCTTGCAGGTAAGAGCAGTTCGGTCGGTTGGGGTGGGGTTTCGAGAGACGTACACGAGGTCAAATTAAATAAATAATACATTTTCTTTTGTGGTTGTCTCTTGAACCTTCAGCCCCACCCCTCTTACCTGCAAGAGCCATGGCTGCTTGGAAAAATATCAACCTGACCCTACTTCTCTCCCGCACAGTTTTCAAAAAGAGCTGCAATCAGGCATGTTTAAGAGATTTCTGTTGATTACAGAGGAGAATTCATTGATAACTTTAGAAACTATGATTGCCTTCGATTCACCAGACGATATAGCTCCTGCATGCAGGCTGAAGAAACTTACGACCAACAGCCCAAATTTGTTCACACATATTTTCAACAACTGCCTGGATAATGGTTTGGTAGCTGATACCTGGAAAGTAGCCATGGTTAAACCTCTTATTTAAAAAGTTGCTTGAATCCAGAAATGTTAAATAACTGTCAGGCCACATTTTTGCTTCCTTTTCCTCCTTAAACCTTGAGTAAATTGCTTTACTCCTTTAACTGACTTTGAGGAATTATTGGCATCCTTTATCCCCCTCAAGCCATTTTTGTAGGTGCACTGAACTGTGGTAGATTCTGCTACAGATGATCTCAATTTAATTGCATGTAAAGGTGGAATTTGTGCTTTATTTAGTGTTACTTGACCTCTTCACAGCCTTTGACACCATTAACCACTTCATAGTTGACTGACATAGGGACTGCATGTAGTGCTTTAGCTTGTTTGGTGTCTTTTTTGTCAGATTTTTGAGATTCCAAAGCTGGGTACTCTCAGTCGAGGTGTCCCTCTGAGTTTGAATATTTAACAATATTCTCATCATTATTTTGCGTCTAGCTGCTCCCATTAGCAATAGTGATGGCTGCTTCTGGAACCCCTGTTTGTATGTGTGCAGATGATACACAACTAATTATCCAGCTGTCGAACCTGACGTGTTGATCCCCCGGCCACTAATATACAAAGAGCTTTGTGAAACACGGGTGAGCCCACTCTGACCTTTAGGAGTCAGGGTGAACCGAAAGCATGCCCCTACTAGAAGGGGTGATTTCCTTTTTTCCACTTCTCACTGAAGTGGCGTTTAGTCATGGTACACACACTGCCACACTTTTCCTCATTAGGCAGAGGGATACTCGTAAGTTTGTTGTGATGTAGGCAATCATACATGTAAATTTAAACTGAATTAAAAAAGTGGATCCATATAACTGCCTTTATCTAGACTTGAAGAGAATGCTGGGCAATTTCACAAATGGCCCATTTTGCAGCATCAATATATACTTTTGCGGTTTGTAGTCGTTCTATCTCTATGCTCCTTAGTACTCTTCTTTGAACAACAAATATACATATTTGAGAGTGGATCAGCCAAGACAAGTATGTGAACCTTGTGACTGCAGATGTGCAGTAAATATTTTTCTTGAACTCGCTACTCATTTTTTGCGAGCATCATCTTCCATAAATCAAAATTGTTTGGGTTTTGCATACGTTTTAGATTCCTACTTATGCATTTTTGTATAGATTTCAACCATGAGAGACTGGTTTAGGCAGAAAATATCTTGCAGGAACAGTGAATGTCTGCTGCAGCCACATGTGCTGCACTAGCAATGTTCATCAAGTGAGTAGCAATTGAGCAAGTGTATAAATTACTTTTGTACACGAGGCCATACTCTGTGTACAATTTTCATGCAGAGAACAACCTAAGCATATTTTATGTTATAGATATAATTTTCAAGGAAACAACCTACAGATCACAATTTGGCCCATCCTTGCTGTGGTTATCGTTGGATGACATTTCATCTTTCATATGGAATGAGCATCTCGTCTTGTCAGAATTAGGTCTTCCTGGACCTAGATAGTCAGACGTCTAACTTCCTTAGCCAATTAACGACTATTCTGATAATCACAAAATATATGTAATTAGCCCCGTCACATTGTTGGGCGCATCTGTGATTTTAAGTTAATCCAGTCAGACTCTGTTGATATCAGGAAGAAGTTGCATTGTGCAGGAGATGGAAAATAAAACAGATACAAGGGCACAGCAGCACAGGCAAGGGCAAAGAACGAAACTGACATTATGCCATCCAGCACTGCAGACATCCCTGAGGCAAGGCTAACCACCAGTCATAATGAGCAAAACACACTCTGTCCCCAGATATAACGTAACAGAGAAATGAAATGATCCAAATGGGAAACGTTTTAACAAATGATTTCACAGTTTTGGGAAAGATGCTCAACAACTTTAAGTACTAACGTTATTTAAATTTGAAATAATTTTAAATGCAACTAAGTCATCGGCTTTCTTTGATAAGATTTAATACTCATTGAAAGTATTAAGTTCTGCAGAAGGAATCAAGAAACCTGTAGATTCTAGATGACTAAAGAAAATATGCAGGCATCTAAGATGTAAACTTTCCTAAGAAAATGAGTGTGTGCTGCAAAGTGGCGAATTACAAAACTTATTTTACCTCAATGCAATTCACTCTACAGTGCTGTATACGTTTTACGTAAACCCCTCTGTATTCAAATCTCCTCATATTTGGTGACATAATTTCAGAGATACGTTTGAAGAGTTATCCAGTGGGAAACGCTTGCCATAAATTCCTTAATAAACCTTGAAATTGCATTATATGGTCAATTTCCCGACCCTACACAGAAAACACAACGCTTAATAGAGTCGACAAGAAAATCAGGAGTAGAATGTGGGGGCATATTATCAAGGACGGCGTTAAAAATATCGCCGGTTTAGCGGCAGAAAACTGCAGCTAAAGCGGCGATAATGGGCTTGATAATATGCCCTGGAGAATTCCAATAGAAGCTCAGGTTCACATCAGAACATGGACTTCTATTGGAATTCTCCAGAGCATATTATCAAGCCCATTATTGCCGCTTTAGCGGCAGTTTTCTGCTGCTAAACCGGCAATAGTTTTTAACGCTTTTTTTGATAATATGCCCCTTAGTGTTTTTTGTAATTTTATAAGAAAACAACTCTGGAGCTTGAGGGTAATTCATTTATACAATATTATGACTTAACAAATGAGCACTTTCGTTTTGTTTTGAAAGGCCTTAATTGAAGAAAATAGGTAAAGAAAACTGACACGGAAAAGCAAAACAACTGTATGTTTTCATTTTTGCTTTTTCATTCGTTTCTGTGAGAGGCAGAAGAGCCAATCATTAAGTGGTGAATAGTTTGTTGCAGTGAGCATAAATTATATTGCACTACTTAACAAAAGTATCAAAAGGGCTCAATGTCATCACAGTGTTGTTCAGCGTCGGTGATATTGCTGGAGCAGGGTTTTCTATTTAAACCCAAACATCAGCTTATCTTTTTGTATGTCATAATTAAAAATACTAATAATTAATTATTAGATACTAAGTTTTGTTAAGTTTTTTTATTAATCAACCTTACTAATGAAAGATCTACTCGTGGGAATGCAATTGCATGGCTAAATTAATAAGTGAACTAAGTTGGTGAGCAAATTAATTAAATAAGTGTGGCTAATGTGCTATTTGTTATGTGTTTGCGCTTTAAAATAATATGCTTTAATGCTTCTTTATGTCGCAAAAGGCTAGATAAATACATACACATAAGGGTATTAGTGGGAATTAGCACTGTATAATCAATACAATGTAGTAACGTTGTCTTATGTTTCTTTTTAATTAAGTTATCCATTTTGGCCTTCTAAGAAAATGGCCGACATCTACAGCCTGCATTTGAGTAGATGAAATATGAAGAGAGGCCTCGCTAATGGTGACCTCGGCCTCTGTCTGAGCTAAAAGTTATGAAAAGACGACAACTCTGGGATGGTCGCCAAGTTATCCTTGGTAGAGAACATTTGTCACAAATGAACATTTTTGATAAACTTGCGGTGGCTTCACTGCGAGTGATACAATTCCGGAGAAGAGCATCTATGGATGTTGCAAAACTAGTTTTGGACTTCCTATTTCCTTGTTTTTATTTTTGAGATATCCGAGAGTGGAGATTTTTCTAATGTTGCAAGCTAACATCCTTTCCTGCTCGCTCTGCTCAACGGACGTTTTAGAGCTTGTTTGTAACTTTTAATATGTACGTTTTAGTATAAATATGACTAGACTAGAGAGGGTCTAAGGCCACTTCTTCCTGAACTTATGCTCAAGAGGATCGATGCTGACTGAAAGGACGGCGACTTGAGAGACTTTGATTTTTTATTGAGAGACCTCTCCTAACTTAGAAAACGACATTTAGCCAGAATAGGTAAATATGAGAATAACAATTAACAATTTTGCAATTGAATGGCTTTCCTTATGAACTAATTTAGATAAAAATGATTTCTGTTTGAATTACAGTGTCGGGTGGTTATTTCTTTGTCATATTACTGAGATCTCAAAGTGTTTAAACTGTTTAAATCATGACTCGAGACAATTCAATTTGGTTGCATTGACCTCAAATTAGATGCAGATTGATCAAGGAGTTCTCTCTTATATTCAGTGTGAATAGAGTGATAGAATGAATATTGGTGTAATGGGCCCCACCAGCGTATGATGAGTGTATGTGCGTATGACTGTGAAATTACTCTGTCCGTGGAAGTAGGGAGAATTTATAAGCTCTGATCTGCAGCAGTTTCCTGGTAGCAGAGGATGGTTTCGATTCATCGACAGCTGGGTTATGGACCCAGCACGCTTCCGCTACGCCACTCTGCTATCCTGGTAGCAGTATGATGGTTTTGATTATTTTCTTGATCTGATAAATTGCTTGTACATAGGCTTTTGGATTTATTGATTTATTGATTGATGTTGATATATGTACTAACACTAAATGTTGAAGTCATCGTATTGAGTTCTATGTAGTGTGTACGGCTTCTGGGACGTAGGGAGTCGGTGACAGTTCCGTAGTAGGGCAGAGGGAAGTGAGTGCTGCTCTCGGCAAAAACTGGATTGTTGGCCCTGTACGAATGCAGGGAAAAGCGTGTGACAATTGAAGTTGCGCGTCGCATTGTCTGGGTTCGATTCAGTGACATCGTCGTGTGTTACTATTAGAAACATATTTTCTGTATAAGAGAAGTGTGTATGGTAGCGAAGGTTATCTGTGAAACTCTGGTCTTAAGTCCCAGGGATCCGTAAGGTTTGCCGTTAAAGCTTACCGCTGGAGAAGTAATAGGTATTCTCTGAGCTTGTTTGAAGGGCAGAGCAGAGGTAAGCGCTGCTTTGTTAACGTGTGTTATAATTCTGTAGCAGGACAGATTGTTCGCTGTTCTCGGGAAAGGCAGGATTCTGTGTAAATGTGCTATATTTTCTGGTGTGAAAGTGCGTGAATGTATGAGCATTTAGTTGATTGTGAAACTCTTAGGAACATTCCGGGAGGAAACAGTTAATGGATGCATGTTAGAAGGGCAGAGTAGAGGGATGTGCTACTGTGTCAACGAAAGTAATAATTCTGTGGTAGAGCAGAGGTAAGCGCTGTTCTAGAGAGAAGCGGGATTCTCGTGGGAAAGGTCTTTTACTATTCTGTGGTTAGCGGAGCAGACAATGGAGATGTTTATATGTTGTAACTAATAGATTTGTAGAATCTGAAACAAAGTCTACTGAGAAGGTTTTGTAAAGGAGGGGTAGACGAGTGACAGGAGACAGGAGTAGAAGCGACTGCAGCGACTATTGACGTCAGAAAAGACCGCGCTGTGATTGGACAGTGGGTTAGAGCAGTGCTTTCACTGTGATTGGTGCGTTGGTGTGAGCCGCGCAGGGATTGGCAGAAGTACAGGGTGACGTAGACGCTCCAGGATTGGTGCGTTAGTGTGAGTCGCACTGTTGTTGGGCATAAGACCGTACGGTTGTAGAAGGACTAGAGGGTTGTGGTAAACGCAAAAATGTATTACCAAACAGAGGAAAAGAAAAAGAAATCCTTGTTCAGTAAAATTAAAAAATGGTTTGACAAAGATAAGGATATAATAACTAGAGAGGGTGAGTTACTACCTCCGACAAGAACTCCTGCATCCTTCATGGTTGCGAAATATGGGTATCATACCTGTATATGGTTAGACAATTGGGCTAGATATACTAGAGAGGATGGTGTTCTAGCATTCCCGGAACATGGTTCATTTAATCTGGCCGTGTTAAGAAATTTACGGGAGAGGATGATGTGTCTAGAGCCTAGACCAAGGCCGACACAGTTCGAGGCATTGGTAGAATGGGAAGATGAGGTGCATGAGCGAGAAAAGCAGAGGAGTGGAGGCAATTATAGGTATATGTTCAGAAGGAAATATGATCGTGAAACTCATCATGATCGAATGAGGAGATGGCGAGATGCTAGTATGTCAGAGGGACTATATCCGATGAGAACTGTTGAGGAAGCAGAAGGGAGGAAAGGTACGGAAAAGGTACATGATGCAGAATTGAGAAGGTATGGGGCTAATGACTATGAGGATGAAGTCTTAGATGACATGATCTACAAGAGACCACCTCCATATAGACCAGAACCAGAAGTGAGAACACCAGTTGCTACCCCAATGAGAGATACTTTGCAAATCATTAAAACAGAAGTTGTGACACCTGATCTGAAAAGTGGTAGCTCTTTCGCGGAAAGGGAAAGAGAGAGAGAGCGAGAGAGAGGAAGAGAGAATGAAATTGAGGATGAGAAAACAAGAGAGTTAGCAAGAACAACATCTGAGTTGACAGAGAAGATCAGAGAATTAACCAAGAATCTAGAAGCTGTTACAGTACCTGTAACTATAGGTCCGGTTATGCCTATTTTTGATAAGCAGAGAATGGGTGAAAGTGGTTTAACAGTTCCATATGTAGGAAATGGACTAGTTGGTTCTCCAGGAGAGTCAGGAATGAGGACGGAAGAGAATCATTTGAGACAGTTGAGACATGACACGTGTGGTGGAGAGTTAAATGTACAGCCTAATTCAGGATTGAATACTGGTTGTGCGGAAAGAAATGTTGTGATGGGAGGATCAATTTTGGAACCACAGAGGATGGCAGAACAAGTGAGTGCAGGGAAGAAATCTACAGAAATAACGGCTGAGGATTTGAATGATTGGATGAGAGTTCTCCAAAGGAGGGACAAAGATTCTCAGGCAATTGATGTAGCCAGGTTGCGTATAGAACTGGAGGAGCTTATAGCAGGGACAATTCCTACAGAGACGTTAAAAGATCATCATGATGGAGAGTTGTTATTTATGTGCAAGAGCATCACATGGAGGGCTAGGAATACACATGACAGGTTAAAAGGAATAGCGAGTGAAATGGGAATTGACATGGACAACGTGAAAGCTTTGCAGAAGCCTTACCGAGTGGATTTTTCGGACAAGGACATTGAGAATCTAAATGATGTTGGCCGAACAGGGCAGATTAAGGAAATGATTGGATTATTGCGAAAATGGGGTGATGTGGAAAGGTGGAAGGATAGATGGTACAAGAAAAGAGAAGATACAGTGGACAGGACTTACTCAGCATTTCCCATGAGAGAAAAGGAAAAAACAGTGGATGCTTATCCTATGCGAGAGATTCCTGGAGGAGGATATGTACATGTCCCATGGACTAGGCAGGATATTTTGTCATTTACAAATGATTTCCCTCGACTGAGAGAGAAGCCTGTCGAGTGGTATAGGCAGGTAGATAGGTTTGTGAAATTGTCAAAAGTGCTGTGGATTGACCTGAATAGTCTGTTTGATATAATTGTTCCAGCAGACTTGTGGGCAGAATGTAAAATAGTTGTAGATTGGCCTGCTAAAGAATACCCGAGAGATCAAAGAACAGGAGCTCCAGACCCGGAGGTAATGAAAAAGTATGAGCAGGTTATAGTGTTCCTGAAGAATAAGGTACCCCCAAAAGAGACAGATTGGGTTAAGATAGATCGGACACATCAGGAAGCAAAAGAATCAGTTCATGCTTTTTATGAAAGGTTGATACTGGCTTTTAAACAGTTCAGTGGAGATGAACATCTGGGTGATAAGAATTTGAGTCATTTTGTATACAGATTTGTATATGGCTTGAGACCTGAAATCAGTGAAATGATACGTGAGCACACAGTTGATTGGCAGAGTAAGAAGATTGATGAGATCTTGAGACATGCAAAGTATTTCAGTGATGAAATTGAGGCAAAACAAAGAAAGCTGAAGGAAAAAGCGATGTGGGCACAGGTGAAGGTTGCAGAAAGACAAGAAGCACAGCTGGTTGAACAAGCAAATAATCCAGGAGATAGGCCCAGATATGGTACAGGAAAAGGAAAGGGGAACATCGAATAGGCGAAGAAGAAATTTCCGTGCCACAACTGCGGAAAATTAGGGCACTGGAGATCCGAGTGTACGAATCCACCATTAGTAAATAATGACAATCAATCATTGAATCAACAGGTGCAGAACGAGGGGTGTAATCATCAGCAGCAACAGCAGAAGGTTATCAAGCAGCAGAATCAGGAGCCAAAACCGCCCTTGCCGCAGAATAGAGGATCACAGAAATACAATCAAGACTCAGGATTCTACAATGAGGAACAGGTAAACAAACCGAGACATACAAATCCAGTACAACAATACTGGCTAAAGAATGAGGGGAGTGAGTCTGAAGGGGACTATTGACGGTGCAGAAGAGAGGAGGAAGAGTGCATACTTGGAGCAACTCTAGAAATAGACCAGGCAGGACCATTTGTAGATGGGAAAATAAATGGGGAAAGTGTTACTTTTTTAGTAGACACAGGAGCGACAAGATCAACTGTCAGGTCAGAATATATAAGAAATCTTCCTCTCTCGGACGAAGCAATCCAAGTGGTTGGTGTGTCTAATACACAGATTAAGACTCGTCTTACCGAACCAGTAAGGGTAGGGGTAGGGACATTTTCAGATATGCACAGATTTGTAGTGTGTGACACTAGTCCGGTGAACTTGTTAGGTAGGGATTTATTGTGTAAAATGAATTGCACAATTTTTTGTACTCCGGATGGAATAGCTTTTGAGACACCGGATGAGGATGTCTTATACAGAGTAACTCTAGATAATAGAGAAAATGAGATGTTGGAACATATGCTGTATTTAATCCAGATGACTTGCCTCAAGAGTTGAGACATACAGTAAAAGCAGCAGTTTGGGATTTTACTGGAGAAGATGTGGGATTAATGAATAATGTAGATCCAATAAAGATTACAGTGAAAGAGGGATTCTCTTATCCTAATATCCCACAATATAGACTGACACCAGAGATAATTGAAGGAATAACACCTATAATTGACAAGATGATTCAGCAAGGTGTTTTGAGAGAGTTACTGAGTAGCCCATGTAATTCACCAATAATGGGACTGAAGAAACCTAATGGGAAGTTCAGAATATTGCAAGATTTGAGAAAAGTTAACAAAATTGTGGTATCATGCTGTCCCATTGTGCCAAATCCATCAGTGATTTTGTATCAGATTCCACATGATGCTGAATGGTACACAGTAATTGATTTGTGCCATGCTTTCTTTTCAATCCCATTGCATCATGACAGCCAGCCGATTTTTGCTTTTCGGTTTGGACAGCGTATTTTGGCATGGTGCCGAATCCCACAGGGGTATACAGAGAGCCCTTCAATATTCAATCAGTTGTTGAAGAAATCATTGGAAAGTCTGATCATGCCTGAAAGCTCAGTACTAGTACAATATATCGATGACCTACTTGTGGCATCAAAGACACGTGAAGCATGTGAAGTAGATACCATAGCTTTACTGAATCATCTGGCTGATGGACGATTAAAGGTATCTCCAGCCAAATTGCAATTTTGCAAGTAAGAGGTACATTATCTTGGACACAATATTGAAAAAGGTCTAAGGAAAGTGACCATTGACAGGATCAAAATTATCAGAGGAATGAGAGCCCCAATGACCCAGAGAGAAGTGAGAATGTTTCTGGGAATGGTGGGTTATTGTCGTCAGTGGATAAGTAATTTTTCCCTGATAGCAACGCCACTGATTAAATTGACCAAAAGTGAAATAAAAGACCCATTGGAATTGAATGCAGAACAAATGGCAGCATTTGAAGAATTAAAGAGCAGATTGTGTGAAGCTCCTGCTCTGGGAATGCCAGACTATGAGAAGGAGTTTGAACTGTACTGTAGTGAGAGGAATGGATGTGCACTTTCAGTGTTAATCCAGAAACATGGACGACTGAGAAGGCCAATTGCGTACTTCTCATCAACACTTGACCCAGTAGCTGTGGGTTTACCAGGTTGCCTGAAAGCAGTAGCTGCTACATGCAGAAGCTTGGAACAGAGTGAAGGTATAATAATGGGATATCCTGTACGGGTGTTCGTACCTCATGATGTGGCAATTCTTTTGACAAGAAGCAGAACTCAATACATGTCACATAGTCGGCTGACTAAATATGAGAAAATCATTCTGGGAGCATCAAATGTGACTCTTGAGAGATGTGTGAATGTGAATCCAGCGACACTTTTGCCAGATGCTGAAAATGTGAGTGTGAGAGATGATGTTGATCATGATTGTTTGGATGTGCTTGATTACTGTACAAAACCAAGACCAGACATAAGAGATCTGCCACTGCCTGAGAGTGATCATGTGTTGTTTGTGGATGGATCATGTCTGAGAACAGAAGAGGGTGTGCTGAGTGCAGCATATGCGGTGTGTAAAGTTTCAGAAGTTATGGAAGCTTCACCTTTGAAAGGAGTTAAATCTGCTCAAGTAGCGGAATTGGTGACACTGACAAAAGCTTGCAAGATTGGAAGAAATGTGAGAGTGACTGTAATGACTGATAGTCAGTACGGATTCGGAGTTGTCCATGACTTTGGCCAACTTTGGCTACAGAGAGGTTTCCTGACCTCAAGTGGAACTCCTATAAAGAATGCTGAAGTGATTGGGAAATTACTTGAGGCGATACAGCTGCCTAAAGAGTTAGCAGTTGTAAAATGTGCTGCTCATGGACAGGGTGATGATTTTGTTACTCTTGGTAATCAGTTCGCAAATGACATAGCACAGTATTGTGCAAAGAACAATCATTCCATTAACAGGGGAAAGGAAAAGGAAATGTCTTTTTGTTCTGTGATGTTTACTAATGTACTGGAAACATGGGATGAGGTGAGGCAGTTGCAGGATGAAGCAGGAGATGAGGAAATGAGAGATTGGATCAAAGCAGGTTGTGCACCACGAGAAAAAGATCATGTGTGGATCTATAGGGATGGAAGACCAGTCATGCCAAATTCTATGTTGTCAACAATGGCGAGAATGTATCATGGCCAGGGTCACCTGGGGAGGGATGCTTTGATTAGGTCTTTTAAACAGACCTGGTACAATGCAAAGTTCAGGCTGATTGCAGAGAGCATCTGTCAAAGATGTTTGATTTGTCAGCAATTCAATACTGGAAAGAAAACAGTGGTGAGCCTAGGAACAATAGGCAGAGAAGGAGGTCCTTTTACCAGAATGCAAATAGATTTCATTGAAATGCCCCAAGTCAATAGATTGAGGTATGTTCTAGTGGTAGTCTGTTTGTTCTCGAGGTGGGTGGAAGCATATTCGACTAGGAGAAATGATGGAATAACAGTGGCCAAGTTGCTGTTAAGAGAGTTGATTCCTAGGTACGGGTTCCCAGTGACAATTGAGTCAGACAGAGGAGGACACTTCTACAATGAACTCATGAGTTTAATTTGTGAAGCATTGAGTATACAGCAGAAGCTACATTGTGCATACAGGTCAGAGGCTTCTGGCGTTGTTGAGCAAATGAATGGCACAATCAAAAACAGAATTGGCAAGATGTGCTTAGCCACTGGAATGAAATGGCCTGATGTCTTGCCTCTAGTGCTGATGACTATTAGATCTACTCCAGACAGAACTACGGGGTTGAGGCCACATGAAATAATAATGGGACGAGCAATGAGACATGCATTCGTGCTTCTTAACAAGCTGATGACTATTACTGATGACATGATTTTGGATTACTGTAAAGGCCTGGCTGACGCAGTTCATTCTGTGTTTCACCAGGTTGGAGAAGACGCCACTACACTTGAAAAGAAGCAAGCCCATGATCTGAGCCCAGGGGACTGGGTGAGAATAAAAGTGCACAGGAGAAGAAATTGCTTGGTTCCAAGGTGGGGAAGGCCAAGACAAGTTATTCTGACTACGACGACAGCTGTGAAGTGTGCTGGAGTGAAGAACTGGATTCATGCAAGTCATACTCTGAGAGTTCCAAATCCAAAGGATGGGACTGGGAAAGAGTACTTTGAAGAGTCAGATTCCAGTGATGATGCAGACACTGAAACAGTGAGAAGAAAAAAGAATCCTGAAAGGGGGGAAAGAGAGTCAGAAAGAGAGTCAGGTGATTCTTTTTTCTTACCGGGAGAAGTTTCAAGAGTTACAAGAGGAACATTGCGAACCTCAGAAGAGAGCTCAGATTCTGGAAAAGTGCCTGAAGTTCTAACAAGCATTGGAGAAAATAAAGAGAAAGAAAGAAAAGAAAAGAGCAGTTCCACAGGGACTACACCTGAGTCAAATGAAGAGATTGAGAATCCATCTGAGATAACTTCTGAAGAAGTAGGGTCAGAAGAAGAAAGAGAGGGACAGATTGCGGAAGACCCCCGAGGAGGTGTAGGGAACATTCCTGATAAGCTAGGTGAAGGGACAAGTAGACAGCAAGAAGATTGCGTGTCGGAGACCCGAGGAGGGACAGTAGCAGGGAAATCTCAATCGGTGGAGAAGAAGACTGTGGAAAAAGAGAGAATTGTTGAAGAACAAGAGGCAAATGAGACAGAATCGGATGAAAGTGAGAATGAGATACCAGAAGGTCGAGTTCTGAGAAAGAGAACTTGGATTGGAGAAAGAAACAATAGGGAAGTAAAACAGAAAAGAAGTGTGAAAAGAGATATTTGGCCTAACAAGATAAAGAGGCTGAGATATCGACTGACACGAGTGAATTCATCTAAAACTTAGCAGGTGAACGAGGTGTCAAGTCAAAATCAAGCGAAAGAAGAAGAATCAAAAGAACCAAAGGAACCAGAAGTGATCAAAAGAATTAGAAAGCCTAACCAGAAGTACAGGTCACCGGAATGGACGTATGTGGCATTGCCTGAAGAAGAAGAAGAGGCAGAGAGTCAAGGAAATCCAGAGGAGACCTTACTGAGAGTGGTTGAGGAGAAGGAAACTGTTGGAATCCTGAAGGTTATCTTGTCTGACATTGGAGAAGAGACAGATGTTCAGGATCTGATACAATTTGATGTTGATGAAGAAGAAGTAAAAAGTGATGAAAACCCAAATTGAGTGAACTAAAAAAGTCACTTGGAGAAGAGTAAAAAAAAAAAAGGAGATCTAAAAGAAAATTAACAGATTGTAACGATCTGTCTTAGAGATTCAGTAGTGGAGTAGTAGAGGCTAAGTCAAAAAACACAGTCAAAGTAATAAGATGGCTAACACAGAAAATATTCAAAGTAGATGTACCTTTCTGAAAAGATGGTGCAAAATGTGCTGCTGCTGTACAGGACTATTGATGCTACTATGGAGTGTGCTTGCTTTATTAGTTACTTTTAGAGTTACAGTAGATACTCTGGGAATACATACCGAGAATATGACTAACATAGAGAAGAGTTCACAGAAAGTAGTACCAACTAGAATTAGCAATATATACATACACAAGGATAGGTCAATTAATGATTTTTCTAGCAATCTTTTTTCAAAATTGTTGTATGAATACGTAAAGACAATGGAGGTAAGGGATTGCTACGTCTGTATGCAGTTACCTGCATCCGTTTCAGAGGGAGTTACTTATCATCATCTTCCAGCTACGTATGGAATTTCATGTAGTGTGTTGATTAGTATTTTCTATCTATTAGGGAAAATAGATTATGATATGTCTAATAAGGATAACATTTTTGGGCAATTGCCTATGAATAAAAAACTGAATCCTGCTAAAGAAGCTAACATTTTTGGTGAGATTTTTATTGAAACAGAAGAATTAACATTAGATTACATTTTTAGAAACAATTTAACTTGTAGTTTGAAAGAAGAAGAAAAAGCTTTCCTAGACATGGTAGAGAAAAGGAGAATGAACATGCATGAAAAGGCAGGAGGATATAAAATGAGTGAGACAATGTGGGACATTGAGATGGGAAAGGAGTTGAAGAATGGGGCCAGTCCAACTTTGGCTTTAGATGCATCACAGAAGGGTAAACTATGCATTACCAGAGGGAAATCCCAATATGATAATTATTTTGTTGGGACTAGTGAGTGCCATGATACATACTTTATTGCAATGGGATGGGGATTCAAAGGAGGAGAAGATCCAGTTTTCCCGGGAGTGTATTATATTTGTGGGAATAAGGCTTATTACAGGTTGCCTGACCATTGGTATGGCACATGTTATGTTGGCCTGGTCTTTCCAAAGATTTTCCATATGGATAGAATAGAAGATGCAGAACAAATTAATTTACTAACACGCTTTAAAAGAGAAACGTGGACAGAAATTGTAGGAGACATTTTTGGAGCTTTGATACCAGCAGTGGGAATTTCGTTAAATGCATATGGAATTCGGAAGCTGTCAACAGTGGTGGATCGCTTATCCACAAGCACCGCTGGAGGGTTTCTATTGGTAAATACAGAGATGGTTGCCTTACGCGCCATGTCTATGCAGAATCGACTTGCCCTTGATATTCCATTGGCCAAAGAGGGTGGAGTCTGTGGAATGCTGAAAGTTCAACATTGTTGCACTTACATTCCTGATGAAAGCAAAGATCTAAAAGTCTATATCAAAAATATTACTGATTTGCATGAAGAATTAGTACCACTGGAAGCTGAAAGTATCTGGACTAAAATGGCTAATAAGATGATTGCTGTTAAGAATTTTATTGCTAAGATAGGTAGTACCATTTTTGGTAAGATATTATTTCCTTTGACATGTGTGATTGTTGCTTTATTGATTCTTAGATTAGGGTGTTTATGCTGTAGATATAGGAGGAATAAAAAGAAAATAATAAAAGAAAATGTTGAAAAGAGACAAAAGAGGTCAAAAAGAGACCCACAAGAAATAGAATTGGAAGAATTTAGAGAGAGCATGTACTTAGAAACTAAAAGAGATGATGAAAGAGAAACCGGTGTTTAATGTGAAAACAAAAAGACATTTGAATTTTTCCTAAAGGGGAAACTAAATTTTTGGGTTGGATTTTTGTGGTGATGATATATCACCAAAGGGGGGATTGCTGGAGCAGGGTTTTCTATTTAAACCCAAACATCAGCTTATATTTTTGTATGTCATAATTAAAAATACTAATAATTAATTATTAGATACTAAGTTTTGTTAAGTTTTTTAATTAATCAACCTTACTAATGAAAGAACTACACGTGGGAATGCAATTGCATGGCTAAATTAATAAGTGAACTAAGTTGGTGAGCAAATTAATTAAATAAGTGTGACTAATGTGCTATTTGTTATGTGTTTGCGCTTTAAAATAATATGCTTTAATGCTTCTTTATGTCGCAAAAGGCTAGATAAATACATACACATAAGGGTATTAGTGGGAATTAACACTGTATAATCAATACAATGTAGTAACGTTGTCTTATGTTTCTTTTTAATTAAGTTATCCATTTTGGCCTACTAAGAAAATGGCCGACATCTACAGCCTGCATTTGAGTAGATGAAATATGAAGAGAGGCCTCGCTAATGGTGACCTCGGCCTCTGTCTGAGCTAAAAGTTATGAAAAGACGACAACTCTGGGATGGTCGCCAAGTTATCCTTGGTAGAGAACATTTGTCACAAATGAACATTTTTGATAAACTTGCGGTGGCTTCACTGCGAGTGATACAATTCCGGAGAAGAGCATCTATGGATGTTGCAAAACTAGTTTTGGACTTCCTATTTCCTTGTTTTTATTTTTGAGATATCCGAGAGTGGAGATTTTTCTAATGTTGCAAGCTAACATCCTTTCCTGCTCGCTCTGCTCAACGGACGTTTTAGAGCTTGTTTGTAACTTTTAATATGTACGTTTTAGTATAAATATGACTAGACTAGAGAGGGTCTAAGGCCACTTCTTCCTGAACTTATGCTCAAGAGGATCGATGCTGACTGAAAGGACGGCGACTTGAGAGACTTTGATTTTTTATTGAGAGACCTGTCCTAACTTAGAAAACGACATTTAGCCAGAATAGGTAAATATGAGAATAACAATTAACAATTTTGCAATTGAATGGCTTTCCTTATGAACTAATTTAGATAAAAATGATTTCTGTTTGAATTACAGTGTCGGGTGGTTATTTCTTTGACATATTACTGAGATCTCAAAGTGTTTAAAACTGTTTAAATCATGACTCGAGACAATTCAATTTGGTTGCATTGACCTCAAATTAGATGCAGATTGATCAAGGAGTTCTCTCTTATATTCAGTGTGAATAGAGTAATAGAATGAATATTGGTGTAATGGGCCCCACCAGCGTATGATGAGTGTATGTGCGTATGACTGTGAAATTACTCTGTCCGTGGAAGTAGGGAGAATTTATAAGCTCTGATCTGCAGCAGTTTCCTGGTAGCAGAGGATGGTTTCGATTCATCGACAGCTGGGTTATGGACCCAGCACGCTTCCGCTACGCCACTCTGCTATCCTGGTAGCAGTATGATGGTTTTGATTATTGTCTTGATCTGATAAATTGCTTGTACATAGGCTTTTGGATTTATTGATTTATTGATTGATGTTGATATATGTACTAACACTAAATGTTGAAGTCATCGTATTGAGTTCTATGTAGTGTGTACGGCTTCTGGGACGTAGGGAGTCGGTGACAGTTCCGTAGTAGGGCAGAGGGAAGTGAGTGCTGCTCTCGGGAAAAACTGGATTGTTGGCCCTGTACGAATGCAGGGAAAAGCGTGTGACAATTGAAGTTGCGCGTCGCATTGTCTGGGTTCGATTCAGTGACATCGTCGTGTGTTACTATTAGAAACATATTTTCTGAATAAGAGAAGTGTGTATGGTAGCGAAGGTTATCTGTGAAACTCTGGTCTTAAGTCCCAGGGATCCGTAAGGTTTGCCGTTAAAGCTTACCGCTGGAGAAGTAATAGGTATTCTCTGAGTTTGTTTGAAGGGCAGAGCAGAGGTAAGCGCTGCTTTGTTAACGTGTGTTATAATTCTGTAGCAGGATAGATTGTTCGCTGTTCTCGGGAAAGGCAGGATTCTGTGTAAATGTGCTATATTTTCTGGTGTGAAAGTGCGTGAATGTATGAGCATTTAGTTGATTGTGAAACTCTTAGGAACATTCCGGGAGGAAACAGTTAATGGATGCATGTTAGAAGGGCAGAGTAGAGGGATGTGCTACTGTGTCAACGAAAGTAATAATTCTGTGGTAGAGCAGAGGTAAGCGCTGTTCTAGAGAGAAGCGGGATTCTCGTGGGAAAGGTCTTTTACTATTCTGTGGTTAGCGGAGCAGACAATGGAGATGTTTATATGTTGTAACTAATAGATTTGTAGAATCTGAAACAAAGTCTACTGAGAAGGTTTTGTAAAGGAGGGGTAGACGAGTGACAGGAGACAGGAGTAGAAGCGACTGCAGCGACTATTGATGTCAGAAAAGACCGCGCTGTGATTGGACAGTGGGTTAGAGCAGTGCTTTCACTGTGATTGGTGCGTTGGTGTGAGCCGCGCAGGGATTGGAAGAAGTACAGGGTGACGTAGACGCTCCAGGATTGGTGCGTTAGTGTGAGTCGCACTGTTGTTGGGCATAAGACCGTACAGTTGTAGAAGGACTAGAGGGTTGTGGTAAACGCAAAAATGTATTACCAAACAGAGGAAAAGAAAAAGAAATCCTTGTTCAGTAAAATTAAAAAATGGTTTGACAAAGATAAGGATATAATAACTAGAGAGGGTGAGTTACTACCTCCGACAAGAACTCCTGCATCCTTCATGGTTGCGAAATATGGGTATCATACCTGTATATGGTTAGACAATTGGGCTAGATATACTAGAGAGGATGGTGTTCTAGCATTCCCGGAACATGGTTCATTTAATCTGGCCGTGTTAAGAAATTTACGGGAGAGGATGATGTGTCTAGAGCCTAGACCAAGGCCGACACAGTTCGAGGCATTGGTAGAATGGGAAGATGAGGTGCATGAGCGAGAAAAGCAGAGGAGTGGAGGCAATTATAGGTATATGTTCGGAAGGAAATATGATCGTGAAACTCATCATGATCGAATGAGGAGATGGCGAGATGCTAGTATGTCAGAGGGACTATATCCGATGAGAACTGTTGAGGAAGCAGAAGGGAGGAAAGGTACGGAAAAGGTACATGATGCAGAATTGAGAAGGTATGGGGCTAATGACTATGAGGATGAAGTCTTAGATGACATGATCTACAAGAGACCACCTCCATATAGACCAGAACCAGAAGTGAGAACACCAGTTGCTACCCCAATGAGAGATACTTTGCAAATCATTAAAACAGAAGTTGTGACACCTGATCTGAAAAGTGGTAGCTCTTTCGCGGAAAGGGAAAGAGAGAGAGAGCGAGAGAGAGGAAGAGAGAATGAAATTGAGGATGAGAAAACAAGAGAGTTAGCAAGAACAACATCTGAGTTGACAGAGAAGATCAGAGAATTAACCAAGAATCTAGAAGCTGTTACAGTACCTGTAACTATAGGTCCGGTTATGCCTATTTTTGATAAGCAGAGAATGGGTGAAAGTGGTTTAACAGTTCCATATGTAGGCAATGGACTAGTTGGTTCTCCAGGAGAGTCAGGAATGAGGACGGAAGAGAATCATTTGAGACAGTTGAGACATGACACGTGTGGTGGAGAGTTAAATGTACAGCCTAATTCAGGATTGAATACTGGTTGTGCGGAAAGAAATGTTGTGATGGGAGGATCAATTTTGGAACCACAGAGGATGGCAGAACAAGTGAGTGCAGGGAAGAAATCTACAGAAATAACGGCTGAGGATTTGAATGATTGGATGAGAGTTCTCCAAAGGAGGGACAAAGATTCTCAGGCAATTGATGTAGCCAGGTTGCGTATAGAACTGGAGGAGCTTATAGCAGGGACAATTCCTACAGAGACGTTAAAAGATCATCATGATGGAGAGTTGTTATTTATGTGCAAGAGCATCACATGGAGGGCTAGGAATACACATGACAGGTTAAAAGGAATAGCGAGTGAAATGGGAATTGACATGGACAACGTGAAAGCTTTGCAGAAGCCTTACCGAGTGGATTTTTCGGACAAGGACATTGAGAATCTAAATGATGTTGGCCGAACAGGGCAGATTAAGGAAATGATTGGATTATTGCGAAAATGGGGTGATGTGGAAAGGTGGAAGGATAGATGGTACAAGAAGAGAGAAGATACAGTGGACAGGACTTACTCAGCATTTCCCATGAGAGAAAAGGAAAAAACAGTGGATGCTTATCCTATGCGAGAGATTCCTGGAGGAGGATATGTACATGTCCCATGGACTAGGCAGGATATTTTGTCATTTACAAATGATTTCCCTCGACTGAGAGAGAAGCCTGTCGAGTGGTATAGGCAGGTAGATAGGTTTGTGAAATTGTCAAAAGTGCTGTGGATTGACCTGAATAGTCTGTTTGATATAATTGTTCCAGCAGACTTGTGGGCAGAATGTAAAATAGTTGTAGATTGGCCTGCTAAAGAATACCCGAGAGATCAAAGAACAGGAGCTCCAGACCCGGAGGTAATGAAAAAGTATGAGCAGGTTATAGTGTTCCTGAAGAATAAGGTACCCCCAAAAGAGACAGATTGGGTTAAGATAGATCGGACACATCAGGAAGCAAAAGAATCAGTTCATGCTTTTTATGAAAGGTTGATACTGGCTTTTAAACAGTTCAGTGGAGATGAACATCTGGGTGATAAGAATTTGAGTCATTTTGTATATAGATTTGTATATGGCTTGAGACCTGAAATCAGTGAAATGATACGTGAGCACACAGTTGATTGGCAGAGTAAGAAGATTGATGAGATCTTGAGACATGCAAAGTATTTCAGTGATGAAATTGAGGCAAAACAAAGAAAGCTGAAGGAAAAAGCGATGTGGGCACAGGTGAAGGTTGCAGAAAGACAAGAAGCACAGCTGGTTGAACAAGCAAATAATCCAGGAAATAGGCCCAGATATGGTACAGGAAAAGGAAAGGGGAACATCGAAGAGGCGAAGAAGAAATTTCCGTGCCACAACTGCGGAAAATTAGGGCACTGGAGAACCGAGTGTACGAATCCACCATTAGTAAATAATGACAATCAATCATTGAATCAACAGGTGCAGAACGAGGGGTGTAATCATCAGCAGCAACAGCAGAAGGTTATCAAGCAGCAGAATCAGGAGCCAAAACCGCCCTTGCCGCAGAATAGAGGATCACAGAAATACAATCAAGACTCAGGATTCTACAATGAGGAAAAGGTAAACAAACCGAGACATACAAATCCAGTACAACAATACTGGCTAAAGAATGAGGGGAGTGAGTCTGAAGGGGACTATTGACGGTGCCGAAGAGAGGAGGAAGAGTGCATACTTGGAGCAACTCTAGAAATAGACCAGGCAGGACCATTTGTAGATGGGAAAATAAATGGGGAAAGTGTTACTTTTTTAGTAGACACAGGAGCGACAAGATCAACTGTCAGGTCAGAATATATAAGAAATCTTCCTCTCTCGGACGAAGCAATCCAAGTGGTTGGTGTGTCTAATACACAGATTAAGACTTGTCTTACCGAACCAGTAAGGGTAAGGATAGGGACATTTTCAGATATGCACAGATTTGTAGTGTGTGACACTAGTCCGGTGAACTTGTTAGGTAGGGATTTATTGTGTAAAATGAATTGCACAATTTTTTGTACTCCGGATGGAATAGCTTTTGAGACACCGGATGAGGATGTCTTATACAGAGTAACTCTAGATAATAGAGAAAATGAGATTGTTGGAACATATGCTGTATTTAATCCAGATGACTTGCCTCAAGAGTTGAGACATACAGTAAAAGTAGCAGTTTGGGATTTTACTGGAGAAGATGTGGGATTAATGAATAATGTAGATCCAGTAAAGATTACAGTGAAAGAGGGATTCTCTTATCCTAATATCCCACAATATAGACTGACACCAGAGATAATTGAAGGAATAACACCTATAATTGACAAGATGATTCAGCAAGGTGTTTTGAGAGAGTTACTGAGTAGCCCATGTAATTCACCAATAATGGGACTGAAGAAACCTAATGGGAAGTTCAGAATAGTGCAAGATTTGAGAAAAGTTAACAAAATTGTGGTATCATGCTGTCCCATTGTGCCAAATCCATCAGTGATTTTGTATCAGATTCCACATGATGCTGAATGGTACACAGTAATTGATTTGTGCCATGCTTTCTTTTCAATCCCATTGCATCATGACAGCCAGCCGATTTTTGCATTTCGGTTTGGACAGCGTATTTTGGCATGGTGCCGAATCCCACAGGGGTATACAGAGAGCCCTTCAATATTCAATCAGTTGTTGAAGAAATCATTGGAAAGTCTGATCATGCCTGAAAGCTCAGTACTAGTACAATATATCGATGACCTACTTGTGGCATCAAAGACACGTGAAGCATGTGAAGTAGATACCATAGCTTTACTGAATCATCTGGCTGATGGACGATTAAAGGTATCTCCAGCCAAATTGCAATTTTGCAAGAAAGAGGTACATTATCTTGGACACAATATTGAAAAAGGTCTAAGGAAAGTGACCATTGACAGGATCAAAATTATCAGAGGAATGAGAGCCCCAATGACCCAGAGAGAAGTGAGAATGTTTCTGGGAATGGTGGGTTATTGTCGTCAGTGGATAAGTAATTTTTCCCTGATAGCAACGCCACTGATTAAATTGACCAAAAGTGAAATAAAAGACCCATTGGAATTGAATGCAGAACAAATGGCAGCATTTGAAGAATTAAAGAGCAGATTGTGTGAAGCTCCTGCTCTGGGAATGCCAGACTATGAGAAGGAGTTTGAACTGTACTGTAGTGAGAGGAATGGATGTGCACTTTCAGTGTTAATCCAGAAACATGGACGACTGAGAAGGCCAATTGCGTACTTCTCATCAACACTTGACCCAGTAGCTGTGGGTTTACCAGGTTGCCTGAAAGCAGTAGCTGCTACATGCAGAAGCTTGGAACAGAGTGAAGGTATAATAATGGGATATCCTGTACGGGTGTTCGTACCTCATGATGTGGCAATTCTTTTGACAAGAAGCAGAACTCAATACATGTCACATAGTCGGCTGACTAAATATGAGAAAATCATTCTGGGAGCATCAAATGTGACTCTTGAGAGATGTGTGAATGTGAATCCAGCGACACTTTTGCCAGATGCTGAAAATGTGAGTGTGAGAGATGATGTTGATCATGATTGTTTGGATGTGCTTGATTACTGTACAAAACCAAGACTAGACATAAGAGATCTGCCACTGCCTGAGAGTGATCATGTGTTGTTTGTGGATGGATCATGTCTGAGAACAGAAGAGGGTGTGCTGAGTGCAGCATATGCGGTGTGTAAAGTTTCAGAAGTTATGGAAGCTTCACCTTTGAAAGGAGTTAAATCTGCTCAAGTAGCGGAATTGGTGGCACTGACAAAAGCTTGCAAGATTGGAAGAAATGTGAGAGTGACTGTAATGACTGATAGTCAGTACGGATTCGGAGTTGTCCATGACTTTGGCCAACTTTGGCTACAGAGAGGTTTCCTGACCTCAAGTGGAACTCCTATAAAGAATGCTGAAGTGATTGGGAAATTACTTGAGGCGATACAGCTGCCTAAAGAGTTAGCAGTTGTAAAATGTGCTGCTCATGGACAGGGTGATGATTTTGTTACTCTTGGTAATCGGTTCGCAAATGACATAGCACAGTATTGTGCAAAGAACAATCATTCCATTAACAGGGGAAAGGAAAAGGAAATGTCTTTTTGTTCTGTGATGTTTACTAATGTACTGGAAACATGGGATGAGGTGAGGCAGTTGCAGGATGAAGCAGGAGATGAGGAAATGAGAGATTGGATCAAAGCAGGTTGTGCACCACGAGAAAAAGATCATGTGTGGATCTATAGGGATGGAAGACCAGTCATGCCAAATTCTATGTTGTCAACAATGGCAAGAATGTATCATGGCCAGGGTCACCTGGGGAGGGATGCTATGATTAGGTCTTTTAAACAGACCTGGTACAATGCAAAGTTCAGGCTGATTGCAGAGAGCATCTGTCAAAGATGTTTGATTTGTCAGCAATTCAATACTGGAAAGAAAACAGTGGTGAGCCTAGGAACAATAGGCAGAGAAGGAGGTCCTTTTACCAGAATGCAAATAGATTTCATTGAAATGCCCCAAGTCAATAGATTGAGGTATGTTCTAGTGGTAGTCTGTTTGTTCTCGAGGTGGGTGGAAGCATATCCGACTAGGAGAAATGATGGAATAACAGTGGCCAAGTTGCTGTTAAGAGAGTTGATTCCTAGGTACGGGTTCCCAGTGACAATTGAGTCAGACAGAGGAGGACACTTCTACAATGAACTCATGAGTTTAATTTGTGAAGCATTGAGTATACAGCAGAAGCTACATTGTGCATACAGGCCAGAGGCTTCTGGCGTTGTTGAGCAAATGAATGGCACAATCAAAAACAGAATTGGCAAGATGTGCTTAGCCACTGGAATGAAATGGCCTGATGTCTTGCCTCTTGTGCTGATGACTATTAGATCTACTCCAGACAGAACTACGGGGTTGAGGCCACATGAAATATTAATGGGACGAGCAATGAGACATGCATTCGTGCCTGTTAACAAGCTGATGACTATTACTGATGACATGATTTTGGATTACTGTAAAGGCCTGGCTGACGCAGATCATTCTGTGTTTCACCAGGTTGGAGAAGACGCCACTACACTTGAAAAGAAGCAAGCCCATGATCTGAGCCCAGGGGACTGGGTGAGAATAAAAGTGCACAGGAGAAGAAATTGCTTGGTTCCAAGGTGGGGAAGGCCAAGACAAGTTATTCTGACTACGACGACAGCTGTGAAGTGTGCTGGAGTGAAGAACTGGATTCATGCAAGTCATACTCTGAGAGTTCCAAATCCAAAGGATGGGACTGGGAAAGAGTACTTTGAAGAGTCAGATTCCAGTGATGATGCAGACACTGAAACAGTGAGAAGAAAAAAGAATCCTGAAAGGGGGGAAAGAGAGTCAGAAAGAGAGTCAGGTGATTCTTTTTTCTTACCGGGAGAAGTTTCAAGAGTTACAAGAGGAACATTGCGAACCTCAGAAGAGAGCTCAGATTCTAGAAAAGTGCCTGAAGTTCTAACAAGCATTGGAGAAAATAAAGAGAAAGAAAGAAAAGAAAAGAGCAGTTCCACAGGGACTACACCTGAGTCAAATGAAGAGATTGAGAATCCATCTGAGATAACTTCTGAAGAAGTAGGGTCAGAAGAAGAAAGAGAGGGACAGATTGCGGAAGACCCCCGAGGAGGTGTAGAGAACATTCCTGATAAGCTAGGTGAAGGGACAAGTAGACAGCAAGAAGATTGCGTGTCGGAGACCCGAGGAGGGACAGTAGCAGGGAAATCTCAATCGGTGGAGAAGAAGACTGTGGAAAAAGAGAGAATTGTTGAAGAACAAGAGGCAAATGAGACAGAATCGGATGAAAGTGAGAATGAGATACCAGAAGGTCGAGTTCTGAGAAAGAGAACTTGGATTGGAGAAAGAAACAATAGGGAAGTAAAACAGAAAAGAAGTGTGAAAAGAGATCTTTGGCCTAACAAGATAAAGAGGCTGAGATATCGACTGACACGAGTGAATTCATCGAAAGCTGAGCAGGTGAACGAGGTGTCAAGTCAAAATCAAGCGAAAGAAGAAGAATCAAAAGAACCAAAGGAACCAGAAGTGATCAAAAGAATTAGAAAGCCTAACCAGAAGTACAGGTCACCGGAATGGACGTATGTGGCATTGCCTGAAGAAGAAGAAGAGGCAGAGAGTCAAGGAAATCCAGAGGAGACCTTACTGAGAGTGGTTGAGGAGAAGGAAACTGTTGGAATCCTGAAGGTTATCTTGTCTGACATTGGAGAAGAGACAGATGTTCAGGATCTGATACAATTTGATGTTGATGAAGAAGAAGTAAAAAGTGATGAAAACCCAAATTGAGTGAACTAAAAAAGTCACTTGGAGAAGAGTAAAAAAAAAAAAAAGGAAATCTAAAATAAAATTAACAGATTGTAACGATCTGTCTTAGAGATTCAGTAGTGGAGTAGTAGAGGCTAAGTCAAAAAACACAGTCAAAGTAATAAGATGGCTAACACAGAAAATATTCAAAGTAGATGTACCTTTCTGAAAAGATGGTGCAAAATGTGCTGCTGCTGTACAGGACTATTGATGCTACTATGGAGTGTGCTTGCTTTATTAGTTACTTTTAGAGTTACAGTAGATACTCTGGGAATACATACCGAGAATATGACTAACATAGAGAAGAGTTCACAGAAAGTAGTACCAACTAGAATTAGCAATATATACATACACAAGGATAGGTCAATTAATGATTTTTCTAGCAATCTTTTTTCAAAATTGTTGTATGAATACGTAAAGACAATGGAGGTAAGGGATTGCTACGTCTGTATGCAGTTACCTGCATCCGTTTCAGAGGGAGTTACTTATCATCATCTTCCAGCTACGTATGGAATTTCATGTAGTGTGTTGATTAGTATTTTCTATCTATTAGGGAAAATAGATTATGATATGTCTAATAAGGATAACATTTTTGGGCAATTGCCTATGAATAAAAAACTGAATCCTGCTAAAGAAGCTAACATTTTTGGTGAGATTTTTATTGAAACAGAAGAATTAACATTAGATTACATTTTTAGAAACAATTTAACTTGTAGTTTGAAAGAAGAAGAAAAAGCTTTCCTAGACATGGTAGAGAAAAGGAGAATGAACATGCATAAAAAGGCAGGAGGATATAAAATGAGTGAGACAATGTGGGACATTGAGATGGGAAAGGAGTTGAAGAATGGGGCCAGTCCAACTTTGGCTTTAGATGCATCACAGAAGGGTAAACTATGCATTACCAGAGGGAAATCCCAATATGATAATTATTTTGTTGGGACTAGTGAGTGCCATGATACATACTTTATTGCAATGGGATGGGGATTCAAAGGAGGAGAAGATCCAGTTTTCCCGGGAGTGTATTATATTTGTGGGAATAAGGCTTATTACAGGTTGCCTGACCATTGGTATGGCACATGTTATGTTGGCCTGGTCTTTCCAAAGATTTTCCATATGGATAGAATAGAAGATGCAGAACAAATTAATTTACTAACACGCTTTAAAAGAGAAACGTGGACAGAAATTGTAGGAGACATTTTTGGAGCTTTGATACCAGCAGTGGGAATTTCGTTAAATGCATATGGAATTCGGAAGCTGTCAACAGTGGTGGATCGCTTATCCACAAGCACCGCTGGAGGGTTTCTATTGGTAAATACAGAGATGGCGCCATGTCTATGCAGAATCGACTTGCCCTTGATATTCCATTGGCCAAAGAGGGTGGAGTCTGTGGAATGCTGAAAGTCTATGCAGAATCGACTTGCCCTTGATATTCCATTGGCCAAAGAGGGTGGAGTCTGTGGAATGCTGAAAGTTCAACATTGTTGCACTTACATTCCTGATGAAAGCAAAGATCTAAAAGTCTATATCAAAAATATTACTGATTTGCATGAATAATTAGTACCACTGGAAGCTGAAAGTATCTGGACTAAAATGGCTAATAAGATGATTGCTGTTAAGAATTTTATTGCTAAGATAGGTAGTACCATTTTTGGTAAGATATTATTTCCTTTGACATGTGTGATTGTTGCTTTATTGATTCTTAGATTAGGGTGTTTATGCTGTAGATATAGGAGGAATAAAAAGAAAATAATAAAAGAAAATGTTGAAAAGAGACAAAAGAGGTCAAAAAGAGACCCACAAGAAATAGAATTGGAAGAATTTAGAGAGAGCATGTACTTAGAAACTAAAAGAGATGATGAAAGAGAAACCGGTGTTTAATGTGAAAACAAAAAGACATTTGAATTTTTCCTAAAGGGGAAACTAAATTTTTGGGTTGGATTTTTGTGGTGATGATATATCACCAAAGGGGGGATTGCTGGAGCAGGGTTTTCTATTTAAACCCAAACATCAGCTTATATTTTTGTATGTCATAATTAAAAATACTAATAATTAATTATTAGATACTAAGTTTTGTTAAGTTTTTTAATTAATCAACCTTACTAATGAAAGAACTACACGTGGGAATGCAATTGCATGGCTAAATTAATAAGTGAACTAAGTTGGTGAGCAAATTAATTAAATAAGTGTGACTAATGTGCTATTTGTTATGTGTTTGCGCTTTAAAATAATATGCTTTAATGCTTCTTTATGTCGCAAAAGGCTAGATAAATACATACACATAAGGGTATTAGTGGGAATTAACACTGTATAATAAATACAATGTAGTAACGTTGTCTTATGTTTCTTTTTAATTAAGTTATCCATTTTGGCCTACTAAGAAAATGGCCGACATCTACAGCCTGCATTTGAGTAGATGAAATATGAAGAGAGGCCTCGCTAATGGTGACCTCGGCCTCTGTCTGAGCTAAAAGTTATGAAAAGACGACAACTCTGGGATGGTCGCCAAGTTATCCTTGGTAGAGAACATTTGTCACAAATGAACATTTTTGATAAACTTGCGGTGGCTTCACTGCGAGTGATACAATTCCGGAGAAGAGCATCTATGGATGTTGCAAAACTAGTTTTGGACTTCCTATTTCCTTGTTTTTATTTTTGAGATATCCGAGAGTGGAGATTTTTCTAATGTTGCAAGCTAACATCCTTTCCTGCTCGCTCTGCTCAACGGACGTTTTAGAGCTTGTTTGTAACTTTTAATATGTACGTTTTAGTATAAATATGACTAGACTAGAGAGGGTCTAAGGCCACTTCTTCCTGAACTTATGCTCAAGAGGATCGATGCTGACTGAAAGGACGGCGACTTGAGAGACTTTGATTTTTTATTGAGAGACCTGTCCTAACTTAGAAAACGACATTTAGCCAGAATAGGTAAATATGAGAATAACAATTAACAATTTTGCAATTGAATGGCTTTCCTTATGAACTAATTTAGATAAAAATGATTTCTGTTTGAATTACAGTGTCGGGTGGTTATTTCTTTGACATATTACTGAGATCTCAAAGTGTTTAAAACTGTTTAAATCATGACTCGAGACAATTCAATTTGGTTGCATTGACCTCAAATTAGATGCAGATTGATCAAGGAGTTCTCTCTTATATTCAGTGTGAATAGAGTAATAGAATGAATATTGGTGTAATGGGCCCCACCAGCGTATGATGAGTGTATGTGCGTATGACTGTGAAATTACTCTGTCCGTGGAAGTAGGGAGAATTTATAAGCTCTGATCTGCAGCAGTTTCCTGGTAGCAGAGGATGGTTTCGATTCATCGACAGCTGGGTTATGGACCCAGCACGCTTCCGCTACGCCACTCTGCTATCCTGGTAGCAGTATGATGGTTTTGATTATTGTCTTGATCTGATAAATTGCTTGTACATAGGCTTTTGGATTTATTGATTTATTGATTGATGTTGATATATGTACTAACACTAAATGTTGAAGTCATCGTATTGAGTTCTATGTAGTGTGTACGGCTTCTGGGACGTAGGGAGTCGGTGACAGTTCCGTAGTAGGGCAGAGGGAAGTGAGTGCTGCTCTCGGGAAAAACTGGATTGTTGGCCCTGTACGAATGCAGGGAAAAGCGTGTGACAATTGAAGTTGCGCGTCGCATTGTCTGGGTTCGATTCAGTGACATCGTCGTGTGTTACTATTAGAAACATATTTTCTGAATAAGAGAAGTGTGTATGGTAGCGAAGGTTATCTGTGAAACTCTGGTCTTAAGTCCCAGGGATCCGTAAGGTTTGCCGTTAAAGCTTACCGCTGGAGAAGTAATAGGTATTCTCTGAGTTTGTTTGAAGGGCAGAGCAGAGGTAAGCGCTGCTTTGTTAACGTGTGTTATAATTCTGTAGCAGGATAGATTGTTCGCTGTTCTCGGGAAAGGCAGGATTCTGTGTAAATGTGCTATATTTTCTGGTGTGAAAGTGCGTGAATGTATGAGCATTTAGTTGATTGTGAAACTCTTAGGAACATTCCGGGAGGAAACAGTTAATGGATGCATGTTAGAAGGGCAGAGTAGAGGGATGTGCTACTGTGTCAACGAAAGTAATAATTCTGTGGTAGAGCAGAGGTAAGCGCTGTTCTAGAGAGAAGCGGGATTCTCGTGGGAAAGGTCTTTTACTATTCTGTGGTTAGCGGAGCAGACAATGGAGATGTTTATATGTTGTAACTAATAGATTTGTAGAATCTGAAACAAAGTCTACTGAGAAGGTTTTGTAAAGGAGGGGTAGACGAGTGACAGGAGACAGGAGTAGAAGCGACTGCAGCGACTATTGATGTCAGAAAAGACCGCGCTGTGATTGGACAGTGGGTTAGAGCAGTGCTTTCACTGTGATTGGTGCGTTGGTGTGAGCCGCGCAGGGATTGGAAGAAGTACAGGGTGACGTAGACGCTCCAGGATTGGTGCGTTAGTGTGAGTCGCACTGTTGTTGGGCATAAGACCGTACAGTTGTAGAAGGACTAGAGGGTTGTGGTAAACGCAAAAATGTATTACCAAACAGAGGAAAAGAAAAAGAAATCCTTGTTCAGTAAAATTAAAAAATGGTTTGACAAAGATAAGGATATAATAACTAGAGAGGGTGAGTTACTACCTCCGACAAGAACTCCTGCATCCTTCATGGTTGCGAAATATGGGTATCATACCTGTATATGGTTAGACAATTGGGCTAGATATACTAGAGAGGATGGTGTTCTAGCATTCCCGGAACATGGTTCATTTAATCTGGCCGTGTTAAGAAATTTACGGGAGAGGATGATGTGTCTAGAGCCTAGACCAAGGCCGACACAGTTCGAGGCATTGGTAGAATGGGAAGATGAGGTGCATGAGCGAGAAAAGCAGAGGAGTGGAGGCAATTATAGGTATATGTTCGGAAGGAAATATGATCGTGAAACTCATCATGATCGAATGAGGAGATGGCGAGATGCTAGTATGTCAGAGGGACTATATCCGATGAGAACTGTTGAGGAAGCAGAAGGGAGGAAAGGTACGGAAAAGGTACATGATGCAGAATTGAGAAGGTATGGGGCTAATGACTATGAGGATGAAGTCTTAGATGACATGATCTACAAGAGACCACCTCCATATAGACCAGAACCAGAAGTGAGAACACCAGTTGCTACCCCAATGAGAGATACTTTGCAAATCATTAAAACAGAAGTTGTGACACCTGATCTGAAAAGTGGTAGCTCTTTCGCGGAAAGGGAAAGAGAGAGAGAGCGAGAGAGAGGAAGAGAGAATGAAATTGAGGATGAGAAAACAAGAGAGTTAGCAAGAACAACATCTGAGTTGACAGAGAAGATCAGAGAATTAACCAAGAATCTAGAAGCTGTTACAGTACCTGTAACTATAGGTCCGGTTATGCCTATTTTTGATAAGCAGAGAATGGGTGAAAGTGGTTTAACAGTTCCATATGTAGGCAATGGACTAGTTGGTTCTCCAGGAGAGTCAGGAATGAGGACGGAAGAGAATCATTTGAGACAGTTGAGACATGACACGTGTGGTGGAGAGTTAAATGTACAGCCTAATTCAGGATTGAATACTGGTTGTGCGGAAAGAAATGTTGTGATGGGAGGATCAATTTTGGAACCACAGAGGATGGCAGAACAAGTGAGTGCAGGGAAGAAATCTACAGAAATAACGGCTGAGGATTTGAATGATTGGATGAGAGTTCTCCAAAGGAGGGACAAAGATTCTCAGGCAATTGATGTAGCCAGGTTGCGTATAGAACTGGAGGAGCTTATAGCAGGGACAATTCCTACAGAGACGTTAAAAGATCATCATGATGGAGAGTTGTTATTTATGTGCAAGAGCATCACATGGAGGGCTAGGAATACACATGACAGGTTAAAAGGAATAGCGAGTGAAATGGGAATTGACATGGACAACGTGAAAGCTTTGCAGAAGCCTTACCGAGTGGATTTTTCGGACAAGGACATTGAGAATCTAAATGATGTTGGCCGAACAGGGCAGATTAAGGAAATGATTGGATTATTGCGAAAATGGGGTGATGTGGAAAGGTGGAAGGATAGATGGTACAAGAAGAGAGAAGATACAGTGGACAGGACTTACTCAGCATTTCCCATGAGAGAAAAGGAAAAAACAGTGGATGCTTATCCTATGCGAGAGATTCCTGGAGGAGGATATGTACATGTCCCATGGACTAGGCAGGATATTTTGTCATTTACAAATGATTTCCCTCGACTGAGAGAGAAGCCTGTCGAGTGGTATAGGCAGGTAGATAGGTTTGTGAAATTGTCAAAAGTGCTGTGGATTGACCTGAATAGTCTGTTTGATATAATTGTTCCAGCAGACTTGTGGGCAGAATGTAAAATAGTTGTAGATTGGCCTGCTAAAGAATACCCGAGAGATCAAAGAACAGGAGCTCCAGACCCGGAGGTAATGAAAAAGTATGAGCAGGTTATAGTGTTCCTGAAGAATAAGGTACCCCCAAAAGAGACAGATTGGGTTAAGATAGATCGGACACATCAGGAAGCAAAAGAATCAGTTCATGCTTTTTATGAAAGGTTGATACTGGCTTTTAAACAGTTCAGTGGAGATGAACATCTGGGTGATAAGAATTTGAGTCATTTTGTATATAGATTTGTATATGGCTTGAGACCTGAAATCAGTGAAATGATACGTGAGCACACAGTTGATTGGCAGAGTAAGAAGATTGATGAGATCTTGAGACATGCAAAGTATTTCAGTGATGAAATTGAGGCAAAACAAAGAAAGCTGAAGGAAAAAGCGATGTGGGCACAGGTGAAGGTTGCAGAAAGACAAGAAGCACAGCTGGTTGAACAAGCAAATAATCCAGGAAATAGGCCCAGATATGGTACAGGAAAAGGAAAGGGGAACATCGAAGAGGCGAAGAAGAAATTTCCGTGCCACAACTGCGGAAAATTAGGGCACTGGAGAACCGAGTGTACGAATCCACCATTAGTAAATAATGACAATCAATCATTGAATCAACAGGTGCAGAACGAGGGGTGTAATCATCAGCAGCAACAGCAGAAGGTTATCAAGCAGCAGAATCAGGAGCCAAAACCGCCCTTGCCGCAGAATAGAGGATCACAGAAATACAATCAAGACTCAGGATTCTACAATGAGGAAAAGGTAAACAAACCGAGACATACAAATCCAGTACAACAATACTGGCTAAAGAATGAGGGGAGTGAGTCTGAAGGGGACTATTGACGGTGCCGAAGAGAGGAGGAAGAGTGCATACTTGGAGCAACTCTAGAAATAGACCAGGCAGGACCATTTGTAGATGGGAAAATAAATGGGGAAAGTGTTACTTTTTTAGTAGACACAGGAGCGACAAGATCAACTGTCAGGTCAGAATATATAAGAAATCTTCCTCTCTCGGACGAAGCAATCCAAGTGGTTGGTGTGTCTAATACACAGATTAAGACTTGTCTTACCGAACCAGTAAGGGTAAGGATAGGGACATTTTCAGATATGCACAGATTTGTAGTGTGTGACACTAGTCCGGTGAACTTGTTAGGTAGGGATTTATTGTGTAAAATGAATTGCACAATTTTTTGTACTCCGGATGGAATAGCTTTTGAGACACCGGATGAGGATGTCTTATACAGAGTAACTCTAGATAATAGAGAAAATGAGATTGTTGGAACATATGCTGTATTTAATCCAGATGACTTGCCTCAAGAGTTGAGACATACAGTAAAAGTAGCAGTTTGGGATTTTACTGGAGAAGATGTGGGATTAATGAATAATGTAGATCCAGTAAAGATTACAGTGAAAGAGGGATTCTCTTATCCTAATATCCCACAATATAGACTGACACCAGAGATAATTGAAGGAATAACACCTATAATTGACAAGATGATTCAGCAAGGTGTTTTGAGAGAGTTACTGAGTAGCCCATGTAATTCACCAATAATGGGACTGAAGAAACCTAATGGGAAGTTCAGAATAGTGCAAGATTTGAGAAAAGTTAACAAAATTGTGGTATCATGCTGTCCCATTGTGCCAAATCCATCAGTGATTTTGTATCAGATTCCACATGATGCTGAATGGTACACAGTAATTGATTTGTGCCATGCTTTCTTTTCAATCCCATTGCATCATGACAGCCAGCCGATTTTTGCATTTCGGTTTGGACAGCGTATTTTGGCATGGTGCCGAATCCCACAGGGGTATACAGAGAGCCCTTCAATATTCAATCAGTTGTTGAAGAAATCATTGGAAAGTCTGATCATGCCTGAAAGCTCAGTACTAGTACAATATATCGATGACCTACTTGTGGCATCAAAGACACGTGAAGCATGTGAAGTAGATACCATAGCTTTACTGAATCATCTGGCTGATGGACGATTAAAGGTATCTCCAGCCAAATTGCAATTTTGCAAGAAAGAGGTACATTATCTTGGACACAATATTGAAAAAGGTCTAAGGAAAGTGACCATTGACAGGATCAAAATTATCAGAGGAATGAGAGCCCCAATGACCCAGAGAGAAGTGAGAATGTTTCTGGGAATGGTGGGTTATTGTCGTCAGTGGATAAGTAATTTTTCCCTGATAGCAACGCCACTGATTAAATTGACCAAAAGTGAAATAAAAGACCCATTGGAATTGAATGCAGAACAAATGGCAGCATTTGAAGAATTAAAGAGCAGATTGTGTGAAGCTCCTGCTCTGGGAATGCCAGACTATGAGAAGGAGTTTGAACTGTACTGTAGTGAGAGGAATGGATGTGCACTTTCAGTGTTAATCCAGAAACATGGACGACTGAGAAGGCCAATTGCGTACTTCTCATCAACACTTGACCCAGTAGCTGTGGGTTTACCAGGTTGCCTGAAAGCAGTAGCTGCTACATGCAGAAGCTTGGAACAGAGTGAAGGTATAATAATGGGATATCCTGTACGGGTGTTCGTACCTCATGATGTGGCAATTCTTTTGACAAGAAGCAGAACTCAATACATGTCACATAGTCGGCTGACTAAATATGAGAAAATCATTCTGGGAGCATCAAATGTGACTCTTGAGAGATGTGTGAATGTGAATCCAGCGACACTTTTGCCAGATGCTGAAAATGTGAGTGTGAGAGATGATGTTGATCATGATTGTTTGGATGTGCTTGATTACTGTACAAAACCAAGACTAGACATAAGAGATCTGCCACTGCCTGAGAGTGATCATGTGTTGTTTGTGGATGGATCATGTCTGAGAACAGAAGAGGGTGTGCTGAGTGCAGCATATGCGGTGTGTAAAGTTTCAGAAGTTATGGAAGCTTCACCTTTGAAAGGAGTTAAATCTGCTCAAGTAGCGGAATTGGTGGCACTGACAAAAGCTTGCAAGATTGGAAGAAATGTGAGAGTGACTGTAATGACTGATAGTCAGTACGGATTCGGAGTTGTCCATGACTTTGGCCAACTTTGGCTACAGAGAGGTTTCCTGACCTCAAGTGGAACTCCTATAAAGAATGCTGAAGTGATTGGGAAATTACTTGAGGCGATACAGCTGCCTAAAGAGTTAGCAGTTGTAAAATGTGCTGCTCATGGACAGGGTGATGATTTTGTTACTCTTGGTAATCGGTTCGCAAATGACATAGCACAGTATTGTGCAAAGAACAATCATTCCATTAACAGGGGAAAGGAAAAGGAAATGTCTTTTTGTTCTGTGATGTTTACTAATGTACTGGAAACATGGGATGAGGTGAGGCAGTTGCAGGATGAAGCAGGAGATGAGGAAATGAGAGATTGGATCAAAGCAGGTTGTGCACCACGAGAAAAAGATCATGTGTGGATCTATAGGGATGGAAGACCAGTCATGCCAAATTCTATGTTGTCAACAATGGCAAGAATGTATCATGGCCAGGGTCACCTGGGGAGGGATGCTATGATTAGGTCTTTTAAACAGACCTGGTACAATGCAAAGTTCAGGCTGATTGCAGAGAGCATCTGTCAAAGATGTTTGATTTGTCAGCAATTCAATACTGGAAAGAAAACAGTGGTGAGCCTAGGAACAATAGGCAGAGAAGGAGGTCCTTTTACCAGAATGCAAATAGATTTCATTGAAATGCCCCAAGTCAATAGATTGAGGTATGTTCTAGTGGTAGTCTGTTTGTTCTCGAGGTGGGTGGAAGCATATCCGACTAGGAGAAATGATGGAATAACAGTGGCCAAGTTGCTGTTAAGAGAGTTGATTCCTAGGTACGGGTTCCCAGTGACAATTGAGTCAGACAGAGGAGGACACTTCTACAATGAACTCATGAGTTTAATTTGTGAAGCATTGAGTATACAGCAGAAGCTACATTGTGCATACAGGCCAGAGGCTTCTGGCGTTGTTGAGCAAATGAATGGCACAATCAAAAACAGAATTGGCAAGATGTGCTTAGCCACTGGAATGAAATGGCCTGATGTCTTGCCTCTTGTGCTGATGACTATTAGATCTACTCCAGACAGAACTACGGGGTTGAGGCCACATGAAATATTAATGGGACGAGCAATGAGACATGCATTCGTGCCTGTTAACAAGCTGATGACTATTACTGATGACATGATTTTGGATTACTGTAAAGGCCTGGCTGACGCAGATCATTCTGTGTTTCACCAGGTTGGAGAAGACGCCACTACACTTGAAAAGAAGCAAGCCCATGATCTGAGCCCAGGGGACTGGGTGAGAATAAAAGTGCACAGGAGAAGAAATTGCTTGGTTCCAAGGTGGGGAAGGCCAAGACAAGTTATTCTGACTACGACGACAGCTGTGAAGTGTGCTGGAGTGAAGAACTGGATTCATGCAAGTCATACTCTGAGAGTTCCAAATCCAAAGGATGGGACTGGGAAAGAGTACTTTGAAGAGTCAGATTCCAGTGATGATGCAGACACTGAAACAGTGAGAAGAAAAAAGAATCCTGAAAGGGGGGAAAGAGAGTCAGAAAGAGAGTCAGGTGATTCTTTTTTCTTACCGGGAGAAGTTTCAAGAGTTACAAGAGGAACATTGCGAACCTCAGAAGAGAGCTCAGATTCTAGAAAAGTGCCTGAAGTTCTAACAAGCATTGGAGAAAATAAAGAGAAAGAAAGAAAAGAAAAGAGCAGTTCCACAGGGACTACACCTGAGTCAAATGAAGAGATTGAGAATCCATCTGAGATAACTTCTGAAGAAGTAGGGTCAGAAGAAGAAAGAGAGGGACAGATTGCGGAAGACCCCCGAGGAGGTGTAGAGAACATTCCTGATAAGCTAGGTGAAGGGACAAGTAGACAGCAAGAAGATTGCGTGTCGGAGACCCGAGGAGGGACAGTAGCAGGGAAATCTCAATCGGTGGAGAAGAAGACTGTGGAAAAAGAGAGAATTGTTGAAGAACAAGAGGCAAATGAGACAGAATCGGATGAAAGTGAGAATGAGATACCAGAAGGTCGAGTTCTGAGAAAGAGAACTTGGATTGGAGAAAGAAACAATAGGGAAGTAAAACAGAAAAGAAGTGTGAAAAGAGATCTTTGGCCTAACAAGATAAAGAGGCTGAGATATCGACTGACACGAGTGAATTCATCGAAAGCTGAGCAGGTGAACGAGGTGTCAAGTCAAAATCAAGCGAAAGAAGAAGAATCAAAAGAACCAAAGGAACCAGAAGTGATCAAAAGAATTAGAAAGCCTAACCAGAAGTACAGGTCACCGGAATGGACGTATGTGGCATTGCCTGAAGAAGAAGAAGAGGCAGAGAGTCAAGGAAATCCAGAGGAGACCTTACTGAGAGTGGTTGAGGAGAAGGAAACTGTTGGAATCCTGAAGGTTATCTTGTCTGACATTGGAGAAGAGACAGATGTTCAGGATCTGATACAATTTGATGTTGATGAAGAAGAAGTAAAAAGTGATGAAAACCCAAATTGAGTGAACTAAAAAAGTCACTTGGAGAAGAGTAAAAAAAAAAAAAAGGAAATCTAAAATAAAATTAACAGATTGTAACGATCTGTCTTAGAGATTCAGTAGTGGAGTAGTAGAGGCTAAGTCAAAAAACACAGTCAAAGTAATAAGATGGCTAACACAGAAAATATTCAAAGTAGATGTACCTTTCTGAAAAGATGGTGCAAAATGTGCTGCTGCTGTACAGGACTATTGATGCTACTATGGAGTGTGCTTGCTTTATTAGTTACTTTTAGAGTTACAGTAGATACTCTGGGAATACATACCGAGAATATGACTAACATAGAGAAGAGTTCACAGAAAGTAGTACCAACTAGAATTAGCAATATATACATACACAAGGATAGGTCAATTAATGATTTTTCTAGCAATCTTTTTTCAAAATTGTTGTATGAATACGTAAAGACAATGGAGGTAAGGGATTGCTACGTCTGTATGCAGTTACCTGCATCCGTTTCAGAGGGAGTTACTTATCATCATCTTCCAGCTACGTATGGAATTTCATGTAGTGTGTTGATTAGTATTTTCTATCTATTAGGGAAAATAGATTATGATATGTCTAATAAGGATAACATTTTTGGGCAATTGCCTATGAATAAAAAACTGAATCCTGCTAAAGAAGCTAACATTTTTGGTGAGATTTTTATTGAAACAGAAGAATTAACATTAGATTACATTTTTAGAAACAATTTAACTTGTAGTTTGAAAGAAGAAGAAAAAGCTTTCCTAGACATGGTAGAGAAAAGGAGAATGAACATGCATAAAAAGGCAGGAGGATATAAAATGAGTGAGACAATGTGGGACATTGAGATGGGAAAGGAGTTGAAGAATGGGGCCAGTCCAACTTTGGCTTTAGATGCATCACAGAAGGGTAAACTATGCATTACCAGAGGGAAATCCCAATATGATAATTATTTTGTTGGGACTAGTGAGTGCCATGATACATACTTTATTGCAATGGGATGGGGATTCAAAGGAGGAGAAGATCCAGTTTTCCCGGGAGTGTATTATATTTGTGGGAATAAGGCTTATTACAGGTTGCCTGACCATTGGTATGGCACATGTTATGTTGGCCTGGTCTTTCCAAAGATTTTCCATATGGATAGAATAGAAGATGCAGAACAAATTAATTTACTAACACGCTTTAAAAGAGAAACGTGGACAGAAATTGTAGGAGACATTTTTGGAGCTTTGATACCAGCAGTGGGAATTTCGTTAAATGCATATGGAATTCGGAAGCTGTCAACAGTGGTGGATCGCTTATCCACAAGCACCGCTGGAGGGTTTCTATTGGTAAATACAGAGATGGCGCCATGTCTATGCAGAATCGACTTGCCCTTGATATTCCATTGGCCAAAGAGGGTGGAGTCTGTGGAATGCTGAAAGTCTATGCAGAATCGACTTGCCCTTGATATTCCATTGGCCAAAGAGGGTGGAGTCTGTGGAATGCTGAAAGTTCAACATTGTTGCACTTACATTCCTGATGAAAGCAAAGATCTAAAAGTCTATATCAAAAATATTACTGATTTGCATGAATAATTAGTACCACTGGAAGCTGAAAGTATCTGGACTAAAATGGCTAATAAGATGATTGCTGTTAAGAATTTTATTGCTAAGATAGGTAGTACCATTTTTGGTAAGATATTATTTCCTTTGACATGTGTGATTGTTGCTTTATTGATTCTTAGATTAGGGTGTTTATGCTGTAGATATAGGAGGAATAAAAAGAAAATAATAAAAGAAAATGTTGAAAAGAGACAAAAGAGGTCAAAAAGAGACCCACAAGAAATAGAATTGGAAGAATTTAGAGAGAGCATGTACTTAGAAACTAAAAGAGATGATGAAAGAGAAACCGGTGTTTAATGTGAAAACAAAAAGACATTTGAATTTTTCCTAAAGGGGAAACTAAATTTTTGGGTTGGATTTTTGTGGTGATGATATATCACCAAAGGGGGGATTGCTGGAGCAGGGTTTTCTATTTAAACCCAAACATCAGCTTATATTTTTGTATGTCATAATTAAAAATACTAATAATTAATTATTAGATACTAAGTTTTGTTAAGTTTTTTAATTAATCAACCTTACTAATGAAAGAACTACACGTGGGAATGCAATTGCATGGCTAAATTAATAAGTGAACTAAGTTGGTGAGCAAATTAATTAAATAAGTGTGACTAATGTGCTATTTGTTATGTGTTTGCGCTTTAAAATAATATGCTTTAATGCTTCTTTATGTCGCAAAAGGCTAGATAAATACATACACATAAGGGTATTAGTGGGAATTAACACTGTATAATAAATACAATGTAGTAACGTTGTCTTATGTTTCTTTTTAATTAAGTTATCCATTTTGGCCTACTAAGAAAATGGCCGACATCTACAGCCTGCATTTGAGTAGATGAAATATGAAGAGAGGCCTCGCTAATGGTGACCTCGGCCTCTGTCTGAGCTAAAAGTTATGAAAAGACGACAACTCTGGGATGGTCGCCAAGTTATCCTTGGTAGAGAACATTTGTCACAAATGAACATTTTTGATAAACTTGCGGTGGCTTCACTGCGAGTGATACAATTCCGGAGAAGAGCATCTATGGATGTTGCAAAACTAGTTTTGGACTTCCTATTTCCTTGTTTTTATTTTTGAGATATCCGAGAGTGGAGATTTTTCTAATGTTGCAAGCTAACATCCTTTCCTGCTCGCTCTGCTCAACGGACGTTTTAGAGCTTGTTTGTAACTTTTAATATGTACGTTTTAGTATAAATATGACTAGACTAGAGAGGGTCTAAGGCCACTTCTTCCTGAACTTATGCTCAAGAGGATCGATGCTGACTGAAAGGACGGCGACTTGAGAGACTTTGATTTTTTATTGAGAGACCTGTCCTAACTTAGAAAACGACATTTAGCCAGAATAGGTAAATATGAGAATAACAATTAACAATTTTGCAATTGAATGGCTTTCCTTATGAACTAATTTAGATAAAAATGATTTCTGTTTGAATTACAGTGTTGGGTGGTTATTTCTTTGACATATTACTGAGATCTCAAAGTGTTTAAAACTGTTTAAATCATGACTCGAGACAATTCAATTTGGTTGCATTGACCTCAAATTAGATGCAGATTGATCAAGGAGTTCTGTCTTATATTCAGTGTGAATAGAGTAATAGAATGAATATTGGTGTAATGGGCCCCACCAGCGTATGATGAGTGTATGTGCGTATGACTGTGAAATTACTCTGTCTGTGGAAGTAGGGAGAATTTATAAGCTCTGATCTGCAGCAGTTTCCTGGTAGCAGAGGATGGTTTCGATTCATCGACAGCTGGGTTATGGACCCAGCACGCTTCCGCTACGCCACTCTGCTATCCTGGTAGCAGTATGATGGTTTTGATTATTGTCTTGATCTGATAAATTGCTTGTACATAGGCTTTTGGATTTATTGATTTATTGATTGATGTTGATATATGTACTAACACTAAATGTTGAAGTCATCGTATTGAGTTCTATGTAGTGTGTACGGCTTCTGGGACGTAGGGAGTCGGTGACAGTTCCGTAGTAGGGCAGAGGGAAGTGAGTGCTGCTCTCGGGAAAAACGGGATTGTTGGCCCTGTACGAATGCAGGGAAAAGCGTGTGACAATTGAAGTTGCGCGTCGCATTGTCTGGGTTCGATTCAGTGACATCGTCGTGTGTTACTATTAGAAACATATTTTCTGTATAAGAGAAGTGTGTATGGTAGCGAAGGTTATCTGTGAAACTCTGGTCTTAAGTCCCAGGGATCCGTAAGGTTTGCCGTTAAAGCTTACCGCTGGAGAAGTAATAGGTATTCTCTGAGCTTGTTTGAAGGGCAGAGCAGAGGTAAGCGCTGCTTTGTTAACGTGTGTTATAATTCTGTAGCAGGATAGATTGTTCGCTGTTCTCGGGAAAGGCAGGATTCTGTGTAAATGTGCTATATTTTCTGGTGTGAAAGTGCGTGAATGTATGAGCATTTAGTTGATTGTGAAACTCTTAGGAACATTCCGGGAGGAAACAGTTAATGGATGCATGTTAGAAGGGCAGAGTAGAGGGATGTGCTACTGTGTCAACGAAAGTAATAATTCTGTGGTAGAGCAGAGGTAAGCGCTGTTCTAGAGAGAAGCGGGATTCTCGTGGGAAAGGTCTTTTACTATTCTGTGGTTAGCGGAGCAGACAATGGAGATGTTTATATGTTGTAACTAATAGATTTGTAGAATCTGAAACAAAGTCTACTGAGAAGGTTTTGTAAAGGAGGGGTAGACGAGTGACAGGAGACAGGAGTAGAAGCGACTGCAGCGACTATTGATGTCAGAAAAGACTGCGCTTTGATTGGACAGTGGGTTAGAGCAGTGCTTTCACTGTGATTGGTGCGTTGGTGTGAGCCGCGCAGGGATTGGAAGAAGTACAGGGTGACGTAGACGCTCCAGGATTGGTGCGTTAGTGTGAGTCGCACTGTTGTTGGGCATAAGACCGTACAGTTGTAGAAGGACTAGAGGGTTGTGGTAAACGCAAAAATGTATTACCAAACAGAGGAAAAGAAAAAGAAATCCTTGTTCAGTAAAATTAAAAAATGGTTTGACAAAGATAAGGATATAATAACTAGAGAGGGTGAGTTACTACCTCCGACAAGAACTCCTGCATCCTTCATGGTTGCGAAATATGGGTATCATACCTGTATATGGTGAGACAATTGGGCTAGATATACTAGAGAGGATGGTGTTCTAGCATTCCCGGAACATGGTTCATTTAATCTGGCCGTGTTAAGAAATTTATGGGAGAGGATGATGTGTCTAGAGCCTAGACCAAGGCCGACACAGTTCGAGGCACTGGTAGAATGGGAAGATGAGGTGCATGAGCGAGAAAAGCAGAGGAGTGGAGGCAATTATAGGTATATGTTCGGAAGGAAATATGATCGTGAAACTCATCATGATCGAATGAGGAGATGGCGAGATGCTAGTATGTCAGAGGGACTATATCCGATGAGAACTGTTGAGGAAGCAGAAGGGAGGAAAGGTACGGAAAAGGTACATGATGCAGAATTGAGAAGGTATGGGGCTAATGACTATGAGGATGAAGTCTTAGATGACATGATCTACAAGAGACCACCTCCATATAGACCAGAACCAGAAGTGAGAACACCAGTTGCTACCCCAATGAGAGATACTTTGCAAATCATTAAAACAGAAGTTGTGACACCTGATCTGAAAAGTGGTAGCTCTTTCGCGGAAAGGGAAAGAGAGAGAGAGCGAGAGAGAGGAAGAGAGAATGAAATTGAGGATGAGAAAACAAGAGAGTTAGCAAGAACAACATCTGAGTTGACAGAGAAGATCAGAGAATTAACCAAGAATCTAGAAGCTGTTACAGTACCTGTAACTATAGGTCCGGTTATGCCTATTTTTGATAAGCAGAGAATGGGTGAAAGTGGTTTAACAGTTCCATATGTAGGCAATGGACTAGTTGGTTCTCCAGGAGAGTCAGGAATGAGGACGGAAGAGAATCATTTGAGACAGTTGAGACATGACACGTGTGGTGGAGAGTTAAATGTACAGCCTAATTCAGGATTGAATACTGGTTGTGCGGAAAGAAATGTTGTGATGGGAGGATCAATTTTGGAACCACAGAGGATGGCAGAACAAGTGAGTGCAGGGAAGAAATCTACAGAAATAACGGCTGAGGATTTGAATGATTGGATGAGAGTTCTCCAAAGGAGGGACAAAGATTCTCAGGCAATTGATGTAGCCAGGTTGCGTATAGAACTGGAGGAGCTTATAGCAGGGACAATTCCTACAGAGACGTTAAAAGATCATCATGATGGAGAGTTGTTATTTATGTGCAAGAGCATCACATGGAGGGCTAGGAATACACATGACAGGTTAAAAGGAATAGCGAGTGAAATGGGAATTGACATGGACAACGTGAAAGCTTTGCAGAAGCCTTACCGAGTGGATTTTTCGGACAAGGACATTGAGAATCTAAATGATGTTGGCCGAACAGGGCAGATTAGGGAAATGATTGGATTATTGCGAAAATGGGGTGATGTGGAAAGGTGGAAGGATAGATGGTACAAGAAAAGAGAAGATACAGTGGACAGGACTTACTCAGCATTTCCCATGAGAGAAAAGGAAAAAACAGTGGATGCTTATCCTATGCGAGAGATTCCTGGAGGAGGATATGTACATGTCCCATGGACTAGGCAGGATATTTTGTCATTTACAAATGATTTCCCTCGACTGAGAGAGAAGCCTGTCGAGTGGTATAGGCAGGTAGATAGGTTTGTGAAATTGTCAAAAGTGCTGTGGATTGACCTGAATAGTCTGTTTGATATAATTGTTCCAGCAGACTTGTGGGCAGAATGTAAAATAGTTGTAGATTGGCCTGCTAAAGAATACCCGAGAGATCAAAGAACAGGAGCTCCAGACCCGGAGGTAATGAAAAAGTATGAGCAGGTTATAGTGTTCCTGAAGAATAAGGTACCCCCAAAAGAGACAGATTGGGTTAAGATAGATCGGACACATCAGGAAGCAAAAGAATCAGTTCATGCTTTTTATGAAAGGTTGATACTGGCTTTTAAACAGTTCAGTGGAGATGAACATCTGGGTGATAAGAATTTGAGTCATTTTGTATATAGATTTGTATATGGCTTGAGACCTGAAATCAGTGAAATGATACGTGAGCACACAGTTGATTGGCAGAGTAAGAAGATTGATGAGATCTTGAGACATGCAAAGTATTTCAGTGATGAAATTGAGGCAAAACAAAGAAAGCTGAAGGAAAAAGCGATGTGGGCACAGGTGAAGGTTGCAGAAAGACAAGAAGCACAGCTGGTTGAACAAGCAAATAATCCAGGAAATAGGCCCAGATATGGTACAGGAAAAGGAAAGGGGAACATCGAAGAGGCGAAGAAGAAATTTCCGTGCCACAACTGCGGAAAATTAGGGCACTGGAGAACCGAGTGTACGAATCCACCATTAGTAAATAATGACAATCAATCATTGAATCAACAGGTGCAGAACGAGGGGTGTAATCATCAGCAGCAACAGCAGAAGGTTATCAAGCAGCAGAATCAGGAGCCAAAACCGCCCTTGCCGCAGAATAGAGGATCACAGAAATACAATCAAGACTCAGGATTCTACAATGAGGAACAGGTAAACAAACCGAGACATACAAATCCAGTACAACAATACTGGCTAAAGAATGAGGGGAGTGAGTCTGAAGGGGACTATTGACGGTGCCGAAGAGAGGAGGAAGAGTGCATACTTGGAGCAACTCTAGAAATAGACCAGGCAGGACCATTTGTAGATGGGAAAATAAATGGGGAAAGTGTTACTTTTTTAGTAGACACAGGAGCGACAAGATCAACTGTCAGGTCAGAATATATAAGAAATCTTCCTCTCTCGGACGAAGCAATCCAAGTGGTTGGTGTGTCTAATACACAGATTAAGACTCGTCTTACCGAACCAGTAAGGGTAAGGATAGGGACATTTTCAGATATGCACAGATTTGTAGTGTGTGACACTAGTCCGGTGAACTTGTTAGGTAGGGATTTATTGTGTAAAATGAATTGCACAATTTTTTGTACTCCGGATGGAATAGCTTTTGAGACACCGGATGAGGATGTCTTATACAGAGTAACTCTAGATAATAGAGAAAATGAGATTGTTGGAACATATGCTGTATTTAATCCAGATGACTTGCCTCAAGAGTTGAGACAAACAGTAAAAGTAGCAGTTTGGGATTTTACTGGAGAAGATGTGGGATTAATGAATAATGTAGATCCAGTAAAGATTACAGTGAAAGAGGGATTCTCTTATCCTAATATCCCACAATATAGACTGACACCAGAGATAATTGAAGGAATAACACCTATAATTGACAAGATGATTCAGCAAGGTGTTTTGAGAGAGTTACTGAGTAGCCCATGTAATTCACCAATAATGGGACTGAAGAAACCTAATGGGAAGTTCAGAATAGTGCAAGATTTGAGAAAAGTTAACAAAATTGTGGTATCATGCTGTCCCATTGTGCCAAATCCATCAGTGATTTTGTATCAGATTCCACATGATGCTGAATGGTACACAGTAATTGATTTGTGCCATGCTTTCTTTTCAATCCCATTGCATCATGACAGCCAGCCGATTTTTGCATTTCGGTTTGGACAGCGTATTTTGGCATGGTGCCGAATCCCACAGGGGTATACAGAGAGCCCTTCAATATTCAATCAGTTGTTGAAGAAATCATTGGAAAGTCTGATCATGCCTGAAAGCTCAGTACTAGTACAATATATCGATGACCTACTTGTGGCATCAAAGACACGTGAAGCATGTGAAGTAGATACCATAGCTATACTGAATCATCTGGCTGATGGACGATTAAAGGTATCTCCAGCCAAATTGCAATTTTGCAAGAAAGAGGTACATTATCTTGGACACAATATTGAAAAAGGTCTAAGGAAAGTGACCATTGACAGGATCAAAATTATCAGAGGAATGAGAGCCCCAATGACCCAGAGAGAAGTGAGAATGTTTCTGGGAATGGTGGGTTATTGTCGTCAGTGGATAAGTAATTTTTCCCTGATAGCAACGCCACTGATTAAATTGACCAAAAGTGAAATAAAAGACCCATTGGAATTGAATGCAGAACAAATGGCAGCATTTGAAGAATTAAAGAGCAGATTGTGTGAAGCTCCTGCTCTGGGAATGCCAGACTATGAGAAGGAGTTTGAACTGTACTGTAGTGAGAGGAATGGAAGTGCACTTTCAGTGTTAATCCAGAAACATGGACGACTGAGAAGGCCAATTGCGTACTTCTCATCAACACTTGACCCAGTAGCTGTGGGTTTACCAGGTTGCCTGAAAGCAGTAGCTGCTACATGCAGAAGCTTGGAACAGAGTGAAGGTATAATAATGGGATATCCTGTATGGGTGTTCGTACCTCATGATGTGGCAATTCTTTTGACAAGAAGCAGAACTCAATACATGTCACATAGTCGGCTGACTAAATATGAGAAAATCATTCTGGGAGCATCAAATGTGACTCTTGAGAGATGTGTGAATGTGAATCCAGCGACACTTTTGCCAGATGCTGAAAATGTGAGTGTGAGAGATGATGTTGATCATGATTGTTTAGATGTGCTTGATTACTGTACAAAACCAAGACTAGACATAAGAGATCTGCCACTGCCTGAGAGTGATCATGTGTTGTTTGTGGATGGATCATGTCTGAGAACAGAAGAGGGTGTGCTGAGTGCAGCATATGCGGTGTGTAAAGTTTCAGAAGTTATGGAAGCTTCACCTTTGAAAGGAGTTAAATCTGCTCAAGTAGCGGAATTGGTGGCACTGACAAAAGCTTGCAAGATTGGAAGAAATGTGAGAGTGACTGTAATGACTGATAGTCAGTACGGATTCGGAGTTGTCCATGACTTTGGCCAACTTTGGCTACAGAGAGGTTTCCTGACCTCAAGTGGAACTCCTATAAAGAATGCTGAAGTGATTGGGAAATTACTTGAGGCGATACAGCTGCCTAAAGAGTTAGCAGTTGTAAAATGTGCTGCTCATGGACAGGGTGATGATTTTGTTACTCTTGGTAATCGGTTCGCAAATGACATAGCACAGTATTGTGCAAAGAACAATCATTCCATTAACAGGGGAAAGGAAAAGGAAATGTCTTTTTGTTCTGTGATGTTTACTAATGTACTGGAAACATGGGATGAGGTGAGGCAGTTGCAGGATGAAGCAGGAGATGAGGAAATGAGAGATTGGATCAAAGCAGGTTGTGCACCACGAGAAAAAGATCATGTGTGGATCTATAGGGATGGAAGACCAGTCATGCCAAATTCTATGTTGTCAACAATGGCAAGAATGTATCATGGCCAGGGTCACCTGGGGAGGGATGCTATGATTAGGTCTTTTAAACAGACCTGGTACAATGCAAAGTTCAGGCTGATGATTGCAGAGAGCATCTGTCAAAGATGTTTGATTTGTCAGCAATTCAATACTGGAAAGAAAACAGTGGTGAGCCTAGGAACAATAGGCAGAGAAGGAGGTCCTTTTACCAGAATGCAAATAGATTTCATTGAAATGCCCCAAGTCAATAGATTGAGGTATGTTCTAGTGGTAGTCTGTTTGTTCTCGAGGTGGGTGGAAGCATATCCGACTAGGAGAAATGATGGAATAACAGTGGCCAAGTTGCTGTTAAGAGAGTTGATTCCTAGGTACGGGTTCCCAGTGACAATTGAGTCAGACAGAGGAGGACACTTCTACAATGAACTCATGAGTTTAATTTGTGAAGCATTGAGTATACAGCAGAAGCTACATTGTGCATACAGGCCAGAGGCTTCTGGCGTTGTTGAGCAAATGAATGGCACAATCAAAAACAGAATTGGCAAGATGTGCTTAGCCACTGGAATGAAATGGCCTGATGTCTTGCCTCTTGTGCTGATGACTATTAGATCTACTCCAGACAGAACTACGGGGTTGAGGCCACATGAAATATTAATGGGACGAGCAATGAGACATGCATTCGTGCCTGTTAACAAGCTGATGACTATTACTGATGACATGATTTTGGATTACTGTAAAGGCCTGGCTGACGCAGTTCATTCTGTGTTTCACCAGGTTGGAGAAGACGCCACTACACTTGAAAAGAAGCAAGCCCATGATTTGAGCCCAGGGGACTGGGTGAGAATAAAAGTGCACAGGAGAAGAAATTGCTTGGTTCCAAGGTGGGGAAGGCCAAGACAAGTTATTCTGACTACGACGACAGCTGTGAAGTGTGCTGGAGTGAAGAACTGGATTCATGCAAGTCATACTCTGAGAGTTCCAAATCCAAAGGATGGGACTGGGAAAGAGTACTTTGAAGAGTCAGATTCCAGTGATGATGCAGACACTGAAACAGTGAGAAGAAAAAAGAATCCTGAAAGGGGGGAAAAAGAGTCAGAAAGAGAGTCAGGTGATTCTTTTTTCTTACCGGGAGAAGTTTCAAGAGTTACAAGAGGAACATTGCGAACCTCAGAAGAGAGTGCCTGAAGTTCTAACAAGCATTAGAGAAAATAAAGAGAAAGAAAGAAAAGAAAAGAGCAGTTCCACAGGGACTACACCTGAGTCAAATGAAGAGATTGAGAATCCATCTGAGATAACTTCTGAAGAAGTAGGGTCAGAAGAAGAAAGAGAGGGACAGATTGCGGAAGACCCCCGAGGAGGTGTAGGGAACATTCCTGATAAGCTAGGTGAAGGGACAAGTAGATAGCAAGAAGATTGCGTGTCGGAGACCCGAGGAGGGACAGTAGCAGGGAAATCTCAATCGGTGGAGAAGAAGACTGTGGAAAAAGAGAGAATTGTAGAAGAACAAGAGGCAAATGAGACAGAATCGGATGAAAGTGAGAATGAGATACCAGAAGCTCGAGTTCTGAGAAAGAGAACTTGGATTGGAGAAAGAAACAATAGGGAAGTAAAACAGAAAAGAAGTGTGAAAGGAGATCTTCGGCCTAACAAGATAAAGAGGCTGAGATATCGACTGACACGAGTAAATTCATCGAAAGCTGAGCAGGTGAACGAGGTGTCAAGTCAAAATCAAGCGAAAGAAGAAGAATCAAAAGAACCAAAGGAACCAGAAGTGATCAAAAGAATTAGAAAGCCTAACCAGAAGTACAGGTCACCGGAATGGACGTATGTGGCATTGCCTGAAGAAGAAGAAGAGGCAGAGAGTCAAGGAAATCCAGAGGAGACCTTACTGAGAGTGGTTGAGGAGAAGGAAACTGTTGGAATCCTGAAGGTTATCTTGTCTGACATTGGAGAAGAGACAGATGTTCAGGATCTGATACAATTTGATGTTGATGAAGAAGAAGTAAAAAGTGATGAAAACCCAAATTGAGTGAACTAAAAAAGTCACTTGGAGAAGAGTAAAAAAAAAAAGGAAATCTAAAAGAAAATTAACAGATTGTAACAATCTGTCTTAGAGATTCAGTAGTGGAGTAGTAGAGGCTAAGTCAAAAAACACAGTCAAAGTAATAAGATGGCTAACACAGAAAATAATCAAAGTAGATGTACCTTTCTGAAAAGATGGTGCAAAATGTGCTGCTGCTGTACAGGACTATTGATGCTACTATGGAGTGTGCTTGCTTTATTAGTTACTTTTAGAGTTACAGTAGATACTCTGGGAATACATACCGAGAATATGACTAACATAGAGAAGAGTTCACAGAAAGTAGTACCAACTAGAATTAGCAATATATACATACACAAGGATAGGTCAATTAATGATTTTTCTAGCAATCTTTTTTCAAAATTGTTGTATGAATACGTAAAGACAATGGAGGTAAGGGATTGCTACGTCTGTATGCAGTTACTTGCATCCGTTTCAGAGGGAGTTACTTATCATCATCTTCCAGCTACGTATGGAATTTCATGTAGTGTGTTGATTAGTATTTTCTATCTATTAGGGAAAATAGATTATGATATGTCTAATAAGGATAACATTTTTGGGCAATTGCCTATGAATAAAAAACTGAATCCTGCTAAAGAAGCTAACATTTTTGGTGAGATTTTTATTGAAACAGAAGAATTAACATTAGATTACATTTTTAGAAACAATTTAACTTGTAGTTTGAAAGAAGAAGAAAAAGCTTTCCTAGACATGGTAGAGAAAAGGAGAATGAACATGCATGAAAAGGCAGGAGGATATAAAATGAGTGAGACAATGTGGGACATTGAGATGGGAAAGGAGTTGAAGAATGGGGCCAGTCCAACTTTGGCTTTAGATGCATCACAGAAGGGTAAACTATGCATTACCAGAGGGAAATCCCAATATGATAATTATTTTGTTGGGACTAGTGAGTGCCATGATACATACTTTATTGCAATGGGATGGGGATTCAAAGGAGGAGAAGATCCAGTTTTCCCGGGAGTGTATTATATTTGTGGGAATAAGGCTTATTACAGGTTGCCTGACCATTGGTATGGCACATGTTATGTTGGCCTGGTCTTTCCAAAGATTTTCCATATGGATAGAATAGAAGATGCAGAACAAATTAATTTACTAACAGGCTTTAAAAGAGAAACGTGGACAGAAATTGTAGGAGACATTTTTGGAGCTTTGATACCAGCAGTGGGAATTTCGTTAAATGCATATGGAATTCGGAAGCTGTCAACAGTGGTGGATCGCTTATCCACAAGCACCGCTGGAGGGTTTCTATTGGTAAATACAGAGATGGTTGCCTTACGCGCCATGTCTATGCAGAATCGACTTGCCCTTGATATTCCATTGGCCAAAGAGGGTGGAGTCTGTGGAATGCTGAAAGTTCAACATTGTTGCACTTACATTCCTGATGAAAGCAAAGATCTAAAAGTCTATATCAAAAATATTACTGATTTGCATGAAGAATTAGTACCACTGGAAGCTGAAAGTATCTGGACTAAAATGGCTAATAAGATGATTGCTGTTAAGAATTTTATTGCTAAGATAGGTAGTACCATTTTTGGTAAGATATTATTTCCTTTGACATGTGTGATTGTTGCTTTATTGATTCTTAGATTAGGGTGTTTATGCTGTAGATATAGGAGGAATAAAAAGAAAATAATAAAAGAAAATGTTGAAAAGAGACAAAAGAGGTCAAAAAGAGACCCACAAGAAATAGAATTGGAAGAATTTAGAGAGAGCATGTACTTAGAAACTAAAAGAGATGATGAAAGAGAAACCGGTGTTTAATGTGAAAACAAAAAGACATTTGAATTTTTCCTAAAGGGGAAACTAAATTTTTGGGTTGGATTTTTGTGGTGATGATATATCACCAAAGGGGGGATTGCTGGAGCAGGGTTTTCTATTTAAACCCAAACATCAGCTTATATTTTTGTATGTGATAATTAAAAATACTAATAATTAATTATTAGATACTAAGTTTTGTTAAGTTTTTTAATTAATCAACCTCACTAATGATAGAACTACACGTGGGAATGCAATTGCATGGCTAAATTAATAAGTGAACTAAGTTGGTGAGCAAAGTAATTAAATAAGTGTGACTAATGTGCTATTTGTTATGTGTTTGCGCTTTAAAATAATATGCTTTAATGCTTCTTTATGTCGCAAAAGGCTAGATAAATACATACACATAAGGGTATTAGTGGGAATTAACACTGTATAATCAATACAATGTAGTAACGTTGTCTTATGTTTCTTTTTAATTAAGTTTTCCATTTTGGCCTACTAAGAAAATGGCCGACATCTACAGCCTGCATTTGAGTAGATGAAATATGAAGAGAGGCCTCGCTAATGGTGACCTCGGCCTCTGTCTGAGCTAAAAGTTATGAAAAAACGACAACTCTGGGATGGTCGCCAAGTTATCCTTGGTAGAGAACATTTGTCACAAATGAACATTTTTGATAAACTTGCGGTGGCTTCACTGCGAGTGATACAATTCCGGAGAAGAGCATCTATGGATGTTGCAAAACTAGTTTTGGACTTCCTATTTCCTTGTTTTTATTTTTGAGATATCCGAGAGTGGAGATTTTTCTAATGTTGCAAGCTAACATCCTTTCCTGCTCGCTCTGCTCAACGGACGTTTTAGAGCTTGTTTGTAACTTTTAATATGTACGTTTTAGTATAAATATGACTAGACTAGAGAGGGTCTAAGGCCACTTCTTCCTGAACTTATGCTCAAGAGGATCGATGCTGACTGAAAGGACGGCGACTTGAGAGACTTTGATTTTTTATTGAGAGACCTGTCCTAACTTAGAAAACGACATTTAGCCAGAATAGGTAAATATGAGAATAACAATTAACAATTTTGCAATTGAATGGCTTTCCTTATGAACTAATTTAGATAAAAATGATTTCTGTTTGAATTACAGTGTCGGGTGGTTATTTCTTTGACATATTACTGAGATCTCAAAGTGTTTAAAACTGTTTAAATCATGACTCGAGACAATTCAATTTGGTTGCATTGACCTCAAATTTGATGCAGATTGATCAAGGAGTTCTCTCTTATATTCAGTGTGAATAGAGTAATAGAATGAATATTGGTGTAATGGGCCCCACCAGCGTATGATGAGTGTATGTGCGTATGACTGTGAAATTACTCTGTCCGTGGAAGTAGGGAGAATTTATAAGCTCTGATCTGCAGCAGTTTCCTGGTAGCAGAGGATGGTTTCGATTCATCGACAGCTGGGTTATGGACCCAGAACGCTTCCGCTACGCCACTCTGCTATCCTGGTAGCAGTATGATGGTTTTGATTATTGTCTTGATCTGATAAATTGCTTGTACATAGGCTTTTGGATTTATTGATTTATTGATTGATGTTGATATATGTACTAACACTAAATGTTGAAGTCATCGTATTGAGTTCTATGTAGTGTGTACGGCTTCTGGGACGTAGGGAGTCGGTGACAGTTCCGTAGTAGGGCAGAGGGAAGTGAGTGCTGCTCTCGGGAAAAACGGGATTTTTGGCCCTGTACGAATGCAGGGAAAAGCGTGTGACAATTGAAGTTGCGCGTCGCATTGTCTGGGTTCGATTCAGTGACATCGTCGTGTGTTACTATTAGAAACATATTTTCTGAATAAGAGAAGTGTGTATGGTAGCGAAGGTTATCTGTGAAACTCTGGTCTTAAGTCCCAGGGATCCGTAAGGTTTGCCGTTAAAGCTTACCGCTGGAGAAGTAATAGGTATTCTCTGAGCTTGTTTGAAGGGCAGAGCAGAGGTAAGCGCTGCTTTGTTAACGTGTGTTATAATTCTGTAGCAGGATAGATTGTTCGCTGTTCTCGGGAAAGGCAGGATTCTGTGTAAATGTGCTATATTTTCTGGTGTGAAAGTGCGTGAATGTATGAGCATTTAGTTGATTGTGAAACTCTTAGGAACATTCCGGGAGGAAACAGTTAATGGATGCATGTTAGAAGGGCAGAGTAGAGGGATGTGCTACTGTGTCAACGAAAGTAATAATTCTGTGGTAGAGCAGAGGTAAGCGCTGTTCTAGAGAGAAGCGGGATTCTCGTGGGAAAGGTCTTTTACTATTCTGTGGTTAGCGGAGCAGACAATGGAGATGTTTATATGTTTTAACTAATAGATTTGTAGAATCTGAAACAAAGTCTACTGAGAAGGTTTTGTAAAGGAGGGGTAGACGAGTGACAGGAGACAGGAGTAGAAGCGACTGCAGCGACTATTGACGTCAGAAAAGACCGCGCTGTGATTGGACAGTGGGTTAGAGCAGTGCTTTCACTGTGATTGGTGCGTTGGTGTGAGCCGCGCAGGGATTGGAAGAAGTACAGGGTGACGTAGACGCTCCAGGATTGGTGCGTTAGTGTGAGTCGCACTGTTGTTGGACATAAGACCGTACAGTTGTAGAAGGACTAGAGGGTTGTGGTAAACGCAAAAATGTATTACCAAACAGAGGAAAAGAAAAAGAAATCCTTGTTCAGTAAAATTAAAAAATGGTTTGACAAAGATAAGGATATAATAACTAGAGAGGGTGAGTTACTACCTCCGACAAGAACTCCTGCATCCTTCATGGTTGCGAAATATGGGTATCATACCTGTATATGGTTAGACAATTGGTCTAGATATACTAGAGAGGATGGTGTTCTAGCATTCCCGGAACATGGTTCATTTAATCTGGCCGTGTTAAGAAATTTACGGGAGAGGATGATGTGTCTAGAGCCTAGACCAAGGCCGACACAGTTCGAGGCATTGGTAGAATGGGAAGATGAGGTGCATGAGCGAGAAAAGCAGAGGAGTGGAGGCAATTATAGGTATATGTTTGGAAGGAAATATGATCGTGAAACTCATCATGATCGAATGAGGAGATGGCGAGATGCTAGTATGTCAGAGGGACTATATCCAATGAGAACTGTTGAGGAAGCAGAAGGGAGGAAAGGTACGGAAAAGGTACATGATGCAGAATTGAGAAGGTATGGGGCTAATGACTATGAGGATGAAGTCTTAGATGACATGATCTACAAGAGACCACCTCCATATAGACCAGAACCAGAAGTGAGAACACCAGTTGCTACCCCAATGAGAGATACTTTGCAAATCATTAAAACAGAAGTTGTGACACCTGATCTGAAAAGTGGTAGCTCTTTCGCGGAAAGGGAAAGAGAGAGAGAGCGAGAGAGAGGAAGAGAGAATGAAATTGAGGATGAGAAAACAAGAGAGTTAGCAAGAACAACATCTGAGTTGACAGAGAAGATCAGAGAATTAACCAAGAATCTAGAAGCTGTTACAGTACCTGTAACTATAGGTCCGGTTATGCCTATTTTTGATATGCAGAGAATGGGTGAAAGTGGTTTAACAGTTCCATATGTAGGCAATGGACTAGTTGGTTCTCCAGGAGAGTCAGGAATGAGGACGGAAGAGAATCATTTGAGACAGTTGAGACATGACATGTGTGGTGGAGAGTTAAATGTACAGCCTAATTCAGGATTGAATACTGGTTGTGCGGAAAGAAATGTTGTGATGGGAGGATCAATTTTGGAACCACAGAGGATGGCAGAACAAGTGAGTGCAGGGAAGAAATCTACAGAAATAACGGCTGAGGATTTGAATGATTGGATGAGAGTTCTCCAAAGGAGGGACAAAGATTCTCAGGCAATTGATGTAGCCAGGTTGCGTATAGAACTGGAGGAGCTTATAGCAGGGACAATTCCTACAGAGACGTTAAAAGATCATCATGATGGAGAGTTGTTATTTATGTGCAAGAGCATCACATGGAGGGCTAGGAATACACATGACAGGTTAAAAGGAATAGCGAGTGAAATGGGAATTGACATGGACAACGTGAAAGCTTTGCAGAAGCCTTACCGAGTGGATTTTTCGGACAAGGACATTGAGAATCTAAATGATGTTGGCCGAACAGGGCAGATTAAGGAAATTATTGGATTATTGCGAAAATGGGGTGATGTGGAAAGGTGGAAGGATAGATGGTACAAGAAAAGAGAAGATACAGTGGACAGGACTTACTCAGCATTTCCCATGAGAGAAAAGGAAAAAACAGTGGATGCTTATCCTATGCGAGAGATTCCTGGAGGAGGATATGTACATGTCCCATGGACTAGGCAGGATATTTTGTCATTTACAGATGATTTCCCTCGACTGAGAGAGAAGCCTGTCGAGTGGTTTAGGCAGGTAGATAGGTTTGTGAAATTGTCAAAAGTGCTGTGGATTGACCTGAATAGTCTGTTTGATATAATTGTTCCAGCAGACTTGTGGGCAGAATGTAAAATAGTTGTAGATTGGCCTGCTAAAGAATACCCGAGAGATCAAAGAACAGGAGCTCCAGACCCGGAGGTAATGAAAAAGTATGAGCAGGTTATAGTGTTCCTGAAGTATAAGGTACCCCCAAAAGAGACAGATTGGGTTAAGATAGATCGGACACATCAGGAAGCAAAAGAATCAGTTCATGCTTTTTATGAAAGGTTGATACTGGCTTTTAAACAGTTCAGTGGAGATGAACATCTGGGTGATAAGAATTTGAGTCATTTTGTATATAGATTTGTATATGGCTTGAGACCTGAAATCAGTGAAATGATACGTGAGCACACAGTTGATTGGCAGAGTAAGAAGATTGATGAGATCTTGAGACATGCAAAGTATTTCAGTGATGAAATTGAGGCAAAACAAAGAAAGCTGAAGGAAAAAGCGATGTGGGCACAGGTGAAGGTTGCAGAAAGACAAGAAGCACAGCTGGTTGAACAAGCAAATAATCCAGGAAATAGGCCCAGATATGGTACAGGAAAAGGAAAGGGGAACATCGAAGAGGCGAAGAAGAAATTTCCGTGCCACAACTGCGGAAAATTAGGGCACTGGAGAACCGAGTGTACGAATCCACCATTAGTAAATAATGACAATCAATCATTGAATTAACAGGTGCAGAACGAGGGGTGTAATCATCAGCAGCAACAGCAGAAGGTTATCAAGCAGCAGAATCAGGAGCCAAAACCGCCCTTGCCGCAGAATAGAGGATCACAGAAATACAATCAAGACTCAGGATTCTACAATGAGGAACAGGTAAACAAACCGAGACATACAAATCCAGTACAACAATACTGGCTAAATAATGAGGCGAGTGAGTCTGAAGGGGACTATTGACGGTGCCGAAGAGAGGAGGAAGAGTGCATACTTGGAGCAACTCTAGAAATAGACCAGGCAGGACCATTTGTAGATGGGAAAATAAATGGGGAAAGTGTTACTTTTTTAGTAGACACAGGAGCGACAAGATCAACTGTCAGGTCAGAATATATAAGAAATCTTCCTCTCTCGGACGAAGCAATCCAAGTGGTTGGTGTGTCTAATACACAGATTAAGACTCGTCTTACCGAACCAGTAAGGGTAAGGATAGGGACATTTTCAGATATGCACAGATTTGTAGTGTGTGACACTAGTCCGGTGAACTTGTTAGGTAGGGATTTATTGTGTAAAATGAATTGCACAATTTTTTGTACTCCGGATGGAATAGCTTTTGAGACACCGGATGAGGATGTCTTATACAGAGTAACTCTAGATAATAGAGAAAATGAGATTGTTGGAACATATGCTGTATTTAATCCAGATGACTTGCCTCAAGAGTTGAGACATACAGTAAAAGTAGCAGTTTGGGATTTTACTGGAGAAGATGTGGGATTAATGAATAATGTAGATCCAGTAAAGATTACAGTGAAAGAGGGATTCTCTTATCCTAATATCCCACAATATAGACTGACACCAGAGATAATTGAAGGAATAACACCTATAATTGACAAGATGATTCAGCAAGGTGTTTTGAGAGAGTTACTGAGTAGCCCATGTAATTCACCAATAATGGGACTGAAGAAACCTAATGGGAAGTTCAGAATAGTGCAAGATTTGAGAAAAGTTAACAAAATTGTGGTATCATGCTGTCCCATTGTGCCAAATCCATCAGTGATTTTGTATCAGATTCCACATGATGCTGAATGGTACACAGTAATTGATTTGTGCCATGCTTTCTTTTCAATCCCATTGCATCATGACAGCCAGCCGATTTTTGCATTTCGGTTTGGACAGCGTATTTTGGCATGGTGCCGAATCCCACAGGGGTATACAGAGAGCCCTTCAATATTCAATCAGTTGTTGAAGAAATCATTGGAAAGTCTGATCATGCCTGAAAGCTCAGTACTAGTACAATATATCGATGACCTACTTGTGGCATCAAAGACACGTGAAGCATGTGAATTAGATACCATAGCTTTACTGAATCATCTGGCTGATGGACGATTAAAGGTATCTCCAGCCAAATTGCAATTTTGCAAGAAAGAGGTACATTATCTTGGACACAATATTGAAAAAGGTCTAAGGAAAGTGACCATTGACAGGATCAAAATTCTCAGAGGAATGAGAGCCCCAATGACCCAGAGAGAAGTGAGAATGTTTCTGGGAATGGTGGGTTATTGTCGTCAGTGGATAAGTAATTTTTCCCTGATAGCAACGCCACTGATTAAATTGACCAAAAGTGAAATAAAAGACCCATTGGAATTGAATGCAGAACAAATGGCAGCATTTGAAGAATTAAAGAGCAGATTGTGTGAAGCTCCTGCTCTGGGAATGCCAGACTATGAGAAGGAGTTTGAACTGTACTGTAGTGAGAGGAATGGATGTGCACTTTCAGTGTTAATCCAGAAACATGGACGACTGAGAAGGCCAATTGCGTACTTCTCATCAACACTTGACCCAGTAGCTGTGGGTTTACCAGGTTGCCTGAAAGCAGTAGCTGCTACATGCAGAAGCTTGGAACAGAGTGAAGGTATAATAATGGGATATCCTGTACGGGTGTTCGTACCTCATGATGTGGCAATTCTTTTGACAAGAAGCACATCTCAATACATGTCACATAGTCGGCTGACTAAATATGAGAAAATCATTCTGGGAGCATCAAATGTGACTCTTGAGAGATGTGTGAATGTGAATCCAGCGACACTTTTGCCAGATGCTGAAAATGTGAGTGTGAGAGATGATGTTGATCATGATTGTTTGGATGTGCTTGATTACTGTACAAAACCAAGACTAGACATAAGAGATCTGCCACTGCCTGAGAGTGATCATGTGTTGTTTGTGGATGGATCATGTCTGAGAACAGAAGAGGGTGTGCTGAGTGCAGCATATGCGGTGTGTAAAGTTTCAGAAGTTATGGAAGCTTCACCTTTGAAAGGAGTTAAATCTGCTCAAGTAGCGGAATTGGTGGCACTGACAAAAGCTTGCAAGATTGGAAGAAATGTGAGAGTGACTGTAATGACTGATAGTCAGTACGGATTCGGAGTTGTCCATGACTTTGGCCAACTTTGGCTACAGAGAGGTTTCCTGACCTCAAGTGGAACTCCTATAAAGAATGCTGAAGTGATTGGGAAATTACTTGAGGCGATACAGCTGCCTAAAGAGTTAGCAGTTGTAAAATGTGCTGCTCATGGACAGGGTGATGATTTTGTTACTCTTGGTAATCGGTTCGCAAATGACATAGCACAGTATTGTGCAAAGAACAATCATTCCATTAACAGGGGAAAGGAAAAGGAAATGTCTTTTTGTTCTGTGATGTTTACTAATGTACTGGAAACATGGGATGAGGTGAGGCAGTTGCAGGATGAAGCAGGAGATGAGGAAATGAGAGATTGGATCAAAGCAGGTTGTGCACCACGAGAAAAAGATCATGTGTGGATCTATAGGGATGGAAGACCAGTCATGCCAAATTCTATGTTGTCAACAATGGCAAGAATGTATCATGGCCAGGGTCACCTGGGGAGGGATGCTATGATTAGGTCTTTTAAACAGACCTGGTACAATGCAAAGTTCAGGCTGATTGCAGAGAGCATCTGTCAAAGATGTTTGATTTGTCAGCAATTCAATACTGGAAAGAAAACAGTGGTGAGCCTAGGAACAATAGGCAGAGAAGGAGGTCCTTTTACCAGAATGCAAATAGATTTCGTTGAAATGCCCCAAGTCAATAGATTGAGGTATGTTCTAGTGGTAGTCTGTTTGTTCTCGAGGTGGGTGGAAGCATATCCGACTAGGAGAAATGATGGAATAACAGTGGCCAAGTTGCTGTTAAGAGAGTTGATTCCTAGGTACGGGTTCCCAGTGACAATTGAGTCAGACAGAGGAGGACACTTCTACAATGAACTCATGAGTTTAATTTGTGAAGCATTGAGTATACAGCAGAAGCTACATTGTGCATACAGGCCAGAGGCTTCTGGCGTTGTTGAGCAAATGAATGGCACAATCAAAAACAGAATTGGCAAGATGTGCTTAGCCACTGGAATGAAATGGCCTGATGTCTTGCCTCTAGTGCTGATGACTATTAGATCTACTCCAGACAGAACTACGGGGTTGAGGCCACATGAAATAATAATGGGACGAGCAATGAGACATGCATTCGTGCCTGTTAACAAGCTGATGACTATTACTGATGACATGATTTTGGATTACTGTAAAGGCCTGGTTGACGCAGTTCATTCTGTGTTTCACCAGGTTGGAGAAGACGCCACTACACTTGAAAAGAAGCAAGCCCATGATCTGAGCCCAGGGGACTGGGTGAGAATAAAAGTGCACAGGAGAAGAAATTGCTTGGTTCCAAGGTGGGGAAGGCCAAGACAAGTTATTCTGACTACGACGACAGCTGTGAAGTGTGCTGGAGTGAAGAACTGGATTCATGCAAGTCATACTCTGAGAGTTCCAAATCCAAAGGATGGGACTGGGAAAGAGTACTTTGAAGAGTCAGATTCCAGTGATGATGCAGACACTGAAACAGTGAGAAGAAAAAAGAATCCTGAAAGGGGGGAAAGAGAGTCAGAAAGAGAGTCAGGTGATTCTTTTTTCTTACCGGGAGAAGTTTCAAGAGTTACAAGAGGAACATTGCGAACCTCAGAAGAGAGCTCAGATTCTGGAAAAGTGCCTGAAGTTCTAACAAGCATTGGAGAAAATAAAGAGAAAGAAAGAAAAGAAAAGAGCAGTTCCACAGGGACTACACCTGAGTCAAATGAAGAGATTGAGAATCCATCTGAGATAACTTCTGAAGAAGTAGGGTCAGAAGAAGAAAGAGAGGGACAGATTGCGGTAGACCCCCGAGGAGGTGTAGGGAACATTCCTGATAAGCTAGGTGAAGGGACAAGTAGACAGCAAGAAGATTGCGTGTCGGAGACCCGAGGAGGGACAGTAGCAGGGAAATCTCAATCGGTGGAGAAGAAGACTGGGGAAAAAGAGAGAATTGTTGAAGAACAAGAGGCAAATGAGACAGAATCGGATGAAAGTGAGAATGAGATACCAGAAGGTCGAGTTCTGAGAAAGAGAACTTGGATTGGAGAAAGAAACAATAGGGAAGTAAAACAGAAAAGAAGTGTGAAAGGAGATCTTTGGCCTAACAAGATAAAGAGGCTGAGATATCGACTGACACGAGTGAATTCATCGAAAGCTGAGCAGGTGAACGAGGTGTCAAGTCAAAATCAAGCGAAAGAAGAAGAATCAAAAGAACCAAAGGAACCAGAAGTAATCAAAAGAATTAGAAAGCCTAACCAGAAGTACAGGTCACCGGAATGGACGTATGTGGCATTGCCTGAAGAAGAAGAAGAGGCAGAGAGTCAAGGAAATCCAGAGGAGACCTTACTGAGAGTGGTTGAGGAGAAGGAAACTGTTGGAATCCTGAAGGTTATCTTGTCTGACATTGGAGAAGAGACAGATGTTCAGGATCTGATACAATTTGATGTTGATGAAGAAGAAGTAAAAAGTGATGAAAACCCAAATTGAGTGAACTAAAAAAGTCACTTGGAGAAGAGAAAAAAAAAAGGAAATCTAAAAGAAAATTAACAGATTGTAACGATCTGTCTTAGAGATTCAGTAGTGGAGTAGTAGAGGCTAAGTCAAAAAACACAGTCAAAGTAATAAGATGGCTAACACAGAAAAGAATCAAAGTAGATGTACCTTTCTGAAAAGATGGTGCAAAATGTGCTGCTGCTGTACAGGACTATTGATGCTACCATGGAGTGTGCTTGCTTTATTAGTTACTTTTAGAGTTACAGTAGATACTCTGGGAATACATACCGAGAATATGACTAACATAGAGAAGAGTTCACAGAAAGTAGTACCAACTAGAATTAGCAATATATACATACACAAGGATAGGTCAATTAATGATTTTTCTAGCAATCTTTTTTCAAAATTGTTGTATGAATACGTAAAGACAATGGAGGTAAGGGATTGCTACGTCTGTATGCAGTTACCTGCATCCGTTTCAGAGGGAGTTACTTATCATCATCTTCCAGCTACGTATGGAATTTCATGTAGTGTGTTGATTAGTATTTTCTATCTATTAGGGAAAATAGATTATGATATGTCTCATAAGGATAACATTTTTGGGCAATTGCCTATGAATGAATAACTGAATCCTGCTAAAGAAGCTAACATTTTTGGTGAGATTTTTATTGAAACAGAAGAATTAACATTAGATTACATTTTTAGAAACAATTTAACTTGTAGTTTGAAAGAAGAAGAAAAAGCTTTCCTAGACATGGTAGAGAAAAGGAGAATGAACATGCATGAAAAGGCAGGAGGATATAAAATGAGTGAGACAATGTGGGACATTGAGATGGGAAAGGAGTTGAAGAATGGGGCCAGTCCAACTTTGGCTTTAGATGCATCACAGAACCGTAAACTATGCATTACCAGAGGGAAATCCCAATATGATAATTATTTTGTTGGGACTAGTGAGTGCCATGATACATACTTTATTGCAATGGGATGGGGATTCAAAGGAGGAGAAGATCCAGTTTTCCCGGGAGTGTATTATATTTGTGGGAAGAAGGCTTATTACAGGTTGCCTGACCATTGGTATGGCACATGTTATGTTGGCCTGGTCTTTCCAAAGATTTCCCATATGGATAGAATAGAAGATGCAGAACAAATTAATTTACTAACACGCTTTAAAAGAGAAACGTGGACAGAAATTGTAGGAGACATTTTTGGAGCTTTGATATCAGCAGTGGGAATTTCGTTAAATGCATATGGAATTCGGAAGCTGTCAACAGTGGTGGATCGCTTATCGACAAGCACCGCTGGAGGGTTTCTATTGGTAAATACAGAGATGGTTGCCTTACGTGCCATGTCTATGCAGAATCGACTTGCCCTTGATATTCCATTGGCCAAAGAGGGTGGAGTCTGTGGAATGCTGAAAGTTCAACATTGTTGCACTTACATTCCTGATGAAAGCAAAGATCTAAAAGTCTATATCAAAAATATTACTGATTTGCATGAAGAATTAGTACCACTGGAAGCTGAAAGTATCTGGACTAAAATGGCTAATAAGATGATTGCTGTTAAGAATTTTATTGCTAAGATAGGTAGTACCATTTTTGGTAAGATATTATTTCCTTTGACATGTGTGATTGTTGCTTTATTGATTCTTAGATTAGGGTGTTTATGCTGTAGATATAGGAGGAATAAAAAGAAAATAATAAAAGAAAATGTTGAAAAGAGACAAAAGAGGTCAAAAAGAGACCCACAAGAAATAGAATTGGAAGAATTTAGAGAGAGCATGTACTTAGAAACTAAAAGAGATGATGAAACAGAAACCGGTGTTTAATGTGAAAACAAAAAGACATTTGAATTTTTCCTAAAGGGGAAACTAAATTTTTGGGTTGGATTTTTGTGGTGATGATATATCACCAAAGGGGAGATTGCTGGAGCAGGGTTTTCTATTTAAACCCAAACATCAGCTTATATTTTTGTATGTCATAATTAAAAATACTAATAATTAATTATTAGATACTAAGTTTTGTTAAGTTTTTTAATTAATCAACCTTACTAATGAAAGAACTACACGTGGGAATGCAATTGCATGGCTAAATTAATAAGTGAACTAAGTTGGTGAGCAAATTAATTAAATAAGTGTGACTAATGTGCTATTTGTTATGTGTTTGCGCTTTAAAATAATATGCTTTAATGCTTCTTTATGTCGCAAAAGGCTAGATAAATACATACACATAAGGGTATTAGTGGGAATTAACACTGTATAATCAATACAATGTAGTAACGTTGTCTTATGTTTCTTTTTAATTAAGTTTTCCATTTTGGCCTACTAAGAAAATGGCCGACATCTACAGCCTGCATTTGAGTAGATGAAATATGAAGAGAGGCCTCGCTAATGGTGACCTCGGCCTCTGTCTGAGCTAAAAGTTATGAAAAAACGACAACTCTGGGATGGTCGCCAAGTTATCCTTGGTAGAGAACATTTGTCACAAATGAACATTTTTGATAAACTTGCGGTGGCTTCACTGCGAGTGATACAATTCCGGAGAAGAGCATCTATGGATGTTGCAAAACTAGTTTTGGACTTCCTATTTCCTTGTTTTTATTTTTGAGATATCCGAGAGTGGAGATTTTTCTAATGTTGCAAGCTAACATCCTTTCCTGCTCGCTCTGCTCAACGGACGTTTTAGAGCTTGTTTGTAACTTTTAATATGTAAGTTTTAAAATAAATATGACTAGACTAGAGAGGGTCTAAGGCCACTTCTTCCTGAACTTATGCTCAAGAGGATCGATGCTGACTGAAAGGACGGCGACTTGAGAGACTTTGATTTTTTATTGAGAGACCTGTCCTAACTTAGAAAACGACATTTAGCCAGAATAGGTAAATATGAGTATAACAATTAACAATTTTGCAATTGAATGACTTACCTTATGAACTAATTTAGATAAAAATGATTTCTGTTTGAAATACAGTGTCGGGTGGTTATTTCTTTGACATATTACTGAGATCTCAAAGTGTTTAAAACTGTTTAAATCATGACTCGAGACAATTCAATTTGGTTGCATTGACCTCAAATTAGATGCAGATTGATCAAGGAGTTCTCTCTTATATTCAGTGTGAATAGAGTAATAGAATGAATATTGGTGTAATGGGCCCCACCAGCGTATGATGAGTGTATGTGCGTATGACTGTGAAATTACTCTGTCCGTGGAAGTAGGGAGAATTTATAAGCTCTGATCTGCAGCAATTACTATCACCTGGGGCATACAAAGATGCACACCTTTTTCTTCTTATGACCTTTAAGTATTGCATAGAAAAACAACAACGAAATAACAGGTCACATTGTTCTATTTGAGTAGGCTTTTCTGTGACGTTTTGGATTTTTCTGAAGGGTTTTAGTACAGCATAAAATATTTTCAATATTTTGTACTAGAATGTTATTTGACATTCCTTTTTCATGCGGTTGTTGAGTGACCAACGAGGAAAAGCTCAGGAAAGTTTTCAGTTGTGTACAAAATTATCACAATTAAACATTTTTTAGATGCCTGATATGCCTCCCTTTATTTTCTTTAAACAGAAAAATACAACCACAATACATACAGTTCAGTTAGCACTGCTGTAACTTCTATCAAAAATATCACTCTGGGCATCATGTTGGTTCACAGGGTTAGAAAAGCCAGGTAGTCAAGCCAACCAAATACTTTTCACAATAGAGGGGCAGAGCTATATCGTATTATGATGATGACTCTGAGTCATCGAAGCGCAATGAAGTTGTGGAGTAATATTAGTCAATAAAAGACATATGATGTTGTTTAGCAAATGCAATGGGACCTCATACTTTTCAGCACTGTCATGGGAACTGCTGCTTTAATGTATAATTGAATTACACGTAACAACATTGGGGGCTTGGGTGGTGGCCCTTGACCATACGCACTCTCTCATTAACTGTTAGAGCATGAGCAAGATATAGAAAGTCTTCTCAACAAGCATACATGGTGAATATTAGTTAAAATACTAGCTTAATTGGGCCTGCAATCTTCACAGTAGACAGTAGAGTACCAAAAATCTGTTCTTAGACTTACAGTACCAAGAGAAATATAGCAGAGAGAGAAAGATTAACAACAAAACAGAAGAAAACTACAGACTAGTACAGACCGGAAAAAGTCAGTTACCAAAACAAATATGAAATAAGGGGAAAAAAATAATGCATGTATTAGAGTAATTAAACACATATTGGATAGGAGAGTTGGAAAAGAAGGAGAGTATTAAAAATAAACTAGGCAAAAATAAAAGTAGTATAATAGTTGGCAGAGGTAAAAGTTAGGGAAATAAAAATGATAAATAATAGGACTTACTGGGCTGAACAGAACCCTCAGCAGTGGCGCTAGTGGTCGGCGCCTCCTCCCCAGCATTTCCCGAACCCAACTCTGCGCTGCCCCTTTTCTTGCCATTGGGTGATGATGTAAGAAATAAAAAAGATGTAAAAAAATAGATTCATGGTACAGTTAATCTCCACAAGATTATTATGACAGGCAAACGCAGCAACATAGTACGTGTCTAAATCCGATCACCTATAGTACTAGTGTGGACTATCGTTCAGTTGGCCATATTAATCCTAAGATCCCTATTCCAAATTTTCTGAACAAAAACTATATTTGGATCTAATGCATTGCAATGAACGATCTTTGTCCTCATTTATCAACCTTCTTCATGGACCAACTCAATGTCCCTTTTTTGTAATGCATAGATGCATACTAGTACTATGCATCACTGTAAAATTGCTTGGGACTGTACGAGCTATACAAAGAAAGTTACAGGGAATGCAAATTCACTGATATCGCTAATTCACTGATATCACTACTTCACTATGGTGAGAGTAGGATAGAGGAGTCTGCAATAGCTTCTTAAATAATCAGCCAAAGCAAGGACCGACGAGTAGGATTAGGTAGCGCCGAGAACCTGCCTAGCTCAAACTGGATCACATAATAATATACTTAACATAAACTAAAGTAACTTACATCTGAGTGTTAGCGCACGCTACTCAGGAAAAAAAAGCATTGTGGAACACAAACACAACAAATAATTAATACTCAGCAAGCACCGCAATCTCGAGGCCCAGCAGGTCAAGCAGGCTCTGCTCCCAGTCTAGGATATCGGCCCAGTGGTGTATCTGCTGTGTGGTGTGCTGGACTTGGCGGGTATGCCGCACACACCTACCCACCCTCCCCCAACTCAGCCCATGCTCCTGCAGAGTGTACCCACTGCGAGGCCTGCTGCCAGCATGGAGGGGAGGTAGTGAAGCACCAAATAAACTAGCGCTGCCACCTCCACCTCACAAAAGATTGCCCAGGGCTGCACACCTTGGTGGCACCACTATCTGCAAGGTAGGTGGCTACTGCTGGCTGTTCGGGGCGGGCTGGTGACACCATTTCCCCTGGCTGCCCTGCTTGCCATGGAGCTGGATGGGGTGAAAAAAAAGAGAAACAGGAAAAGGAAGGAAGGAAGAAAAGGGAAAAATAAACAAAAATTCAAAAAGTCCCAAAAAAACAAAAAAGACACAGACACAAGAACACGCACTAATACAATACATGAAAATGAGGGGTAGATTAATTAGGAAGGCAGAGGATAGAAAAACTTAAGAAGAGATTCAAAAACAGGTCCAACACCATGAACAGAGAAAGAAAACAAGATGGCCATGCCACTGTGAACCACTTAGTGCTGTTTGTGTGCAATTTTAAACAAGAGGACATACTCCTCATTGCATTTGATGAAAACTCAAAATGAACAGGTGCGCCGGGAACTTCAAGTGGCGGGCAGAGTTATTTTACCGGTCCACGGAGGATCGCATAGCGTGACTCAAAAGGTTAAGAACCACTGATCTAAACCTATATATTGCTGAGACAGATACAACATTAAATAGTATAATTATTAATATAATTAAATCAAGACCCTCTAGCTTGATTGATCAGATCAGGCAAACATTGTGTGAAGACAATTGGCACTTCTCCATGGGTTTTGCAGTAAATAAAAGATTGTATAGAGTTTTAACATCATACGTCCATCCCTTTCACTCATTAATTACAGTTCTTCTGTTGTTCGTGTAGCCACTTCTCATAAGAGACACTACCACTCTTCTTAGCATCTGTAAAATTCCACCTTCATTGGGCTGTATTCAACCACTTGTGGTTTTCAACTGCAAAAGGGTAGGTGTTATGATATAGGATGACTACCACAACACCTTATTCTGCACAGATGTGGTATTGCAGTGTAAAATGCATTTATCTCAGAGTCTCTGGCCAACATCTAACAAATGGGTCTCCTGTATAAAGCTAAGATCTACTCCCAACCATCAGAGCTTGTGTCCTTTATCAATTGTTTTAGCAGGTATGGTAAACCAAAGACATTATAGGTTATGATTCTAACCATGCTTTGTCCATTCCTTAAGCTGACCCTCACCTTCCCATTAGAGAGACCCTGATCAAATATATCTTTAAAAAGGCTACATCAGGGTATCCAGGCCCAACAGGAATGGAAGACATTGCCTGAGTCCTACCAGCCACTTTCTTGTTAGTTGGAGGCTATTAGCTGGTTACAGTGCCAATACACCACAACACCCACTTAGTTGGCAAAAAAGTTCACGGGTGTATGTCTCTGAATCCACCAATGGTGGAGACAAAGTCTGGTAGTGGGAACCAATAACTGTGAGTTGAGCATGGCTCCAATAATAATTAAATGTGTTTATTTAGTATGGCACACAAAAGTGGACAGCGCGGATACTACAGTGGCCCAACTGTAAGATTACATTGGCTGCACTTGAGATCTGCAGTAAAAGGAAAGACTAATGCATACATTGATGAAAAAGCAAGCCCCTCTGCTCTGGAGTTAAAAATTGCATAATATAACCCGAAAATAAGTCTATGATGAAGATCTGAAAACTAGTATGAACTATAAGATTTCGCAAGTGTTGAATAGGGGAAAACTGTTTGATGTGGGAAGAGCAAGTATCTTGAGTTTTCTGTCCAAACAGAGCAGAGAGGAGCACTCTTTCCCTAAAATTAGGAAACCTAGGACCCCATAAATCTTGACATGGGTGTTCTCAAGCCTATGAGGTGTAAGCACTGTCCACATTTGAATAAGGAACATAGAACTAATAACTGCAAGTGTAGTGCAGCATCAATAATAATAAAATATGCTTACTTAATACAACATGTAAAAATTAACAGTGCAGATACTACATATCTCATCCCCAACAAAAAGACATAAACAAAGTCAAAATTACACAAATAAGATAAGAAAACAGCTAAACAGAGGACATTGCAAAATCATTATCAACCACACTAGCAATAAAATGTTTGGATTTTCACAGGCAATTCAGCATTTCTTACTGGACAACAAACCAAATCACTTTGGCATTGAATGTTATCCTTTTTTGATTTGCACTCTCAGAGGTACAGTTTTGTCCACCTAGGTCATTTGCAAACAACAATTACAATCTGTAGAACACAATGGCTTGTCACTGGCAAATTCTTGGTCATTTATAATTTGGTCTCGTACATCAGGTGAATTACCTCGGATATTTGGAAGTCTATAAACCTTCCACCAAGAAACATTATTTATTAGTGCTGAATATTTTCCCACCTTTATATCATTGAAAGATCTTAAAATGATGATTTCATTTTTCTTACCATATCAGGTCTTTCGACTTTCAAAATATTGTCTACCTGCAACAAACACTCCACAAAAAAATGTAATTACGGATTCAGTATAAGGTCTGCGCAACCATTTTAACACAACCCACTCTGAGAAGTAGTCAATCAAAGTGATGGCATATACATTGCCATGTGTCCAACCTACATTGGCCCTCAAAAAATTCCCATCTACTTTTAATCAAAATTGGGAAATCTATGAGCATGTACCCTTGGATCAAGTGTCTTCAAAGTTTCGTCCAAATTGCCACAATTTTTACACTTCTTTATAAATTACCAATTTTTTTCCGTTCATTAATGCTGACCAGTAAACCGCTTTTACTCGGTTTTTAGATCCAGTCTCATCCATGTGTCTACTAAGTAATTTGAGAATGTATAGAGATTGGAGAAATCAAGCAATTACTCTTCATAAGTAGATCACTCCTACACATACTTCTTCTGACACGTTCCACAACATTTGTAATTCAAATCACTGAAATTTCTCTCTTGGTTAATCTTCCTGAACAGACATCTTTGCTTTCTTTCAAAATGCAGTCTTGATAAAATGCCTTCATCATGACTCTTTCCCAATAACCTAGAGAACCTCTATATCATGAAGAGCTGCCCCAACATATTCCTCTGTGTCACCTCGTACAACTTCAATTGTACTTTGTATTGAAAGCCTGGACAAACAATATGTTCTGAAGATCGAGGAATATATGCTACAGCAATATTACAATCATATAATTTGGACACGATTTTGTTTTGCCTTGACGAAGCAGTGGTTTCTTAAGAACGTTTTCAGAAAGAATAAGTATAGACTTTTGCTTTGTGAATGATTATACTGTGTATGAAGAGATAGGTAGAGAGAGATGAAGATACAAGGTGAGGTAGAAGAGCTGAGGGGAAATAAGGTCAGAAAGTCAGAAAGATAATGTTTTAATTAAATTGTCACCCACTACCTGAGAGCGCAAGATTTAGGGCTTGACAGGCGAAGCATTCCCAGCTGTAAATTAGAAAATTATATGTCGTTTTGTCTTCCAACTTTATATGGTTTGTCTTTCCAATCACTCTACTATGCAGGGTTTTGGAAAATGAGGGCCAAGGTAACTGCATACTTTGCCCATGCTTTAACATGCCTCAGTCACAGAGGGAGCACTGGTGAGATCAATAATCTAACGAAACAAGAGTTTTTGTCTTAAATCCTGGTGACCTGGACATTATGTATTTGAGGTTATTTAGTTACAAGTAGTTGCAGCTACCATATAATGTTATCTTGCATATTGGTAATGACATATTAAAAGGTAGAGCAGGTCAGTGTGGTGGTAAGAACATAACTTTCTCCAGTTCTGTTTAACAGTCACCCCACAACACTTTCCACAGATACCAACTTGGCGGTTTTGTCACCATTTGATTCAAATTAGTTACCATTTATGCCTTATTGTCCCTGCATTCTCACACTAGGATTGATGTATTTTCTTATGAATCAAATCTCAAACTCATGCTCTCTCTGATATTGTTATCATATTTCCCTCAGATGCTTTTTAGAAAGGTACTAGTATGAGTTCTATGTTTTGCAGCTCTTGAAAGTGCTGCAAGAAGTAAACTGAGAGGACACAATATTCGTGTGTAAATAGAAGACAAGAGCAAGAAGGAGAAAAAACAAGGAGAAAATGTAAAGCTTTATGCCTATCTTCAATGCATTTCACGGTGCTGGCCAACAATCACTGAAGCAAAACCTTACCTGTAATCTACCCATCAGAAATGTAAGATCATCGCAGAGCAAACTCTTACACACTCCCAGATTCAAGAAAGCTCACTGGGGAAACAGCTTTATCCTGGGGACAGTTAAGTCATGGAACTCGCTCCCGATGGAAAAAACAGCCCAACACTACTATCCTTCAGAAAATCACTAAAAATATGGCTCTTTGTCAACTGAATCTCTGCTCCTACTCTTCTTCAGGCAACCTTCCGTCCAGCACCTAGACACCCTTGGGCATTTGTGCGCTATATACGTTTTCAAATCAATCAATCAAATCAAAAGTAAGAGTGAGGTGCATGGATATTTATCAGATAGCATGGTATCTCACCTCACCCGCCAGGTCATTGATGACTAACGCTTGCTCTAATGTGAGATATTGGCTTGTAGGGATTTTATTGCCTTCAGAGAAATCACTGGTGCATCAGTTGCTGTGAACGTACAAGAGTTTGCCAAGAAAGTGCCATGTTGTTTGGGCCCCACTCAGTGAGCATTTAAAAAAAAAAAAAAACTCCAGCAGAAAACACAATCTCCCAGACACTCAGGGGGTTTTCTCCCTGCACCTTAGGGTTATTGTTTTATTTACCTGACCTAGAATGCCATGGTTTGTAGTGATGAAGCCAGCCAAAGATCAGTTATTGGAAACCCTCCAGTTTCTCCACCTCTAAATGATACTGGAGAACCACCACTGTGGTGGGATGGGTGTTTACCAGTTTATGACAGTTGACGTGATCCACCAAATTCTAAATTACCTCTTTGGTCTTAAATATAGGGCACAAAAGGGTTAAGGCTCCAGTACACTTATATTGAGGTAAAATATAGCTCAGCATAGCAATGCACTATGATATCAATACGCAATGGATGGTAGGGACAACACCAGTGGTACTTGGTGATTAACATTGACACTAAAGGAGCAGGAAATTCCATTCGCTAATAAATTCTGGACCGGCACCCTACTTACAGCAGTAAATACATTGGTTCACCGATGAGCTACAGACATCCAAACGCGCCTGCCGGAAACTGGAGAAGAAATCGCTCCACGATCGCACACCTGACAGTCACGCAGCCCACAAGGACGCCACTCGTAGACACCACCACCTCATCAGAATGGCCAAAAGATCCTCCTTCAAAAACAGACTGGACAACAATGCACACAACAGCAAAGAGCTCTTCAGCATCGTGAAGGAACTCTCCAACGCCAACGACGTCCCGCCCTCACAAGAACTGTGCAACGCTCTGGCAACCTTCTTCCACCAGAAGATAGCAGACATCCATCACAGCTTCAACATCCTGATCAACCCGACCGCGCCAAACTCCTCCCCCGCGAACACCACCTGGACCAACCACCTGACCTCCTGGACCAACGTCAACGACGAAGAAACACGCAAGCTCATGAATTCTATCCACTCTGGATCACTGTCAGACCCTTGCCCTCACCACGTGTTCAACAAAGCCAATGCAACCATCGCACCCCAACTACGGAAGGTCGTCAACGCCTCCTTCGAGACAGCCACATTCCCGGACAGCTTGAAGCACGCCGAAATCGACGCCCTCCTCAAGAAGCCCAAGGCGGGCTACAAGGACCTCAAGAACTTCCGACCCATCTCCCTCCTCCCGTTCCCGACGAAGGTCATCGAGAAAATCGTCAACACGCAACTAACCCGCCACCTCGAAGACAACAACATCCTGGACTAGTCCCAGTCCGGGTTCAGATGAAACCACAGCACGGAAACAGCCCTCATCGCCGCCACAGATGACATCAGGCGACAACTCGACAACGGCGAAACTTCAGCCCTCATCCTCCTGGACCTTTCGGCTGCCTTCAACACGGTCTGCCATCGCACCCTAAAAACACGCCTTCAAGAAGCCGGGATCCATGAGAAAGCCCTCAGCTGGACCACATCCTTCCTCTCCGACAGAACCCAGAGAGTCCGACTCCCACCCTTCCTATCAGAAGCCACCAACATCATCTGCGGTGTACCCCAGGGATCATCACTCAGCCTGACGCTGTTCAACATCTACATGGCCCCCCTCGCACAAGTAACCCGCCAGCACAACCTCAACATCATCTCCTATGCCGACGACAACCAGCTCATCCTCTCCCTCACCAAGGACCCGCACACCGCCAAAACAAACCTCCACGAGGGAATGAAGGCTGTCGCCGAATGGATGCAGAGCAGCCGTCTGAAACTGAACTCGGACAAGACGGAGGTCCTCATCCTCGGTTCCACCCCCTCGGCCTGGGACGACTCGTGGTGGCCTACAACGCTGGGAACGGCACCCACACCTACCGACCATGCACGCAACCTCGGATTCATCCTCAACTCCTCCCTCTCCATGTCGAAGCAGATCAACGCCGTCTCCTCCTCCTGCTACAACACCCTCCGCATGCTCCGTAGGATCTACAAGTGAATCCCGTCCGAAACAAGGAGAACTGTTACACAGGCCCTCGTCAGCAGCAGGCTGGACTACGGCTACGCACTCTATGCAGGAATCCCAGCCAAACGCCTGCATCGACTACAACGCATCCAAAACGCCTCTGCACGTCTGATCCTCGACGTACCCCGACGCAGCCACATCATCCCCCACCTGAAAGACCTGCACTGGCTCCCCGTCTACAAGAGGCTCACCTTCAAACTCCTCACCCACGCACACAAACCACTCCACAACACCGGAACAGGCCTACCTGAACGACAGACTCAACTTCTGCACCCCCACCTGCCAGCTCCGCTCAGCAAATCTCGCCCTCGCGGCTGTCCCCCGCATCCAACGAAAGACCACCGGCGGCAGATCATTCTCCTACCTCGCCGCCAAGACATGGAACACCCTCCCCACCCTCCTACGGCAGACCCAGGACCTGCTCACCTTCAGAAGACATCTCAAGACCTGGCTCTTCGAGCAGTAGCGGTTCCCACCTCCCCTCAGCGCCTTGAGAACCTCACGGGTAAGTAGTGCACTATACAAATTCCCTGATTGATTGATTGATTGATAACATCCACATTAAGCTTTGGCTATGTGTGTTCATTATAGTATCAGGAAATGATTAGGAGTGCTTTGAACTAGAGTAAAGCTATTTCTTCCAAGGAAACCCAAATCAAGTTTTGAGCTGGCAGTATTTGTTTTTACTGCAGAACAGTACATTTTATTCCAATGGTAATTTTTCAGCAGGTAAATACATGGAACTATGTAGCCCACTGCCTCCATTTTTTACCACAGGCAGTTATTACTTATGGCAATATTTACTCAGACACTATTAAACCTTATTGGTTTTTACAGATTACAGGAGGTAATGCATAATGCAATACCACCAGGTAGCAATCCCTAGTGAAACATTAGCCTCAACAAAGCATTAATTAATTTATCCTTTTAGCACTCAGCTGTGGGCTCTGCTGGTTGCTAAAGATCATGAACCAGAGTCATGGACCAGAGCCACAGGCAAAGGCCCATAAAAAGGGAGATGACCTTTACCCACCTATATAGCGGCAGAAATGCTATAAAGCTATCAGAACATTTTACTCACTGAGGATAGAATGTTCAAAATTAAAAATATAGAAACATAAAGACAAACATTGGACAGTTGCAGCAAATTTCTTCTACCAGCCATTGTTAGTCCTGGTCCACTTCATTGTCTTTAATGGAGCTCCCAACATTTAAATCTTCTAATAATTGTTATTATTGGGAGAAGTATCAGAAGGACGGATGTAGGATATGCTACTAATGTTGGTGCAACTATTATAGATAAAAATGTGGCATGGTAGCATTTATGCAAATCCTTTTTCCCAGAACTCCCTTTCTCCTGTTATGTTTTTAAATGAGTTTAGAGGTGTTTTCTATGTGTTTTCTAAGTGCCAAATTAGCTTCAAACATTGGATTGTAGCTGGGAATATCAAATCCCAAATATCAACAGGACAGAATATCATTACACTATTGAAGGACCAAATATCAAAAGGTCATTCCACAGATGAAGGTAAGGATTTACTATTCTTAATTTGACATCTACATACCTTGCAGAAATATATAATCATATCACCAAGATACTTATATGTGGAGTTAGGTATAGAAAAAGTATAGAAACTTACCTTGCAATGTTTTGTCTCTTGGTATTATTGTAACGATATTCTGTCCAGTTGATATTTGGGATTTGATATTCCTGGCCTACACCCAAAAATGTAGTTAACATAGTCATGATTTTGGCCGAGAGACAACGTTCAAATGATATCTACGTGTAGGCATGTTGTTTACAATGAGGATTTAGGGCCTGATTACAGGTTAGGTTGTCCGCCCGCCTGAACAATGTTGACTAGAATACTACTGCACTGACGGTCTTTCAGTTGCCATTTGATGAGTTGAGCACGGTGCCCACTGTGTGGCTGCGGCAGTCTTCAGGCTGTGGGCAATGTTTTTCGATATCTATTGATGCCTGTGTGAACATTCTGACTGCACATGTGTCGAATAAACACAAATGCATGATACATGTGGAAAAATACCACCTACCAATTGCCGGAGATGGCCCATATGTTGCCAGTACAGGCAATATATATATGTGTCAAAATTGACTTACCTGTATTTTGCCACAAACAGGGTCTTATTCTTCAGGGTGAAGATGCTGCTGGGAAGGGGGGACCTAGAGAAAGGGATCCAGGTTGAATTCTGATGGGTAGAACAGGAGATGGGTGAGCATGCACCCCAAATCACTTGTTTCCGCAGACTTAAAGCTGGCAGTGAAACTCTTCTGTTCTGCCCTATGAAAGCAGGTTTTCCGGGACCTCGACCCTGGCATTCTGTGGTGCACTGGCAGTGTCAGTGGTTCAACCGCGGTCTTTTCAATAGCAATCCATTCATCTCATGATAATATGGTTGGACCACGACCGTGAATATGGTGGTTCACTTACCACCAAATTCATAATAAGGCCCTTAGAGTGGTAACGAAGGGTGGTAGGATGTTTACTATTGGCAGCAAATGTAGGGGAACCTGTCGCCTTTTGGCCATAATGTGAGGTTTACCAGCTTTGTGATAAAAAAGTCGCAAGATTCATGCAAGTCAAACCAACTACATTTCCTGTAGGCAGTAACTTACAAAATATTTCCATACCTAAACGTTTTCCTCAAGATGCCTGTGTAACTATCAAGCCAAAACCTGCAGGCCTTTCACATGGCCTTGAGAAATTAACTTGACCACACATGCAGAACAATGCTTTTATTGGCAGAAGTGTGGGAAGCCAGGTGGCAAAGACATTTATTGCTGGCTGGAAATATAGGTCTTAAACAGTCCTAGAATAAGAGGGATTATTGATATGTTAACAATTGTTTTAAATATGCAAGGTATTTTGGGTACAAAATTGTTCAATCTATGCAAGTCACATGTCTAGGCAACCTTTATGTAAAAAATTGCAGGCATCCCCCATTCCAAATTTCTACGAATAAAGACTTCATAGGGTGCTTAGCCCCGTATCTGTTCTGCATACCATGCCCATCTACACAGGTGAGAACCTGTTTTTATCAAGTGAAGTATTAAAACACAGAATGGTAGGATGTTTGCTTTGCTATATTTAGCATATTTTATTTTTTCAAGCACATATATTTTTATAATATCACAAATGTTTCACAACTCACATTTATGTGCTGCAAAAGATCATAATTTCAAAAACGTTTATTTTACCTAAAAGTACGTCAACATCCAAAATTGTATGTCTAAAAGTTAAAAAAAATACTGGATGAGAAATTGAAAATCAAGGGCTTCAGGTGGTAACTATAGGTTGGTAGTAACCAACTTTGGCCAGTGCTGAATTCATTAGAGTAGACCGAATGCCAGGATAAAATACTGTTGACAAGGGAAGAAATGATAGGGATCAGATTTTAAAACTCCAGTGATGATTCACTTTCTGGTCTAAGTCATCGATTTGAGGGCTTGAAGTACAAAGCCGTTTTGTGGTCACAAGCCCTGTGAGTAAAAAATCAGAGGGTTTGCAACCCAAAAAGTGTTTTTGACTAGTTAGAAAAACCCTGTTGTGATCTGCAAATGTTGTTCCAACTTGCAATAATGGTTATATGAGTCACAATGATTAACAATCAAGAAGAAGCATGAAATGGACTTCATCTCTTAACTGGAAGTCATAAGGACATTGATCAATGATTTTTGATCACAGCTGCCATTTCAAACCCTTGATCAGAGAGAGACTCCCAAGTTGGGGTGGTCACTGATTCTCAAAGTTGTTACTAACTCTGAGGTCAACCTCCCCTTTGAGAAAGATGATAGGCACCGTTGGCGGGAGCATCACATTTGTCTTTTAAAAGACATGACTCCCTTAAAAAAATTTACCATTTGGGAATGTAAATGCAGGGATGGACGTGTTCTGTCCTTTGCTGACCAAAATCCATGTGTTCAAATTTATTTGCATAGGCTGCAAACAGTGACCAGCCTTATTAATATTCACTAGACAGGTCATTTTATGACTCACTATGAATAGGTATTTTATTATGTGGCTTTTTAGTCACCTCTTTCGTCTGTCTCCTAAAGTCAAAATAAACTTTATTCTGCCAAAGGCCATGAAAGCATGCATTAAGTAGAAAGACATTAGGTTAAACATTTTTCTAGTACAGAATCATAGGCAATATCCAATTTTTAAATAACATTTCTGAGATAAAATATTTAAAAGAGCAAAGCCAAATGGACTAGATCACATCTAAAACATTAAAAATAACTGCAGAACAGATTTCAGGTGATCCTAAAAACTGCATAAAAATTAAACCATACTTATGCCACCTCACAATGGCCTTGTGCAGCAAAGACACCAAAAAACGGTGTCTTGTATCTTTGATGCAATAGGCAAAACAAAAATGAATTTGGGTCAAGAAGTTGTTGCACACACAAAGAGATATATCCTGCTGCAGTGCCCCTGGGAACTGAACAGAAAATTTAAAGTGCAAAGTCAGACAGGGACGATTTGTAGGAGAAACGCACCACCTCAAGTAAGGCTCCAAGCTACGAGTTGTTAAGACTGTGGCATAGTTTATAATTGATTGTTTGATCTGAGCAGCAGCCAAACGTGTATTCATATAATTCTCTACAAACATTTCTTTAATGACTAATTTATGATTGGGGCAAATTGTTTGGGGGAATTTGTATAGATAGAGGAAGCCCAAGCTATCAAAGGTAGCCTTCAGATACCTTAGCCATTGTATCTGATATACGCCATCTAATGACATGTTGTCTAAAATGCAAGATCTGATCAGAACAGCCCCTGGGGATGACCATATTGTGATCCACAATAATAAAGGAGCTAATCCAATAAGATCTCCCAGGTAAGGCATCCAGAGATCCTTATGGTCCCTCAGACTGAAAGTAGTCTACCCAAAAATTATATTTTCTGTGCATTGTAGAATGTCTACCTTATTGTACCCCCAGAGGCCAGCACCATATACTTCAGCTGAGCTGCACTTGCTCCTGTATAGATTCAGCATTTCAGAAACTGGTTTATTTTGGCGCTTGCAAGCAAATTTTAAAATAGCTTCGAAATTCCAGTTAAAAGTCTAGCATCTAAGAGTTAAAAGCAGGGCCCAGCTCAGTGACTGGTTAAACAAGATCTCAAGGTAAACATTTTTTTCACCTTTGATAAGACAGAGTCCCCCTTTTTCAAAGAGTTTGAATTTGTGCTACGTTGGGTGCATGTCAATACATATGACTTTGAGAAATTGACTTTGAAATCGAGATCCTCCATAAATGCTAAAGAGAATTCTAAAAAGGACTGAAGGCTATTTGCGGTACGTGCGATCAGAATTGTGTCATCTGCGTAGAATAAAATGGCATTGGATTTTTGGCACATATGAGGTACATCTTTGCCATGTTCTACTAAATGATTACTAATCCCAGATATATATACAGAAAAAGAAAAGGGGCCATGATGTACACCTGCCTAACACTCCTAGTCGATCTTATGTGGGGAGAGCATTCACCTGAAGGACCATATTGGACGCTAACAATAAGATCCTGGTGTAGATGCATAATGAGTGCCAATAAGTTGTGTTCCACTCTCCTTTCACCCATTATATGCCACAGCTTGATTAGATTCACAAGGTCAAAGAAACTGGATAAATCAATAAAAGCAAGGTGCAAAGAGCCTTTCTTAGCTTTCACATACTTCCCCCAGATTAAATAATTGTTTAAGGATTGCTTGATTGTCCCGACACCATGTCAAAAAACAATTTGGACATCTGATAAATTGTTATTTGTAAGGGCCCAGTCTTCAAGGTGTGACAATAAAATTCAGCCTAAAATCTTAGCACTTGAGTCAATCAAAGAGATCGGCGGGTAGCAGGTTGTCTGGTACCGGTCCCCTTTTTTTAAAAATAGGGACTATGATAACGGACTTCCAGGACTCAGAAATCGGCTCATGCACTAAGGGTCTAAACACATTTGTAAGTAAGGGTGCCCATAAGGAGGAGTTTGATTTTGAAAAGTCCATTGGAACCCAATCTGGGCTTGGAGCCTTGCCCGCTATACTCCTGTTTATAGCATTAATAACCTTGTGAACTTCAAAAGGAGATTGAAAATCATAAGGGAATAAAGGTGAATTACAATCATAGCCTCGTTTAGGGGATGCATTCTCGGGGGCAAAGATTCTTGTATAATGTTGGAACCATGCCTTCATTGGGATAACAACATTGATGCCAGGATCGTGATGCCCTTTTCCCAAAATGTGGTACGATATTTCAAATTTCAAGCCTCATGGGATCCCAATCTTTACTTCTGATCTCAACCTTTCTGTCTTCCATGCCCTGTTTAAAAAAGGCTCCTAGCTTGCTTGACTTCAGATGCCAGCCTGGGAGATTTCTTTTATATTGGTAACCAGCTTCTGTGTGCATCTGATCTTGCAGAATTGAAACAGCAGTGAAGTGGCCACTCCTGGTCAGGGTTAAAGGTCATAAAATTGATAGAAATAGTTTTACAGATTTTGGTGATTTCAAGCTGGATCAGGCCGGTCCCATCTCTTCTGAAAGGCAGGCCACGATGGAAGCCCTTGCTTCATCAACAGTAAGATGGTTAAATGCAACTGATTTAATCTTATCCTATTTTGTTCTGAGGCATTTATTCATGATCAGCTCCAGGTTATCAGGTTGGCTTACCTTAAGGGCCTTGTTAAGACAGTTCAATTTAATAAAAGGGGGTTGTGGTCTCTAAAAAGCTACTTGTTATCACAAAATCGATTAAAAACAGGTAAAGTTTGTATGACAAGAGAATATAATCGATTTTAGAACATTGGAATTTTGGAAGCTCCATTGAAAACATTGGAGTGCTCTGGGCTTATACTGGCTGGTGTAAGCCCGGAGCTCCAACAGTCCAATGTTTCTTTGTTCACAGCTCTGGCTGTGAACAAAGGCTTCAGGGAGCCTGAGGGGATTTGAATCCCCTCGCGCTCCCTGAAGGCTTTGTTTTATTTGTTAGAACATTCTGCCCTCTAGTGGCAGAATGTTCTAATAGCCTTATAGCCCTTCATAGCAGGGCTACACCGGCTATTAAAGTCCCACTGCTTTGTTAAAGTCCCTCGCCTTCGGCTCGGGCCTTTAGTGCTGCAGCAGGCCTTTAATAGCCGGTAAAGGCCGCTACGGCGGGCTATAAGGCTATAGTATTGCCCTTATGATTCCCTTAAAAGGTTAGGGCAAAAGCTTTTTTGTACCACAACTGTCGCTAGGGAAGACCAAATTATATTTAAGGACCAAATCATTTAGTGCCTCCCATAAACAGAATGAGAAAACGGGGTGATACAAATGGGTAAAGTTGCAAAAATGACCGTCACTAAGGCCACAGTCTTTTGTATCTGAAAAGCTGCACAAAGTAATGTTAAAATCACCAACTTAAATGATATGTACAGTGCATTTGACATTCTGAAAGAAATCCTTTGAAATAATCACATAGCTGAGCGATAATGTCCCTGGATGACTGGTTAAAACTATTATTATAAAAAATTATTTACAGTATATCAAAATCACACGCAAAAATAAATGGGAACAGGAAAATAGGGGAAGACCAACATTTTGTGATATTTATATCTGTAATTTTAAAGGAAAGAAAAGTGACCAGCCCCCCCTCTTTCTCTGCCTGACTTTGAAGGCAGATCAGGCTGGTAGAGACCTTGATACCCAATTACGTTAAAATCTGATTGTGTCCAAGTCTCTTAACAACATATATTATCATGGGTACTTATACAATTTATAAAATCAGGTTTCATAATTTTTGGACTAGCTCCCGCAATATTCCAAGAGACTATCCTGTGAGCCTTCTTCTCCATTGGAGTTACTTTGGGCTGGATCTGAACCGCTTCTCTGGGGCTGGGGTCAATATGTCGCTCCTGTGTGCAGTCGCCCCGTATTGTTTGGGCGCAGTGAGATTCAGGAGTAGTAGGTAATGCTGGTACAGTCGATGTACTGCTGATGGATAAGGATGATTTCTTGTAGCGTCAGTCAATTTCCTCCAGTGTGGACAGAGGATTTTTGGCCCATTCCCAGGTTTACCTGCTCTTATAAATTTGTGAATGAGTCAAAATCTGTGGATGTAGTTTTGGAACACCCACGCAACACCCATGGAAACACATACCTTGTTCAGAGTAATGCTAGTGAGTGATTTGCGCTGCGTTTCATTACTCATGATTTATGAAGCCACGCAGGGCCAAGTAAGGTGGTCATGTGTGGTTTAATAAATCTTATTTTTCATTTGTGTTGCTCTTGCACCACACTACACGGTGCAAGAGCTACACAAAGGGGCTCATAAATATGCCCTTATTTGTGTGTAAGACAAAATGTAATTGATAATCACATTGTGACATCTCGAATGGAAAATGTTCCACGACTTGGTTCAGAATAGAAAGGCATCACAATGGATGTCAATAATGTTGCAGACTGTTTTTTAATTGAAGTTATTGCCTATGGAGGAAACAATTTCTCTAATTGAAACGAAACTAACCAAAAGACAAGGCACAACATGCTTCAGAAGTTCTGTTAATCACTAGTTCCGCAGTTGCTACAGTTAAAATCCCAATCTTGACAGTGCTCCCAGCCACTGCAAGCTCAATGAAGATATCCACTTGGATTTTAAGATGTTGCCGAGCAGGTCACAGGCGAATACATCACAATTCACCATGAATGTTTTAATGCTAAAGCATCTGAGGAATGAGATTCTTGGGTTTGAGCCCTTGAAACTGTAGGTAACTGACCAACTGGGTCACAATGCAGAGATGAACAATCAACAAAGAAGGCCCCAAGTTCCCTATATTTCCTTTAGGTCCTGTTTGCAGATATTAGCAGCCTGAGTCTTTACGAGCTATCTTGAAGATAAAAAGGTAACCTGGAATGGTGTAATAGTTACTCCTTCTGAAAATGGCTATGAGACAACTGTACTATAGGGGGTATAGGGAGCAGAGGAAAGGAGGGTGTGGAAATGACTGAATAAGCAGTGCATAGCTTTTACCAAACTCATAACTACATCACATCCAGAAGGAGTGATCCAATGATAATCCTGACCAACCAGTCAAGAATTATATTTTGAGTAGTATTTATATTGGGATACTATGTTATTTAATTGAAGCTGCATAGTCAAATGACAGGCTGTTTGCAAAATGTGTACACACTATTTGCTGCTTGCCTGTACATACATCTGGCATCAATTATATAGAGAAGGGGAGCCTACTCCCAGAAAGACTATACCATCGATGAAGTGGGATGGTTGGAGGTAGTCTTATAAGCAAGTATCTAATTGAAGACATGAAATGTAAAATGTGTTTGGGTCTACAAAAATATGTTAGGGTAATTTAAGAAACATAAATTTTTCATGGTACAAATATTTGTACAAATATATTTTTATGCTAAAGTTGACCTGAGCCTTGCTGTGCAATTCCAGTAACACTGGGGTAAAGCTGTCTATAGAACTATTTTAGCTGGTACAAACTTTCATCCACAACTTTAGTTGCATGTAAGGCAGGTATGAAAACAGTTGCCTAAAATGTCCTAAGAATTGCCATTGTGGCGCAAGTGCTAGCATTATGCCAAAAGTTGGTACCACCATGCCATGGGTGCCATGAGTACGATAAGGTTGGTTGTAGTCATTGTCCAGTCAAGGGTGCCAACAATATGCCAAGAATAACCACCAGGCGGGGAAGCATGGCAGGCAAGATGGCCACTAACACGTCAATTCATTTTGCTCCAGTCCCCATAAAATTATATTTATCCTTGGTCTACAACTACTTGAAAAGGAAGAATTTGTGAATCCAATTGCCAGATTGAATCTGACAAGATTCTCTTTGTTGCTCAAGTAAGGTATGTGTACTTCAAGCGGGGCTGAGGATCACACACCACACTCATCCTACTTAAAGACTCATGTCTTGTCATGGACAGCATCGTTCTATCCTAGCCTGGCCACTAGGATCTGTGATAAGTGATCCAGGTTAAGGAAACATTGTGAGCTGTGGGTGTGGATGAACTCAGAATTGAAAGGGCTTTGATTTTTCTGGATACCCTTCACTGCTCAACATGTGGCTAGAAGGATTGAATAGGAGAACCCTCCTGAAAGAAAACAATGTGATTTACAGAACGATTACTGTATTATGCATTAAGATCGACCTGATGTAAGGCCCTAGTGATTTGTATATCTGAACTAATCTATCCACTATCTACATTGTACAACTTCTACTTCTGAAGATTTATAGTGCCCAAATCCAGTTAACTGTGTCTCCAAATGTTAAAACACTAATTCTACCAAACGAATAGCGTTGAAAGGCACCCTACTATCTGATACCTGGCTTGAGTTGGTAAAACCCGTGTCAATAGAACCCATACATCTCATACTGAGAGTCAGTTTTCTGTGTACCAAGGGATATGTACAGAGAATGAATGTGACAAATGCTGACAACAGGGATGTGGTTGACCTCACCTGGACTGACATACCCCGTCAGCAGCATAGCAGCAAAAAATGGACACTCTATCATACAACATGTATGTAAATGGTAGACTGGATCAGATTTTGGGTGATTTCTGACATACAAAATGTCCTTGAAATGAAGATTGACCAAGTGGTGCTGAATGTGAGCATTTTCTGGACCGATAAATAAAAAGCAGAGGACAGAGTTGGTCAAAATGAAAAGTCCATAGCAGATAGTTATCCTGAAGTGTCTAAATTGTATGAGGTGATGACCCGTAAGCTAGAAAAGATCAGATTACTTAAATATATTGCAGACTGTGCTGAATGGAGGTATCATAGAAGGACCATTTTAGTGCTGGGTCTGGTAGAACAAGTGGAGGGGCCCTGTGTAGACCTCTACTTGAAGAAAGCAGTGGTGCCTGCAGGATTGGCATAGCTTTTCTCTATTGGAAGGACACACCGTACATCTTACCTTCCTCTAACACTTGGAGACCCACTGAGATGCATAATTGAAAATCACTCATAAATTACAGAAATAAAGACATGATTATTCAAAGCATGTGAAGGCATGGCCCATATCAAACTAAGGGGTCACAGTTCTGACTGTCCCTGACTAAACACTAGCAGTGTAGCAACTATGGTGTTCCTTCCTTGAAGTGAAGAAAAAACCTTCTGGTACTACAGTTAGGCCCATTTTGCCTGCAAAATCCTTTTCATCATTGACTGTGAAGCAGCATAAATCCGCAGTAAAGAGAGAGAACTAAAAACAGATGGTAATCTAAGTGGCTAATCTGAATGAATTTCTAAATGCCCTGCTGGAGATATTGAACTCTGATTTTGCATAGGCCAGAAAGAACAACTGAAGTGATGAAAATTATTGTAATAGAAAAATTAGAATGTCTGAAAGGATTAACAGCACAATGGGATCAAAGTCATACTACACAAAGTCAGGCCTTTTAGTCACTACCCTGGTGGCAGATGGCATACTCTCATAGTGACTAATCTTATATGCTCTTAGTTTTCATGAGTATGGAGAGGCCCTGGGAATGACATAAAGGGAAATAAAACAATATCAAATTCTAAGTGATCTAACCTTCATTTCAAGGTAATATAGAAAGGAGGTGTAGCCATCCAGTGACAATAGAAGGGCTTTTTATCTACCCACCCCCAGTTTATTATTAGTAAAACACTCTTTTGCTCCCATTATAGTTTGCTGAGGAAACATAGAGCTAATGGCAGACTTTATCATTTGTTTCGGGCTGTGACAATTGGTTTTCTGTTTCCTAATGGCTAGAGCAGTTGACCTCGAAGCTGGGCCACTTGGTTCCTGCCTTGGCAGGGACACTCAACATCCTGTGATTATGGGCAAATCACTTAACCCTTTCTATGCTCATGACGGTGCGGTTCCGTCATGAGCCACGGTGGGCGTGTGCTCATGACGGAAGTGCTCCATATTGGCACCCACCCATAGGGAAAGCGCTGGAGCTCCCCAATGGGCAGCCCATCTAGCCCCCACAGACAGGAATGGCAGTGGAACAGTTTCAGCTGCCACCCCCGACCCCCCATGGGATTCCGATGACTTCAGCGCGCACAGGGCATGCTGACATCATCAGGAAATCCCGGATGCTCTGGAAGCCATTTTCTTCCACGCGTTCGACAGAACAAGGTAGGTTTCCTTGTTCCTGGGTGGGTTTGCTTCATGCATCGAGGCATCAGGGAAGAGGCCGATGCTTGAGCCACGTTTGTTTAGCCATTAAGCAGCGGCACACTTGCACTTTAGATGGGACTATTTTTTAAAACTGTCCGATTGAAAAAATACTGTTTTAACTATTTTAGCATTTTGCTTAGTGAGTTACTCCGTGTGCTACCGTCTGTAAGAGCGGGCCCACCAGTTAAGGTCAGCGCTCTTGTGATTTTTAGCAAAACTCCATAAAATGCGTGATGCTGCGTCCGCACAGCGGGCGCACCAAAGGCAAGCCCATCTGTGCCCGTCGGTGCCCGGGGAACGCCCAGCGCCAGAACCGCTGCCCATTTCACGCCAGAAAGCAATACACGAGACCTATTGCTTAGCCTGAATACCGGTGAGTGCCCAAATCCTACCTTATTGGTAGACTGTGACATTAATTGTCTAACTAGATGCAATTCTTGCGGCCTTGTGGCTTGGTACCAGCCGAGCATAAATAAATGAAGTGCGACTGAAAGGGGGGGCAATGCTCCGTGACCTCTATCTAAGGGGAAACAAGCATTGCACCCTTGGGATGGGGGGCTCCTCAGGACCATTGGAGAGCAGGTCCCAGGCCCAGAGGCTATACACACTGATCCCGGTGCACCGCTGGGTCCTGTCACTGACACAAGAAGGTGCTTTCTACTGAACACGAGATCGATGAGGAAACATAGATATGAACTAGAAATAATGATACAACTTACTAACCCTGACCTCGTCTTCCTAACAGAGACTTAGGCGAACAACACCTCTGAACCAAATTGGAACGTGGCCATACCCATGGGCTAACAGGTAGCTTGGGAAGACAGTGGGGAAAAAAGGGGGGGGAGATTGCCATAATCTATAGGTCCCAGTTTTTAGTGAGGATCGAACCAGTACTACTATTGGAAGCGGAGGCGGTGACCTTCAGCATTAAAAGGAACAACACCATGTCCTTCCCAGGGCTCCTAATCTACAGGCCCCCAGGGGTTCGGCCTCTCTTCAGCTTACACTTCAGACTTTTCTTGAGTCATGCTTAGATACCCTGACGTTTACAATCTTAGGGCACTTCAATTTCCACCTTGAAGCCAATATTAATCCTGAGACTGACACTTCAGTGGATAATCTTGCATGGTATGGTCTAAACCAGATAGTTTTGGAGCCCACACACTTAGCAGGTCACACTCTGGATGGCATATTTACTAACAATCAGGACATAGAACTGATAAACGTGACGCCTCTGCCATGGTCCGATCATTATGCAATACATTTCAATATTACAAATCCAATATTCAGCAGACCTCAGCAAAATAAATCGCCGAAGGTCAAATCCCACTCATGGAAAGCTATCCAAAAAAGTGTATCGGAGGCAGCACTGGCGGAGACTGCCCCCTAATAATATGTTGGATTCTAACTCAACAGCAATTAAATGTGATGAATGGATTAGGTCATCAGTAGATCAGCATGCCCCAGAAGTAACCAAGCAGCCCCAAAGAAACCAAGCGTCAGTACCTTGGTATGGAGCTGTGCTGGGACCCATAAAAGCCAAATGCAGACGTCTTCAGCGACTTTGAATGCCGGATTACAGTGAAAAACGTAGAAGGGAATATAATACAGCCCTGGAGGAATATAAGGCAGGTATAAAACTGGCTAAAACAGCATATTGTACAACTACAATACATGCGGCCCTAAACTCCTCGAACAAGCTTTTTAAAACAATCACAGCTTTATCTAAGCATCAGCAGGATAGCCGCTTTAAACCTGACTATAAGTTTGTGGCTAAAATTGCCTCCTTTTTTCAAAACAAGTTACAGGCAGTGTATGAGGAACTTCAGAAGACAGTACTTACTTCTACTGAAAATAACGAAGATTCCCTGGTGGACTATTCCACTCATAGCAGTCTGTTAGAGTTCTGTTTTAGCGTCAGAGAAAGTAAATGACCTGCTATTACTGATAAAGTCAGGCTCGCCCATGGACCTATGTCCCCCCTCTATTCTGCACCGGGTTTCTGGGGAAATTAGTGCTCATATGACTGCCCTTTTAAACAAGGTCATTAGCTTGGGGGTCTATCTGTAGTTACGGAAAAAGGCTTGTATGAGGCCTATCCTGAAGAAAGCCACACTGGACCCCACGGGGGTTAAGCACTACCGCCCAATATCGTGTCTCCCACTACCGACCAAAATTCTAGAAAAAATCATTCATTTGGAACTCATTGACTATTTAGATGGCAATCTCCTGCTAGATTCCACTCAACACGGCTTCAGATCACGACATTCCACCGAGTCTGGCTTGATAATGGAAACAGAAGAATTCCGCAAACTGATGGATGGGGGGAAGAGCCATCCTCATCCTTCTTGACCTATCAGCAGCATTTGATACTGTTAACCATGCGGTATTGCTGCAGCGGCTGAAGGCACTAGGAATTAGAGAGACGGCTCTAACCCTTCTATCACCCTTCTTGACATCCAGGGAACAGTTGATCCACTGGGATGGTCTTAAGTCGGTAAATTTGTGCCTCCTGTGTGGCGTCCAACAGGGGTCAGCTTTGTCACCAACGCTGTTTAACATATATGCCACCCCGCTGGCCAGACTAATTAAAGAGCCTAGCCTCACCCTAGTCTCATATGCTGACGATACCCAGATAGTGTTCACACTCAGGAAAACGGTAATTGGAACCCTTGTCCTTTCTAGAATCGACTATGGGAACGCATTATACCTAGGAATAGACAAAGGCCAGATGGCAAAATTGCAGTCCTTGCAGAATGCGACAGCTCGTGTGCTGCTTGCTCTCCCTAAACATCACCCCACCTCTGCTAGTATCAGACAGCTTCATTGGCTCCCAGTCCCGCAGCGAGTAAAATTCAAAGCCCTCTGCCTTGTGCACAAGGCGCTCCACTGAGGCGGTGCCATGGATATTCAAAATCAATTTTTCTGGTACCTGCCACAACGGAGTCTGAGGTCAGCCAATACAGGGCTGTTACTGGTTCCTAGAGCTTTTCCCACCAAGCAGCCAAGTTGTGGAACTCCCTCCCGACCCAGATTAGATTACAATCCAATAGGTCTATCTTCAGGAAACAGGTTAAAAGTCCTGGCTTTTTCCTTAAGCGTTAGACTGATGAGTCTCTGCATCGGTACCAATTCACCTCAGCATCAAGACGCCTCGGCAATCGAGCGCTTTATAAGTATATCAGTCAGTCAGTCAGTTGTCTCTTTGCAGGGCATTTCTGTTTCACGATCGCGCACAGCGTCACGATCGTACAGCAGTAATGCCCCCACTAGGCACCAGGGATTAATTATGTTTAAATTGAAGCAACACCTTGGGCAAGGGTCACTTCCAAAGGGGAGCAAATTGTTTAGATGTTTTTCTGCCCCCCCCCCCCCGGGGGCAGATCGGCCCATTTTTTGGCCTTTCTACCCCCAGGGAGGCAGAGAACCCCACTAGAACCAGGGATTAACAAGGGATTTATTAATTTAAATGGAAGCAACCCCTTGGGCAAGGGTCTCTTGCAAAGGGGCATAACATTTATGCATTTTTTTCTGCCCTGGCCCGTTGTTTGGGCCTTTCTGCCCCGGGGGGGGCAGAAAACCCCACTAGGCACCAGGGATGGTATTTACTTTTAAACGTTGGGGATCCTACAACTTTCCCACACAGAAATTTGAGAAAAAGCTGTTTCTTTCAGCAAAAAACTGATGTTTGCAGGGGATTCTGGGTAGGGAAACGTTGGGGGATCCACGCAACCTATACCTCCCTGGACTCCCCCGGGTGTCCAGTTTTCAGAAATGTGTGGGTTTGGTAGGTTTCCCTAGATGGCTTGCGACCCTGGGACCACAAACTCAGATGCCCCCTATGTATCGGAAAACGACCTGGTTTTGCAAAGGGAGGTCACGTCAGTTTTTGGTCCCGGGCTTGGCGGCCATCTAGGGAAACCTTCCAAACCCACACATTTCTGAAAACTAGACTCCTAGGAAATCCAATGAGTTTTGGCTTGCATGGATCCCCCAATGTTTCCCTACCCAGAATCCCCTGCAAACCTCAAATTTTGCTGATTTTGTTTTTTCATTTCTCTGTGTGGGAAAAGTTGTGGGATTACCGGGCTGACACAAATTTCCTCCCACACAGCGTTCCCCTAGGGCTCCCAATACAAATGGTACCTCACTTGTGTGTGTAGGTATAGTGGCTGCAACAGGAAATGGCCCAAATCATACTGTGGAGACTTCAAAATTACCTATCACAAACTACCAAGTTTTGTGAAGGGCACCTGGTTTTTTGGCCCCGAGCTCGCAGTCATCTAGTGAAACCTACCAAACCCACACATTTCTGAAAACTAGACACACTAGGGGAGTCCAATGAGGTATGGCTTGTGTGGATTCTCCAACGTTTCCCTACCCAGAATCCCCTGCAAACCTCAAATTTGGCTGAAAGAAATCACTTTTCCATACATTTTTACGTGGGTTCACCGTGCCGGCACAAATGTTGTACAACCTAGAGTTCCCCTTGGTCTCCCGAGTACAATGATATTTGTGTGGCTTTCCAATGCAGAATTGGCTATTTTTCTAAAAATGTAGCTCTTAGAGTTCTTGGTGCAATACCCTTAATCCCTATGTTTTGGGCTCTTCCCAGTCACAGGCCTTCGGCCCACCCACACAAGTAAGGTATCATTTTACTCGGGGAACAAGGGGAACTCTGGGTGGTAGGACATTTGTGCCGGCACGGTAATCCCATGCAAAAATGTATGAAAAAGTGATTTGTTTTCACCTAAATTTGAGGTTTGCAGGGAATTCTGGGTAGGCAAATTTTGGGGGACCCCCGCAAGCCATATCTCATTGGACTCCCAAAGGTGTCTAGTTTTCACAAAAGTGTGGGTTTGGTAGGTTTCCCTAGATGGCCGTGAACCCGGGGCCAAGAATACCAGGAGCCCCCCCTGCAAAACCAGGTGGTTTTGTGATAGGTAATTTTGAAGTCTCCAAAGTACGATTTGGGCCATTTCTTGTTGCAGCCACACAAGTGAGGTACCATTTTTATCGGGAGAACACTGGGTGGTAGGATAGGAAATTTTTGTCAGCCTGGTGATCCTACAACTTTCCCACACAGAAATGTGAGAAGAATTTGATTTATTTCAGAAATATTTGAGGTTTGCAGGGGATTCTGGGTACGGAAACATTGGGGGATCCATGCAAGCCATACCTCATTGGACTCCCCAGGGTGTCTAGTTTAAAAAAATGTGTGGGTTTGGTAGGTTTCCCTAGATGGCTTGCCTGCTGCGGGTACTTGACCCACCCACACAAGTGAGGTACCATTTTTCTCAGAAGACTTTGGGGAATGCGGGGTGGGTGGGATTTTGTGAATCCATGCAGATTCCAGAACTTTCCACCACAGAAATGTGAGGAAAATATGTTTTTTTGGATACATTTTGAGGTTCGCAAGGGATTCTGTGTAACAGAACCTGGTGAGAGCCAGATGAGTCACCCCATCCTGGATCCTCATGGGTGTCAAGTTTTAAAAAATTTATAGGTTTGCTAGGTTTCCCTAGGTGCCGGCAGAGATAGGGTTCAAAATCTACAGCTAGGCACTTTGCAAAAAAAGGGTCAGTGTTCACTGTGAAAATGTGGTTTGTCCATGTTGCGTTTTGGGACATTTTTGTGCTGCGGGCACTAGGCCTACCCACACAAGTGAGGTATCATTTTTCTCAGAAGACTTTGGGAAATGCAGGGTGGGTGGAATTATGTGGATCCATGCAGATTACAAAACTTTCCACCACAGAAATGTGAGGAAAATGTGTTTTTTTGGACAAATGTTGAGGTTCGCAAGGGATTCTGTGTGATAGAACCTGGTGAGAGCCAGACAAGTCACCCCATCCTGGATTCACCTGGGTGTCTAGTTTAAAAAATTGTATAGGTTTTCTAGGTTTCCCTAGGTGCCGGCAGGGCTAGGGTTCAAAACCTACAGCTAGGCACTTTATAAAAAATAGTCAATTTTCACTGTGAAAATGTGGTGTACCCACATTGAGTTTTGGCCCATTTACTGTCAAGGGCACTAGGCCTACCCACACAATTGAGGTGCCATTTTTCTCATAGGACTTTGGGGAATGCGGGGTGGTCAGAAGTTTGTGGATCCACACACATTCCAGAACTTTCCACCACAGAAATGTGAGGAAAATGTGTTTTTATTTTACAAATGTTGAGGTTTGTAAGGGATTCTGGGTAACAGAACCTGGTGAAAGCCAGACAAGTCACCCCATCCTGGATACCCTTGGGTGTCTAGTTTTTTAAAAAGGTATAGGTTTGCTAGGTTTCCCTACATGCTGGCAGAGCTAGGGTTCAAAATCTATAGCTAGGCACTTTGCAAAAAAAGGGTCCATTTTCACTGTGTAAATGTGGTGTGTCCCGTTGCATTTTAGGCCATTTCCTGTCGCCTGCACTAGGCCTACCCACACAAGTAAGGCACCATTTTTCTTGGAAGACTTTGGGGAATGCGGGGTGGGTGGAATGTTATGGATCCGCGCATATTCCAGAGTTTTCCACCACAGAAATGTGAGGAAAATTTGTTTTTTGACAAAGTTTGAGGTTTGCAAGGGATTATGGGTAACAAAACCTGGTGAAAGCCAGACAAGTCACCCCATCCTGGATTTCCCTGGGTGTCTAGGTTTTAAAAATATATAGGTTTGCTAGGTTTCCCTAAGTGCTGGCAGAGTTAGAGTTCAAAATCTACAGCTTGGCACTTTGCAAAAAAAGAGTCAGTTTTCACTGTGAAAATGTGGTGTGTCCACATTGTGCGTTGGGCTATTTCCTGTCTCGGGCACTACACCTACCCACACAAGTCAGGTAGCATTTTTATCGGGAGACTTAGGGAAATAGAAAATTGTAGAGAAACTGTTATTACCTATTGACTTTCAGTGCATTTGTGCCTTCCAAATGTGAGACAGTGTGTAAAAAAGAAATCACTTTGAAAAATAACCTATATAATCCATATGCTGGTATGGGTACCCACAATTTCGGAGCTGTGCAAATATCTACTGTTTCTAAACTCTACATTTTGTTTCCATATGAAAAACATAGGTGAGTTTCATACCGATTTTTCCTGTTTATATTTTCCCAAATTAATAGCTATATACCAGGTACACAATAAACAAGCATTGGCATAGCCAATAGGTCTCGCCTTTGGGATCTTATAAGTGTTTAGCCATGCAACAGTTGCATAACTAAATACTTATAAGGTCCCAAAAGCGAGACCTATTGGCTATGCAAAACGGCTGTGTGGCCGCGAAAGTGAAAGTGATTGCGATCACACATCAAAGCGGGCGTGAAACCAAAAGTAATCACGGTAAAGAGCGGCGCGCGCGCCTGAGCACATGCACTGTGGCTCTAGGCTGGCCTGGTAGCACTTTTTGGAGCCCTCTCAATCAGTCTCGCCAGGACAGCGCATGCGCTGGGTCAGGCGAGACCTAAAAACCATGGCAAGACGCTGCTCAGTTATTGGCTCTGGGTTCCTTGAGTTCTTGGTGAACCTACAAGTCCTGTATATCCCCACAACCAGAAGGGTGCATTGCATGTAACGGTATATTGCTTTCAAACATCTGTCATACTTAGTAGAGGTTACAGGTGAAAACGTTGGCACAAATGGCAGTTTTTTTAACTCATTTTCAATTCTTTTCTATTTTCAACTATTAGTTTCTATACAAAAACCTTAAAGGATCTACACAAATGACCCCTTGCTGAAATGTATAGCTTTCCAGGATACATCATTGCTTTCATACCCATTTTTACCATTAACTGGAAGGAGGTTGAAAGCACCAAAAATAGCACAAATAGGCTATGTCCCACAAAAATGCAAAAAAAAAAAATTAGTTTTCTGACAAAAGTCTGCTAATCCCTGAAAGCTGGGAAGATAGTGATTTCAGCACCACAACCCTTTTGTTAATACCATTTGCAGGGAAAAAACAGACGCTTTCATCTGTAACCCTTTTTTCCCATTTTTCCAGAAAACTACCAAAATGTAGCTATATTTTGGCTAATTTATGGGGGAATTAACAAACCTTGGGTACCTTTAAAATCCCCATGATGTTGGAAGAAAAGGACACAAATTTGGCACTTTATATGGTCAAAATGTTACAGGGGCCTAAGCGTGAACTACCCCAAACAGCCCAAAAAAGGCTTAGCACTGGGGGGGGTGGGGGGAAGGCCAGCAGCGAAGGGGTTAATCTCCCTGTGCCTAACAATATGAATGCGTCCATTTGTAATGCAACTAGTACTCATGTAAAGCCCTCTGATACTTTCAGGTTGAGTTAGCGCTAAAAACTAAAAAAATACTCGAAAAAAACAAATATATATATATATTGTTTGGAAATGCTAGTTTAGCACACATCTCACATGCTGGGGCGGAAGGATGTGTATGTCCTATTGTGCAGTTGCTTTGGAAGGGGGGCTCTGTACAATTAATAGTTTAAATAAGTGTATCAGTATCTAATAGGCACCTCAATCTTTCCAAAAGTTTGGGCTATGGTGGTTAGTCTTGAATGTTGTTTATAAATTTAGTAATAATGGGAGTTAAAGTGAGATTGGAAATGGGTCTAGCTATATTGATGGAATATGGATTTTCTCCAAAACACAGTTAAAACAGGCTTGTTCATTCAGTACATCCATAACACAAATGTGCATTTGCTTAAAGAGACACACTTTATGGGAACTGTATTGGAAGGAAAAAAACATTTGGAACATGTAGATTTCACAAGAGGTTCCAGAGGGGTGGAGATATATACTTATTGTCGAAGAGAGAAAGATTGACTCCATGGGGCCTTCGACAGAGTCAATAGATCTAAATTATGGCATCTACTGCTAGGAATAGGTATGGAACCAAACTTGGTTTCATTCTTGCACTGGTCTCATTTTAATTTAACTGCCTCTGCCAGATATAATGAAAATAGTACCTTAACAAAATCATGGACGGTAAAAAGAGGAGTGAGTTTGGGATGTATTCTTGTGCTGATCCTATTCACACTCTATATAAATAAGTTAGGGGCCGTGTTATCCGATACAAGCATGGACACCCCTAAAGTAGGTCCTAAGCCCATTCCTGCCCTTTTATATGCAGATGATGCAGTTCTACTTGCCAGGACACCAATAGCACTGAAACATCTTAATAATACTTTTATTGATTTTATGGTCGCTTTAGACCTCTCTGTCAATTTTACAAAATCCCTTATAATGTCATCTGGCAACTCAAAACATGAGAAGAAATCACTCATATGCAAAGGTGGGGTGTTGTCCAATGTAGCAACCTACCCATATCTGGGTGTGCTATTAGATGAAAATGGACATGGGTGGCACAGCGTGCACTCAAAAAAAATACTCTCGCAAGGGCCGTAGGAGCAACATTGGACTTTGACAGAAGATTAGGGAGCAACCCCTTACTGCCAATTTTAGAATGAGAAATGTGTCCCTATGACAATATGTGGCAGTGGGATTTGGGGTTACAAGGAGTGCAATGAACTAAAAACAAATATTTATGAAAACCTTTAGCTCATCCCCCAAGTAACCCCACCTTTATGATGCACGAAGAACTAAGGCAGGGCTTCATTACAGACAGTATTGCAGCGGCCCCTTGATATGGTGGTTAAAAATATGGTGTAGATCTAGGCCCAACCTAAATTAAATTATTTTAGAGGATTTCATGAAGTTAGACAGAGCCGCAGACATCCCCTGGTTTACTTACGTCTTTCAACAGCTCTCAGCTCTGGGGCGCCCTGAGCTTTTAAATCAACCCCGACAGCCCGCACCCTCAGGAGGTGAAAGATATTAAAATTAAATTTTTGACTTGGAGAAGCCTGGAAAGGGAAACAAAGGAACTTAGAAAACCCAGGTGTAGACATTATGTGATTATAACTGGGATTTTAGCTCAACCTTTCTGGTCTTTTATTAATAATCTGCATCCTCATTTTCTTTTATCTAAATTTAGATTTAATTGCATTCACTGGTCCCTTACAGTACCCAAGGGTTTCTTAAAGGCAGGGACCCTACAGCCTTGTTCATGTGATAATTTCTCATACCAAGCTTTGCAGCACTCTATGTTTTTCTGTGTTTTCTATAATGAATTATGATCTAAACACATTTTACCTCTTGTGATAAATTGGCAATTTGCACTAGTAAGACCAGTCCTGATTTATCTGCAAATGCTCTCTTCCGCATTAATATGTTATGGGGTCGCGAGCTTTCTATTGGGGGCAATACGCAGAAGGAAAAATATGGATTGCCCATAGTACTGATTCATGTTTTACTGGGTTGAATCAAGAAATGTTTCAAATCTTTCTGATGAACTTTTTAACTGTGTTCTGATAATTGCACATGTACAGTAGCTTTTATATTCTACTTGTATGGGTCTCTTCTTGTGTAAATGTACTTTTATGGCCAGAATGTGGCCGAATAAAGTTTTATTGGCCTGACCTGACTCCATGGGGCCTTTTGCCATAATCCGAGGCACATGGGGAACAGATGGTTATCATGATTTGCACATGCTTTAGGCAGATGCTCTGAGTGAAACTGTGTATCACATCCACGGAAAGGATGACGGGGGCCTGATCCACAAAGGGCCTCCTCACTCATGGCTGAGAATCCGCAATCATTGGTTTGTCTCCGCACTCATGCCAGCATCTCCGTAATGAGAATTCTCAATCTCAGGCGCTCAATTCTAATCATGGGATAGGTAGAAACGACTTTAATGATGTTATGTTCACCAAGTGGGGCAGGCTCATAGAACATGATGCTGCACATGCATGGAATTTTGGCCCAACTACATGTACATCAGCATTCAGAGAGATTCTCATATAGTGAAATGTTTGGAGATATCTGCTTACAAGTGACAGACAGTAATTACTTTATTCACGGGCTGCATGCTTCCTAGTCCAAATTAGAAAATGTCTTTGTACTCAGTAGGATTGCCCTGCACTTATCAAATGTAGGATTCTTGGCCAGGAGTTCATCAGAGCATTCTCCACTTGAGCCAACTAACGGGACATGTCAGTAGATTACCTGGGACCTCCAGGATGATGAGTTAGTAAATTTCATTAGCAAAATGACTACTGATTATTTTCATAGAAAATGAGGGGAGAGTTGAATCTCAATGAGTGTGACTGGAAGCTTACAAAACAGCTCTTAGAGGACAAATAATTTTCTGAAGTGAACTTCAGTAGATGGATATTCATAAATAAATGGAAACCTGTACAATACTTTGACCAAGATGGGAAGCATACCAATACAGTGGTAATTCATATAGTGGGCAAACAGATCACTGACTTCTGTTCATACCAATCCATTCCATTGTTAAACCTTGAAACAAAGATCCTCGAAAAGGTACTTGCCAGCTGGTTACTACCTATTCCTGCCAAACTTTAGATCATTAAGGCTTTATGCCCTTGAGGAATGTATGTTGGTATCGTTGACAAAAATATTGTCTTACATATATATTGGGTCCTAAATCTTGTTTCATTCCATTGGGTGTAGATTTTCTATTATTAACTTAAATGGGGCAGGAGTTTTGTAACAATATTTTTGTCAGATGATAATTAGTCCATGATATCCTATACCATTGCATCCTCGACAGAATTGCTTTATAGGCACACCATGTGTTATGATATATAAAGCAATGGAAGATACTTTTGACTCCATGGAGGTACGATCAGACGTTGACTACTTTTGCTGAGTATATATGCGTTTTAGAAATAAAACTGCTTGCTCACTGAATATGGGGAAATTGGGCTATTAAAAAGGTTTAAGTATGTGTCTGGGGCTGAAACAATACAACCATTTGGTTGGAGGAGATTTGCTTCCTGGAGAAGCCAGAAACAGGAAGAGGGCTGGGGAGATAAACTGAACTTCACAGGTAGAAACACAGATGCCACAGGGCCCAGGCCAGTCCCCACTTCCTTGATCCCCAGACAGGTGGGAGCTCTCTTAATTAGATTAGGAGAGTGGCTGAAAGGGGAGTGTAGAGAAATAGCCCCTCATATCCCTGCCAGGAACATCTGGGGAAGAAGAGCTGCCTTGCAAGGCCCTTGGACTGCACAAGAGAGGACTTCACTCAGAACAACGGCCCCTGCTGAACTGTAAATACTCCACACAAGAAGGAACTTGCCTGTCTCTACGGATAAGAAGTGGACCTCCTAAGCAGTGGAAGATGCCACCTGCTGACCAGCTTCCTCTGGATTTTCTTAGAGGACATGGTGCATTGTGGGAGTTGGAGTCCCAGGCCTCAAGAGGCACACCAGTGCTTCTGAACCCTTGGCTGGTGCCATGGGCCCATTCTGACCCATTTGGACCCTCAAAGAACCTTTCAGAAGAAGATTGTTTGTGAAGAAGCTCCGGCAGAAGACCAGCATGGGCGAGAATCAAGTCAGCGATGTCAAACCGTGACTTGGCCTGACCCTGCAGTTTTGCCCCACTGAAAGCTCCGGAGCACCTAAGTGACATAGACAAAGACCTCCAGGGCTTACAGGGGCATTGCACTGCAGCAGGTCAGCGTCGTTGTATCGAAATCTAGATCCGAAGACAAACACTCGTCGTCAAGAGAAAAACCTTTAAAAAAGTGACTAAGTCAGAAGGTAAAAAATTGAACGGGGCCAATCACTCATTGTATCCAACCCGTACTCCATCGTGGTAAGCATGAAACTTTGACTTTCTCCTGGTCCAGGTCAAACATACCTGCAGTTGGTACTTTACAATTTTTGACGCTAGAGAGCACATTTTTTTATTTAAATTCTACAAATTCATAAATCCAGTTCCCTACATTGGATTTTTGTCATTTTATTGATAAAAATATTCTCTATTTTTATAAATTGATTTTGGATTTCTATTGTGTAGTGTCTTTTACTTATTAACTGTTTTTGTGCTATTAAATGCTTTCCACACCTGTCTCCTAAATTAAGCCAACTTCTCGTCTCCCAAACTACCAAGGGTCTAGCAAGGATTAATCTATGGAGACTTGACTGGACCTTATTTGTGATTGTGATGTTATTACTAGTTGTAGGGACCTACCTGCACCTTCTAATAAACCACATTCCAACAGTAGGTGCAAGAGATGAATCCTACATATAAATATGTTTAGATGCAATTCACTAATACTGGTCCTTGCCACAAGCCACAATTGCTAGAATAGTGGACATCTTTGAAGTAGTTAACTCCTACTCCAGAATAAATATCAACTGGAGCAAATGGGCCTTGTTTCCTGTTAGAGAATTTCCAGCCGTGGCATTTACAAGATATGTCCTCAGAGTGAAAAAGGGTAGGTTAAAATATCTGCATTCCATCAGAATAACAAGAAATAAAAAAAAGCTTATGGAAAGAAACCGAGATATAATCTTGAATAAATTCATGGATGGTGCCCACCATTGGAGTACAATTCCCCTGTCCGCTTAAGGTAGGATATTAAGATTTAACATCATTTGTCTTGCCAAAATATTTCTACATATTGGAAAGTGCTCCCTATCTGGTGCCCAAAACATACTTCCAGAAAGTTGACTCTGCATTGCACAAACTCATGTAGGGGGCTCAAACCTCTGAACACCTTTCCTAAATTGGGTCAAGCAGAGTTGGATAGTAGGACAGCCTTAAATTATATAATGGCATACTACTGGTCTGCACAACTTTTGATAATGAATGAATGAGCTTTTTCCCAATGGACGAACTAGAGATTTGTCTGGACCATCTAGCTATAGGTGCCAGGGCATATCTGCATTTCATCTATAATGGGGGAGATTGCAACATTTTGCCACCAGCAACTATGTAGGTACTTCACGCCTGAAAAGTGGAAACAAATATTGGGTGATGAAAGGTATAATAATAAGGGTAGCCCCGATATGGTTAGGAGTGCATCTGAGTGGGGCATTATAACCAGCTGCAGTTCCTCTTCTAGGGCGGAGTAGTGTGGCAGCTGCAGCAAATAAAAGCTAAATAAAAGGGTAAAAGTGCACTTGAGGGCAGGGCCATTCCGACTTCCAGACAAGTCACAATTGTCTAAAGTGCGCATGTCGGATTGGCCGGCTATCTACCCATGGCCACCCCGACATGCGCACTCAGACTGCAGCAAGTGTGATCCGTAAAAGAGCCGAGCGGACAATAGACAAAGGTTCCTAGTCTAAAAAGGAGTGCTGCCTGAGTCAGCTCTGACCAATCATGGCGCTACTAAAAATGCATGAAAGTAGAGCCATGGTTGGTTGGGTTCATTAGATCTTCCTGTCTTCAAATCAAATTACAATGAAGTACTGCATGTGTGCTAAGCCTTTAAATGAAAACGCTCTTCACATAGGGCCTCATTACGATGTCGGTCGGAAAGCATTTTGACCGACTCCTAGTCGGAAACGGTTCCAACCGACTCGGGTTTGGTGAGTCAGACCGACCGATTACGATGTTTCCAAACACGGTTCGGTCAGACTCCCATTGACTTCAATGGGAGCCTGTGTTCCGACCGACAACACAGGCTCCCACTGAAAAAATGGCTGGTTCCGGAAAACCTTGCACCCTGTCGCAGGCACCCCATGGTGCCTGCCACACTGTGCATGATCGAAAAGATGTGTCCCATGGGTACCCCTATGGGTCCCAACCGGAGGACTCTGGGTGAAGGGGGGCCTGCTACCAGACCCCACCGTCAGTTTCGGACAGCCATTTCAGGTCAAACAGACTGATTCAGAAAGGCTGTCGGAATCCGAAATTTTAATACGTGGGTCAGAAACGCGGTCCTTAGACCTGTACGATTCGCCTCTGACTGACTCGGATCTACAATTGCCGGTCAGAACCAAGTCGGAAAGATCGAACGGTTACCTTCTATCGTAATCGGTCGGTCATAAATGTTTACGAGTCCACAGGAAACAGGGATTCTGACACAGGTTAGGAAAATTCAAATGCCGTTTGGAGCTTTTCCGACCTACATCATAATGAGGCCCTTAATTGAAGCCGGCCGGCAATAACAAACGGAGCAGCCAGAGATAAAAGCAGAGAGAAACCGTGTGTTTTTACAGGGCAAGATGTTATATACACAGGAGTACAGGTCAAAAGTTTATTCTCCAAAGACACCAACCTGATGGCGGTCCCATAAACTGAGGTAAGTAAGTACTTTTGGTATTATCACGCCACAGTCTCCATGGCATGTATTTGGGATATTCACAAGTCTGGAAACTCTGTCTTCTTCCGTGTGCTTGGACGGGGAAGTGATATGGGTGCAACCCTCAGCAGAACTTTGGGTCTTAAATATGCATTTATTGGTTATACAAGAAGCTCGTGTTTACGGTCTCCAAGTGCCTCATGTTTCAAAGACACAACCTTCCATCCCATTACAGACAAGGCACAAAAAATACTGGTGTGACTAAGAGTAGTTAGTATATTTAATTCACAATTACGTCCTAGTAAGTAAATTCAACATTCATAATCTTTCCCTGTTTAAATTGAACCGGCCTATTTTACAAAAATGCCCATTTAGCACATCCATACAGAAAAGTGAAAGGAACATTTTTATTTTATTTAACTTTTTAGAAATCACGTAAGCATTCCACTTGTCAGTGTGCACTTGAGCTCAGAACAGCCACTGCCCTTGCAGGTAAGAGCGGTGGGGCGGGGTGGGGGGGACTTAGACAGACGATGACGAGGGAAAATTAAATAAATAATACATTTTCCCTCGTCATCATCTGTTGAAATCCCCCCACCCAGCAACCCACCGCTGTTACGTGCACAGGCCGCAGCTGACTCCGAAAAGCCTGACCGAGGCGCTATTTTTAAACATGCGTAAGGAACTTAGTACTACATCTTTAAATAGCATTTAGAGAATAATCATGGTGTGCTGAGTGTAGTTTTAACAGTCAAAATGTTGGTTAATGCAAGTTTGGTTTCTGCCGTTGTTCCTTATCCAACGACAAAGCTTTAGAGGGCGCACATGCACAACTGTAGAGTCATAGGGGCAGATTTACAAGCCCCATGCGTCACTTTTGCACCGTCGTTGCGTCACTTT